>NC_136059.1:1467423559-1468041773 GCF_964261635.1 Lissotriton helveticus
AATAAAGTGCCGCAAAAATGCCACTAAATTTCCATATTTGTGCCGCTAAATTTCCATTTTTGTGCTGCTAAATTTGCTAATCCATGCCGCTATATCCTGGGGGGTCTGTAGCGTGCACATGCCTGTGCGATTGCAGGTGATGTGTGCTTGGTGGTCCCTGAGAGATCACAGGCTTCAGGAATTATTCAGTTGGCCAGGGGATAGGATACCAGGCTATGCAGCAACCTCCCGGTCTTATAGCCCCAGCTGTACACTCGGGCTACAGAGGAACGCCATAGCATCCTGGCCGACTCTAGTGAGATATGTTTGATCTCCTTGCATATGACCCCGAGTTGCCTGTCTTGCAGATCACTTGGGGACTCACTTGGGGCTGTTTCGAGCCGTGCTGCTTGAGCCTCTGGAAGGGTCAGATGGCTGGTCTTGGCCAGCCATCATGCTTGAACTTGGCCTCTGGCTATTCCCCGGATGGTGGCTTTACTTGCCTCCCAGAGGGTGCTCAGGAAGGGGATTGATCCCAGATTAGTGAGGAACTATTGGTGCAGCTCCTCCCCTATCACTTTCTTGACCTCCTTGTCTTGCAGGAACCAGGCGTTTAGTTGCCACAGTGGTCGGGGTGTATTAGGGGTTTCACCTAAGTGAAAAGTAGGGCTGAGTGGTCGGAGATTCCTCAGTGAAGGATGGCTATGTTTGATACCTTCTGGCACTCAGAGACAGGCATGAGGATCATGTCAATTCGTGAGTATATATGGTGTGCTGCTGAGGTATGAGTATATTGATAGCTTTGAGGATTTCAGACTCTCCAGACATCACAGTCCCAGGGCAGCTGTCCAGTCAACCAGTTGCTTTGCATTCATTATCCTAGTGGTAGTGGGAGTGGGAGTGAGAGTGCCAGTCATGTTGAGCATTGGTTGCATGACTTTATTAAAGTTGCCCCCTATCACCGTCTGACCCATGGGTAGGGCTGAGATAATGTTGGTGAGGTGATGCAGAGAGGATGTGATGATCGCTGGCGGGAAGTATATGGATACCAAGGTGAGGGTGTTCCCTTTCAGCATCCCAGATATGGGGACAAACCGGCCCTGGGGGTCTGTAGTAAAGTGGTTGGGTGTGAAGGAAAGGCCTCGTCGTAGCAGGATTGCAACCCCTTGTGACCCTCAGTCAAACTCAGAGTGCCATACCCTGTTGAAGCCATATCTAGCAAAGAAGGGGCATGTTATGTTATATTACATCGGTATTTGTATAGCGCATGTACACCAAGAGGTTTCTTGGTGCTGTGGAGTGTCAGGTGAGTGCAGCTTAGGCAGGTAGGAAGCTAGTTACAGGCCAAGGTGAATAGCCAGGCCTTAAGTTGTTTTCTGAACCGCAGATAGTCTCTCTCAAGCCTGAGGAAAGCAGGGAACGCATTTCAGATCTTCGGACCTAGGAAAGAAAACCGTGTCCCGCCGATGCGTTTACGCTAGATTCTGGGCACCATCAAAAAGTCCAATGCGTAGATCTCAGAGTCCGCTTGGGTAGGTGTTAGTTGATGAGCGAGACAGTAAATCTAGGGCCGGTGTCTTGGATTGCTTTGAAAAGTATGCAACCAGCTTTAAACAAGGCTTGTTGCTCCACTGGAAGCCAGTGGAGGTCTTTAAGCAGGGGGGTGAAATGGCAGCGTCTATCCTCAAGGTAGATGATTCTTGTTGCTTGATTTTGGATCATCTGAAGACAATGTCTCTGGATTTGTGGAGTTCAATGTAGAGGGCATTCCCATAGTCGATTTTGGAAAGAATTAGGGCTATAGAAATTTGGGTGATGGCCTCCTTGCTGAAAAAGCGTCTCATCTTGCGTAGTTTGCGCAATTGGACAAAGCAAGCCAATGTCACTGAGCCAATTTGGGTGTTCATTGTGAGAAGTTGGCCTGATGTATTATGTCCACAATTCTGTGGGCACCTTGTATCAGTCCAAACAATCCCTTATGGTGGTGGTTGTAAGTCAACCTTATAGACAAGCTATCCTAATGGTAGCATGGACTAAGCAGCCTTCAGGCTAAACTCAAGAGGGCATGTGAAGCCAGCTGTTTTACCATATGCAATCCTGTAATATCAAATGAAAGGACACCACACAAGTTATATATTATAAACATATATGTATTTATTACTAGAATAATCCCCTGTACTCTTTATGAGTATAGAAGCACAAGCGTTTAAACAAAAGCACAGTTTAACATATGAAAGTTGCAGGTTTATGGATGAGGTCTGTGGCCACTCAAACCATATATCAAAAAAGTGGTATAAGTATCACTTTACGATCAGTGGTAAGGCCTGGGGCCTTGGGAATCGCTGGGACTACACTGGACTAACAGCAGTTAGGACGGGAGTAGCACGCGGGAATCGGGTGCAGCGGTAAAAGCACACGCATGCACCTATGCAAAGTCAATGGTGCTTAAAAGTTACAAAGTTACTGTTTTAGAAGTCTTCGGACTGGAATAGAATTACCACACTTTAAACTAGGACACTAGAGGTGTAAACAACTACAGGAGCACCGGCGTTCATGAGTTACCTCACCCACAGGAAGCGGGTGCATAGGTGCCAAAGTGTGTTGGGTTTCGTTGTGCAGTTCTATGGTGCCTGGAGATGAAGATTTTTTATTTTTATTTTCAAGACTTTTATATAGCGCTGGCTAGACCCGGAGGTATCAGAGTGCTTTACATGTGCATCAGATAATAGTTACAGGTTACATCATAACAAAGGTTACATAGTTCTTAGAGCATGGCCACATAGTTACTGGTAAGGTCGAGATAAACAATAAGCACAAATAAGTAAGGGGGAAAGCAGGCAAGGTGAGAGATTCAGGGGAGGGGGGTGTGAGAAGTTGGCCTGGTATATGATGCTCACTATTTCAAGTGATCACCTTGTACCATGCCAAGCAACCCTTATGGTGGAGGTTGTAAAGTCAACCTTATAGACAAGCTATCCTAGGGGTAGCATGGACTAAGCAGTCTTAGGCTAAACTCTGTAAAGGCATGTGAAGCAAGCTGTTTTACCATACACAATCCCCTTGAATACCAAATGAAAGGACACCACACAGATATATATTGAAAATATAAATAAATTTATTTCTACAAATATCCCCTATACTCTTTTTATGAGCACAGAAGCAAATGCGTTAAAACAAAACACAGTTTAAATATACAAAAGTTGCACAATTTTGGATGAGCCCTAGGGGCCACCTAAACCATATACTAAAATAGTGGTATAAGAACCACTATGGGGAAAGTGAAGAGGCCTAGGGCCTGGGGAATCGCTGGAGCTGTTCGGGACTAGCAGTGATGAAGTCGGGAAAGGCCCGCGGGACTCGGGTGCTGCGCTTAAAGCGCACGCATGCACCAATGCAATGTCAATGGTGCGTAAAAGTTACAAAGTTAGTGTTTTAAGAACCTTCCGATGGACCTACAAGGATAAAACTTTAGACACAGGCACTAGAGGTGTACACCAGTGTGGGAACACCGGCGATGCTGAGTTACCTCACCCACAGGAAGCGGGTGCACAGGTGCGAAGTAGTGTCGGGGTTCGTCACGCAGGTCGATGGTGCTTGGAGCTGAAGATGCTGCAGGCGGGTCGTCGAGAAGAGTTCCGGTGGAACCAAGGGTGGATCTGAAGAGGTGAAGACCTGAAAGCAGAGGGGACAATGTTCAAAGTCACTAGCCAGTGACTACCGTGGAACCAGGAAGGAACCAGGCAATGTCGGGTGCAAACAGGCGATGAGGTGAAGATTGTCTCTGCAGCCACGTGGACACGAAGAGGTCAAGGACGTCCAGGCATTGGTCACGAGCTGTCCCACAAAGGCTCTCGCTGATGGCGTTGTCAGCAACTTGATTGGAGCAAACAGGCCTTGGCTAAAGCAAGCCACAGAGGAATCGATTCAAGCTTCTCACTCGGACCAGCAAGGTCAGAGCGGGTGCTCCTTTTTAGGGGAGCAAGGGCCAGTCTGGAGCAACCAGACCAGCAGTGTAAGTTGTAGTTTTTTACAGTTGTGCTCTCGCTACTACAAAAAGTATCACAAGCAGTACATTGACTGATAGGTATTTCAAGGAGACAGAAGCAGATTCTTTGGTGTGTTCAAAATGCAGCAAAACGTTGGTTTATTCTCTCCAGATTCAAGTAATGTAAAGCAAAGCCGACACGTGTTTCGTCGTGTACAGTTGAGTCAACACGACTCTTCAGGGCTGATGGTACAAGAATAACATAAACAGAATCAGTAATGCCGTGGTCACATACTGCAAATGGTGACAAGGTGCAACCAACATGCAGTAGTGGCGTGCCACTGGGTTCGCACGCTGTGGTGTCGTCTGGTGGAGAATTAAACAGAACTGGTACTTGTGTCACTCCAAGGCTGTGAGTGGTTGCCCTGGGTGATGGTGCACAATTGTGAGGTCTATTGGCATAATGCTTAGGTGTGTGATCATGTTTAGCAAAGAACACGGTGATCTTGCATTCCGAGGGTTCATGCAGTAGTGGAGCATTTAAGAATCAAAATCGGTGAGCTATTGTGTGGTGGTATAGGTGAGGGACTATAGCGGTAACATTAACGTGGTTTGCCGACGATCTTTCTCCGTAGTGTTTGTGGGCATTCAAAAAGATCCGTTACCGCACACGTTCTAAATTGTATGATTGGACAAAACATGCTAATCTCTCTCGACGTTATGGGTTATTTACCTTGAAAATTGGTATATTCGTGGTGCTTGTCGCTAGGTCTAGGCTACTGTCCATGTATTGGACGTTACTTGTCGGAGAGAGACTGCAGGAAGAAGTATATAAAAAAGAGGATCATTAGAAAAGACATACTAAAGGGGGGAAGGGCATCTAATCTGTAGGATAGATGGCTGACAAAAAATAATAAATAAGGTATTCTTACCACAATTCTAAAGTGGCTACCCAGAAACAGTCTGTTCCTTTACGATAGTCACGTGGAAAAAAGGCTTACACAATGGTAGTCTGCCTATCGAGTGTCACACTTCTCTGTGTTAGTTCACTCTGTGTGACGGGGGATCGTAGGATACAATGAAGGGAGAAAAAAGGGGTATAGTGTGAGGAAATTCAAACAAGAATGCGCACAATTAGCGACATGTCACATAAAAGGACGAATTGCTATTTTGGAGAAATTGGGTTGATGAAGCACAACCTAAAACGAAGTATCTGACTTCTGTTATTTCAGGTTGTCACCACTTGGAAGTGCATGATAGGGCATAATTAGCCAAACACATGATATTTCCTTTTATAGAGATAGGTATCTAGGTATCTAGGTTTATACCGAGTGCAAACTATAGGAAATACCTGACTTGTGGTGAATCGTTTTTTTGTTGCTAAAAGCGTATAATAGCGCATTGCTACGAAAAAACATCTAGTTTCCTTTTAAAAGAATGAATGGTCTCTTGATGACTGTGGCAAAAGAAATACCTTAGTCCTGGTGTATCAGGAGGTAGCCGGGAGGGGATCCGTCTTTCTAAGGACTCGCTAGAGACGGGTACGTCTCTCAACAGGCGGTGCGCTGAAAGGCGGTAAGCAAAAGCGCGTGTAAGAACAATAGAAAGCCCAGTACTATGGGCTTCAGAACAAAATCGTTATCACAGCCGAAATTTGTTGCTGGTTACCTGTTGTTCTGGATCCCTCCTCCTGTGGTTCCCGGTCGCCGTCTCTCAGTACGGACACGTGACCGGATGGGAGGGATTATTTTGTAGAAAAGGGACGAGGGTAGACATCAAAGAAGTCCACGTAGCCCGTATTTTGGGAAAACGGGTGCGCCAACTTTAAGTGGTTCAATAGTCCTAGGACATGTATGTATTCTGTTCTGTGAAGAAGTCGTTTCAGTAAAAAAGATGAACGAAGGTAACTTCTGAGGAAGGGAATTCGTAATGTACACGCCCGCCTAAGATGGGGGGGCTTGATAAGTAGTTTCTCAATCAAAAAATCGAGAAAGGATCCTAAGTGTAGAGCGTTGGTGACATTGATGTCACGGATTCGGGAGCTTCTAATGATGTAGGACACCTATAGCTTGCGGCTGATGATTTAAAAGAAGCATGTGATCGAATTAAATTAAACTCTAAAATTTTTTAGAAAATTCCCTTGTTCGCGAATGGGGAGGTGAGAATGGGAACATGCATGGCTTGCATGGTTGAGAACACCTTCCATGTTTTATTTGTCTACATAACGTCTTCTCCAATACCTATGACTATCACTGTGAAATGAGTAGATTGTCTGCGAAACTAATTGTATTGTGTTCTGTACACGTTGAAAAAATGACACACTCACGTATGGAAGGTGCGGGTGGGCACTTGTACTTCAGAGACCATCACAATTTATGAAAAATCTACAGTACGGCACATCTGGCCATTAAGCACTTGACACCTAACGACTTAGATTACTGAAATGACGATCTTTACTTCGTTTGGGTTTTATGATCCTAGCACCTACGTGCGCACTAACGACCAATACGCGGCCTGTGTTCTCAACCATGCAAGCCATGCATGTTCCCATTCTCACCTCCCCATTCGCGAACAAGGGAATTTTCTAAAAATTTTTAGAGTTTAATTTAATTCGATCACATGCTTCTTTTAAATCATCAGCCGCAAGCTATAGGTGTCCTACATCATTAGAAGCTCCCGAATCCGTGACATCAATGTCACCAACGCTCTACACTTAGGATCCTTTCTCGATTTTTTGATTGAGAAACTACTTATCAAGCCCCCCCATCTTAGGCGGGCGTGTACATTACGAATTCCCTTCCTCAGAAGTTACCTTCGTTCATCTTTTTTACTGAAACGACTTCTTCACAGAACAGAATACATACATGTCCTAGGACTATTGAACCACTTAAAGTTGGCGCACCCGTTTTCCCAAAATACGGGCTACGTGGACTTCTTTGATGTCTACCCTCGTCCCTTTTCTACAAAATAATCCCTCCCATCCGGTCACGTGTCCGTACTGAGAGACGGCGACCGGGAACCACAGGAGGAGGGATCCAGAACAACAGGTAACCAGCAACAAATTTCGGCTGTGATAACGATTTTGTTCTGAAGCCCATAGTACTGGGCTTTCTATTGTTCTTACACGCGCTTTTGCTTACCGCCTTTCAGCGCACCGCCTGTTGAGAGACGTACCCGTCTCTAGCGAGTCCTTAGAAAGACGGATCCCCTCCCGGCTACCTCCTGATACACCAGGACTAAGGTATTTCTTTTGCCACAGTCATCAAGAGACCATTCATTCTTTTAAAAGGAAACTAGATGTTTTTTCGTAGCAATGCGCTATTATACGCTTTTAGCAACAAAAAAACGATTCACCACAAGTCAGGTATTTCCTATAGTTTGCACTCGGTATAAACCTAGATACCTAGATACCTATCTCTATAAAAGGAAATATCATGTGTTTGGCTAATTATGCCCTATCATGCACTTCCAAGTGGTGACAACCTGAAATAACAGAAGTCAGATACTTCGTTTTAGGTTGTGCTTCATCAACCCAATTTCTCCAAAATAGCAATTCGTCCTTTTATGTGACATGTCGCTAATTGTGCGCATTCTTGTTTGAATTTCCTCACACTATACCCCTTTTTTCTCCCTTCATTGTATCCTACGATCCCCCGTCACACAGAGTGAACTAACACAGAGAAGTGTGACACTCGATAGGCAGACTACCATTGTGTAAGCCTTTTTTCCACGTGACTATCGTAAAGGAACAGACTGTTTCTGGGTAGCCACTTTAGAATTGTGGTAAGAATACCTTATTTATTATTTTTTGTCAGCCATCTATCCTACAGATTAGATGCCCTTCCCCCCTTTAGTATGTCTTTTCTAATGATCCTCTTTTTTATATACTTCTTCCTGCAGTCTCTCTCCGACAAGTAACGTCCAATACATGGACAGTAGCCTAGACCTAGCGACAAGCACCACGAATATACCAATTTTCAAGGTAAATAACCCATAACGTCGAGAGAGATTAGCATGTTTTGTCCAATCATACAATTTAGAACGTGTGCGGTAACGGATCTTTTTGAATGCCCACAAACACTACGGAGAAAGATCGTCGGCAAACCACGTTAATGTTACCGCTATAGTCCCTCACCTATACCACCACACAATAGCTCACCGATTTTGATTCTTAAATGCTCCACTACTGCATGAACCCTCGGAATGCAAGATCACCGTGTTCTTTGCTAAACATGATCACACACCTAAGCATTATGCCAATAGACCTCACAATTGTGCACCATCACCCAGGGCAACCACTCACAGCCTTGGAGTGACACAAGTACCAGTTCTGTTTAATTCTCCACCAGACGACACCACAGCGTGCGAACCCAGTGGCACGCCACTACTGCATGTTGGTTGCACCTTGTCACCATTTGCAGTATGTGACCACGGCATTACTGATTCTGTTTATGTTATTCTTGTACCATCAGCCCTGAAGAGTCGTGTTGACTCAACTGTACACGACGAAACACGTGTCGGCTTTGCTTTACATTACTTGAATCTGGAGAGAATAAACCAACGTTTTGCTGCATTTTGAACACACCAAAGAATCTGCTTCTGTCTCCTTGAAATACCTATCAGTCAATGTACTGCTTGTGATACTTTTTGTAGTAGCGAGAGCACAACTGTATATTTCTGTTTAGTCCCTTGACTATTTTAGACGGTTAAGGGTGTTTTTCCGCCTGCTCTTCACGCACTACATTTCTACTTGTCAATCTATACTGTGTAACGTTTAACCGAGGTAGTGCGCCTATATGATCTGATTTTCTAAAAACCCCACTAAAGTGTTTCTTAAGTTGTAGTTTTTGTCGCCAAGATGGCCGCTAGCCACGTGGCAAGTGGCCGTAATGGCGCATCAAGTGGCAAAGTGCAAAAGGGCCCCACGCAGATCGTGGAGATGCTGGGGGGCTGATCTTCAGAGCAAATGCTGCTCGATGTTAGGGCTTCTCAAACCCCAAAGCACAGCATCGAGGGTGCCTCGGGTGCTGCGCAGTCAGCTTCTCGGGGGTCTTTCAAGAGGTCCGGTCCCACGTCTATCGGTGCCTCCACGGGTCCCTTCTTTGTAGGGACTGTGGATCGGGCTGTGAGATGTCTGGGAGTCTGGGTCTTGTCAGGCTCTGGGCTCGGGCTCCGGCGGGAGGCGGCGGCAAAGCAGACGTCGAGTTGCTGGTTCGTGCCTGTATTCACAGGGTGGTCACTCCTTGGCCACAAGGGAGATTCTCTTCAGTCTTCTGTGCAGCAGAATGTCAAAGTCCAGTTTTCTTCTTAGTTTCAAGTCGAGTTCAGGATGATCTGAAGTCCTAGGACACAGCTCCTACTCTTATTCCAATTCTAGGGGCCGGATCACCCACTAGGTCCCTCCTCTGGGTGAGACCAGGAAGGGGGGCAGTTACACCCCCTTTCCTTTGTCCAGCTTCGCGCCAAGACTGGGGCTGGGAAGCCCCAGCACCGGTTTGAACTGGCAAATGCACGGGGACACCTTGTGTGCCCCAGGCATGTCTGATTCTATTCAGCCCTGTCCTACCCAATACACAAAATCCTGTCTGGGGTGGTGCTAGCACCTCCCAAGGCAGGAAACCCTTTGTCCAAGCTGCCCTCGCTGGAAGGACTCCCAGTAGCAGGAGGTCAGACTTGTGTCTGTGGTGGCAGCATCCATTTTGTGATGCTAAGGCTCAGTTTAACTTTAACCGGGGTTCAGGTTAGGTACATGTCGTGCCCCTCTAGAAGGGTGGAATGCTACCCCCGTCGCCAGAACTGGCGAGGGGGTAGTATTCCAATTCGTATGACACCTTACTCGACATGTTTTGATAAAGCCAAACCAAAGTTAGCATTTAACCGCGAGGATTATAATGCACTTAAGAGTATATGGTATGGCAGTATCTTGAAACAGCTAAAGGACATGGTTCCGAAAGCTGCAGACAGGCTCAGCTCATGTCAGAGCACCATCTCACATATTTCCAAGCACTCTGCCTCCAGGATTGATGAGGCCTTCCATAGGAGTGGCTGATAGGAACATATGTGTTCATTTTAGGTTAGATATAGGCATACTATACCTAAGTAAGGGGTGATTACACCGACTTACCCCAGCTGAGTGATCAGCCAGTTGTGTCAAATATGGAGGCCAGGCCAGGGGTGGCACAATACGTGCTGCAGCCCCTGGTAGGCCTTGGAAGCACCTATGCCCTGGGTACCTGGGGTACACTGTTACAGGGGCCAATAAGGTGAACCAGTTCCAATTGTGTATGTACCTAAGGTACATGGAGTCCATTTTAAGGGGAGAGGAATTAGCCTGGGTCCCTGAATAGCAGGATCCCAGGCCAACTAAAGTAAAAAACCAGCTAAACACCAGGCCAAAAGTTTGGGGGTAACCACAGTCAGATATCCACCTTCCTACAGGGGGTTGGAACAGGGGAAGTAGACAGATAATGAAGGCAGGAAAGAGGAGGGTAGGGTGAGAGACACAGCATGGGAAGAGGAGGGGAAGGGTGATGGGTACACAAACCGGTAGATGAGTCAAGGCAAACGTCCAAAGTCCAGTAAGCTGTGATCCCAGGGGAAGTGGTATCACTACCCTATCTCTGTTGCGAGAGGCTCCCTTTGCGCAGTGGACTCTCTCAGAGAGGTCTCTGAGACTCCAAGGCCTACATACTGGACCCTTCCCCAGAAAGGGGAGAGGGAGTGCTTTGGCAAGGGGTGCCATACCATACCTCAAGTGTGAGTGGCTCCCTTGGCGCAGTAGACTCACTCAGCGGGTTCACTGAGACTCCAGAGTATAAATATTGGATATTTCCCCAACAAGGGGAGAAGGAGTGCTTAGTCAAAGGGCACAAAGGACAGGGGTAGGCAGAGTAGCAGGCAAGGGGAGAGAATTC
Organism: Lissotriton helveticus; assembly: GCF_964261635.1. Lineage (NCBI taxonomy): Eukaryota > Metazoa > Chordata > Amphibia > Caudata > Salamandridae > Lissotriton > Lissotriton helveticus. The sequence continues at coordinate 1,467,434,438 of NC_136059.1, forward strand.
GGGGGAGAGGGGATAGGAGCCAGGGATGAAACAATGAGGAGAGACGAAAAGAAGTCTGTCTAAAGACCGACTGGGTAGGTGATGACCAAGGAGGGAATCCACGGCCCATCTCCCCTATAGCTAAACTAAGTAGCTCCATCGGGCGTCAGACAAAATAGTTCAGTCTCAATACATTGAGAGAGGAGTGAAGGAGAGACAAAAATAGAGGGCGGATGCGGTAGGAGACTGCAGGAGAGACGAAACGAAGTGCAACAAAATGGTTCGACAATATATAGGAAAAGATCAAACAAGTAAACATTATATCAAACAGTCAGCAATACATTAGGGGAGGAGAGAGAGGAGCGAGAAAGTAGTGGGGGGGAAGGAGGGAAAGTGAGGTTGGCAAGACCCAAAGGTATCTGAGCACTATACATGAGGATCAACAATGTATCAGACAAGATTAACAATTACACAATACATCAAAAATAATAGGCAATACATTAGGAGAGGAGAGAAAGGAGAGGGAAAGGCATTGGAGGGGGCGGGGGAGGTGGGAAAGGGAGGAAAAAGAGGAAAGACAACAAGGAGAGACAAGAGGAAGTCTGTCTAAAGACCGACTGGGTAGGTGACGACCAAGGAGGGAATCCACGGTCCATCTCCCCTATAGCTAAGCCGTTTAGCTCCATTGGGCATCAGACAAAATAGTTTAGTCTCAATACTTAGAGAGAGGAGGGAAGGAAAGACATAGGTAGAGGGAGGACAAGAGAGACGCAAGGAAGTCTGTCTAAAGACCGACTGGGTAGGTGACGTGATTCTGCAGGCGGCCAGGAGAGAAGAGTCCGGTTGGATCCAAGGGTGGATCGAAGATATAGAGTACCTGAAAGCAGAGGGGACAGAGTCTGAGTCACTAGCCAGTGACCAGGAAGGAACTAGGATGGAATCAGGCGATGTCGGGCGCAATCAGGTGGTTGTTGAGAAGCTTGTCTTCGCTGCCACGTGGACTCTGGGGCACCAAGGATGACCTGGAGTGAATCACTAATTGCCCCACAAAAGTTCTCGCTGTTGGCGGTGTCGGCTTCCGGATCGGAGTTAACAAGCCTTGGCAAGGGCAACCCACGGAGGATTCAAAGATCGCTTCTTACTCGGACCAGCAAGGTCAGAGAGGTTGCTCCTTTTCAGGGAGCGATGGCCAGTCTGGAGCAACCAGACTTGCAGAGCAAATTCAAAGGTTCGTCGGTACTTGGGCCACTAGGCAACAGGCAAGTGACCGGACCAACGCATTGAGCAGAAAAATGCAAAAGGGCCCCACGCAGCACTCGGTGAGTGTGGAGGGGAGATCTTCGGTGCAAAAGCTGCTCAGGGCTGGGGCTTCTCAAACCCCAATGCATAGCTTTGAGGGAGCCTCGGGAGCTGCACGGTCAGCACTTCATAGTTTTTCCAAGATGGCCGGCTCCACGCTTCACGTCGCCTCCACGGGTCTCAGATTCACTGGGACTGTGGATCGGGCTGCTGGAAGTTGGTGAAGCTGAGTCCTGTTGATCTCTGTTGCTCGAGTTCTGGCGGGAACTGCAACAAAGCAAACCATTGGGCGCTGGATGGTGCCTGTTTGCACAGGGTGGTCACTCCTTGACCACAAGGGAGATTCTTCAGTCTTCCACGTCGAGTGGGATGTCGAAGGGTCCAGAGTTTCATTTCATAAGTTTCAGTCAGGATAATCTGATGTGCATTGGCACAGCTCCTTCCATTATTCCAAATCAAGGGGCTGGATTACCTGCTAGGTCCCTCCTATGGGTGGGACCCAGGAAGGGGGTTGTTACACCCCTTTCCCTTTGTCCAGTTTTGCGCCAGAGCTGGGGCTGGAGTGCCCCAGAACCGGTTTGACTGGATTTTGCATGGGACACCTTGTGTGCCCCAGGCAGTGTCTAGTTTCTTTCAACCCTCCCTGCTCCAATCCACTATCTCCAGTCTGGGGTGGTGTAGCTCCTCCCTGTGACAGGAAACTCTTTGTCCAGGCCTCCCCTGCCAGGTTTCGGTCAGCAGCAGGAGGTCAGACTTGTGTCGGGGCAGCAGCATCCATTTTGTGATACTGAGGCTCTGGTTAGAATTAACCGTGTTTAAGTAAAGTAACATGTCTTCTACCTCTAGAAGGGTGGAATGCTACCCCCGTCACCAGAACTGGCGAGGGGGTAGTATTCCAAAGTGTATGACATCTTACACGACATGTTTTGATAAAGCCAAACCAAAGTTAGCAATAACCGTTAGGATTATAATGCACTTAAGAGTATATGGTATGGCAATGCCCTGGAACAGCAGTAAGGAAATGGTTCCGAACTCTGCAGACAGGCTCAGCTCATGCTAGAGCACCATCTCACATAAAACCAAGCACTCTGCCTCCAGGATTGTAAAGGCCTGCCATAGGAGTGACTTATAAGTGCATATGTGTCCAGATATAGGTTTAGACATAGGTATACTATATCTAAGCAAGGGGTGATTACACCACCTTGCCCCAGCTGAGTGATCAACCAGTTGTGTCGATTTGAATGGCCAGCCAGGGGTGGCAAAAGTTATGCTGCAGCCCCTGGTAGACTTTGGAGGCACCTGTGCCCTGGGTACCTATAGTACACTGTACAGGGGCTGATAAGGTGTCCAGTATCAATTGGTTATGCACCTAGGCTACATGGAGTCCATTTTAAAGAGAGAGCAGATAGCCTGGGGCCCTGATTAGCAGGATCCCAGGCCAACTAAGTTGAAAACCAGGTAAACACAAGGCAAAAAATCTGGGGTAACCATAGTCAGGTATCCACCTTCCTACATTCATGGAGAGATCCGCATCAATGTGAAGGCCCAGACTCTTTATCACTGGTTCTGGAGTGGGTGCCACACCTAGTTCAGGTGGCCAATAGGAAGGAGTCCAATAACAAAGTTTTCTGTGGGGAACAATGATCTCGGTCTTTTAATTGGTTTTCATTCATCCACTTTTTGACATGCAGCATATACCTCAAAACGAAGTCCTTAGATTCCGTGGCGTTATCAAGGGCGAAAATAAGCTGCATGTCGTCAGCATAGTTGAAGATCTTTACTCCCATCTGCCGTAGACCTGAGATCTAATGGACGTATGTAGATGTTGAACAGAATAGATAGTTTTGCTCTATCTAAAATAATATTGCCATTAAACAACTCCTTAGGAGCAAGAGCGTTGTATCCCAAGTACTACTAGTTGAAACAGGCAGCCCAGACTCTGTTTGGGCCTTGGTGCATGGTTATGGCCACTCACCACGGGTAAACATAGCTTTGTTTCTGGTCAAACTGAAATCGATGACCAATGCAGTGAAGTGTTTTTTGAGCCTTAGAAAGACAATGGTCCTGATTTAACTAGTGGTTACAAGGAAAAGCATGATGGAACAATGAGAACTTCCCTGACCCATTACCAGTGCCCTTATAGTGGACTGTTCAGAAACTGCATGATCTCATACCAAATACAATGTGTCACTTGATGGGCCCTGGAGTTGGGTTACAACCACCCTGTGCGCAGACAGGAAAGAGAAGGTTACAAAGCGAATTGTAACGCGCAGCCTCGATGGCGTGTAGCACAGTTTTTTAACAGAAGAGGAATAAAGGATTTATTTGTATTGGTATCAAGGGAAAGTAGATTTGTGAGCTGCAAGTTGCGCAAGGACCAGTTGAATGATGGATGATAGTTTCACCGAGGCTGACGGATCATAGATTCTGGGTGGTTTATTTATTTATTCATTTTACTCAACCTGATTTTACTAGCAAAAACTGACCGTTGCCACCAAGTTTACCCTTCACAATGTTTTGTGACATTACAAATTACAAGTAGTATTTAATGTTATTTATGCATTTGATTAAGTTTCCCCTGTAAACGGTGACTCTGTGGACAGTGCTGTGTCACCTTTATGCAGGTCTGATATCAGGCACACACTGAGCCAGATCCCAAAATACCCAGGTCAGGTGTCTGATGGGCAAGCCACTCCTGTGCATGAAGACAGACCTCGGAGTTCAATGGTACTTGGTGTCGAAAGTCTGCAAAAATAAAAGATCATCTCCAACTACACCTTTATGAGGATGGCCTCCACTCTCCTGAGTGCAATATGAAGACTGGATGCAAAAGAGGCTCTGTTCCTCCACTAAATCCTAAGAACAAGCCTCCGATAACCCAGAATTGTAAGACTTTTTGACATACAACACATTTAGTTTGCCTCTTACATTTACTGTAGCTCACAAGGTTCCCTTCTTGAGAGCTTGTCAGGAGCGAGCGTACAGGGTATGGATTCTTCCATTCTGCGTCAATGCGACCTCATTTTCACACAAAGATAAAGCTGGAAACTGGAGGTGGACAGCCCTCTTTAGAAAATCATGCAGGCAGAGAGGCGGTCTCACTCCCATGTAATCCATTTTGTAGCACACGCTTGTGAGCAGCATTATAAGCATTTAGGTAAAAAAACACTTATCTGCAAAAGTGGGGAGCAGATTTGGTCTAGTGGCTTTGCTGCAGACATGCAGTGCCTAAAACCAGGGTTTTACAATTAAGTACATATTTTATGACTCTGAGGAAAACACTGTATCTTCATTTGCGTTAAATTATGAATACTTGGAGCATGGCTACGCAGCGTATCGTAATGGCCACTGCTTAGTGGAGCTCCGGCATCCCTTACCCTAAACCCTACATCCGACACATGTATCCTGCTACATGAGGAGGAAACCGGCAACCGAAAGGCACCCGGACTGCGAGGCGGAAGAAGCGGAGTCAGCACCCGGTCTCTATTCTGACATATCTTCGTAGGTGCCACACGGCCTACAAAGTAAACAAGCGCCGGGGCCTTGATTGACTGATGACGTAGAGCATGCTGTGACGCTGGCAGCAGGATGCGGAAAGGGGCCCTGACCCACTTGCCCCGGACCGATCTCCGCTCCAATTGCAGCGAGAAGCAGACCGCAATATCCGGAGTGGCTGTGGGGCAGACAACACAAACTAAGATTAACGGGTTCCGCGCTTCGTGCAGGAAAGCCTCCACCGAAGATAAGTAAGGATACGGTTTGGGCAGTGGTGGAGGGTGCGGTGGGGAGAGAGACTCAGGGTGGCATGCTGTGAGCCCCCCCCCCCGCTCCTCGCCCCCCACCCGCTCCTCGCCCCCCACAGGTGTTGTTCCGGTGGCAGCGGTGATTATTGGATGTGGGACCGTGGCAGATAACTACTCGAGTGTGGCCAGGAGATCGGAGTCATAAAAGATCAGCGCGGCAGGCACCCTCCACAATCTGACTGACAAACTCCTCAGCGAGGGGGAGAGCACAGGTCCTGCGAGAGGCACCCAGGAGTGATACAGTTATACCATTTTTTCTTAGCTAGTGGGGGGGTCCCCATGGCGATTGGCCGAGGTGGCACCCACAACACATAATGAGCACAATCCGCCCACGCTCCTATCTACCTTGTCCAGTATATTTGTCACCCAGGCGACAGCCCAACACCTGCGTAGCCTCTATCACGCACGCAATACAGCAAACCTCCCGCCTGGTTGGACCAGATTGCGGACCCTGCTAAAAGTACAGTGAAGACCCCGAAGGCAGGAAATATGGCGTCCACAAGGGGCCTCCAGTCAGTGCAAACGAACAAGTTAGATAAATATGCATTCTCAAGAGATAATGCAACGGAGTCCTCCCCTAAACATAGAAATGCAGGAGAGCTGGGGAACCCGAATAAAGAACCTACTCTTAAGGATGTCATGACAGCCATAGCGGAGATAAAAACCTCGCTTGAACATAAAATAGACACCATAACGCTTGAAATTAACCTAATCCATGCAGCTCTCAATAAAAATTATGAGAAACTTAAAGAGGTGGAGCTCAAGACTACCAATTTAATAGAAGATACCTTGAACTTACAAGCTGAAATCCATGGACTGCAAACTTTTAGAAAGATCGCAGAAACTAAACTGGCGATTACGAAGGCTGCCTCCGACGCAATTGAATTGAATTGAATTGAATTGCACTTATATAGCGCGTAGCTACCCGGAGGCCTCGCAGCGCAATAACATACGGATTTTGGTCGTCCCCGAAAAAGCAGAAGGGGAGTAAGTTAACCTGTTTGTGGAAGTCCTTATACTTCAACATCCTAATCCCAAAGGTCTTGGCAATTTTTTCAGCATGGAAAGAGCCCATGGAGTCCCAGGAGGGCGACCGAGTCCCGTGGGGGTCACTCGCTCCCCATCCTGGCCAGGATCCTCAACTACCGGGACCGAGACGCCATACTTCATTGAGCAAGAACGGGGCCTCCACTCATACTGGATAAGACCGACATAACCTTTTACCTGACTTCACCCAGCTAGTCCAGAAGCAGCGAAGGTCCTTCTTGGGAGTAAAGGAACTGCTAAGAGACAAGGGTCTCAAATATGAAATGCTCTTCCAGTCCAAGCTCTGAGTGTAAGTGGATGGTAGGGTTTGGTTTTTCGACAATCCTGAGATTGCAGCGAACTGGTTGGAGACCCGGATTACTATCAAGGAAGCAAGTTCAGGAACGATTGAGGTGCCTCTCGGGAACTTTGCTAGAAGCTAGACCTCCACTAGAAGAAGCAGATGAACACTGTGGGCATATTGTGACCGGTAAAGGGGGTGAATCTAGCTTGATGGACACGATATGCACTAATGTAGAATTTCCTCACAGAGTTAAGTAAAATGTTCCCGGTGGGGGGTGATCAGGCCGGGGTATCACGGACCCTCATCTTCTTCCTTTAGTAAAACAGTTGGGCGACAGGTGCTCCGCCAGTTCAGTATGGGCAGTTTCAATTCCAGAGTGCAGGGAAGCAGGGAGGGTGGTTGTTGGAGGGGACATTTGTTCTTGTTTGTAATTGCAGTTTTTTCGTCGACAGGCAATATGATAGGCGTGACTCAGGATTTGAGCCTTTTCATTAAGTCTGATGCATACGCAGTGGGATAAGGGGGCAAACATTTTGACCTGGAATGTCAATGGGCTTGGGGATAAAGTTAAGCGCAGTACAGTTCTTCAGTATATCAAAGAGCAGACCCCTGACATTGTTCTTCTAGAGGAGACCCACCTGATTGGCAGCTTGTGTAAGGCGATGGGCAGATGGGGGTATAAATTATTGGGGCGTGCAGGTTTTACAGCGAGCTCAAGAGGAGTAGGCATTATGCTAAAAACACATTCCCCCTCAGTGTAGATTCCACATGGGTTGATGACAGAGGCCGTTATTTGGGTGTTACTGGGTCCTGGGAGGGACGAACCGTTACATTAATGTCTATTTACGTCCCACCTGGCCTTCAAACCGCTACATTTCAGGACCTGAGCACCACTCTCCTTTCACTACCGGAGGGGATACTACTGCTGGGAGGTGATTTTAATTCAGTGGGCTCAAGTAGGCTGGACCGTCACCCCCGCGTGAACTGGGGCCCTCTAACAGATGGCTGCCGGACTTTCCGGAGACCATGGGATTGGTGGACGGCTGGCGTACCCAAAAACCTGAAAAGATACAAAACACCTTCCATTCTGGGGCCCACGGTAGCCTGTCCAGATTAGATTACATTCTGATCCCCAACCCCCAAATCTCGCTTATTCACGAAATCAAACACTTAGCGAGGGGTATATCCGACCACTCACCCATAAGGGTAGATATACTTCTGGATCAGAATAGAGTGGGTAGAATTGTTCCCATTAACCCCTGGTATTTGCCAACCCTAAAATTCATAAAGATCTTCTCAAGACTATGGACACTTATTTTAGTGAAAACTCTGGCACAGTAGATTCCTCACAGACACTCTGGGAAGTTTTCAAAGCGGTAATTAGGGGAAAAGTTCTCTCATTTATATCTGGACAAAAAAGTGAACAACAAAGGGAAGTGTCTAATATAGAGGACGAGATCTACCACTTAGAAAGAGACATGGAACCAGCTACCACACCAGCTTTGCTCCACTTGCTACGTCTTAAGCAGGATGAATACAGGGCGTTAGTCACAGAGAAGACAAAACACTGGGAAGAGAGAAACTTGGTAGGATTTATGACCTAGGAGACAAAGCAGGAAAATTGATACCATGGCTTGATTAGCGGGAATGGGTGAACAAATTGGTCCCGGTTCTGCGAGACGCTACTAATATTTGCATCACTGACCCCAAGATATCGCAAATTGATTTTCCAGTCACTTTGCTGCGGTATATACTGCAGTGGCACCATTTACAGAGGAAGACTTGTCTGAATTACTGAGGGACATAACACTCCCAATCCTCTCCTTGTCAGAACAGCAATTATTGGACAGCCCCTTGACAGCAGACAAAATAGCTCAGGCGATAAGATCATTGAACTCAGGAAAAGCCCTTGGCCCTAACGGCATTCCCATTGAGTTATACAAATCTAACTCTGATAAATAGGCCATTTATCTTAAAGCCATGTTTGAGGAGAGTAAGGACAGAGGGGAGCTACCTACTGACCAGCGTATAGCGAACATAGTGACTATACATAAGGAAGGCAAATCCAAAACAGACCGTGCCTCTTCTAGGCTGATCTCCCTCCTTAATGCTGAACCCAAGATCCTTGCCAAAGTATTAGCTAATCGACTAATTAAAATCATTTCTGACCTAGTGCACCCAGATCAATCCGATTTTATACCTCACCGGAACACAGCATTAAATCTGCGCCGAGTGCATGTGGTCCTTGGTAGGGCGGACACTATTCTGGAGCCGGCTGTCCTTGTCTCTTTAGATGCCACCATGGCGTTCGGCGCCATTGAGCGGCCTTATCTTACAGCTGTCCTTCGAAAATTGGGGTTCGGCCAGAAATTCATTCAGTGGGTTCACCTCCTATATAAGTCGTGGTTAATAACAAAAAATCAGACACTTTTATTTTGAGTCGAGGTACCTGTCAGGGATGCCCACTTTCCCCCCTACTGTTTGCTTTGGCATTGGAACCTTTGGCGTCATCGAAGAGACCCATTAATTTATGATATGCGTTGGGCACCTGAGTGGGAGGGCCGCATCTCGCTCTACGCAATGACGTACTACTCTATTTAACCTATCCCAAACAATCCCTAACTACAGTTCAAGATATATGGGTGGTTTTCAGGAGGTGTTCTAGATTTACGATCAACTGGACCAAGTCTCACCTCTACATTCTACAGGGAGGTCCTCCAGACCTGCCCCGTAACTGTCCAATCCAGATTAATATCACAGGATTAAAATATTTTGGGATTTTTCTCTCCCTAGACCCTACAATTCGATATGAAAAAAATCTCCTTCCTCCACTATTACGGTTAAAGCGAGACATAGCCAGTTGGAAATCTCTTCCCCTCTCTTTATTAGGCAAGGCTGCTCTTTTTAAGATGATGTCCCTCCCCCTCGATCCTGTTCCACTAAAATACTTCAAAGAAATTGTACACCTTCAGAGGGACTTGTTATGGACTGGGACACCACGAATAGCCTTGGGTAAATTTACGTCAAAATGGTATGATGGAGGCATCAGTCTCCCAGATATAAAGAAATATTATTGGGCTGCACACTTGGCAGCTATTAACCATGGCACTTATGGTAACCCTGATGATCCAGGCTATCGTATGGATAAGTGGCTCCTCCCGGGTGGGAATTATAACAGATCACTCTATTCAAAACCCTGTCGGCTAAGGCTAATGGGCCCTACTGGCCACTCGGTTAAGATTTGGCACACCGTGAATAGATCCGTCAGATGGGAGCGTAGACTTACATTGGCAGATCCCCTGTGGGATTCTGTGCAATTAGGCAACCTATGAACATCAAAGGGGTTTGATAAATGGGACATGATTGGCATTTCACAAATTAAAGATCTATGGGAAAAAGGTGAGATAAAAACGTTTGCCACTCTCCAAAATCAATAAGAGCTAACCGACACTGAGCTTTATCGATATACGCAGGTTATCCATGCACTGCACTCACTCCTCCCAAAGGGCTCCACCCTTCCCGAATCATCTCCGTTAGAGGACAGGATTCTAGATGGACACCTCCCAGATAAGACCATCTCCCTAATCTATAAAAGTTAATATATATTATGGATGATCCTCTCTCAGTACCGCGACAGAAATGGGTGGGAGACGGGATAGAAATGGATGATGAAGACTGGAGGGAGGCGGTGCCCTCTCCTCAAGTTGTAGCTATCCCTGCACGATTAAAACTGGTACAGCTTGTATATGACCTGCCCCGGCTACTACAAATGGGAAGAGCTGAATCAGGAGACTGTCACAGAAAATGTGGGCATATAGGTAACTTTATGCACATCATACGGGAATGCACGTACATTCAAACATACTGGAGGGAGATACACAAAGTCATGGGGACAGTCCTTGGTATCGCTATTCACCCTGAAACACGCATATGCCTATTAAACATATGGGAACCCACTGACTTGAATACCAAGCAAACACAGTGGGCCACTTTGGGCTTCACACTGGCAAAAAGAAACATTGCTCAAGCCTGGGAAGCGGTGACTTCCCCCACATTGGGGGCTTGGGAAAAGAGTATGGACTGGTGTATGTTCCGGGAAAAGAAAGTATATGCCGCCCGAGGCTGTTCCAGGAAATGGTCCCACATTTGGGCACAATGGAACTCATACCGTGGCGACATTTGCGCCCCCTGCAGAGTGTTGAATTTGATGACCTGTTCCCTCCCTGAAATGTCCTTACTGTGTATAATGTGGATGATAATTGTCTCATGTTGTCATTTTTTTTTTAATTTGTTTATTGTTTTCCTTGCACAAACAAAGTACATAATGACCAGCCACTCAACATCTGATTGTAGCCTTGCGTAGAAAGTGGCAAAAACATTTGGCATGTAAATATACAATCAGGGCATAATATCAGAATAAATAAGCTCAGTCATTAACAAATGGCTTAGCAGCCAATAATTACATAATAGTACCAAAGCATCTTGCTGCAAGCATGGTATACATGTGCTGCAAAGCCATTATAAAATAGACCAAACTGTCCCACCATCCCTCTGCCCTCCCACAGCCCACCCACTCTCACCGGCGTGTCGTTTACAACAGGGCAACCTATCACCATAATAAATTGGAAAAAATTGAAATATATGTGGCACCATACATATAGCAGTATCTAGAAGCATGACTACAGCAGGAGGGGGGTGGAAACACACTCACACGTTTCCTTATTCTTGCATTAGTACAGTCACATTACAAGGCTTCATCTCCAGTATGTTCGCTTGATTCCGAGCCAGAATCTGCATCCATGGTCTACAATTCTGTGACTAGGGCCTCACATGCCCGGGCCACTTCCAGTGCCTTATCATTGTGGGATCTTTGGGCCTGCTGCAGGCGAATTATGCTCTCACTCCCCGCCCAAGTAAGTAGCGCAGCCTTCCATCTGGCAAAACTGGGCCCTCCCGCAGCCTTCCAGTGGATCGTAATCTCCCTTTTGGCAAGCACCAATCCCAAATCCAGGAATTTACTTGTTATCTTAGTCTTGCTAGTGTGGGGAAACCAATGCAGTAGACAGGTTCCCTTGTCTGGAGTGATCTGCCGCTCCGTTCTACCACATAGTAATGCTATTATGTCCTCCCAGTATGTACCCAGTTGCAGACAATCCCATAACATATGCAGAAGGCCCGCATCCACTAGCTTACAGCGGGGACATTGTGCGGTGTCTACATGGAAGTATTGGTTTATCTTCGCTGGGGTAAGGTATGTCCTGTGCAGAATGAAATAATGAACTAACTGGAATCTGGCATTTCTAGTGCTCTTCCATGCCCTCTTAATTATTTGCGACCAGGCCAAGTCTGGTATGTCTTTACCAATATCTGTTACTCGTTGGTCACGTAACTTCTGCAGCGGCGGCAAGCCCTCCTCAAGCATACGTCTATATAAGCAGGTGAAGGCCTTATAAGTGCCCGCCGCCATCACTACATACTGGCACGCTGCGCTCACCGGTGGTTCCGATAGTCCCTTACCCCAGTACTTTTGGATGGCAGCTATTAAGGCTGTATGGATTAAATAGTGCCCCCGCGGGAGCCCGAAGCTCTCCTGCAGTTCACTAAAGGGCAATAAAGCGCCATCTCCATACAGGTCTCCCACAACCTGCAGTCCAAGTGACTCCCAGTCCGCATTGTCTCATATTGTCATACCTTGGTTGATACTGAGTAGTTTTTGGAATTGCTTATACGTCGACGATTGTTTAATAAAAAGATTTATCAAAATAAAAAATAAATTGTGAATACTTGTATGTGTGAAAATAACCTGCTATTAGGATATTTCCATTGCATTTTCCACTAGCTCGCCAATACTTCTTGGTTTCCGTAATATGGCTTCAACTAGATACCACACATACAATCCTGTTCTATATTCAGCCTCCCACATTTAAGCCACTCCTACTGCAGTACAAATTGTTGCTGATAAGCGCTTTGATGCTCCTCTGAGCTGGATTTGTACACTACCTAAAACAACTACGTTTTGAATGGACAACCTGATGGTTATGACTTGTGTTTTCACAACTGACTTAATGCTCTAAGACCTATCTTACTTAAGGCGCAGAGCCTGATCCTATCAAATGACCAGTAGGAACCAAACGAGAATGTGCCTTTCATTGTGAGAAGATGTTAAACATGAGAAATAGTTTAGGATGGATTGGAAAGGATGCCGCCTGGTCTCAGTGGAACTAAAAGCACATGCTCATTTGTCAATACCACATTGCTCTTCTGGAATACTTTGTGGCATAGTGCCTGGCATCCCACAGCCTAGAGAGATGATGCGAGATATTCTTCCTTCCTTCCTCATTAGTGCGTGATGTAGTATTGTTGGTCTGCATCATTACTCCCTTTTGCTTGACTTCTGACAAGAGATACCTGAGAATCGCCCTGGTGCCCACGTGCCCCCATACCCAATGGAACATCTTCACCGATCAATAGGGAGAAAGGTGATTGAACATCACAATCTAGGACACAAATCTCTCTGAGTTTACCGTTATAAAAATGTCATTGCCTGTGGGGAAATCAGTGCCCCATCTCCCCACTTATGAGACACTCCACCCAGGTGGTCATTCAATTGTTCTTGAAGGCACAACCAATTGTGCTGACGGTGCCAGACAGTTTAAGATATAATAAAACCTAGGACAGACTTGATTGTTTCTGACAAATGATTGGCAGAAGGTAAATATGTCACAAAATAAAACAAGCATTCCGATAAGAAGACGGGCTCTGATAATCAAGTAGTCCAGACAAAAGTACATAAGTGTGGTACTAGAAAAGGATTGTCAGAGTGTCGTCTAACATAAATATTGTGTCCTAAATGTTATTTACAAAAATATCACTAGACTGGAGTTATGCATAGAAAATCCACACCCAGTATGAATATATTTTGTAAACAATATTTAGGACACGATATTTATGTCAGTATCTCTATCTGTTTACCATGATTTGACATACAGGGTAGAAGAGTTGGCCTAACGCTGGGGCGAATGACCTCGAATCTGGGGAACCTGGTTCGAGTCTCGGCAATGACGCTGAACATCCTGTGATTCTGGGCAAATGACTTAATCTCCCCATGCCTAACAAAAATTAATGTGTCCTCATGTAACACAACTGGTGCTCTAAGTAAAGTGCTCTGATACCCCATACCTTCCCGTCAAGTTCGCGCTATATAAAGCCCCATTAAGCAAATACAGTTGGACAGAGACCTGTGTCTGCATAAATAAGCTACTATCACATCCAAACGCCTTAAGGTTTACGGGCAGATGGAAGCATTTGGAAATGTTTGTATTTCTCTTTGCTGTGGAAGTTGATAGATTAGCAATGTGAATATACAAGTCCCCAGTGGAAGATCTAATTCAAACATCTAGAGTTTCCACATCGTGAATGTTTCTGTTTTGTATTCTGCAATCTAGAATGGTATGCAGTGTGCGGATGCCACCTGCCCCTCACACTCACTGAAAAATAATAGCAGTAGATTTAATGTAAACTTCCCAAGTAACACATCTTTTTTGAGTGCTCCTATTTATGGGTAGAAAACCTGCTGGCTGTGGAACGAGGAAATGTGGATACACACAACTGTAGGCTATGTTTTTGGACTCAAAGTTAATTGAATGTAGCCCAAACTCTCCAGCATCAAATTACCGAAGTTTATTTTGGTACATGTCTAGCAAACACATTTAGCCTGGTCTTCTGACAGGCTTTTCTTTTTTTAGGGTACTGAAGTTATTAATTATTGGGCCTACTCACAAACTGCATTTTGTAGTACGTTTAGTAGTATTACAATAGTACTTCTTGCATATTACAAATGTTATTCACTGACTTAAATGTGGAGCTCAGCCCCTTTGCCTCTTCTATGTTTTCAGTGTAGAGTTCTCAGCCCTGATTAGAGAGATATCTACACATGTATGTCTATGTTTTAGTAGTAAATGTGGGACGGAAATGGGAATACTTATGACAAGATCGGTGGGATCTAGGGAGGAGCAAGAAACGTTAAAGGGAGGGCTAGGGAGGTGAATATGGATGAACATGCAGCCACCCACAAAAGAGTATGCCCATTGTTTTTCACAAACTGCACATATAAAGGTATGGCAGCCAAAATGAAACCAAAACAATTACAAATGTACTCCAGATCAGACCAAGAGAAAGTCCAGCTCCACAGACACAATCATTGGTCAACTACTGGTATTGCAACACCCTGCTGTGGAAAATAATGGAGGTTGAGGCTTAACTGTAGGAAATAATGTTAAATAAATTAAAATATTATGACTTTTATATATATATCACATTTATTGTCAATAAAGTATATATAATTACAATACATATTAGTTCATTTTAATATATTTTAATACACTTTTTACATTTAAAAAAAATTAACTATAAATAAAATAAATTATGACAAATTCATTCAAAACAAAAACTTTTGTAATTTTGATAATTAATAGATTGTTATAACACTTTATTTTGATAGGAATATTTTAGTAAGAAATATTAAAACAGTAATTTTAATTTTATTTAATATATCAGTAAACAAGGAGAAGGACTGTATGGTCGACGTTTTGGTCTTCGATTGAATTAATCCTTAAGACCTTCTTCAGGACAGTAAAGTATACTTTACTGTCCTGAAGAAGGTCTTAAGGATGAATTCAACCAAAGACCGAAACGTCGACCATACAGTCCTTCTCCTTGTTTATGACTAACTTGCACTGATGATTATCTTATTGTGAAGGAATAGATTGAAGAACCAGGTTTTCAGAACCCAGCGGCGCCAGGGATAACGCCCGAATTCTCCGGATTCCCCTGCCTTGGCCTACAAAGACACGGGACTCTTCTTGGTGGCGTCAAAGATCAAATTTATTGGCTGCAGCCAGTAACAGAGGTCCACGAAGTACAATGACATATATTAGTAGGAGACTGCTCAACTTTACAAAGCCAGTCAACCCTTTTTATACAAAATATTACGCTTCAGGCAAACATTCCTTATTTACAGTAAACCAATCCCATGTGTACAACAAAAGCATTGCAAGACAAACCCACATTTCATCGTCCAGCCCACCATCAATTATTGGTCGAACCCAACATTCCTCAGCAGACAAGTCAAAAGAAACCCATAATAAAAACGGGAACATCCCCATCATCAACAGGCCATAAAGAAAGGAGCAGAGACAGGTGCAAGTAAGATAAGACATAGTTGTGTGTGTGATAAAGGTGTATGATGTCCTGTGCCTTGATCGTTAATCTTGATCAGCTACTGGGAAAGGAACTGACCTAACAAGCTTGGCCTCGGGCAACGGAGTCAACTTGCCCAGGTCACACAAGAGTCAGCTAAAGGTGTACGTGTCCCAAAGGACTCGTTCGACCGCAGTCATCGGCCTATGTGAGGGCAACCACAAAATGGCTGCCGCACACAAAATGGAAACCAAGGGTTCAGAATGGAATCTCATATTTCATAGTGAATCCATCACTCGAACATGACGAAAACACTCGTACATACTATACTCGCCATTTTCGGTCTGCTGATACCAAAATCGCCACGATACGACAACCTTTATTGAACGGGTTCAGAATCTCGGAACCTCAGACCCTCCTTTTGCCCTTATATATGCAATCACCTAAACCCACGTTAGTCTGAATCTAGGTCTATACTCATCAGATCATCAAGATGTTGCTGTAGCATCATCCTATTACTTAGCACGTCTTTTGATACAGGTCTCCTTCACACGAAGTAGCACAGAGGCCACATATAACAGGAGCACACTGTACGCACAGACAGAACAAGAAAAGAATGGCTAAGATCATCCCAATGACCATCAGAATCTTCCATCCCCAAGTGGATAACAATCCCCAAAACCATCCCATTAACGACCAATCTCCTTCGTCCACATGTATAGACTCGGAGATCTTATGTAGCTTGGAAATGGCTTGGTACACTGTCGGAGCATTGTCTGGAATAAAAACGCAGCAGCTCGATTGGATCAATTTACATACCCCTCCTCTATCTGCAAGTATGACATCTAACGCAACTCTGTTCTGCAGAGTCATAAGTCGATCCGACTGGAGCTCAGCAGTCAAATTACTAAGGGCACCGGCAGTTTCAACTACGGTGGACTCAACCACTCTCGTCAATTGCCGTATGTTCCTGCTGTTAACCATAGGTCCCCAAAACGGCAGAAAACCCTTCAAGAAGTCACCTAATTCTTGTCCGGCAGTATCTTCCTTACTGAAGACACCTCTAACAACTCTCGTCTTGTGGTAATCTGCCGCAGCTGTGTATGTGGGAGGCAACAGGAACGAGACAAAACACGTGCCCGAAAAATCTGGGGGCAACCACGTGTACGCTCTATCGTAACAGACAAAATAGGTACCCTTAGCTGCTAGGAACGAAGGGGAAGTCTGGGACGCAAAGACATACGTCTCAGTGCAGATACTCTTCCCTAACTGAGCTCTCGGATTCTTGCCATTACCTTGCAGACATAAATGACCCTGATGGGGTACAATCCAAATCAGAGAAGATCTTTTAGCTCGCTGTTTCTCACTCAGACTCGCTCCATATCCAGTCACGTTCCATCCAATATATGCTAGTGTCTCATCTTTCGGGATAGTCTCATAGGAATCTATTCCTCTAATCATATCGACTATTCCCTGAACCAGAGCACTATTCTTTGGGTTGTCTTTCACAGAACGAAGGGGGTAGGCTTCACGAGCATAGATAAACATTGTTCTGTAAGCCCACACAGAACCATTATAGCTAAATGGCAGGACCAGGTAAGGAATACCTTTATCAGTAGTATGGGGCATCAGGCCACACACCCAACAGTTAGTCGTGTTCACCACTAGCTGGTGCTTGTGCAGAAGCTGAACAAAAGAGTTATTAACGAACTCTAATCTTCTAACGGACTCATGTTCGGGCAGAGGATGAAAAGAATGTGAAGAAACAGTAGAAGAAGGTATGGGCTGTGTAGTGGGTGCAAACGTCACTTGAAAAGAGAATAGAACATATCCCATTAAAAACATCACTAAACCAAGCAACATGAAAAGGCATAATATTAGAAAACATTTCCTACTCATCATTGTACACATTTTGGCTCTAAAATTAATCTCTTTAGCAGGTCTCTCCATCTCGAAAAACTCCATCCTCTAACCTTGCTGCTCGCGGAGGTAGGGTGTTCCGTGCTAAGGAATGCTTCTGTCAGTCCAGGGAACGCCCAAGGACCAACCAGAACCGTCGACCTTGTGTCTTCGGCTTGCACTCCAAAGACTTTGACACCGCGACCCTACAGCTGAACCCGGATGGCGGTTCGAAAAACAAAAATCAAAACAGTTTCTCAGATGAGAGAGCTGCACTTTCAAAAATAGCAAAGAAAAAGATTTTCAACTTTATTTGTCCATAGTTCTCGACCTCAAATTATAACGGCTTTTCTCAGGTAATGTCTCAGCACGAAATAGAAGGTCAGGCTTAGTAGTGTCCAATCGAACTGAAGATGGCACAGCTTCTTGCAGAAGATCGTCGCTTTCACGCTCTGAATTTGTCCCCATTAAACGTGCATCGCTGAAAGGCAGAAAACGAGGCACAGTCTCAGTTTCAGAATCAGGAATACCCTCCTGGACCCAACGGTCGTACGGCAGAGGCAAAGGGGCCCTCTTACAGTGTACGCTGTGGATCCAGTTCTTTTTCCCTTGCACTCGCACTGCAGATCGTGTCGACAGTAGGACCAAATAGGGGCCAATCCAGCGGGGCTGATCGATCTTCGTTCGCTGGAAGTTTTTCACAAACACCCACCATCCAGGACTAATGGAATGTCCCAAATCTTCAGGAGCCTGAGGCAAAGTATCGTGAATCCGTTTGTGTAAAACACACAATTTAGCCGTCAAATCATACAAGTAATCAAGCAGTACAGGGTGTTCAATCTCGCTAAATTTTGTCGGCCCCCCATTTGTTTGCCGGGCGAACAAAAACGATCTCATAGGGACTAAGTCCCACTCGTGAATGCACAGTCATCCTTGTCGACAAAAGTGCTCAGGCCATTTAAGACCAGAGCTCGCTTATATCTTGGCAAGCTTCAGTTTGAGAGTGCCATTATAGCACTCAACTAGACCAGCTGATTGGGGGTGATTTGCAGCATGGAACTTCTGTCGTATTCCTAACGCTTCACACACTCTCTTCATCACTTGACCCACAAATTCACTCCCATTATCACTCCAGACCATTCTCGGCAAACCAAATCTAGGGAAAAACTCCTTGACAAGGGCTTTAGCTGTGGACAAGGCAGTATTATCTTTATGGGGATATGCTTCAACCCATCTCGAAAAGGCACAAACAACCACGAGTACATATTTCAGGTTGTTGCATCTCTCCATGTGAATGAAATCTAACTGCAGAACCTCAAACGGATATGTCCGAGGCTTAAAATGACCAGCTGGAGTTGGAGTTCCCTTACCAGGATTGTATTGCAAACAAACCACACAATTCTTGACCACATTCTCTGCACACTTAGGAATTCCAGCATTTTGCCATACTGGAGCCAACAGCTTACAAATCCCTTTCGCACTGATATGAGCCATTCCATGCGCCATTGTAACCACTAGAAGCACGTAAGCATCAGGTAACAACCATCGCTGATGCTCTGACAACTCAACCCAACAACCATTCGCATCCAATCTACCCGTACTCTCTCTCCATACGCTCAACTCTTTCTCTGTAGCTTCAGCTTGAATTGACTTCACACTTTCTATCGTATCTTCAAACATTCCTCTATCCGGAACCCATCTCGCCGGACCCGCAACATACATTCGACTCATCACATCTCTTGCCGTATCTTTCGCAACTTCATCCACAAACGCATTACCACGACCAACATCATCTGTAACCTTCTTATGTGCACTGCACTTCACAATCGCAACTTACAACGGCAAGGTCAGTGATTCCAGAAGCTCATTCACCAACTGACCATGCTGTATCTTCGTACCATGAGACGTAAGGAAACCACGTTCCCTCCACAAACGTCCAAAACTGTGAGCCACACCAAACGCATACTGACTATCGGTGTACACAGTCACTTGCTTCCCTTTTGACAACACGCACGCTCTCGTTAAAGCAATCAACTCTGCTGCTTGAGCTGAATTATGTGGGATACGTGCAGCTTCAACAATCGTATGCAAAGTCGTAACAGCATATGCCGCAGTCGTATCACCATTCGGAAGCTTGAAGCACGAACCATCCACCCATAAAGTACCATCACATTCCGCAAGAGGAGTATCCCTAAGGTCTATTCTCCCTTTCGTTTCTTCCTCTGTCCTCAGAAAACAATCATGCTCTTCAGAAACATCTGTCTCCACTGAAGTCGGCAACAACGTAGCTGGATTCAACGTATTGCATCTCTTTATGTGCACATGACTCGCTAGGAGTGTCAACTCGTAACCTGACAATCGAGCACTAGTTAAGTGCTGTGTCTTGGTCCTATTTAACAAGGTATCCACTGCATGTGGAACCATCACAACCACCGTAATATCCATCACCAAACCAGCAGACTGTCGAATAGAAACAGCCACTGCCGCTGTCACTCTCAAGCAACTCGACAACGCTCTAGCTACCGGATCCAAAGTCGGCGAGAAATACGCACATGGATGCTGCTTATCGCCAAACTGCTGTGTCAAAACTGACAACGCACATCCTTCTCTCTCGTGGACATAGAGTGTAAAGGGCTTACTGTAGTCGGGAGTACCCAACACAGGAGCCGAACACAACGCATCGCGTAATTCAGAAAAGCTCTTTTCACATTCGTCACTCCATGAAATGGGATTCGGGGTATCCTTAACAGTAAGAGCTATCAAAGGTTTCGCAAGAAGCGAAAAATTTGGGATCCACTGTCTACAGTATGACGTAATACCCAGGAAAGCACGCACTTCTCTCTGTGTGCTTGGAACACTCATTTTCGCAATCGCTTAGATTCGTTCTGGGGTCAATCTTCTTCCCTCCTTCGATAAGAGATGACCTAAGTAGGTCACTTCTTGTCGACAATATTGCAACTTCGAAAGAGACACTTTATGATGGAAGTCAGACAAATGACGTAACAGCGACAAAGTAGCTTCTTTACAAATCTCCTCAGTATCAGTAGCCACTAACAAATCATCGACATACTGAACAAGGGCAGCACCATCAGGTAAAACAATCGTATCAAGTTGTGTTTTCAAAGCCTGACTATAGATCGACGGACTCTCACAGTAGCCTTGAGGAGCGTGCTTGAACCGGAAGCTTCGGCCTCCTAAACAGAAGCCGAAAATATCCCTACTCTCCTCGGCAATCGGAATGCTGAAGAAAGCATTCTTCAAGTCAATTACCGAAAACCAAGCAGCCGAAGCTGGAATCATAGTCAGTAAAGCAGTAATGTCCGGAACAACAGGAAATTGTGGCACTACAATCTTGTTCACTTCTCGAAGATCGATCACAAACCTATAAACAGGCGATTGCGAAGAATCAGTACGTTTCAAAACAGGCAAACATTACCTCTCATTTCCTCAATCACATCTTTCTCAATCAGGTCATAAATGATCACTAGCAACGCTCTTTCACCATCACTAGAAATCCTGTACTGTGGAATACGTGGCATTCTCAAATTCATCTTCAATGTCACAACATATGGCGGAATCTCCAGGAGACCCACATCATTAGGACCAGAAGCCCAAAGAGTATTAGGAAGGGAAGACAATTCAACTGGGAGTCGGTCTCTCGACAAATACATCGGAGAAATCACTCTCTTACATAATGTAAGTTGTACTCCCGAAGAAGAACACTGTAGGGTCGCATACAATCTCTTCAACAGATCTAATCCCAACAAATTCTCACCACAACCTGTCGTCAAAATGAGGGGTGCTTCCAATTCACAATGTCCAACAGAAAGAGACAAAGGACTAGAAATCGGGTTCCTAACCGGGGCGCCAGAAAAACCTACTGAAACATTCGTTTTGCCAGACAAAGGTGCGCCAGGGAGTTTAGAGTGCATAATAGAACTCTTCATAGCACCAGTATCCAACAGAAAAGGCCCTGACACACCTAATGTAATCACCTCAACATAAGGTTCACTCTGATCTACCGGAACTGAAACAACTCCCTCTCTTTGTCCATGGCTGTCCTAGCAATCATTACCATCCACATTCTCACCTTCGACATAGTAGTCGTCAGCATAGTACTGAGTCGTCCTACCAGACGCACCATTCTGCTGATCAAAACAATTCATCGTATTCTGTTGAGGAAAGGAACGTGCATTCTGGGGGATCACACCACGTCCTCTACCTCTAGAAGCTTGCTGAACACCTCGACCTCTCACATTAGAAACATTATTCCCGCGCTGTAACAAAACCGGACAATTACTCTTGAAATGGCCCTCTTCCCTACAATACGCACACTGATTAGGGCTCGAACCTTTGCGAGTTTCTTTGCAGAAACTGCTGAGGTTGCTGATAATCACGCTGACCACTTCGTGGTGGATAAGCCTGCTGTAAAAGAACCTTCGTCTTCAACTCTTTAGTCTTCTTGTCTGCTCTATCCTTCTCATCCTTATCTCTATTTTTGTAATACTGCGCAGTAGCCAGTATTTGCGCTGAAGAGGAAACGGCCCAAGAACTCTCTGAATCTTTCAACTTCTTACACAACTCGGGAAGCAAATTATGCACAAACTTGTCAACAAACAACCGTTGACCACCTTCTGTACTCATCTCTTGACCACTATGGTCGATAAACGTCTCTTCAAACCTGGTGAAGAAATCAGACACGCCTTCATCTTTCTTCTGCTTACATGCAGACAGTTTATCCCAATGTACACGCATAGCCGGCATTAAAGTCTTCATGTAAGTAACGATCTTACCAGGGAGTTCTGCTACTAAAGGCTCAGGTTTAGAACCACCAACTTGTCTGTCATCTGCAGCAGCAATATTAACCCATGAATCACCCAACTCTTGCGCATGATCCGTATGACAAATCAATCCCCACAAAGGCTGTGGAACAACATTCCCAAACAACATGTCTATATCAGCTAAATTCATAATACATGAGTCTGCAGTCTGTGATAATTCCTTATAGTACCCTGCAGGATTTTTACGGGGGTCAGGTAAAGTCTGTTTAAGAGCCAGAACTTCAGATCGCTTCCATGGAACATGTACCCAAACACGCTGAAAATGAGCCGGTGCAGCTACAATACCAACAACTGCGTCAGCCTGAACTGCTTCCTTCCATACCGGAGGAACCTCCCTCATTGGATATTGTCGCACCTTTCTCCTAACAGAAGGATCAGATTCAAACAACGACTGAGAAGGATCCTCATTCCTAAACGACAACAACGTTGCAACTGCTTTCTCGACATCGGAACCCACTATAGTTCCCTTCGCAAACTCAGACTGTATGCGGATCAACTCAGACGGAGTCTGTTCCAAATCACCATCTTCCCATTCTTCACAAAGGAAAGTACACATCTTATCAAAAACATATCTCTGCTTCGGTGCTTCCCATTGATGGAAGACATCCATAACAGAACCTACATCGTAACTTGAAGGACGAGTAACCCATTTACGCGCCAAATGATCCAACACTTCCCGCTCTCTAGAATCAGGCAGTTGACTACGCAAGTGTTTACATGCTGAAGCAGGGGGTCATACTCGATGACCCAAAGAAAGGAGATAAAAGACTAGCGACAGTATCAGTCATTCTTTGTCGAAGAGAAGGAGAAGTCGACAAAAGAACAGGAGGAAAAACAGGATGAGACAAAGCAGACGCAGAGGCAGTATCAGAAGGAATGTCGGCGGCCCTTGAGGAGGCTGCGTCATAGCAATAGGAGCCAACTGAAGAGGAGCTGGCGACTGTGGAAGAACCTGAGGCAAAACAAGCGGAGGTTGCACAACTAAATGTTGCGGAGGTGCTGTAGCACTCTGCATATAAGGTGGTGGCGAACTTAACAAATGTGACATTAAAGGATCTTTCTCAAGTTCCTTCACTGCATCTTGCTGAAGAAGCGGCAGAACAGGATAACACTTATCAATCGCCATTTTACGTTGCCTGTGCAACTGCTCACTTGCTCTTTCCTTTTCGTTATCTTTAAACTGTATAGCAGCCTGCATTATCGAAACACCCTTCTCTCTTTTATTTCTCTTTGCTAATTTAATTTCCCTCTGTTTGGCTTCCTTTTGCCATAGGCGGAAAGAGTCAAACATCGCCGGCCGGGCTTTCTTCTTGAAGAGTCTAACTTCTAGATTATCTAAGATCTCGGTGTCGTAGCTACCATATTGGGGCCACTTAATGACACCGTCCTTCCTAGTGTAGTGGATCCACACTGCATTATATGTGATAGGACCCATGCCGTGCTTCACATAGAGCTCATAGGTTGGAGTTCCAATTGGAGGAACCGGACACGAATCTTCCAATCGGGAATCCCTATTTTGACCACAACAAAACAACTTTCCAAGTCTGCTAAGACCAGGCATCTTCGCTCACTAGTCTAGCTTCGAACTTCAAGGGAATATCGAATACGATAGTCTCGTGAATACACGAATCCCTCGGCTTTGGTGCTTGCAAGCTCCAAATCAAAGATCCCAAGGGGATACCAAAACTAAGGACTGGGAGACGCTCCACTCATACTTAACTGAAGTATCGATGACGTCACCAGAAGACCCGTCTATCATCTTGCTCTACAAATCGTCTAAGGGCTCAAGACAGGACGACAGTCAGGGCAGCAGTCCTTCGTAGCCGTCGGAAAGCGGGGAACCTCGCAGCAAAGACTTTCGGACCACAACGACATACAGGGGTCGATGAAGTGGCTGGCCTTCCTCCAGAATTTCACACGAAGCTCCTCACGATCTTCCGGCTTGGACCGGAACCGCTGAAGTCGCGTTTTCAGAACCCAGCGGCGCCAGGGATAACGCCCGAAGTCTCCGGATTCCCCTGCCTCGGCCTACAAAGACACGGAACTCTTCTTGGAGGGCGTCAAAGATCAAATTTATTGACTGCAGCCAGTAACAGAGGTCCACGAAGTACAATGACGTATATTCGTAGGAGACTGCTCAACTTTACAAAGCCAGTCAACCCTTTTTATACAAAATATTACGCTTCAGGCAAACATTCCTTATTTACAGTAAACCAATCCCATGTGTACAACAAAAGCATTGCAAGACAAACCCACATTTCATTGTCCAGCCCACCATCAATTATTGGTCGAACCCAACATTCCTCATCAGACAAGTCAAAAGAAACCCATAATAAAAACGGGAACATCCCCATCGTCAACAGGCCATAAAGAAAGGAGCAGAGACAGGTGCAAGTAAGATAAGACATAGTTTTGTGTGTGATAAAGGTTTATGATGTCCTGTGCCTTGATCGTTAATCTTGATCAGCTACTGGGAAAGGAACTGACCTAACAAGCTTGGCCTCGGGCAACGGAGTCAACTTGCCCAGGTCACACAAGAGTCAGCTAAAGGTGTACGTGTCCCAAAAGACTCGTTTGACCGCAGTCATCGGCCTATGTGAGGGCAACCACAAAATGGCTGCCGCACACAAAATGGAACCCAAGGGTTCAGAACGGAATCCCATATTTCATAGTGAATCCATCACTCGAACATGATGAAAACACTTGTACATACTATACTCGCCATTTTCGGTCTGCTGATACCAAAATCGTCACGATACGACAACCTTTATTGAACGAGTTCAGAATCTCGGAACCTCAAGATGTCATCCTTTGGATTTATAAAGGATTGGACTTTTCTAAAATGAATTATAGGGTGATTTTACAAGTCCTTATTCATTTATTTAGCACTGTGTTTCAACCATAAATTGTTGATCTGTACCCTTTTGACTCACTAAGCAATATATAAAGTAAAAAAAATGTATCAAAAGATTTAATACTCCGTGTCTTTCTCATCTCTATTTTGTTTGAGTGTTTACGTATTTAGGTTGGTTTAATGCTCTGTTCCTTTCATTTAAATTGAAGGCAAATTGTTGCAGTGTCTGATTGGTCAGATAAGATTCTGTGATTATTTGAACATAGAATCATATATTGAAATGTAATTATTTGAAACGAAGTCCCTTGCTGGCATCATTTACTCTATACTGTCTACATTATCCCAAGCCCGCAAGGGTTTGTTGGGTTTTCCCACCCCCTTCCTTTTCTTGCACAAAGAAGGGCATACGTTTTTAATATATAATGTAAATACAGCTGGGCTAAAATACAGCTTTGCCTGGCACCTTTGTGTACCCTTATTGGAGATCAAAAATATCCATCCTAGTTAAATCTAACTACAGCTGCCAGGTCCTGATGGAGTTCATGGAGTAATTTAACAATGTGGCACTCAAGCCCTAAGTCAACCAACAGGGAGCACTGTTTGACTCTATTGACACGGTCGAAGGCTTAAGATAGGTCCATGAAAGCTAAATGTATACTCCGTCTTTTGGCCACAGTGTGTTTGCCAACTAACAAACGAAGGTTGAGGCATTCATTGAGTGTGCCTTTTCCCGTTTAATCCCATACTGAAGACAGGAGATCACACTATTTTGTTCCAGCCAATCAGACAACCTAGCCATAATTACCAAGCCCAGGAGTTTAACGGTTGAATCTATAAGGGAGATCAGCATGTAGCACGGAGGGTCAGACCGGTCTCCCTTTTTAAACACCTGGATAATTACAGACCTTTGTCAAGACACAAGTGAACCATTTTTCCAAGCTCCTTTAAACACATAACAAGGGTTTTTTGCTTCAATAAATTTGTAGGAACACCATCCGACCCTGAAGCCTTGTTCTTTACCATGGTTGCTAGTTTGCTTTAATGTGACTAATTTCGTGTCAGGTGCACTTAGACATAGGAAACAACTCTTGAAATAATGATCTTTAACTATCTCTTTCTATTTTTAATCTTGATGAAAATGTTGAGCAATTTGTTTTGAACTTATTTATTGTTTTTATGTATGTGATGCTTTTATGGTTTTTATTAAGCAAATACATTCTGTTTTTTAACCGAACTGCATCTTCTAGTGCACCAACCACCGAACTGTAACTGCATTTAAACCCCACAGACATGCCCAGACCAGAATACACCACTCAAGACTAGCACCGTGTCTAAATATTCTCCCCTACAAGAAAAAGATCATTCGAGGAACAACATTCTCAGTGCCTGGGTAAAGCCCTGGAAATACTTGCCAGCAAGGATATGATATAACATTTACAAGATGATGTGAAGTTCGAAAAAGTAAGAAAGACTTCTCTTTTATCAAAATAAAGATATATACCCAACCTCGTTTCTTTGCTCTCCCCAAAAAACAACTTCAAAGTCACAACAAAACTTTTTTTTTCTCCAGAGTTGTATATATAGCGCAAAGTTGACCCAAAGGTATCGGGTATCAGAGCGCTTTACAAGATAACAAGTTCCATTACGCAAGGACACATTACATTTTGTTAGGCACGGGGAGACTAAGGGCCAGATGTAAGTGGCTAAATACCGGTCGGTAACGCCGAAATTCGGCAAATTTCAGCGTTACCGACCGGTATTTTGCCATATGCAATGTAGGTGACTTTCAAACTGCTTGCAAAATAAGGAATCAGTAAATATTTACCGATTCCTTATTTTGCTCTTGCATTTAGGGAATCCGAAATACAGATTCCTTAAATGCAATGCATGTAGCACTGAAAACAGTGCACTTCAGCCTTAAGGAATCGCTATTTACCACCAACTTCAAGTTGGTGGTAAGTAGCGATTTCCTTACAAAAATCACTTTTTTGCTTTTTTTAATGTATCATGTGGCACACATTCATGCCCTTAGGACATGTATGTGCACCACATGTGCACACATGCACATTTCAGGGGTGGAACAAGGTGTCCTTTGGACACCCTGGCACCCTTGAAATACCTCCCGCTATTAACGATTCGGTAATACCGAATCGTTAATAGTGAATCTCTTCCCATTCATTCCTATGGGCCAGGAGGCCCATAGGAATGAATGGCTAGGTATTCCTTAATAACGAATCGGATTTACTGATTAGGTATTAAGGAATCGCTAATATTTTAGCGATTCCTACCTACGTTCCATTTACCGAGTCCTTAATAGCGATTCAGTAAAAATCGCTATTAAGGAATCGGTAAATGGAAGTTACCTACATCTGGCCCCAAGTGATGTGCCCAGAATCACAGGATGTGGAGCATCGTTGCTCAACTTGAACACAGTTCCCCAGATTTGAAGTCGACCGTCCTAGCCGTTAGGCCACAACCTCTCCTCAGACATTTGGATCAAGTTTATTGTTTATTGTTTATTGTGGCATACTTATATAGCGCAACCTGTCACCACCAAGGGCATCCTGGCGCTTTGAACCCTACTCAGTGGAAACAGTAGCTCAGCCTATCCTGGGAAGAGATGAGTTTTCAGAGCCTTTCTAAAGGAAAAGAGATCTCCAAGGCTTCTCAAGGATATGGGTAGGGAGTTCCAGAGTTTGGCTGCCGCTACTCTAAAGGAGCGGCCCCCCATCCTCATTCTCTGGAATCTTGGGACTACCAGTAGTCTGGATGACGAGGAGCGTAACACTCTGGAAGGACAATACCAGGCAAACATTCGCCGCAGAGGAATGGGGCCCAGGTCATGAATAGCCCTAAACACAATACACGCTGCTTTGTAGCGTACCCGTAGATGAACTGGCAGCCAATGAAGTTCTCGCAGTGCTGCCGTAGAAGAGCTATGGTAAGGGCGAGAAAGGGCGAGTTTAGCAGCGATATTTTGCACCCTTTGCAGCTTGCCCAAGAGTGTTACCGGGGCCTCCAGAAGTAGTGCGTTACAATAGTCAAGTCGACTAAGGATGGTACAACGCACTACTTCTGGTCTGGCTTGCACAGGGAGGAGAGGAAGGACCTTACGCAGCATACGAATCAGCATCATACATGTTGAAGAGATCTTATTCACATGTAGATCCAGCTGCAGGTTAGGCCCAAAAATGACGCCTAAATTGCGCGCTGATTGTGCCGCAGACACCGTCTCTGAGAAGGACGGTGGCCAGAAGTCCACTGGGAGGTCACGAGGAACTCGATCAGTGGAACAGTGTAAAACCTCCGTCTTGGTTCCGTTGAACTGTAACGAGTTCAACCGGAGCCAGTCTGCTGTCGCCTGCATGCACCGATGGAAAGTCTCCAGTGTGACTGCGTCCTGTCCCTCCAGAGAGAAGACCAGCTGGGTATCATCTGCATAATTACATGCAGAGATACCGAAGGTTTTAATGAGCTGGACTAGGGGGCGGAGGTAGACATTAAAGAGTATGGGGCTGATGGCCGAGCCCTGAGGTACTCCTTGTCCCACTCTCCGCTCCTCTGAACTGAAGGGGGGTAACGAAACCCGTTGCTGACGGCAGTCCAAATAGGAGATTAACCAATCCCTGGCCTTATCCCTGACCCCGCATTCCTTCAGCCTAGAAATCAGCGTGGGATGGCTGACCGTGTCGAACGCGGCCGACATGTCGAGCAGCACCAAGAATGCTGCCCGACCACTGTCGACTCGCGCCCGCAGATTGTCTAACACGGTCACCAGCGCAGATTCGGTCCCATGCGCTGGGCGGAAGCCAAATTGCGTCTCATCCAACCAGCTGTTCCCTTCTAGGAAGCTGGACAGAGCACGGGTGACCAGTTTTTCCATGATTTTAACGGGAAAAGGGAGCAGGGAAATTGGCCGGTAGTTAGAGAGGCAGGCAGGGTCGAGTGTAGGTTTTTTTAAGAGTGGGGATACCACTGCCTTCTTCCAGCAGCTCGGAACAGTAGCTGTCTCAAATGATTGACAGCAGATGGCGTGCAGGGGCTGGAAGAGGTCCTCTTGAAACACCTTCAGTGTAAGTGCACTCTAAAACAGACACATGATCGATGCAAGTTCCAAGAAAAGTCTCAGCAACCACCATTAATTTGCAGTCTGTATAACTGGCGTTTAAAACTGGAAATTAGAGTATCGAGTTAGTTTTGCACTTGGTTTTTACATTTGCACTATAGGGTATACCGTGCAAAATAATTTTTTGCACACCGTTTTACTGCTACTTTTCACTTTTGTATGCACATTTTTTCCAATCACTACCTGGGGAAGTTTGCTCATGCAAAAATGGAGATAGGCAGTATTTCTGTTCATATCTTAATGGGCACAGATTTTTCTCTTTGCATCCAACTCAGAATGAATTGTAAGTAACTGAACTATTCCAGTGTTTAATTGACGGTGACATGTAATAAAAGGAAGTACTAATAAAATGTGACTATATAAACACTTACACTTTTTTTCCCAGTAGATCTTTCTTTCTTTTCTTACAACATAAATAACGTACATCGTTTATAACATACCATTTAACACGCAGATGTTCAATGTAATGGTGTGTACCAAAAGGGACTTTTTCAAATTCAGAGTATCAACAGAAAGGAAACCAAAACATAGAACATGAGCACAAGTAGTAACATTTTGCAACTACAGTACACAACCTATGAACGAATGGATGTTTTGTCCTTTATCTCTAATACAGAAGTAGAGAAAGGGGTGGCATGTATGTCGATTGTGAACGCCTGTCCCCCCGGGAGTATCTCCATAGTTCACCCCTGTATGGTGCGTACTGTGGCAGGGCCGTCTTAACAACATCATAGGCCCCCGGGGCAAAGCAGTGCTCTGGGTCCTGCCTATGCAACCACTCACAGGAATAAAAAAAGTTTGAACGAAAATATGTGTTAAATTATGGTCTGCATGGGTCCCCTAAGCTCAGGGGACCCCCGGCCAACAACCCAGCGTAACCATACATTAAGACGCCACTGCAAGATTTCATGGGGGTTGGGTACTGGATTTTGGCAACTTTTTGAGGTACACGTTCCACCATGCATAACATTGCTGGACCCTCATGAGATTCGGGGGTTGGAGAGAGCATCAACCTTGGTGTATGTTCATTACTGCAAATCCTGCAACCGTGTCTTTGGCCAGCGGTGCCAAGACAGCCTTCTATGATATGGCAAATATGCCTTTTAACCCGTGCAAGGGCCAGATCTTTACACTTACGCAGGTTTAGTTTATTTTGTTCTGGTAACCAATCCAAAAAGCATGTGTCAATCTCTTACAGGATTAGCATTGCAGTCATATCATTCAGGATTGTATGCACCTCATCCCATAAACGCAAGATGACCGGACACTGCCAAACCATGTGCATGAAATCCATGCCACCCTCAGGGTTATTAGGCCAGGCGGATGATGCTCCCAGATACATCCACGCTATTATTGTCGGGGTCAGGTAGGTGTGGTGGCTGAAATTAAATTGGGTGAATTTGAATCTGGAGTTCTTGGAGATGGAATTCACAGTATACAAACACTTTGCCCATTTGTTATGTGGCAGTTTCAAGTCCAAGTGGTGTTTCCACCTTTTTTTCACGGATTAGATGTTGTCCCAGAATGCTGTAGTAGTGCTGTGTACATACCGGTGACTGCCTTTCTGCGTGCTTCATGTGTCAGGAGTTTGTTAACTGTGTGTGAAGTGGGAAGCTTCCCAGAGCGATATTCTAGGTCTTTACCACTTTGTCGTGCTAACACATTATACAACAGAAATTGGCCCGGGTGTACGCCAGATGTCTACCATAGGGTATTGAATGTCTCCAGCATCCCTCGTTCAAACCCATCCTCCCCCACCCATAGATTCCTAACTGACAAGGAGCATGTGTCATAGGTTGGCACCAATCGCCGACAGTTTGGCAAGGCCCATGCCATTTGGAGGCACCAGGCGTATCTTGCATGTACGTGTTTGAGCACAACCTTGCTCCGTGTAGAAGTGATCATCTTGCCCATACCTACTCCACTCCAAGTAAGTATTCCAGTATTTAACCCCTTGTAACTGTTCAACAACATCCTGCAACTCGGGATCCATGGGCATCGGCCTTTTTAATTGAGTAGTCATAAAGTAGATAAGGGTCAACAAACCCTCCCTCTGCCAGCGGGACATATGTCTTTGCAATTGCCAACCTCTCTCCCCCCCCGGCCCCCATCACCTATGCCAAAAGAGCTTGTAAATAAAGTTTTTTTTGTATCACCAGTAGTGTCGAGAAAAAGTACAATAGTCTGGGCAGTATCAATATTTGGGCAAATGCCATCCGGCCTGTAAATGATCATGGTAGGGTGCTCCAAAAAGCTACCAATTGCTGAATTAATGTAGCGACTTTCCCAAAGTTGTCCTTTATTAATTCAGCCGTTCAGCCTCCTGGTGGTATACATTGATGCTGGGATAGCTCACGGTTTCCAAAGCCAAGTGTAGTTCCATAGTGGAAGAAAGTCTGTACCCGTGTCCCGGTCGTTTGGTCAATGGGAATAAGCAGGCCTTGTCTCAGTTGACTTTCAGCCCAGAGACTTTCCCAAATTCATCTAAGAGTCCTACGAAGCTCACCAGCATGTTGGGGTCAGTAATCAGGTCCATTCAGATGACAGTATACACGGTCATTGGGGTGAGGGCAGGACCCTGTGCCTGTTCCTGTTGGATATCTGTAAGCTCTTCACTCCCACCATCACGATGCACATGCAGTTCTCTCAACAAAGGTTATTTTCTGCAGTTAGTTTTTGACTCGTTCTTCTCCATGACCACTGCCATCTCCCTTGCCTCATGCTCAATGGTTGTTTGACCTCAGAAGGTCTTGGTGGAGCGTTGCGTGTTCTTACACTTTTGCCAGCCATCCCCTTTTTAAGCTGGAATGCCTCTTCTATCTCTGGATTCAAGTCACACCTAGGTCTCTGCCGGTGTCACAAAACTTATGATTTGTTGCCCTCTTGTGTCCAGAATTAAGCCGGGAACATTAAGGTGTAGCGCAGGCCCCTTTGATGTAGCTGCATTTTCATTTCCAGGAATGATTCTCTACTCCGCTGCACCTCTGTGGGGTTGTCTGGAAAAAAGTTCATTATCATTCCTTTAATCACCTTCCAGGGACCCTTATTTCAAGCGACCTACAAAATGTGCTCCCTGTCCCAGGGGATGAAGAGTCACACCACCACTGGCTTAGTGGGCACCCCTGAGGGGGCATCCTGGACGAGACGCTATGGGCGTGCTCCACCAAGCAGAACGTTTACTTTTTACAGCCCAGCAGTACCGCAATATGCCACTGTTAAAACAAGCATTGGCATAGTCAATCGGTCTCAGCAATGAAAATGTTTCATTATAGAGACAACGATTGGGGTGTTGCAGTGGGGAATCAGCAAATTACCTTATAGGCTGTGGTCAAAGGCTAGCAAATATGTTAACATTATTAAAATAATGTTGCAAGCTGCAACAGATGACCGCTGCTTTTTTTTTAAACTTTAGGACTGCTATTAAACTTGAAACATTTAAAACATTTGTATTTGAAGTTGTAAAGAAGCAGAAGCAGGAATACAGTTCCCATGGGAGGGAGGAGGGAGCTACTGGGAGAAGGGAGGTGGAAAAAAAACCAACCACCAACCGCAAGGAAACCACCAGAAACCAAAGTACCCTTCCTTTCAGCAGAAGGTCTGTGGATGTGAATGCTGCCAACACTGAATGAGTAACAGAAGCAGTGAACCCCCTTTTACGGACAAAAACAGCATCACTTTAATGAGTAACAGAAGGAGCCAACACCATTGTACAGTCTCAAAGAGTTACCTACATAACACCCACAAGTGTTCAAATGCATTGAGGTGCTGCCGCTTCTCACTTTACACACAGCGCCACAAAGCAGGCGTTCATCCATGTCACTGTTATGTTTAACTGCAGCAGCTCCTAAGCATTGGCCATGGATATGTGCACCTTGACTTGCTCCATGATAAAGCCTGGGTCCGCCTTCCCTGAACCCTCTGCCCCCGTCGGGCTAAAGTCAGACAAGAGCTGTCCATTGCTTCCAGCAATAAGAATGAAAGTCACAGCATGTAAATGAACACTACCCAAGAACCAGAAGAGCAGGGAGAGCTTTTCTGGGCAATGGCATGCTGGGAGTCGTAGTCACATTTTTTTCTGAGCTACGATGTGGCAAGCAGGAGGCAACATGGGCATTCAGCCCTTCCGGCATGATCCTTGCTGGAGTCCTTGGAAGCTGAGAAGGCCATTAGAGCATGAGCACTGGCTGTGCAGCTAGAGTTGGAGTGGAGCACATCCTTAAGAGTGCACCTAATAATCACAGCCAGCACAAAGTTGTTGTAATTGTGTAACACACTCCCACAGTGAATCCACGCCACCACCATGAGCCAATTTTAGCTGATAACTTGCATGATACAGAAGGATTTGAGGCAATACTATTTTAAAAGCTCTTACTAAGCAATCTTGTCAATACAATATGATAGGCACCCCTGAACAGTGCATTTAACTGACAGGGGCAGAGAGTGTAAGCCGTGCTTAAATAGTTCAGATATGTAACATAATATGCATGTGAAAAGTGAAGCCAGTAACAAAACCATGGAGATAAAATGTCAAACAAGAGATGCCGTTAGAGGCGGGTCAGGTTGTAGCTTGGCGCAGGGAGCCCCCGGTACAGCTTGGCAGGGAGCGAACATTGGTTGTGGGAGTGATTGGCAGCATCAACAAATCGAGCAATGACTATGGGAAAAAGAAAGAACATTTAAAAAAATTACTTTGGAAAGCAGCAGAAAGCGACACCCCACAGGACTTCATGGTAGCGCAGCCATGCGGTGTGCGATGAAACAACAAACGTATGCCACCAGCAAAAAGTTGTTGTAATTGTGTGACACACTTCCACAACGAAAGCCCAGCCACCACCATGACCCATGGCCACCATTCTTCCCTATGCGCAGCGAATAATGGATGGAGCGACTGAAAAGCGGGACGAAGTAATAAATAAAAATAAGAAAAGAAACGGCGCTCATGGCTGCATCAACAAATAAAGCAATGACTAGGGGAAAAAGAAAGAACATTTAAAAAAATTACCTTGGAAAGCAGCGGAGAGCAACACCCCACAGGACTTCATGGTAGCGCAGTCATGCGGTGTGCGATGAACCAACAAACGTACGCCACCAGCAAAAAGTTGTTGTAATTGTGTGACACACTTCTACAAAGAAAGCACGGCCACCACCATGACCCAAGGCCCCCGCCCTTCCCATGCACAGCCAATAATGGATGGAGCGACTGAAAAGCAGGACGAAGTAATAAATAAAAAAAAGAAAAGAAAAGAAACGGTGCACAGAGCAAATTAAAATGTAATTGGTATTAGTTATGCCTTGGTGCAGGTCAGGATCCGAGGGGTGTGTGACGCAAGAGCGAGTCCGCTGGGCTCTCCCTTGCGGTTCTGCAGAAGGCACTGCAATCCGTTGCAGAACAGGGAGGGTTGTGACCCGCGGTCACCAAAAGCACGTCCATGGCTCATGAGCTGGGAGACAACAGACAGCGGGGGGGCGGGAACAAAAGGAACGTGGACATCGGGAGGGGGCAGGAACAGGAATGTAAACAGAGCAGCCCTAGCGTGCTGCTTCTGGAGCAATCGAGGGTTCTTTTCCGGTGCAAGTCAAAATGACTGTGCACTATTTTAAAAAGAGACAATTACGCTGTATAAGCGTAAGAATGCTGTGGTTATGCAGTGCAGCTTTGGGGATAACCGGAAGTTACCTATCGGCTGAAGAGCCAATAATAAGCCCGCTAACAAATAAAATGCCAAAGTTAACCAATGGCAAGTGGCGAGAAATAACCAAGCACTAGGCGGAGTTTCACCACCCATATAGCCGACTAGATCTCTCGGAGAGACAGCGCATGCGCGCTGCCTAGCTGAGACCTAAAAACATCTCCATGCACTGGCCCTCCTCTCACTCTAGAAGGTAGGTGTATTATTCACAAGTTGTTCCTGTAAGTGCGTCCTACACATCATCCGCTTTGAGTTTAAAACAACTTCACCTCATCCTGTAATTTTTATGTCAAAGTAACATGTCATTCACCTATATAAGTATGGTCTCCAGAACAAATTCTCTCATGCCCACCCTTTTTTTGAGCAGACTATGGTCTGCGTAGAGACCCACATCTATCATCAGTGCATCAATTA
Source organism: Lissotriton helveticus (assembly GCF_964261635.1). Lineage (NCBI taxonomy): Eukaryota > Metazoa > Chordata > Amphibia > Caudata > Salamandridae > Lissotriton > Lissotriton helveticus. The sequence goes on from NC_136059.1 coordinate 1,467,469,871, forward strand.
CTTGACACTTGGACTGGAGTGGTTCTGGAGAGTTTGCTCCATGACAGTAGGGAGGATCAAACTTGCTTGCTAGTTGGGATGCAGGCAGTAGGAAGCATCCCTCCCCTGAGTCCAGAGTCAGTTTGTACTCCTGTATTGAGCACCAAGGAGAAGTGTACACAGTTCAGGTTGTTCAGGAGCAACTAATGTATGCAGTAAATATCCCATTAAAAGAGATCAGCTCCGCCCACAGTTCCCCTAACAGAGCAGCTGAAGTATGGTGCAGCCAGATCCGAGACCCAACTTACGGTGGAAAGCGATAGAGTCATTTCCTTTTCCCAGCCACACCAACTGTTTTGATGTGTCTCCGTCTCCCACTGAAGTGCCCAGTGATATTTATGGGGTAATACCCATCCAGCAGTTGGGCCAGAGGTGGGTAAGAGGGAGAAGGAGCAGGTTCACCTAAGCCCACCAGTTGAGTCAAGTGGCGTCGCCCCGCTCTGGACAGTGGCAGTCGCTCCGCCGCACTTAGTGTTATTCAGTGTGGGTCCATGGCCACTCCCAAAGGTGCAAACTCAGAATTCAGGCACTCAGATTGTCCACCACGGGTCCCTGGCCAGCACTGGCAGTTGCAGGAACCTGGTCAAGGCATTTCTGTGCAGCACCAAATGGAGCGACTTATCAAACCTCCAATTTGGCCACCCACCAAACACATTTTACTAAAAGGAGTTAAGTATAGAGAGGAGGAAATTTAGTTCACAACATTTTTAATCCCAGACCAAAGTATAAGAAAATATAATCTCATGCCACATATTGCCCATTACCTTTTATGTGTATCCAATAAACTAAAAGATGAGATGACATTTGTACCTTAATCCACGTATTATGTCACCTAATCATCTCCCAGGTACTTCACAATGGTGCCTAGTGCTTAGTTGGCCTATGGGTCCCTCCATATTTAACTTTCTTTCCCATTTTAATCTCTTTTACGGTTGGGTATCCCTGCCATGTCTTGTATTGCGAGCGTTCATGAATTCCTCATGGTCACTGTCAGTATGGTATTGGCTCACCTCTGCTCTCCAGTAATGGTATTCACCCACTTCCTCCTATCCCATTCTGGTCAATCATTCTAAAGACTGGACCCACCTTCTGAGCACTTGATCCTATTAATGTTTGTCCATTCAAACTCTTCTTTTAGCCTCCATTCGCTTCACATATTTACTCTTTTTAATCTTGATTAGTCCCACTCATCCATGGTTAGCTCTCTAACTTCTCTTAACTCACTGCTCCTACAATACCTACTCATCATTCTCTTGTACATGTGGCAGTATGTGCACTGCATTTATAGGTGGCATCCAGATCCCATCATTGCAGTGTTTCGTCCAAACTGCACTCCTCCTATAAAACCATTTTCATTCAGTTATCACTCAGGAGAAAGGTGTTCCAAAGCCTTGACACCCCTACTTCTCAGTTCAGAACAGCTTCTCCTTACTTGTCACCTTAATTTGTGGCAAAAACCACCAGTCAGTTTTCCCAGTGATTCAGTGCCCAGAGATGCAGCCTCAGACTCCTTCAATTTTGCATTGCTGAGGGCTGCAGTAGCTATTCGTCTTTATTCTTTTCTTGGTAGCTCACATAGTGGCTCTATGTTTCTGATTAAGTGATCTTCAGGGGTCTGGACTTGCCTGCCACTCTCTACCCCATGACCTCACGCCTGTTCCTATGCTATCAGAAGTCCCTCTATCCATTCTTCTCTCTCTTTTTTCATTCAGACCCGTCTATTCACTCTTACCATAGCCTTACTATACTGAAGAAGGACCAGTTTCCATCTTTGGTGTGAGCTGATGGGTCAGCCACCGTCAGAAGGGATGGGCTGCACCCATTTCTGCCATGCCCGAGAACAGCACCTAGATGTGCTCCGTTCCTCTCATCCTTCCATCTGTCTTTCATGTATATATTGATGACCCCATAGGCTCCCCTATACTTTTTTCTTAGTTGTCTGTCCCATAACCTATGCATTACCTGCTGCCTTTTACTGGCTCTCACACATTTGCAGACACCCAACAACTCAAGCTTAATGTACAGTGTCACCTGCCTTTTCTGAAGTATGAAGGATCATGCCATGCCTCATCTGCATCATGAGGTCGGCTACAGAAAGGCAACCACCGGCCAGAAGGAAAGGAAATAGAAAGGGCAATGAGCCAAGCGAACCAAACGAACCGAACAAAGAACACAAAAACAAGCAGACAGGAGCCCGCAACATATTGGACAACCAAGCATTGGTAGAGATAGGCTTAAAGGGCTATCAACCAAAGATCTACACAACATAATCATTTATGAAGGACGCTGTTTCAGTTTTGAGCTCTTCCATCAGAGTCCTTAGGGGTCTCCCCTCTCCCTTGGATCCAGAGGTGATAACACAAACAGAAGCGGCAGTTGCGACTGCACCATCAGTATGCAAAGGAGGTTCTGACAGTGAGATAAAAGGTAAAGAGGAGGAGCGAGCCACAAGGAGCAGCTGTGTTGGGGCAGGATAAGGGTGTGGAACAGGAGAAGGGTGTGGAACAGGAGGTAGTGACCAGGCAGAGTGCACAACAAATACACTTACGCAATCAGGAAACAAGTTCTTTAGTCTACCTGTGGAAAACCCTGATCCCAGAGGAGTAACCCCTTGCATCAAGTGGGATCTTCTACTTGAACCAAAGATCAGAATGCTGCTCAACCCAGCATGACCCAACCCGACACCAAAATTAGACGTGCCTCTGGCAATTAAGCTCCCTACACTCCATCCAGTGTCAACAAGAGCACCTGCAACAATTACAGGAGCAGAACCAAACAGTCACCTGACAAATAACCATGAAATAACCAACTCAACCAGATTGCAGACTATTTCCAACTCGCAAACCCAAATACAGTCTGACTTTAAGGAAAAAGATGACCCAGACTGGAAGGCAGAGGGTTCTGTAACTATAAAAAACGGCCTGGTCGCAAGTACTACAGAACCCCAGCCAGAAAATTAGCATGACCATATGGATTGCAGCCCAGACAGGAAAGAAAAAGATCCAGTGGAAACTGCAAAATTAGAGGGGACAGAGATCGATATGACAGAAATGGCTAAACTGGAAAATACATAATATCTCACTACAGAAGAGTGGGAAAGTTTGGTATCAATATGCTCTCCGGTTATTTCTCAGGAGGACAGCAGTAAGCCTGATCAAAAACAGGGTGGCAGAGAAGACTCCAGCAGAAGCAGAAAATCTTTGGTCCTCCCTACTAAACACTCTACAACTTTCGATAAAAGCCATGCAGTATCATTCAGATAAAATGGATGCCCAAGTATCTCTCCGAAACTTTCTGACAATACACATATAAAACATTGATAACAAGCTATCAGACATGAGCAGCATGATAAAGAGGGTCCAAGAGGAAACGAAAATAACGCTGAGTTGTACCTGCCACGCCATTGTGGACAAACTCACAAGTATTCCATCACTATTGGAGGACCTTTTGCTCGACCTAAAAAAGGTAACAAGTAATGCAAGCAATTAACACCATCTCGGCCAAGGTGAAGACTCGATCGTCCTAATCCCCAGCATCACAGGGGGGAATAGGCAGCAGAGCCAAGATCAAGAACCCACCAATTCACCTTGCAATGGCAAAGGGACAACAGAACAAAAATCAACAGGGAATAGCAACAAGCAATTTGATTCTATAAGTTAAATGATCTATGCGTGACAGATGAACAGCATATCACAGAAGGAAGAGATAGGTCAGGTTTAACCACAAGCATCAGGGTGGTAAGGAAGCAGCAGATTGAGAATCATAAAACCTCTAACAAGGACTCTGACAGCAAAGGATCACTGGACCAAAATCCACCAGGGATCAACAGGAATCTATCCGACCGCACCAACAGAAAGACCTATGCAGCAGCTGTAGGATGAGGCGGGGAGCTGTCTAGCGGAAAATGGCACGACAGAAGCAGGGATTTGCAGCTTGGCAAGCGACTTAGCAGATATTAGCTGCCACAGTCCGAAGGGGTGGCCTTTAGGGAAAAGAAGTCTGGAAAAAACACGGCAAGAAAATAAATATTGCCTGAAGCAGAGGCGGAAAGGGAGAAAAAAGATCACCTATATAAGGGAATACTTCAAAGTATGCACAGCGACTTCAAAAGGAGGAGAAGAAGTACACAAGGCAACTTGGGTACTATCATCCTCACCGACCAAGGAGACTCCCTCTACTTAGAACGGCAAAAATAGCGAAGAAGGCACCAGGCTCAGAGGAAATATCTGGAGTAACTCGAAGGCAAACAACCTTACCAGCACAATAAAGGGGAGTGAAACCAGCCCTATCAGCAGTACTATCGGTTGTCCAAAGGTACCACAGGCGGAAGCATCACCAACCAGAACAGAGAGAGTTTCTTCAACCCAGGAACAACTGTCCACTGCTGAAAGCAAGGAAGGGAGCAGCAACCAGGAGTGTCCCAATGGTCACACCATTCTGCTCATCCCAGAGTATGAATCAAAAGGGTGGGGAGACATAAGCACAAGCGATTTAGAATTTTCTGAATTTAAAGACTTTAAACATCTGTCTGATCAGGAGGTCACCAAGACAACCTGGGCTATGCAGGATATAGCTCAGAGAATCTTGAAGGAGGAAAGTCAATTTTACGCCTGGGCGATCTGACTAAAACACCATCAAAAAACTGGATATCCACAGCATCTGTCTAAAATACAAGAAGAGCAGGAAGGCTGCAGTCTGCCAAACATGCAAACAACAGGAAAGTCCCCATTGGTCCTCAAAGGGGCTAGTAGTACCTTCCTCCGGCAGACTGAATCCAAAGTCTGGAATTCCAGGCAAACATATGGAAACACAAATCCAAATGACTGGACTTGGATGGCAAGGAAAATTAATACACACAAAAAGACAACCTGACAAGGCCTGCAACAAAATGCTACATTAAAGCACCATCTAAAATTGTTTTCCAAGAATAGAATGGCCTAGGCAACAAAATCAACAACATGAAACTATTATTGTAATTTTTAAAAGATTTGGGCCCAGATGTAGGTAAATCTAATTTACTGACTCATAAATACCGAATTTTACCGATTCGGTATTTATGAATCGGTAAATTAGAAGGAGGCAAATGTAGGTAATTCTTAAAACACAATTACCGAATCTGTAAGATTCGGTATTTACCGATTCGGTAAATACCGAATCGGTATTTCCCATAGGAATCAAAGGGAAATACCGATTCGGTATTTACCGAATCGGTAAATACCGAATCCTGGCAGGGAGAACGGGATGTCACTTTGACACCCTGTAGCACACCAAGTGCAGGCATGTGTGCCATGTGGCACACATACATGCCCTAAGGGCATGTCTGTGTGTCACATGGCATAGGTGTACATGCACAGATGTGCATGTACACCTGAAATCGGTATTTTACCACCCAATAGGATTGGGTGGTAAATACCGACTCCTAAAGGGCCTGTGGCACTCTGTGAAGTGCCACCTACATCTTGATTTACAGAATCGGTAAATTTACCGATTCAGTATTTTACCGATTCTGTATATTTACCGAATCAGTAAATTTACAGATTCTGTAAATCAGATGCCCCCTACATCTCAATAGCCAAATACCGGTCGGTAACGGCCGAAATCGGCCGTTACCGACTGGTATTTGGCTACCTACATCTGGCCCTTGATCTTATAGCTCTTCACACGACCTGGCTGACCAACCACGTCAATTACAGGGCTTCAGAGCATACCACCTGCCGACGGTCTGAAACACCAAATTTGGGTATTTAAAGACAGACAAATGATCTACACTTCAATATGGAGCATAAAAGCAGTATAGGAATTGGGTATCAAACAGTCAATAAACAATGGTATGAATGCCATTGAACTGGACCTGGGAGGCAATAAACCTAATCACAAACTAATACTATTAAGCATATACATTCATCCTCGGGAGAAGAAAGCAGGGATGAAACTCTTGGTTTCGGAACTCACAAGGCTAATATCAGAGGAGGCAACCCCGAATATCATCATAAAACGGGATTTCAACATGAACCTCATGGGGCGCCTGCACTGGGACCCCACATTGGAAGACCAGCATTCGGCATGGGGTACACCGCATCAAGAAGATAGTAAGTAGGGTAAACAATCTACGCAAGCAAGGGAATTTTTAAAGGATCTAGAAAACCTGGGTCTCTAGGCGCTGGGGGCCGTCTGGAAGATTAAGCGAGCTATTGCCCAGAGTCACATGGTGCTGGGCTAACCTGCCACCGGAGCCGGGGATTGAACCGTGGTCCCCAGATTCCAGCGTCAGTCGCCCTGGCCGCGGCGCCACACCTCTCCCCTAATAAACAGATCGTTGAAAGGAAAGCGAAAGGAAAGACAGAGGGTGCACCGGGTCCCAATGGGATTCCACCTATCCTGTATACGAAAGTCCCAGAATATTGGGCAGCTGCCCTATTGCCACTGTACAGACAGATTTTAGGAGTGGAAACAATACCAAACACATGGAAGGGGTCCATTATATCACCAATCCACAGGAAAAGCAGCAAAACCGACGCAAAAAACTACAGCCTTCTTTCCTTAATAGACAACTATGCCAAATATTACGCTGGCCTCTTATTGAAAGAACTTACTAACTGGGCTGCAGAAAAGGAAGTCATTCCTATTAACCAAACAGGCTTTTTCAAACACACTGGAACAACTACAATCATTCTCTTCCTATCTCTTCTAATAGATGCTGCCAAAACTGCCAACTACCCTCTCTTCATCTGTTTCAATGATTATTAATCTGCCGTTGATAACATCAATAGGAATAAATTATGGGATAAGTTATCGAAAAGAAAAATTCATTTGGCTTTACTGTCTCAGTTGACTCTACTCCATACTGAAACGTGGGTTCAAATCAAGCTAGGAGCCGGTGACTGTCTGTCGAGGAAAGTTCAGACGACTAAGCGCCTCAAACAAGGCTGCGCCCTGGCCCCCGACTTTATTCAACCTCTTTATGTCAGATCTGACCCCGAGTTAGAAAAATGCAATTCCCATGCTCCTACACTGGATAGTTTTAACTTCTCAAACTTACTTTACCTGAAGCTATGCAGCGTCCGAATGCCAGCATTAACTGCAACTTCACAAATGCAATAATCTTAAGACTTTAAAATAACTCTTTTTTTTTAACAGATCGCTTGTAAAACCTGAGATTTATTGGTCAGTACAAGTTGCCATGCACATAAGGGCTCGAACTTTAAACAACTCAGCTACCACTGTTTTATCAAAGCGTATTTTATCATTTGGTCTCATCACATAGTATAATTTGATAAATTGCGCTATGGTTGCACTGGTTTTCAGTAATCACGCAATAAAGGTTGATTGATTGATTCCTAATGTGGTCAAAAATTGCCTGTCATTAATAATACTTATGAGGCAGATGCAACTTGCAACTCCATTGGGAATCGCTAGCACTCCCAGGGATGGTGGCCTGCTGGGGCCAGCAGACCACCATGTCTGTGACTGCTTTTTAAATAAAGCCGTTTTTTAAATGCAGCCCGTTTTCCCTAAAGGAAAACAGGATGCATTTAAAAAGAAAAATGTAAATTAAAATTTTCTTTTTTGCTATTTACATTTTTTTTAATTACAATCACAGAGGGGAAGGGGTCCCCTGAAGACCCCTTCCCATTTGGGAGTGGCTTTCGGCCTACTTGAAGAAGGTGTCGGTGTGATTTTTTTGTGACTGCAATTGCGGTCGAAAAATAATTGTACATTGAAGTGCAACTCGCTATTAGGAAGAGACACCCTTGGCATGCCCCTTCTTAATAGCAAGTCCCAACCCCTATTTTGTGAGTCAGTAATAGGTAACCAATTCGCAAAATAGGGTTTGTACATTGGGCAGACCTATTTTGTGGTCAGACAAGGGCCAATTTCTCACTTTCAACCGCAAAACACGGTCGTACATCTGGCCCTTAATTTCTTTTTTTACGAATTAAGCACTGCTTCTTGGGTTTTGACAACTATTATGCCGTTGTTCACTGGATTGCCATGTTAAGTGCTTCAGAAAGGTTCTATAGTTCTCATAGAGTTCTACATTTTTTAAGACTGTTTTATGCGCTTTGATGATAAAACGTCTGGTGAGAGGTTAACACTGACTGTCATTTTGTTATGCGGTTAAAGATGTCATATCCTAAGGTGACAATGAGGGTCAAGGGATGCATGTTGTCATCTTGGCGGTCCCTGCAATTGTGGATAAATTAAGCCATAGGCGAATTTCAAAAGGTTACCCCATTAAAAGCTCAGTGATATCCTATGGGCACATCTTTATACGTGGCAAATTATAACTCACCATGAGGCGCACGGAATACTCCATCAGCCCTAGAGAAAAAAAGCAACATTTAAGTTAGTGAAAACCCTGCATAGAGTTAAAAAAAGAGATCAATTCTAATTCAACTGAGCAAAGAAATGTGTTTCTAAAACAAAGACAAACAACTTAATCTGCAAGAAGCCTCAACAGTTCTTAGGCATTCATAAATACTGATCAAGACGGGGTGGTCACTAGAAGAATCATCCATCTGCTAATTTAATAATATATATAGATTATTGTAACTGATGTTTGAGATGCCTCTCATGGACAACTGGAAAAAAGGAGAAATTGCATTACTGATGAAGAGGGAAAGTATTGTGGATAAAGCTAGAAAAGCAGTGACCAACAGAGCATATTTGGGCACAATAATTCATCCAGTTATACCCCAAAGATTTTATAAAACAGAAAGGTGGACAATAATCTGATTACTGCCAACCTGGGAGGGCAGCAAGAACTAGGGCCGGACTGGCCATAGTGGGCCCCGGGAAATCCCCCGGTGCGCCGCACGGGTGGGGGCCGGTTTTGGGCCCCTGGGGGACATTTTTGTTACGGAGCCGTTTTTGCAAGATCGGCCCTGTACCAAAATCGGCCAAAAACCGGCCCCAGGAAGGAGCTCGGCGGCACCTTCCCGAGTGGGGAGGGGGGGTGGCCTGGCACTTTGCCGGGGCAGTTGTGGTTCCCAGTCCGGCACTGGCAAGAACCTATGACATGTGTTCTGACATAGAAACAAACGATAACAAGCCTTGGAAATGCTAATCGATTGGACTTTTTTTGCTGATAACAGACACAATAGCACACACATGTCCAAATCACTCTTTCTCTTACATACACAAACACACATGAAGATTGTGTTGGTGGTAGCAGTGTTCATGGTGAGATCATAGCGGTAGCAATGCTGTTGGTAGTAGCAGTGGTGGTGATGGTAGCAGCAGTGGTCATAATAATACTATTTGTGTTGGTGTAAGTAGTGTACGTAGTGGAGATGTTGGTGGGAATGGGGAGGGTGTAGTGATGATATTAGTTGTAGCAGTAGCAGTGATGGTAAAGTTGGTGATGATGGTGGTGAAACTGGTGGGGACTGTAACAGTAGGGAGAGAGGTGGTAGTGAGGGTGGGACTAATGGGGACTTCTACACCCCCCTCCCCAGGGTTGAGGGGTTGGAAGGGAAGATGCAGAAAATTCACTTAAGAGAGGCCTGGTATCAAATGAGGGTTAATCGTCAAGCTCAGTCTGGCAGGAAAAATGGAAGGGTTACAGCTGGCAGAGAGTAAAATTGTCACTTTGTGGATAAGAAAAAGGCACTTTATGACATGTTGAGGTTTACCTGGTCTCTGGTTGGGTGGTGGATGTTTTGGGGGCAGGGCCTAGTATACATGTGACTCTTAGCAGACTACTTCTTGATAAGAATTTTTCCTTTTCTTATGCACTGCTAAAAAAGTAATAACATTTTTTTTTTTAAAGAAAAATGTTTGCTCTCCAAGGATTTATAATGTGAAATCCTTTTTAATGGTAAAGTTGGATTTAAGTCAAAATTCGGAAAATGCTACATTTAGAAGGTTCAATCATTTTTCAGGAAAATCAGATTGAAAGCCTTCTTTGAAGGCAAGCCCTGTGAACCAACAGATGACTCTGGTTTACATAACCCTTCAACTTTCACACCCCATAATGGGATGGTCCCAAATGAAGTCTTGACATTTGAACAAGCTGTGCTCAGAGAAATCAATAACCTGGACCGACAGACACAATATTCTAACATCTCTCGGAATGAGATGATGATATTGAAATCATTGGCAGAAGACCCCTTGATCACCATTAAACAGGCGGACAAGGGTGGTGCCACAGTTCTAATGAATACTGTGGATTATGATCTGGAGTGTACCCGACAACTCAATGATCAACGGTACTATACACCTATTCCCAGTGACCCAACCATGCGCCTACAAACCGTAATTACAGGCTTGGTGGAGAGTGCAGAGTGTGAACAATGGATCACCAAAAAAGAGGCAGAATTTCTAATGAAAAAAGACCCAAGGGTACCATATTTTTATATATTGCCCAAGATCCATAAAGCAACTAGGCCAGTACCAGGGAGACCCATCGTCTCAGGGATCGACTCCGTTCTGGAGCCATTGTCACAATTTTGTGACCATTTCCTGCAACCACTTGTGAAATGCATTCCCTCATATGTCCAAGACACCACGGATGTCTTACGCATCTTGGACTCCATTCAGGATATAGGACAGATAGATCTCCTGATTACCCTAGATGTGGAGGCCCTCTATACGAACATTCCCCAGAGGGCCACACTAGAAGTAATAGAGGAAAGACTGGGTCTAGAAGTCTGGAGTTCTAACACTCCGCAGACTTTCATTATGGAATGCGCCACCCTAGCACTTACCGAGAATTACTTCGAGTACAGAGGACAATATTACCACCAGACCCAAGGGACATCTATGGGCAGTACCTTTGCCCCTCCGGTGGCCTGTCTATACATGGCTGAATTTGAAGGAAAACACATACACCACCAGTGTAACCCCTTTCTAGACAACATTAAAATGTGGAGGCGCTTTATTGATGACGTCCTAATCCTTTGGACAGGCCCGCCAACATCTCATGAGGCTTTTTTTGAATGGGTCAACACACTAAACCCCTACTTACATTTCACCATGGCCTCTTCACCAAATGAGATTGCTTTCCTTGACCTGACAATAAAACTAGATGAAGGGTCCCTCAGTACCACCATGTACAGAAAACCTACAGACCGCAACAGTTTACTTCATTATAAGAGCCATCATCCAAGGGCCTTACGCACAAATCTTCCATTCGGACAATTTCTCCGGATACGACGCAACTGTAGCGATGTGGCTAACTATAAAAAGGAATCTACAATCCTCTTGAGGAATCTCCTTGATAGAGGCTACCCTAAAAGCGATGTCTTAAAAGCCAGAAAACGGGCCAGGAATAATAACCGAAAAGCTCTACTAGAGCGTCAGGAGAGGACCCCGGTTGAGAACCAACCGATCACTTGTGTAACCACCTTCACCCCTTTGTCTAACAAAATCAAGACCACAATCAAACGCCACTGGGAATCCTGAACACAGGCAATATGGTTCTGGAACAACCGAGGTTTGCTTTTAAGAGATCACAGAACTTGAAGGATATCTTGATTAGTACCAGACCTAAGAAAGCTAGGAAAGAGACCCAACAAACTTTATGGCATCTACCCCCCGTTATGGGCCATTACCCATGTGGTTCTTGTGGGTTATGTAAATATACTATGACGCTCAAGAACATACAACTCACAGATACCTTTAATTGGGAACTCAGGAACCACACTAATTGTAACACGACACACTGCATCTACATGCTGGTTTGCCCTTGCGGTTTACAGTATATCGGGATGACAACACGCCCCGTTAAAACTCGCCTCACAGAGCACCGCAGTAATTTCCGCTGTAAAAAAAGTCATACAAAAATGTGTAAACACTATGTGGAATCCAACCATAATGCAGACTCTTTGAAGTGGGTTGTATTGGAGTCTAGTCCTAACTGCCCCAAAAATGCCCTCTTCCGGAAGGAACAAAGATGGGTCCACCGCTTATCTTCTGATAGCCAGGGACTGAACGAGGATATCCCCTGGCATTCACTTTGAACCAGCCGGTCTATTAGTGGTGCTCAACCTCTAATTCTCGCTACTGTATGGGTACATGCCATCACGGAGGTCACTATAACATCAACCCCTTATTTACCCTTTAACTATAGGGTGAGATGCTTGAAAATATCAATTCGCCACTTAAAAACTCAGGTTGATGGTCAAATTTGACTCAACATACTAATTTAATTTATTTCTCGCCCAATTCTTCATGGCGGCCTTAGTCAGTGCTTACTCCACATGACCTGCACGGAAGACAGCAACATTTCCACCAACGCCGACTTTCTGTACTAGCACTTGCCGACACTATAAGAGTGGACCGACCCTCCATTGATAAGCCTCTAATGTTATAATTCCTCTCATTAATCCCAAATTTGTCGGGCAAGCAGGGACTAGTAACCCTATCCTTTACCTATTACAACATGGCCGCCACAATCCTTGTGTACATCACGTGACTTTTCCGCGGTAGGCGGCAGCAACCTTGCAGACGCCGGGTTCTTTAAATTACTCCCTCCGCCGAGCTCACTCATCTATCCGAGCTCGGCGGAGATGGGTAGGTGCACCCACACGGACACAGGCAGATTGAGGTGAGATACACCTTTTGAGGTTCAAACGGGAGATTGCAGTCTTTCGCGCCCAGCCTACTACAACTCCTATATCCAACTCGCTGGTAATACTTTTATTCTCCCTGTAGCTACACTTAACTGGTTCGACCCCGTTGTACTGACCCGCCGATCCCTCATGTGGCAAGTAGTCCCCGACCATTAGGTGAGTTAAGTGCTCGACATCCTGCACATCACCATTTGACTAAGCCACATTGAGGTTTAGATGGTGTCACTTTCACTGCTATTGTACAAACCACGTTATATTGTGATCGTGTCTCTCATAAGACTGCTGTTTTTAATCAATTTTAAATCACTTTTATCACTACCTCCCTCACTTATACAGTGTGAGTGTGTGATATTTACACTGCACGATGCATGTTGTAAACAACTAGGCATGTTCAGGTGGTGCTTATAGTTTAATATAACCACCAGCATACCACACCAGTTCCATGGCTTGGCGATGACTTACAATGTTGTTGATAAGATATATAATGACTATTAATGTGTATTTTTCTTCTGTGTTTAGGCATAGGATTATCCACAGAGGTAAATTATATCAACACCACACACATGACACTAGCATGTTGTTGATTTTATTTATTTTCACTTTTTCAAGGTCCTGATGAATCGCGGGTAATAGCCCCAGTGCGAGAAACATGTCGACCAATTCCTGTTCTAGTCTCCTCTAGGGTCACTCGACCTAACCTGTTGATCCCTAGCGAGCTAGCTTCACGCTTTTAATTGCAGTAGGGGGACCCCCAGAATAAAGTGGTTTCCGGCACCCCCTGCTACATTTTAATCACCTCACCAGGCTAACTTGCTACCCTGCCCACACACCCCCACTCCACCATAAGGCAGTTGGATACAAAAGATCTCCGCCAAAGCGCCCCTCTTTGAGGTGAGCCCGTCGGGGATTGCACCGCCTCCCCGACGAGGAGCAACCGCCGATGATGAAGCATGACACCCTTCTGGGTGTGTGAGGCAACTACATCCAACAAAATGGATGCCCCAAGGTGTCACACACACACCTTTGGTCACGCCAGCCAACCTATTTTTCTCTCTCTATAGGAACAGTTCAGCTACCCCCCCTTGTTGCATTACTTGTACCTTACACGGGCACATGCTGATACTGGACCTTCCACCCCCTTGAGTGGTAATTGGTGCCCGTTGATCGAAAGATCACTCTCCCCTCTCTTTGATTACTACTTTTGCACGGTGCCAACCGTGGGAGTTTCCCTCTGGTGGGTTAGATTTGTCAGATCCCCCATCCAAGTGATCCCACACTACTGTGGTGGGACTTATACGATTCATACCCCACATTGGGTTTTGAAAGTATTTTTATTAACCTGACCTTCTCTGAAAGGTTTTCCTTTCACCAGGACCTCGTGCGATTGACCCAGCCACAATGGAAGGTCAAGGACTGAGTTTTGGTGAGGAGGATGCAGCAGCAATAATGAGAACACCTTCGCTTTTTGGCATTGAATTAGAACTTGCCACGGGGAGTAATACAACCGAGTGGCAATCCCTGTCTGACCTCAAACGAGAGTGGATACGAATAACGTTACATGGGACTATAATGGCCGAATATTTTAAAGCCAAAATTGCTCCTAATGGCCTGATCGTTAAGAACTTCCCCAGAATTTTCTGGGAGGACGGACAATTTAAAGTTGAATGGTCACAGGTTTCATGGAAGTGCACCCATGACCTTCTCATTCTCATCGTAAATACGGCAAAACGATTAGCAGATGCACTTTTGGTTCGTATCCAAGCAGCCGAGGCTGCTTTGAAGACTGCGGTTCCTAATCCAGGCTTCAAAACTAAATTGGCCGAATTAAATAAAGAAATGGCGGAACATAAGGAGTACCTTATGAACCAAAAAATAGCTAAACTGCAAAAGGACGTCAAAAGGTTTTCGAAGGAGAAAGCATACCCCTATTTAAAGGATGATTATGTCCCCCCTGGAACAAACTATAGCTCAGATTCAAGCACCACTTCATCAAGAAGGGGGTCAATAGTGACTCTGACAATAGCGGGGTAAATGATCATGCTCAGATGCCACCAAGGGCTAAAAGAGGAAGAGGGCGTGGACAATATAACATTCCCAATTACCCTGACCAAGGGCAACACCTGGGCCCACCCTTCTGGCAATACCCACAATTCCCCAACTTTCAACCACCTTTGGCCCCGCAATACCCTCCATTTTTTGCCCCCCAAAACCCTACACACCCTCCTTTTTTAGGCAGAGGCTGGGGCAGAGGGCGAGGGCGAAAAAGAGGGAACGCACCAGAAAAGAGAGTACAATGGGAGGGCACACGCCCCCAAGGAATGGACACGAGGAACACGAACTGCTCAGGACCAAAATGAGCCTAGTGGTTAACCTGTCAAATTGTCTCCTCACAGAGGAAGAGGAAGCAGTACTCCAAAAAGGGTTGGGGTTTGTCCCCACCCCCAGGATCGACCTTTTTCAACAAACCAGAGAAATTCAATCATTTTTCAGGAAAATAAGATTGAAAGCCTTCTTTGAAGGCAAGCCCTGTGAACCAACAGATGACTCTGGTTTACATAACCCTTCAACTTTCACACCCCATAATGGGATGGTCCCAAATGAAGTCTTGACATTTGAACAAGCTGTGCTCAGAGAAATCAATAACCTGGACCGACAGACACAACATTCTACCATCTCTCGGAATGAGATGATGATATTGAAATCATTGGCAGAAGACCCGTTGATCACCATTAAACAGGCGGACAAGGGTGGTGCCACAGTTCTAATGAATACTGTGGATTATGATCTGGAGTGTACCCGACAACTCAATGATCAACGGTACTATACACCTATTCCCAGTGACCCAACCATGCGCCTACAAACCGTAATTACAGGCTTGGTGGAGAGTGCAGAGTGTGAACAATGGATCACCAAAAAAGAGGCAGAATTTCTAATGAAAAAAGACCCAAGGGTACCATATTTTTATATATTGCCCAAGATCCATAAAGCAACTAGGCCAGTACCAGGGAGACCCATCGTCTCAGGGATCGACTCCGTTCTGGAGCCATTGTCACAATTTTGTGACCATTTCCTGCAACCACTTGTGAAATGCATTCCCTCATATGTCCAAGACACCACGGATGTCTTACGCATCTTGGACTCCATTCAGGATATAGGACAGATAGATCTCCTGATTACCCTAGATGTGGAGGCCCTCTATACGAACATTCCCCAGAGGGCCACACTAGAAGTAATAGAGGAAAGACTGGGTCTAGAAGTCTGGAGTTCTAACACTCCGCAGACTTTCATTATGGAATGCACCACCCTAGCACTTACCGAGAATTACTTCGAGTACAGAGGACAATATTACCACCAGACCCAAGGGACATCTATGGGCAGTACCTTTGCCCCTTCGGTGGCCTGTCTAAACATGGCGGAATTTGAAGGAAAACACATACACCACCAGTCTAACCCCTTTCTAGACAACATTAAAATGTGGAGGCGCTTTATTGATGACGTCCTAATCCTTTGGACAGGCCCGCCAACATCTCATGAGGCTTTTTTTGAATGGGTCAACACACTAAACCCCTACTTACATTTCACCATGGCCTCTTCACCAAATGAGATTGCTTTCCTTGACCTGACAATAAAACTAGATGAAGGGTCCCTCAGTACCACCATGTACAGAAAACCTACAGACCGCAACAGTTTACTTCACTATAAGAGCCATCATCCAAGGGCCTTACGCACAAATCTTCCATTCGGACAATTTCTCCGGATACGACGCAACTGTAGCGATGTGGCTAACTATAAAAAGGAATCTACAATCCTCTTGAGGAATCTCCTTGATAGAGGCTACCCTAAAAGCGATGTCTTAAAAGCCAGAAAACGGGCCAGGAATAATAACCGAGAAGCTCTACTAGAGCGTCAGGAGAGGACCCCGGTTGAGAACCAACCGATCACTTGTGTAACCACCTTCACCCCTTTGTCTAACAAAATCAAGACCACAATCAAACGCCACTGGGGAATCCTGAACACAGGCAATATGGTTCTGGAACAACCGAGGTTTGCTTTTAAGAGATCACAGAACTTGAAGGATATCTTGATTAGTACCAGACCTAAGAAAGCTAGGAAAGAGACCCAACAAACTTTATGGCATCTACCCCCCGTTATGGGCCATTACCCATGTGGTTCTTGTGGGTTATGTAAATATACTATGACGCTCAAGAACATACAACTCACAGATACCTTTAATTGGGAACTCAGGAACCATACTAATTGTAACACGACACACTGCATCTACATGCTGGTTTGCCCTTGCGGTTTACAGTATATCGGGATGACAACACGCCCCGTTAAAACTCGCATCACAGAGCACCGCAGTAATTTCCGCTGTAAAAAAACTCATACAAAAATGTGTAAACACTATGTGGAATCCAACCATAATGCAGACTCTTTGGAGTGGGTTGTATTGGAGTCTAGTCCTAACTGCCCCAAAAATGCCCTCTTCCGGAAGGAACAAAGATGGGTCCACCGCTTATCTTCTGATAGCCAGGGACTGAACGAGGATATCCCCTGGCATTCACTTTGAAGCAGCCGCTCTATTAGTGGTGCTCAACCTCTAATTCTCGCTACTGTATGGGTACATGCCATCACGGAGGTCACTATAACATCAACCCCTTATTTACCCTTTAACTATAGAGTAAGATGCTTGAATATTTCAATTTGCCACTTAAAAACTCAGGTTGATGGTCAAATTTGACTCAACATACTCATTTAATTTATTTCTCGCCCAATTCTTCATGGCGGCCTTAGTCAGTGCTTACTCCACATGACCTGCACGGAAGACGGCAACATTTCCACCAACGCCAACTTTCTGTACTAGCACTTGCCGGCACTATAAGAGTGGACCGACCCTCCATTGATGAGCCTCTAATGTTATAATTCCTCTCATTAATCCCAAATTTGTCGGGCAAGCAGGGACTAGTAACCCTATCCTTTACCTATTACAACATGGCCGCCACAATCCTTGTGTACATCACGTGACTTTTCCGCGGTAGGCGGCAGCAACCTTGCAGACGCCGGGTTCTTTAAATTACTTCCTCCGCCGAGCTCACTCATCTATCCAAGCTCGGCGGAGATGGGTAGGTGCACCCACACGGACACGGGCAGATTGAGGTGAGATACACCTTTTGAGGTTCAAACGGGAGATTGCAGTCTTTCGCGCCCAGCCTACTACAACTCCTATATCCAACTCGGTGGTAATACTTTTATTCTCCCTGTAGCTACACTTAACTGGTTCGACCCCGTTGTACTGACCCGCCGATCCCTCATGTGGCAAGTAGTCCCCGACCATTAGGTGAGTTAAGTGCTCGACATCCTGCACATCACCATTTGACTAAGCCACATTGAGGTTTAGATGGTGTCACTTTCACTGCTATTGTACAAACCACGTTATATTGTGATCGTGTCTCTCATAAGACTGCTGTTTTTAATCAATTTTAAATCACTTTTATCACTACCTCCCTCACTTATACAGTGTGAGTGTGTGATATTTACACTGCACGATGCATGTTGTAAACAACTAGGCATGTTCAGGTGGTGCTTATAGTTTAATATAACCACCAGCATACCACACCAGTTCCATGGCTTGGCGATGACTTACAATGTTGTTGATAAGATATATAATGACTATTAATGTGTACTTTTCTTCTGTGTTTAGGCATAGGATTATCCACAGAGGTAAATTATATCAACACCACTCACATGACACTAGCATGTTGTTGATTTTATTTATTTTCACTTTTTCAAGGTCCTGATGAATCGTGGGTAATAGCCCCAGTGCGAGAAACATGTCGACCAATTCCTGTTCTAGTCTCCTCTAGGGTCACTCGACCTAACCTGTTGATCCCTAGCGAGCTAGCTTCACGCTTTTAATTGCAGTAGGGGGACCCCCAGAATAAAGGGGTTTCCGGCACCCCCTGCTACATTTTAATCACCTCACCAGGCTAACTTGCTACCCTGCCCACACACCCCCACTCCACCATAAGGCAGTTGGATACAAAAGATCTCCGCCAAAGCGCCCCTCTTTGAGGTGAGCCCGTCGGGGATTGCACCGCCTCCCCGACGAGGAGCAACCGCCGATGATGAAGCATGACACCCTTCTGGGTGTGTGAGGCAACTACATCCAACAAAATGGATGCCCCAAGGTGTCACACACACACCTTTGGTCACGCCAGCCAACCTATTTTTCTCTCTCTATAGGAACAGTTCAGCTACCCCCCCTTGTTGCATTACATTTAGAAGGTTGGCATTTTCTTGTCCTAACCATTTGTTTCCTGCAGCATGAATCCTCGGTCACATGGCTGTGATCAGCATGGCAGTTGACCTTTGTGTATACCTTCTAGACAGTGAGACAAAAGTGGGAACTAGATGTTGGCAGCCATCCTGCCGGTATGTGTGGAGCAGAGTTGTTCCCTGCCCCACTTACATTTCAAAGCAGCTACCTCGTTTTGGTGGCAAATAAAGTATTACATTTTAGTCTATTGTTCTAAATTGGTGTGGTATTTTTCTTGTGTTGTGTTTTCACTTTTATACTCGTTAAGTGCTGGATAAATACCTTATACAAGTCTAACTGCTTTTGTGCCAATTTACCAGAGTATTACGCACAGGTTTATTTAGTGACGTTTGGTAGGTCGCCCTCACAGGGATTGTGGTTGTTGCTTGAGAAGGGTACCCATCCCCCAACCAAAATAACAATTTTTACCACATGCACATTGATATTGCACACATGCACAAACACATCTTTCACGGGCAGCTGAGAATATGTTGACAACACTAAAATTCCTCTTTTTTCATTCTAAACTGACAAGAGTTTTAGATGTGAATAATTCTTACTCTTCGCCCTCCCAGTCCATACTTCTGGATAATTCATTCTGAAGGTCCGATAAATCGAGGGAGTCATCCACGCTCCAGTGAGCACTGTCATAGGAGCGATTGAAGCTGTCATTGTCCTGGAAGAAAGAGAAAACAAATGTTAGATTTTTTTACTGCTGATATTCCCTTGAGCATATTAATATTGGTGTGACTACCCTAACACAGTGAATTTGTTAATAATTAATGGGCCTACAATTACAAGAAGAGGTCGACTATAGAGATGGAGTGAGCTAGCAGCCATGTCTGATTAGTTATAACGAAAAAGCAGAGACCTAAATCTTTTCTTGTGAGCCCGCTACTAGTACTTCCAAACGCTGAGATTGCAGAACACAAAGGAAACCTAACCTTTATTCTACTTAATACCTTTCCCCTTATTGCAATAATTGTTTTAATTTATATCAGCATATAGTCAAGTGTCACACAGAGTATGCACCTAGGGGTTACCAATGTTCAAGACACATTATAGCATATTCATCATTAATCCCAGAGAAAATGAACATAGAGGGCTGATGATATTACGGTCAATTTACCAATACTGTGGACAATAAATACAAGTCCTCATTTAATATAACAATAATACCTTAGCAGAAGGTCACACGCATGGAAGTGATGGCAGGCGTAGAAGAAAAAGAAAAGAAAAATTGTGGGGATTTTAGAAAACATGTCACAGAAGACCCATAACTATTCCGGTGGGGACCCTCTGTTACTCCTTTGCAACCGGCTGCTTTAATAGCATAAGGGACTCACATGAATTCCCTATACACCCCCCTTTGTCATTTATAGTTATCTCTGACAGAGCAAAGCTCAGGGAAAGCTGTAGGCTTTGCCCTGGACAGAAAAGCTAAGAGTCTTGGCATGCAAAATGCATTGCCATATCCAGTGACTCAAACACATACTGCAAGTGGACATTGGATAAACAAAAACAGCCTGGCCAGGCTGTTACTGTTGCTTAACTTGGCAAAGCTTGGGCTAGCCCACCTTATCTGGCGTGTAGGCACTTTAGATCTGATGAATCGCGTAAGCCCTAAAATGTGAATTTTAACAAGATGCATATGATGGCTGCTTAACTTGGCAAAGCTTTCGCTAGCTCAGTTTTTATTGATGCACAGGCACTTTAGATCTGATGAAGCGCATTAGGACCAAAATGTTAACTTTAACATGATGCATAATAATGGTTTTTAACAGTGTTTTTATCTATTGAATTATGTATATTAAATTGTTAATGTTATGTGTATGCAACGGTTTTAATTAATTATGCATAGTAATAAACTACTACTACTATCCAGTGGCAATACATCAAACTCTTGCAGTTGGAGTCCTAATAAATATTATCCCTTCAAAGGATGCAACACCAAACTTCCTAGAACTTGCCATTTGGCCACTGACTCTATATATAATCTGCTTACATGATGTCACCCACAAAGGTTCTGAGACCCACACTCACAGCCACAGATCTCCAATTTTGTGAGATGCAAATCCATGCTCTGCACTTGCGCAGTTGCGAGCCACTTGTTCCTGCTGTGCGAGGTCACTTTTACCTCTAATATAGTGTGTATTATTACCAGTTCTGCTCTGTGGGTGACAATGAGTTCACTTTTAATCAACATCACCTTCCACAGGGCAGACCAATACCATTTGGTTGATGGGCAGTACCAAAGATGTGGAAACTGTTACAGCCAGGCTGAACACACCTCTAGATATTTGAATGGTGCAGCAAACCCACTCTGTGAGGCACAGGGGTGACCAATGCTAGTCATAAAATATTTTGTTAATTTAAATCTCGTGTCTACGATGTATTTGTCATGTATGAGCAGTTGTTTCCCCAAAGCTGTCCATAAGAGGGCATGGCCAGTTCAGAAAACAAGTTATCTATAAGTACTTCATAAAGCCCTGATACCACCTTTTTGACCTGACTTCATACTTTCAATTATTGAATGATCGCAGACTCCAGTAACGAGATTTGAGAGTGGCCCCATGAGGCTTATAATCAGTACAGCAGTTGCCTGTACTACCATTTGTGCGCGCCTGTCAGGCCTCGCTAGGTGCTCAGGGTAGAGAAGTTCCTCAGTAGGCTAACCATGGATAGTTGTTAGATGCGTCCTAGTTCTATGGTGTTCCATTCATGCCAATGCACCATACACTTTCCAATCACAATACCTGCCTTATGCCATATTGAAGCAGATGCACGAGGCCAAGGATTAACCTTAAGGTCTTTATGCACCAGTCTTCAAGTAAGCGGCACGGCTTTAATTATAGTGTTGTCAATGGTCGTTGGCAACGACTCAACATAGTAAAGTGAGCCATGCCCTGGTTAGAATGGAATATCATTCCTTCCAGGCTAACCCATACTGGTTGCTCTACTGCCTCTGGCGTGAAATAAGTCGACTGAGAAAACTGGTGCACTCTGTAATACGTATTAACACGTGGTAGGCGTAGGCACCAGGACGCTGTGTGTGCATACACTATACAAAGTTTTACTCACAAGTGAGCCACCTCGCCAACAAAATGCTTGATGGTAACAGTAAATGTAGTCAATACAAATTAACATACCTCCAGATGTAATTGTTTTGCAGGGTGACAGCCATTGTGATAACTTGTAGTCTCTCCCACATGGAGCATGACAGAAATGGATGTGTGTGGTTCAGAGAAGAGAAGCAAAATATCATCTGCATAGAGGAATGATTTAATAGAGCAGAAAGTGGATGGCACTAATCAGATGTCCTCAGCTTACGCAAGGCAGCTGACAGTGGCTCAATTGCAAAAAGAAAAAGCAGTCTATAAAGATGTCCTCACTAAACTCCCTCAAAGGCCTTCTCTGCATCAAGCAGTACAGCATACGGTAAATACCTAGAATTGTAGGTCCTTGTTCCGCCAAAGTATATGCATCAGAAGTCATAGATGATTTTTAGAGGTCCTCTTAGCCCATACCCCACCTACTTTGAGTGCATCAAAGAGGATAAAACTGTATGTAACCTTTTGGCCAAGTTTTAGCCAAAATATTTACATCACAATCAGTAATTTAAAAATAGGTCGTAGCTCCTAACGTCCAATAGGTCTTTGCCAACCATAGGAAGAATTTGCCCTTGGAGACATATGTTGCAATGAGCCTGACATCGCTACCATTTTAAAGGCTATGTATTGCATCGGAACCACAATGAATGTGTTTGTTTGTAGTACTCTCCAGGAACGTCACACACCCCAGGAGATTTGCAAGTGGGAAGATCATGTATAGCTGTCAGGATTTCCTCCTTCGTGATTTCCGCGCATAAGAGAACATTTCCCACATCTGTCTGGGACAGGATGCTCACATTGTTCATAAAGTGACCTTCACTCAAAGATAAGTCTATTACGTCAGAGCTATAAAGATTCTCATAGTAGGGGAAGGCCTTGGTTATCTCCCCTGGAAGGGTAGGTAGATCTTATTGTCACTTATGACTGTGATAGCCTTCGTATCCATTGAAGAGGACGCCGCTCCGCGGTCTGTGCTTCCGTTCCCCAATCAGGACCGCTCCTGCCAGGAGGGAACGGATGGTCCTGAGAGCCCCTGCCCCCACCATTCTAGGGTGCACCTCGCTGCTCCACTCTGAAGGAGACCATAACACAGCAGTTCATAGCATTTCCACCCTATCTACAAAGACTCTACCTGAGCCCCTTCATCCGAAGACGCTGATCTGGACTCGTTAATTCTGTGAGTTCCTTCAGCAGCTATGTAATGCACTGTTTACTGCCTATTTATCTCCCGCTGATATATGGACCCTACCAGTGAACGCACTTGTTACCACTCAATTGTGAGAAAATCTGCATGGTCGGTGTCGCCTTTCCCCTGCCTCAGTCGCATGTTTTGCTAATACCCAAATTATGTGCTCTGCAGGGGATGACACCTTGAACTGGAGCAACTCTCTGATGTTCACCCAAATTCTATATCCTTAATGGAACGGCTGTACAACCAAGGAACCCGCACGCCCATGAAATATCCGACTCCCCCCTCCCCGATTCAGAACTGCCCATCCCGTGGGCCCCTTGGAAACTGAAACCACTACCCGGGGGAACCAGAAAAGGAAAAAAGAAAAAAAGAAAAAAACACTCCGAAGGCCGCACTACGAACCTGTACAGTGCTTTCCCCTCAAGTTGAACCTGTCACTCCACCCAGGGGTGATTCACCCACATAACCGCCACACAGTGTGTGTTAAATTGTGTACATGTCCCTGCTCCCCATGGTCCTCCTCGCCCTGATGAAGGTGCAGCCTAAATAGGCCTCGCATCGAAACGCGCGTTGGCGTGACCCATATGGATGGCACCTATGTAACCTATGTTGTACCATCTTTGTTACCCTATGTTGCCTCCATATCACCATCTCAGTCCTAACAGCCATTGTTAAATCTGCTCTGCAGGATGTTATGCATCTTTATAATTGTCTGTGTGTGAATGTGTAAAATAGTGTATTGATTGGGTTATGAGTGAGAATACCTGTAGTGGATGACTGTGGGAATGCGTGGGACCTGTATAGATATATGTCATTGTAAATATTGTATAGCACAATTTATCTCAGATTCTAAATGAACTGGCATTTTATATGTTTTCCCTAGCTCCTATTCTGAATTTTTTACTACCTATCCAGCCCTATTAATGATTAATAAAATATATATATTTTTCCTCGAAAGGTGTATGTCTATCTGTGTCCGCTATGATATGTTATTCTTTGTCACCCCTGTTTAAATGCAAGGATCCCCTCGTGGGACCTTTAAACTGACCCTGGCAGGGTTCGCTTGTTGTTCTATTCAGCTGTGATAGCCAGTTGTGCCTCCCTCTGCTGATATCCTAGCAAAAGAAGCCTACCCACCTTCTGCCCTCATTTGGAATACCACCCTTTCATTTTCACCAGGACATTTATGTAAAGAAAGTGTTAAGGGAGGATGTTTCCCTCTCCAGCTCTTGCTTTTTAAAGGGACAGGGACATCATTGTACTGTGCACTTAAGGATTGTATTGATTAATCAAGGTGGGCTTGCTCTGCCATACATGTTCTACTAACTATCGCAGAATCCCTCATAATATGGCCTCTCCACATTGCCTTGCCAGCAATTCAGAGCATCTGAGAGCCCAGAACCTTCATTATCATACTTGTAAAGTTTGACATGTGAAATGACTGTTTCCTTTGCCTCTGTCTATTTATACTTTTTGATCTGAATTCTCCAAAACACCGAAGGAGGCCAAATGTGTCACAGACCAATCTGTATGAGAACGAGTGAGTAATGCAATATGCCCTCCGCCGAGATTTAACATTGTTACACCAGCGACAGAAGTGAACCTCAGAGTGAGGATAGTCATTGCCGGAACACATTCCATGTCCGGCAGAAGAAATGTCTTTCAGGCATCCACAAGACTATGATCACCCACAGGGCCGGCTTTGTCACTGGGGGAACCCGGTGCTACAATCTTTTTGGTCACCCCCACCGCTTACCCCCATCCCCCCCCACCCGTAGGACCTCCTCCTGGGGTGCCCTCACTACAACCCGGAAAAAGGGTCCACATCTCTCCATTGATCCTCTCTCAAATACATTCATTTGTTTTCAAGCGCTGGTAAAGGCTGGGTTTCCTAATCCACTCGGCTACCCACATAAGATACAGATCTATTATTTGCAGCTGGCATATTATCCCTCCTGCTACTTTATGGAGAGTCAAACCTGCCACAACAAAACTCTGATTTCTCTGTCTAGCAGGAACACTAACCACAAGAGTTATCTCGACACTTTTACTGCTGTCTGAAAGCTCGACACACACGGAACTCTGCAGCAGGTACTTTTAAATCTTAAATTATTGTTAAACACAGCACTCCCTCTGAGGTCATTGTCCGCCTCCAGGTCAGCACCTAGTGCGGCCGCACCAGTCGCACCTCCCTAACGCCAGCACTGAGTACCCATTATGTCCTTCAGAAAGGCCTTGATGTGCTGACTGTATGTAGCCAAGTATTTATCAAATAATGGGTCCAAAGACAGATTCCACTCTCCCCAAGCCTTCACATACGTTGCACAAAATTAAATATAGAGAAGAAGTATTTGCAAGTGTTAGGGCATAGGTCTTCAAACTGTGGGACGCGCCCCCCTGGTGGGGCGCAGCATCCCCTCAGGGGGGGCGCGCACTCCACACCACCACTTCATCGTCCACTGTTGCCTTCAGGAGCCAGTTGTGTGTCTCAGCCTGGCCATAGTCAGAGTGGAGATGCAGGGGTGCTAGGAGGTGAAAAAACAACAAAGCCTTGTTAAAACGTGAAAGGCCTTTTCAAGACCTGTGAAGTACTCGGCGGCCAGCAGCTCAGAAACTGTCTGTGTGTGTGCCACCGGCGAGGCGAAGCAGGTAGGAATCTTATGCTGAGCATAGCTTGACAGCCATTATTGCCTGCATGTTGTATCTGAGATAAATCCACGAATGCCTGCATAAAAACAAAAATACAGTGTGTGAAACTGCCCTTCACCCTCTTGTTCCGCACACCCAGGGCAGAATGTGCATTTGGAGGGAGTGTTTTTAGCGTGGAAGTGCATGTTAAGTAGCATGTGCATTGTATGTATGCCTAGTGACAGATAGCATTGGTAATTCTGCATTATTCTCAATTCTGCAGCTTCCAGCGAACGCTCTCATGTAATGCCACATCATTATTTTAAGATTGAGTGTGTTTCAGGCATTCCCAATTTGTTGTCCAGGTGTGTAAACCTCTCTCGCTCACCCAGGTGCAGTATTCAGAGGCATGGCAGTATAAAAGATATGTGGTTGCGCAAGGGGAGTTGCATGAACAAAACCAAGCTATAAGTGTTATCTCTGTTGCACTGCTTCTGGTATCCTCATTGTGCTGTAAACTTCACTAAAGCGTATGTCACACATCAGTGGGGTACATAAGAGGCGAGCAGTAACCTCTGTCGCACATTGCTGCTTCCGACTTCCCAACCTCTGCTAGAGTGAGGTTTGTTGAGGTATTGCTGAGTTCATGTACAGTTTTTCATGTTTTTTCATTTTTTTATGTTTTTTCTGTCTTCCAAATTTCAATTATTCATTCATAATTCCACTTGCCGGTTTGCATTTTATTTTCCCACTCTGAAAAAGAGCCCTTTGATTCTTCTCCCCTCTTCCAAATTTGCAGTACTGTTGGTTAGGCAGGTGGGCAGTTGCTTTGTAGTCCAGGCACCGCAAGCTGTCCAACCTATCGCAGTGGTCATCCCCAATTGTGCAGCGTGCGAGATCCTACCAAAGGTTGTCAAATGCTCATCGAGGCACTATGTTGCAGCAAATTGTTTAGCCAGTGCTGTGTCAGGGTTGTTATTGTGAGTGGGGTGAGATGGAGGGAGGTCTGGCACCTGTGCGATGAGACATGCCTAGGTTGGCCTCCCCGCTCCAGGAATTTTGGTAGCGATGTTCCCTCAGCTTCATTTGGCAGAGGGTGGTGTGTCGCTGGTTTGATGTGGAGTGTGTGTTGATCACAGATTTGTTCTGCTACTTGTGAACCCTGAGTATCGGGCAGCCAGGCTATTGTGTCCCACGCCGAGTGGGAGTTTACTGACCAGGTGTTGCCAAAGTAGGAGGAAACCATGAAAGCGTAGTTGTGTTAGCCAAAAAGGGAATTTCTTCCTGCCTAATAGCTTTACACCCATCATGTGTCAGATAGTAATCCGAAAGTATTGCAGTGCATTTGGCTCTCAAATGGTGGTTGTATGTGTACTGTCAACTAGACTCTGTAACTCTGTTATGGGAGCTCTACTTGCACTGCATCCTTCACCCTCAATTAATACACATTCATTCGCAGTGCAGGCCACAGTGTCTTGAAAGCATTGTGACTTCTTCGCTAATCCATATCAACGGCCCCTCTGGTGTGATCCAATAGTGATTCTGTTAGGGGAGACACTTGCTGTTTGCTGGCTGGAGGCGGGAGAGCCCTCTGCGTGTCGTTCTGCCCTTTAAGACTGCTTCCTCTTTTCTGGAGACCTTGCGGTACCGGCTGCGCGGATCCCGCTTCGCCCGTGTGCCTGAGCGGCTGCTTCGCTTTCTTGTGGACTAACACTCTGGACTGGAGGCGGACAACAGGGCTGCGAGCGCCAGGTGAGGTACAGGGACTCCATTGCCCAGGAGTCCCTGCGCTGTCATCACCTGCACCTGGTCGCTCTCCCTGTTTGTCCCGCCCCTGAGCGCCGAGTCAAAGGTGCTTGCGGACCAACGTTCTGTGGGAGACACTTGCTGTTTGCTGGCTGGAGGCGGGAGAGCCCTCTGCGTGTCGTTCTGCCCTTTAAGACTGCTTCCTCTTTTCTGGAGACCTCGCGGTACCCGCTGCGCGGGTCCCGCTTCGCCCGTGTGCCTGGGCGGCTGCTTCGCTTTCTTGTGGACTAACACTCTGGACTGGAGGCGGACAACAGGGCTGCGAGCGCCAGGTGAGGTACAGGGACTCCATTGCCCAGGAGTCCCTGCGCTGTCATCACCTGCACCTGGTCGCTCTCCCTGTTTGTCCCGCCCCTGAGCGCCGAGTCAAAGGTGCTTGCGGACCAACGTTCTGTGGGAGACACTTGCTGTTTGCTGGCTGGAGGCGGGAGAGCCCTCTGCGTGTCGTTCTGCCCTTTAAGACTGCTTCCTCTTTTCTGGAGACCTCGCGGTACCCGCTGCGCGGGTCCCGCTTCGCCCGTGTGCCTGGGCGGCTGCTTCGCTTTCTTGTGGACTAACACTCTGGACTGGAGGCGGACAACAGGGCTGCGAGCGCCAGGTGAGGTACAGGGACTCCATTGCCCAGGAGTCCCTGCGCTGTCATCACATGCACCTGGTCGCTCTCCCTGTTTGTCCCGCCCCTGAGCACCTCCTCCCCATAATAGGAGTGGTAGGAGCCGCTGCGCGGGAGCGTGCCCGGGAGAAGCCCGGGACAAGGGCGGGACCGTCTAAGGCCGTCATAGGCCGGAGTAGGCCGGGCTGGGCCTACTCTCTTGATTTGGTTATTTGAACCCTGGTCCAATTTGCTGCCATAGCCCCTTACTGACTACTATTAAACACCTGTTGATATGCCGTCCCCGGTAAGGGAGGGTACCCCCATGAAGCAGGGAGGAGCTAAAAATAGGACCTTAGAGAACTATTTTCCCCGGGCTGTGGGGGAGGGGGACAAGGAGAGCACCTTAACCCGGCTAAGGGCAGAGCGGAGACGCTCTATAGATAACCTGAAAAACAGACCCCTTGGAGAATATCCCACCACGCCTAGTGAAGAGTCGACCTCAATAGATGATGTCCCATTCCTGTTGAGGGATGGTACGATCTCCCCATCTGTTCCACCCACGAGTCTAATTCCAGCCATCAGCCCAAGCCCTAGTAAGGTGACTATTGATCTAGTCTCTCAACCCCCCCTAGCTCCGAAAGCTAGGAAAGCTAAATCTAAGCCAGCCACCACACAAGGGGTACAAGTAGTACATGGGCCCCCCCCAAACAAACGTAGGAGAAAGTCGAAGGGAGCCCAGGGCAAAAATAAACCCAAAATCCCTCATTCTGATTTTGGGAGGTCATCCAAACCTTTAATACCGACTGTGAGGCTAGTGGATGAACCACACCCCAAACCTACTGTACAGGAAGGCTTGGCCCCCGCTCTGATAAATGACCCAGGAAATAATATTGCTAATGTCCCCCTTTCGGTTGCCCCACTTGGTAACCTGGAATTCCTGCTTAGGTCATTATTATTACCAATTAGTGAGAGTATCAAAAAGGTCGAGATTAGACTTACCATCCTGGAGGCTACATTAAGTAGCATGAAAATCTCGGCTGGCCACCAAGGAAGATCACCGGAGCTCATTCCTACTCCACCGGCCCCCCATCAACCCCCAAATAGTGCAATGAGCTCAGCCCCCCTACAGGCCGCGAATGCTGCGGCCCCTTCACAACCCTCGAGGACTAATCATGCATCAACTAAGCCCTTTAATTCTAATAGGCCCATTCCCCCTGTAGACCCCGTCCCCCTGGCACAGCCCGTAGACAGCACTACACTGACTCCCCTAATGCAGCTTCCACCTAGACCACGTAGACCTAATTTACCCCCGGAGTCAAACGATTTTACTGTAGTTATGGCGGG
Source organism: Lissotriton helveticus (assembly GCF_964261635.1). NCBI lineage: Eukaryota > Metazoa > Chordata > Amphibia > Caudata > Salamandridae > Lissotriton > Lissotriton helveticus. The sequence goes on from NC_136059.1 coordinate 1,467,499,476, forward strand.
CGTCCCCCCACTTGAAGTAGGTGAACCTGAGGACTTTTGTTCCCTAAAAAGCAGGGTAATCAAGTGGCTTAACACAAACAGACCCCTCCCGGTACACCTAAATAACGAAATTATAATGGTCAGAAGGGTGCCATGGGTGGGGAGAACATATAAATCCATAATAGGGGATTGCATATTGGTGAGCTTCAGGGATGCCGGTACTGTCTCTCACATATGCCAAGGAAAGAATAGATCTAGGGACTCTACCATTCAAACCCTTCATGTGTCTTTCTTCTTTCCCCCTATCCCCACTTCTGTACACCCGTTCCAAACCTATGACAATTGGGAGAGGGTTGGTCGGAGGGGGAGACATCACGAATTTAACCCCAGGCCACTGTTTGGCCGCCCAGAGCCATCCTTTCACTCTTTTAACCGGTTTAACTGTCTGAATGGCCTTGAGGGGGTGGATTGGCAAACGGATAATGTCCCTCTGGGAGACGGAGAAAAAGGAGCTCTGGCAGAGGAGATGGAGGAGCATAGTCCCCTGGCACAGCAAATTCCATCGAGTTGTGTCGGGAAGTCTGCGCTAGATGGACCTAGGGCTATAGATACTGAATGTATAGGAGGGGGACATGGGCTGGACTCGCAAGAGTTAGAGCGGGAGCTACAAACAAGGCCTCATGGGGGACTAGAACAGAGTGGTGAGGCATTGAGATTGATCTCTTGGAATATAGCAGGTTTGGCAGGCAAATTTAATAACAAAGAGTGGCTGGATTACATTAGAAAATTCCATGTAATCTGCGTGCAGGCGACATGGGCCCCGGTGAATAACTATCACTTACAGGGGTACAAGTGTTTCTTTGTACCCGCGCAAAAATCCAGATCAGGGAGAGCCTTGGGTGGATTATCTATTTATATAGATCTAGACCTACCGGGTAGCTGGTCTTCCCCAGATTGGAACTCCCATGGGATCCAGGCAGTTCGGTTCCTCGGGAAGGGGCTAAGATTTACTGTTTTCAACATCTATAATAACGAGATAGCGGGAAACCATACCACACTAGTAGCTGAACTGGATTATAGGCTGGGTCAGGAAATAACAGTCCAGAAAAAGGGGCAATCATATGCGCTGCTAGTCATGGGAGATTTTAACTGCCATCTTTGTCCGGCATTGGTCCAAACAAACACAGACTGGTCCCAATGTCCCATGGAGAAGGGCCCGCATTTTTCCCATACGCCGACAGGGTCAGCTTTTAGTACGCTCTGGCTCAAGTATGATCTTGAGCATACTATTAACATGATAGGCACACAGAAGGATGGTACACTCCCACCTACATTTAAGGGCAGGGGATGCACATCCGTCATAGACTATATTTTGGCCTCGAGATCCCTGCTAAATAAGATAATTAGTGTAGGGATAGAATGGAGCAGTTTTAGCGACCATAACCCACTTGTTCTGGAGCTAATGTATAGGGCGGGCTCTAGAACTAGAGATCATCGCACAATTACGGAGAGGGTAACAGATCAAGGCAGGAGATTAAAATGGTCCAAAATAGATGGGGAAAAGTTTTACAAGGCCCTGGTAGACATGGGCAAATCTGCCATCAATGACTGTCTAGACACAGAAGTCCACGGTTCAAGGTTACTGAAAGCATTCGGTCAGATTGCTAACCTGATCGATGGCCTACTTAAAACCAGTGCGCCTACAAGGAACCACGATAACCCTCGGTGGTTTGATAAAGATTGCTCCAAAGCACTGAGGGAGTTGAAAAGCTGCCTTAAATCTACACCAAGGGAGCCTCAAAAAATTAAGGTGTGTAGGGAAAAATATAAAAAAGAGACCAAGAGGAGGAAATTTGCCTTGCAGGTAGAAGCATGGGCAGAATTAAGAGAAGTAGGGGAAAGAAAGGATCTAGCGGGTTTCTGGAGAATTATCAATAAACCGACCTTCCAGGAAAACGATACCCCGGAGATAGGGTCCAACATCCTCCCAGAACAGTGGGTCACTCATTATAGGGGTCTATATAACCATGAGCCTGGTACTCCTGCAGAGTCATCTGTAACTCCAACTCAGGCTTCATTGGTTGTATTTACCATTAAGGAGATTACTGCTGGGATAGAGGGTCTGACTAAAAACAAAGCCCCGGGCCCTGACGGAATTCCTCCCGACCTGTTTTTGAGCAGCATAGAACTATGGGCCCCTTTTGTGGTAAATAAATAAATAATACCCTATTTTTGACTAGACATATATCATAACAGATAGCTCAATAAATAAGAGTCAAGATTCGAGGTAGTAGGAGTTTTGCAGGTTTATTACAGCATAAGGACAGGATCAGGACAACCTGCATAGGAATAGGATGACAGGGCCCAGCAGCTGCTGGGGCTGGATCTGGGATGAGCGCGCTGGCTTTTAATAACAATACATGAGCATATATACATAACGCAAACACATAGCATTACATTGCAGTAGGCGTAGCAGTGGGTGGAGCAGAAGGTGTGACGCGTTGCAGTCGCGAGAGATAAGGGCGAAAAGAGGTGTAACGGGGCGTATACATAGACATGTGGTGCAGACGTAACAGGATATGTCATGAATGGGGCGGAAACCATGGAGGGGGCTACCCAAGGAGCCGGGACCTCTAACCTGATGGTGCGCGCAAACTGGCAATGACGTATTACTAGGAGAAGCTGGGGGCTATGAACTCTGTGCTAGGAGCAGAGACTAAAGTCTGGAGGGTCGGAGCGACATGTACCTAAACCCTATCTAGTATCTGATGTTTAGGGAACATGTTGATATAAACTAGAAGTTAGGAGGGGAAAGGCTAACTTGATTCTAAGACTGGACCATGCATTATTCTACATGTAGTGCGTGATGGAGAATATTAAATGACCATTAAATGCAGTATTTCTCTAACGTGGAGACGTGAAGGCTAGACAATGACGGAAACTATTGATGCAGTTCAGTAGCTTAGGAATGCAGAGAAGGAGGGCTGAACTGATAACTGGACTCATAACATACTCTTGGCAGACTCAGAGACTGAGCCATGCTGAGCCGGGCACTGCGAGGCAGGAAGTAAGTGAAGGGTCGAGGATACAGGTGGGGGCTGTATCGCTCCTCAGCGAGGCTTCAGGAGACAGGAGCTGAATCTGGTGTCCAGGCCCTTTTGAGGCCTAGAAACGGAGACTTTATAATAGAATAACATGCACACTGAGAAACGTGGCAACGTATCCTTACATAGGCCTGATATTCGTAGTATTCACGAGGACTAGTAACTGGCATACTAGAGGTGGACACAACTGTAATTGCGTCATTAATCGGACATGGGGAATGCATATGCATATTTAATCATGCACACATAACATATGATGGATGACACGTAGGGACACAGAACATGGCAAAATTTACTTTTCCACATTCCCTCCTTGTCACTACGTTCCCATCAGGAAACATCAATATTCATGATACCATCTATCATTTCATACAGTATCATTTGCTCGTCTCGAATTATCTTAGAACGGGTTTTAGAACGAGACTTGGGACTAGGAGTTATACTAGGAATACAGGATGTAGCACACATGCCGCAAATCGCAGGGCCACATTGTATACAGAGGCAGCAGCTGAATATGATCGCTACTGCTATACCTAGAAAGGACAAGACTTTCCATCCCCAGGCGGAAATTATATTCCAGAACCAACCGGACCATGTCCAGGTGCCTGGGTCTTGGTGTATCAGATGGGCAATTTTATGGAGTCTGGTTATAGCGGAATAGACAGACGGCGCGTTATTTGGAATGAAAATGCAGCAACTAGATCCGATGACTCTACAGGCCCCGCCCCTATCGGCCAGTATGACGTCAAGGACGAGACGATTCTGTAAAACGACAAATCTCATAGCAGATTGCTCTTCAGTTAAGTTACCTAGAGCAGAGGCAGTCTCATTTACTACAGCTTCAAGGGTTCTGGTTAATCTACGGATTAGTTTACTATTCTGGATAGGTCCTATAAAGAAGAAGAAACCTTTATTGAAATCTGTATATTGTTCTAGAGTAGTTTCAGTATAATCGACAATTGGGGACTCGATCTCCCTTCTATGTCTAATGTGTACTAGATGTGTGTTTCTGTGATAATCAGATGGGGCTAGGAAAACTGGTGGCAGTAGGAAGGCAATGTAACAGGTTCCCTCCCAATCGAGGGGCAGACGAACATATGCGGTCTGACCACAAATAAAATAAGAATGACGTGAAGCTTTGAAAATAGATTTCCCACTGTCACTATACTTGACAATAGTATTACAATCACTATGTCCTACAGGTACAGAACCATTATTTCGGACACATAATTCGCCTTTGACTGGTAGTACTGAAATAGCAGGTAAGTCTGGAGTAGTAACAGACTGAACATTCAGGACCATGAAATTCGACGAATAATTACCTAAATTATACACTTCATTTTCTAGATCTAAACCTGTTCTGTGGGGGAGACCTTGCTTGTCTGGGAAACATGTACTGTTAAGAAAAGACATATCTGTTGAGGATGACGTTAACGTGGACCATGCTCCACACGAACCATTATGTGAAAAAGGATAAGGAAAAAGTGGCAGAACTCCCTTCGGTGTCTGGAAAGGGGGGAGTCGACCACATACCCAACAATTAGTGGTATTGCTGGTCTGGTGTGAGTAATGTAACATACGGATAAATGAGTTATTTCGCATAGCGAGGCGGTAAGAAAATTCATGAGGGGGCAGATCACTAAACGTGTGCTCTGCTGTAACATTAGAAGACTTATTTACATGTGAAACTGGGAAACATAGGTAAAATGCATAACTGGTGCAGGAAATCATAAGGCTGGAAAACAATATGAAACATAGAAAAACGATACATCGGATTGAGTTTTGACTAACTCTCTCACTATGGGGGTCTATTTTATACATGTCAGAAACAGTCTAACCGTTTCACCTAGGGGAGGACTTAGACAATCAAACTGGCTGACTTAATTTACTAGACCGTAGTTTCTGTTTATACTCCTGCTGCGGAGTGTTCTCTAACAGGGGAGGGGTTGTAGCAATGTCTTTTGCGGGACAGTCCTTGAGAACAATATTCTGGCAATCCTTTGAATCCTGGGAAATGTTCTTTAAGACGGGTTTCAGTTCATTAAAAAGTTTAACATGAGAAAGGTGCACCCAGCCTTTGCGTCCTTCCAACTTCACGGCTGTACGGGTGGTGAGGAGGACCTGTCGGGGCTCTTTCCATCGAGGCTCCAGCGGACTTGATCTGTCAAAGTTGCGGACCATCACCATGGATCCTGGAACGATTTCATGCGGTGCCACCTCGGTATTGTCTGGAAATGCGGCGGCAACCTGTGAACGACATGAGTTGAGGGCAGACATCAAGGAAGCTAGGTAATCTGTCAACATATTACTTGAAACATCGGTAATACTTCGGGGTCTAGGAGTACCCCACATGTTAGGGGGGCGGCCGAAAACGACCTCATACGGGGACAGACCTGATCTGGAATGTGCGACCATGCGCATATAAAATAAAGCGACTGGCAGGGCTACTAGCCAGTCCACACCTTTTTCTTTACATACTTTTGCAATACGGATTTTCAGAGTCTGGTTATGTCTCTCTACGAGACCGGCTGCTTCAGGATGGCGTACACAATGGAACTTCCACTGGTACCCTAACAAAAGGGAAACATGCTTCATGAGTTCAGATGAGAATGGCTGGCCGTTATCAGAATATACGACTCTAGGGAGTCCATAACGAGGGAAGAACTCACGAACCAACTGCTTGGCAGTGGTCGCGGCTGTGTAATCTGGGACTGGATATGCTTCTGTCCACCTGGACAAAGCGCATACAACTACAAGGACATACTTGAAACCTCGACATCGCTCCATCTGAATATAATCCATCTGGAGGACTTCGAAAGGGTGGTCAGGGGGCTGGAATCCACCTTGTTCCACCGGGACACTTTTACCTGGATTAAACTGGCAACATATCATACAGGTACGGACTTTCTGCTTGGCTGCAGCTCGTAAATGCTTGTTGAACCAAATGTTCTGGATACTGTCTAACATAGCTTTTTCTCCTAAATGTGCTGGACTATGTGCGGTATTAATAATGACTTGAACCATAGAGTCGGGGAGAAACCATGTGGCTCTACCCTTCGTTAACCATCCTTGATCTGTCTGGACCCCTCCTTGTTCGGACCATTTCTTGATTTCTTCGGGAGTAGCATGTAACTGGATATCTATGACATCTTGAGTAGGGTCCTTAACTGTCATGCATGTAGTCGGATCTGGAGTATGTGTCTGTGTCGGATTAACTTGAATGTCTGGAGTCTGTGCTGTAAGCTTGGCTGTGCGATCTGCTAGATCATTACCTTGGGAAATGATGTCAGTGACTTTCGTATGTGCTTTGCACTTCATAATAGCAATAGATGTCGGTAAGTGTATGGCATCTAACAGAGCTTGAATAAGGAGACCATGCTGAATCTTGGTTCCATGAGAAGTCATGAAACCTCTCTCCTGCCAGAGCACTCCGAAGTCGTGTACGACTCCGAATGCGTAGCGTGAATCTGTGTAAACATTAACTTTCAAGTTCTTGGCGTATATGCAGGCTTGTGTCAGAGCAACTAGCTCTGCGGCTTGAGCGGACAGGGTATCAATACGGTGTGTTTCAATAACTTCAGTGTCAGTAGTCACTGCATACGCGGCGACTAGTTCTCCTGTACTAGTTCTCATACATGAACCATCCACATAAAGTGTCAGGTCGGGATCTGGTAACGGAGTATCTGTCAGATCTTGTCTTGGCTTTGTCGTAATGTTAACTACTTCCACACAATCATGTGGGTCAGGATTCGAAGTAACTGATGGTAACAGTGTAGCAGGATTTAAAATGTTGCAGCGTCTGATATCTATGTGTGGCTGGAACAGTGTCAATTCATAACCTGTTAAACGTGCAATTGTCAAGTGCTGAGTTTGTGTTCGATTTAGAAGAACTTCCACAGAATGTGGAACTTGTGCTGTCAGAGAGTGTCCTAAAACTATGGAATCACTTTGTCTGATAGCTAGTGCTGTGGCTGCAACTGACTTGAGGCACGCAGGCAAAGCCTGGGCGACTGGATCTAGTGTGCTAGAAAAATAAGCACAGGGCTTGTATTGTCCTGCTTGATCTTGTGTGAGAACAGATAATGCTGTACCTTCACGTTCAGTAACGAAAAGTGTAAAAGGCTTACTGTAGTTCGGTGTCGCTAGAACTGGAGCTTGGCATAAAGCTTTCTTTAACTCATTGAAACTAAGTGTATGTTCAGATGTCCAAGGGAGGACAGTCGGTGCGGCTGCCTCCTGTGTCGTTAACTGTATCAGTGGCTTGGCTAGAAATGCATACTGAGGAATCCATTGTCTACAATAAGAAGTAAGGCCGATAAAGGCACGTACCTCCTTCTGGGTCTTGGGCTGAGGAAGACTCGCTATTAACTGGATACGGTCTGGTGTCAACTGTCTACCCCTCTTGGACAGTAAGTGTCCTAAGTATACCACTTGCTGGACACAGAATTGAAGCTTCGAAGGGGACACCTTGTGCCCCATCTCGGCTAGGAAATACAAGACTGTAAGGGATGCTTGCTCGCAAGCACGTTCAGAACGGGCTGTGATCAGTAGATCATCGACATACTGGAGCAGGGCAGTGTCAGTTGGCATGTGAACATTATCAAGTTGTCTCTTAAGTGCTTGACTGTAAATACTAGGACTTTCTGTGAAACCTTGAGGAGCGCGTGTAAACATATAGCTCCTTCCATTTAAACAAAATCCGAAAAGGAACTGGCTGTCTGGATGAATAGGAACACTGAAAAATGCGTTCTTGAGGTCTATGACAGTGAAGAACGTGGCTTCGGAATCAATGGCCGTTAATAGGGAAGAGATGTCTGGGACAACTGGATACTGCGGAATAATACATTTATTAAGCTCTCGTAGGTCGATCACCAATCGATATACTGGGGGTGCATTTGGATCAGTACGTTTCATAACTGGAATGATCGGAGAATTGCATACGTTGGAGTCAGTTTCTACAACCACTCCTTGAGCGATGAGCTCGTCAATAATTTTGGATAAGGCTGCTACAGCCTCTGGTGGCAATCTGTACTGTCTGATTCGTGGTAACACTACACCTGGTTTGAGAGTCACACGATAAGGTGTGATTTGCATGTAACCTACATCAGTTGGACCTTGCGCCCATAAATGCTGTGGAACATTGGACAGTCTTGGATCAAAATCTCGTAATACATAGTGACCCTTAAAGTCACGTAGGAACAGACGTATTCCCTCCGGGGAACAACATATAACTGCACCTAGCTCTTTCAGTGTTTTAATGCCTAATAGATTTTCTGGACATGACTTAGTAAGTAACAGATCAGTAGTACGGGACAATGGACCTACTTCTAGAGTGACTGGCTTTGAAATCTCATTTACGATAGGTTTTCCTGAAAATCCAAGGGAAACATTTCTTGAGCCTGAGAGCGGAGCCCCTGGAACTTCGGCATGACTAATTGTGGTCCTACTTGCCCCTGTATCAATCAAAAACTTTCTGTCTTTCCCTAATACTTGACTATGAACATAGGGACCTTCTTGATCTACAGGTATCTCGATGAGAGGCAAGCCTACCTCCCTCTCTAGGCTGTTTCATGAATACTGCTGGTACTCTGGGTACTCAGACTGTGCATACTGGTACATCTGTGATGTAACATGCTGTGTTGCAGCGATAGGCTGCGGTACTGTAACTATCTGTTGTGCATTCTGTGGCTGAGGAGTCTGTGAAACTTGCTCTTGTCTAGGCGGATGTGGTCTTTCTTTAGTCTTACCAGTAGCTATGTTGTGTTTCAGAACTGCACACTCGTTTATAAAATGACCTGGCTGTTTGCAATAGTTGCAGTTCCCTTTAACGGGAGCTGCAGGATGACTGGCTTGATGCGGACCCCTCTTCTGACTGTCTTGAGGAACAGATTGTGCAACTAGTACTTTCATTTTCGTGTCTTTCATACGTTTTCTTTCGTGTTCTTGCTCTTCTCTGATTCTATTCTGGTGGTACTGAAGCATCTGGAGCATTTGGGACGGGGTATTAGCTTGCCAGGTACTTTCGACTTTCAAAACTCGATTTTTAACTTGTGGGCTTGAATTCTCGACTAATTTAGTAACAAAAAGGTGAGGGTATGACTCACTACTTGTCTTGAGGCCACTGTTGATGCTGAAACATTTTTCAAATCTAGAATAAAAATCACTAATATCCTCATCTTGCTTCTGTTTACAGGCTGAGATTGCATCCCAGTCGTCTTTTCTAGTTGTCAATAATCTGGGTAAAACTTGAATCAATAATTCTGGTAATTCTTTACATTTCTCTCCTAGACCGGTACCTGGTACTCGTGCCTTGTCTTCAGCTTCTAGAACTGCCCAATCGATCTTTTTCTCTCCCACCTCCCATTCTTTTTCCTTGAGCTTTTCATACACCCCTGCGGGCAACAGGACCTTTAACATTTTAATTATATCTGGGTAAGTGTATTCTCCCATACGGAGCATGTCTTTTAATTCTCTATGGAACCCTGCTGGATCTTTGTCATGACAGGGAATTAATTTCTTCATTTCGAGGAGTTCCATCTTTGTAATCGGGGTGTAAACAAACACTCGTTGCATTTCACCGTCCTCTGTCTTAACTGGATGCACTTCTCGTAACGGGTTCTGTCTTTCCATGTAAAATGGTTTACTTTCTGGGGGTGAGACATGAACAAAATGCGGGTTCAGAAACGTTCTATATTTGTGGCGCTGTTCTAGAATGACACTAATTAAGTCGGTACCTAGACCTCTCCATCTATACTGGAGTAACTCGTTCAGGATATCGTGTAACGGACCTGGATCAGAGTGCTGACCCTCATACAAAGTAATGAGGTGCTGGATCATATACATACCCACCAGTCGCTGCTCGGCTGGGGGCAATTTCAGAAACATTTGTGCCACTATTTCGTCTGGAAAAGTGGTAGAATCAGTAATCCATCGGATTGCTGATCGGGCTAGTTCCTGTTCATGCATGGTACTTAACTCACTGTAGCCGATTCGTGATTTCAGAATGTGATCGGTAGCTTGGAACACTTGTTCTAGGGAACCTTGTTCTGGTGCTGAATGATGGAAAATAGACTTGTGTTCTAGGCGTGAATGGCGATCTGGAAATCTAGATTTTCCTACATACGCGATTCTGGCGGTATTCTCGTCGTCTTCCTCTTCAGGATCAGAGTTACTTTCTTTCTCGCTTACTTGTGCTGCTTTACGTTGTTCGTGTATCTTTATTATTTCTCTACGGATTTTCTTGTACATACTCTCCATGGCGCTAATGGTATTGTGCTTACCCTCGGCTATATTATCACTCCACTTTGTCAGGGTTTTCATTTCGGCCGGATCTTTAGACGGGTAATCTTGTTCTCTTATTAGACAGTTAATTAAAAACTTTAATATCATACGCTGGATCTCAGCTTTCCTTTGAGACATGGCATCACTAATACTTTCTGGATCATCCCCTGTACGGATGAAACGATATATTCTGTCTAGATCTTCTTTCATGTTTGGTAGGGTGACTAGATACTCGGTCACCCTCCTTACGCGTACTGAATATAAAACCATATTATTCTCGCCTGGGACTGGGTCATAGGCACATTCGCCAAGGGCTTGCCTGATTTCTGCAACAGACTTATTACTCTTGGGAGTACGCTGTGATGCTTGAGCATGTAATTCGAGTGCTGATAAACGCTTGCGTGGCGGCGGGGTTTGAGGAGGACCTCCTCCTGCGGCCCCTAGACTAGAATCATCGACTGATATTCTTCGTGGCGGAGCGGGAAATTGAAATGCTGGCTGGACCGGGGGTACCGTAGCAGGTACTGCATGGGGTGCCCCGGTGTCTGGAGGAGCAGGATGTGCCTGATTTACAGGGACTGGCGGAGCGCGAACAGGATTTGCATATTCAGGGACTGTGTCGTCCAGATAGGACGAAATAAAAATATCAGCTGCGGTCGGTTTGTGACATAGCTTGGTCGGAACTAGTGGTGGCGGGAAATTACTGGATGCCTCCGGGGTCGCTTTTGGCAAGCCCTCGGCAAGAAGAGGATACATACCCCTAATAAGGGCATGCCTCTGTCTGTCTGACTGTTCGGCTTTGACTTGTTCACCTATCTCGATTAATTCTTTTTCTTGGGCTCGCTCTAAGGATTCTCTACTTAATTCTGACTTTCTGATTTCTTTTTCAGTTCTTTTATGAGCTTCTTTGCGCCATAACTCGATGGCATCTTTCTGTGACTGTCTGGCTTTCTTTTTCCATAATGCTTCTTCTACTCGCATGATGCATTCGGCATCCCATGTACCCGATACGGGCCATCTATACTTTTCTTCTAACTGTTTGGTATACTCTACCCATAAATCTAGATACAATATGGCACTTATGCCATGTTTCTGATACATAAAGTGACCTGGACTGTCCCTGGGCGGGACGGGAACTGCTGCTTCCAGCTGACCCTTTCTAGTTTTTAACTGACGTAACTTGGAAAATATGGGCATGACTGAACTGTAATCTAGACACAATACAATACACAATGAACACGATACTTATTCCCCATTCATACCACGACATTGAAATACATGAAAAACATTTAAAATAACAGTTCGAACAGAATACCACCTGGAAATACTGAGAACAGAACACATAAATTTTCTCGAGAACAGAAACTGACTAGAACAGAAACTAGATGCACTGCTAGAACAGTACGACATTTACCGGTCTCATAAAGAGACACGTCAGGACCCGCATCCACCGAAGTGGACACTTCGTTTGTAGGACTGTGTACCACCAACCCACAGACCAGAGTCAATTAAATTGACCCTGTCTAGATACCACCCCAGTAACGGTACTCACCGGGCAGCAAGAACGGAAGGCCTCGGACTGGACTGGACTGCTACGACGACGGACGACGAACTTCGGACTTCGGACTTCAGTTACGGGTGGACCTCCGGATACCTCGGACCTTGGACTCTTGGCTTGGGCTCTGGTCGGGACTCGCTGCGTTCCTCCACCGTCTCGTCTGGATGCTGGACCGCCTCCTCCGTCTCCTCCGTGGGCCTGAGGGATACTTGAGCAGAAATATCTGCCACTGCGCAGAAGAGTTCCGTCACGACTGCAGAGGGTCAGGGGGTCGGCGTGGCTTCACCGACGCGTGGGGAAAGGGCAAGTCCCTATTCGGGTGCCATTATGTGGTAAATAAATAAATAATACCCTATTTTTGACTAGACATATATCATAACAGATAGCTCAATAAATAAGAGTCAAGATTCGAGGTAGTAGGAGTTTTGCAGGTTTATTACAGCATAAGGACAGGATCAGGACAACCTGCATAGGAATAGGATGACAGGGCCCAGCAGCTGCTGGGGCTGGATCTGGGATGAGCGCGCTGGCTTTTAATAACAATACATGAGCATATATACATAACGCAAACACATAGCATTACATTGCAGTAGGCGTAGCAGTGGGTGGAGCAGAAGGTGTGACGCGTTGCAGTCGCGAGAGATAAGGGCGAAAAGAGGTGTAACGGGGCGTATACATAGACATGTGGTGCAGACGTAACAGGATATGTCATGAATGGGGCGGAAACCATGGAGGGGGCTACCCAAGGAGCCGGGACCTCTAACCTGATGGTGCGCGCAAACTGGCAATGACGTATTACTAGGAGAAGCTGGGGGCTATGAACTCTGTGCTAGGAGCAGAGACTAAAGTCTGGAGGGTCGGAGCGACATGTACCTAAACCCTATCTAGTATCTGATGTTTAGGGAACATGTTGATATAAACTAGAAGTTAGGAGGGGAAAGGCTAACTTGATTCTAAGACTGGACCATGCATTATTCTACATGTAGTGCGTGATGGAGAATATTAAATGACCATTAAATGCAGTATTTCTCTAACGTGGAGACGTGAAGGCTAGACAATGACGGAAACTATTGATGCAGTTCAGTAGCTTAGGAATGCAGAGAAGGAGGGCTGAACTGATAACTGGACTCATAACATACTCTTGGCAGACTCAGAGACTGAGCCATGCTGAGCCGGGCACTGCGAGGCAGGAAGTAAGTGAAGGGTCGAGGATACAGGTGGGGGCTGTATCGCTCCTCAGCGAGGCTTCAGGAGACAGGAGCTGAATCTGGTGTCCAGGCCCTTTTGAGGCCTAGAAACGGAGACTTTATAATAGAATAACGTGCACACTGAGAAACGTGGCAACGTATCCTTACATAGGCCTGATATTCGTAGTATTCACGAGGACTAGTAACTGGCATACTAGAGGTGGACACAACTGTAATTGCGTCATTAATCGGACATGGGGAATGCATATGCATATTTAATCATGCACACATAACATATGATGGATGACACGTAGGGACACAGAACATGGCAAAATTTACTTTTCCACACTTTAATGACCAGGGTTATAAATACTGCAATCACTTGTGGTCTCCCACCGTCCTGGTCCAAAGCGATCATTGTGCCGATTTTCAAGAAGGGCAATAGGGACGACCCTAAGTGCTATCGCCCCATCTCCCTGATTGACGTATCGGCTAAACTCTTGGGCAGGGCGATCCTCAACAGACTGTCTGAGTGGACCGATGAAAATAACATCTTCTCGGACACTCAATACGGATTCAGGACAGGGAGGTCCACTAGCGATCAATGCCTGAACCTGTATATGCTGACTGCCAAATATACCCTGGCCAGTGATGAATCGATCTACATGGGATTCATGGATTTGGCAGCAGCATTTGATCACGTCAACAGGGAGAAATTGTGGGACATGATGTCAAGTATGGGGATTGAGAGCGGTTTAATTGATATTCTAAGGGAACTGCATAGTGACACCACGACTAAGGTTCGATTTAACAGGGAAGGGGGATTGACCGACTCTTTTCCCTGTATGAGTGGAGTCTGACAAGGCTGCATCCTCGCCCCTTTTTTATTCTCCCTTTACATTAACAATTTGGAGCAGTTTCTGTTAGGTCTAAAGGCAGATTCTCCAAGGGTGGGGCCGCGTCATATTCCTGTTCTGCTTTACGCAGATGACGCGGTCCTGATTGCACGCACACCCAGGAGCTTACAAATCCTGATTGATGGATTTGTTAAGTTCTTGGGTGCCCTAGATCTCTCTGTTAACCTGGGTAAATCGTATGTGCTCCTGGCTGGTAAAAAAACTTCCTCTAAATTTACCTACACAATAGGCAGTCACACAGTAGAAGAGGTTAAAACGTTTTCTTATCTTGGTGTAACCTTTGATGGCGCCTTACAGTTTAATTCCCTGGTGGAGGAGCGCTGTAGTAAAATGATTGCCTCTAACGGGGCAATAGCTAGCTACGGCAGGAGGCTAGGCAGATGGAGCCCGGAACAGGTGATGAATTTGTACAGCTCCGTATCATGCTCCAAAGTAATTTACGGGGCAGAAGTATGGGGCTTTGCGAACACCACAAGAATCCAACGGGAAGAAAACAAATATCTGAAATCCATCCTGAGGGCACCCCCAAGTACTGCTGGAATTGTAGAACATAGGGAATTAGGGAGGCCACACCTAGATGACTTGGTAAAACTTAGGCCAATTGTGGCCTGGTTAAAAATCTGTTCTAATCCTGATGCGTCTCTTAGCAGAGAAATCCTATTGGACTGTTTAGAGAGGGATAAATGTATGCGCATTCCCTGGCTCAATTATGTTAAGAATACCCTAGAGGAACTAGGCTTTGGGAATCTCTTCACTAACCCCGCAACAATTGTAGCCCAGCATAAGATGCTAGAAGGAAAACCTTTCTAGAGCGGAAAAGTCAACGCAGAGCTGAGGCCGAAGGGTTTAAACAGACAGTGAGGGCCCACAACTTGGTGAAGAGTGTGGAGGGTATGGAGCCTTATCTGTACCTTATGCATAATGCACAGGATAGATTCCTGATGTGCCGTTTCAGACTGAACTTACTCCCATTTATGTTGGCATCACCAGCAGGATTTACACCATCAATTGAGCAGAAGGGACCCTGCGGCTGCGACAACAGGTCTCCGCAGGATTCCCTTCACTTTGTTTTACTCTGTCCTTTTTTTACAATGCCCAGGCGTAGATTTCTTGTAAATGTTTTAAAAAAAGCTAAACAGGAACATGCCAGGGAGGCATTAGTCTTTTTACAAAAAGCATCGGACCCCTTAACTTTGTGCTGTATAATGAATTTTATTAAGGTAGCGGTCCGTTTAAGGCTAACCAGGGGAGCCGAATGAAATGTCTTTGATTTTACATTTTTAAAACTGTTATATTTTTTCTGTTGGTGTTTTATGTTAACACTAATATTTTGTATAAGGATCTTGAAAATGTTTAACGACTTTTTACTCATGTATATATGTGTGTGCTTTTATGGTGTTTTTTAATCACCGAATAAAGATTCTTTGAAATTGAAATTTGATTCTGTTAGCCAACGTTGGACAGACAAGGGGTTGCATTGAATAAACATGGCTCAGCAGTTCAACTGGGCAAGGGAGGGTCTCTATTTAAAATGTACCAAAATACAGAAATAACCCCAAGGTGTGGGTGGCTCTGTATGTGTGTGTGGGTGGGTGGCTTTGTGTGTGGCTCTGTGTGTGGGTGCAAATGCAATAGGTCTCGCATTTGCGAGAGATTAAGCTATTGGCAGAGTAAATGACAATGCCATTTATTTATATGTTTTAAAAACAAAAACATAAATAAAAATAATGTCATGAGCAATGCCAATAGCTCTAACTTTAACAATGCCGAGACCATTGCATTGTAAATGCTTGTTCTGATATCTTGTTTAGGGGTAAGGATGTGGCGCAACAGCCAGTGCGGATTACTGTAGAGCTGGGGAACTAGGTTCAATTCTTGGTGTCCTGTGATTCTGGGCAAATCACTTAATCTCCCTGTGCTTACAGAAATGAATGTGTGCTTGTGTAATGTAAAAGATGCTCCTGTAGGCACTCTAATACCTTTGGGTCATGTTCGCACTATATAAAACTTAAAAAAATATATTACAACATTTTGTGATCACTCCCATTTCCAGATACTGCTCAAGACTGGAAGTGGAGCACAACCAAAGGATGGCAGAAGCAAGATTCCATCCACACATTGACTGTCTCTGTGTTGAAAAACAGCCACACCCCACAACTGTGTTTTGGGAGTGTTTTTGCTAATCTACCCTAAATTTTGTGTTTTATGTGAAAAATAAAGAACCAATGTAAATTTTTGTGCTAATTTTTTCTTGGAGACTTTTCATTTGAAATTTAGAATAAGCACAAGCACTGAAAAAAACTCTAGTTTACTAAACACTCTTAATTTATTTAATATTATTTGCCCTATACGACCTGTGCTCTGCAGGAGGGAAGGGCCATCAATGATGCAGAGTACCAGCTTCCAGAACTTTTTTGTCAGGTGGTGGTGATTGTGGGGGGGGGCTCGACGTGTAAAATGTTTTAGATGGGGGGCTCAGCCGACAAAAGTTTGAAGACCTCTGAGTTAGGGTCATATATCAAGCCAACAAAGTAATATCCCCTATCTATAGCTTAACAAATATGTATCTACCATATGGGCTAGTCAAAGAGTTTAGAATCTTGTATTATTTTAATTTTCTGGTCAGAATTGTTGCCCCACATAGTTCGGCAAGTTTTCGTGTGTGCTCGGTACGTGTGAGGCACTTTCTAATGACACGCCCGACCCAGTCTAGTTTGAGTTTCTCTGATTCAAATGATGATAGGTGAATTTTTTGAATGAGGCAAATGTCTATTTTTAGGTGTTTAGGTAATATTTCCATGATATAATTTTCCTTTTGACATAATGTGACATACTATTCACATTCATCAATAGGATTGTCAGGTCAAACTGGTGCTCTGAAGAACTGCCATGTATGATATTCAGAGAGACAAACACTCCCAATAAATAACACGTAGTAATGAACTAGGGCCCAGACCTACTATGTTTTTCCAGTGGCGTTGGGTCAATTTTGTTGCTCAGCCCCGATGCAAAATCGACTTTGCAATTTACCAAGTAATGCAAAGGCACTTTGCCTGGCTCTTCGTGGTTTAACGGCCACTATAACGAAACTGAAGAGAAACCCTCTATATTGCTTCAATCAGTTCTCAAGTCCTAAAAAAAGAACTCACCAAGTTAGGTACTGGGTGTGACATCACTGTGTGTGACATCACAGGGAGTGACATCATTATGTGTGACGTCACAGTGCATGACCACATGTGGTATCACAGGATGTGGATCACAACCCATGACCTCACAGGAAGTGATACCAGATCTTAAGACCTCACATATGTTTAGCTGGTCTATCATGAGTGTATTTGAGAATATTACAATATTAAAAAATTTGATTTTGCATTGGCAATGTTGCAAAATATTGAACCCTGACACAAAATCTGTGCCTCACCTTATACATGTATTTATTTTAAACTCTGTCACAAAGAAATTGGCAACATGGCAGTACACCTGATCTGCTTAATTGGTTGCAATATTTAAAATATCTTATGGGGTTAAAGCACCTGCCACAGAGATCTTTGTGTGCAAGCTAAATCTCAGGGAATAATAATGGTAAGATACCTCTAGAGGATAACATATTTGCTGGAGAGACCTGTGTTTTGTTTAGTCCTAGTTTTCAATCAAAGTAGCTTTGAGGATTAATATGTCTCCTGCAAAGCACAATATGTAACACACAGAGCACAGATTTGTGTTTCATGTAAATGGGTAAGAGAGTTACTGCTTTTAAGACAGAGATGCTTTTGTTACTTGCAGCTCATAAATTGAATTCTTTCTAAAATGGCACAGTGAGGTTTGAAAAACAGGGGTCTCTTACACCTTGTAACCCTCACTGTCTTATGTAACACATTTTTCATATTGATGTACACACATATGATTTATTGCTAAAGTGTAATCAATACATGTGTAGTAAAGATCTTTGACACCCTGAATTGGGTTGAGTAATGGCACGACTCAACCCAATGCAGGGTGTCAGAGCGCTTTACATTGCACGTACACAAATAACAATTTAAATAACACTATTTTGTTGTATTTCTTTTATAACACTTTAGCTCTACTGTAGTGCTAAAGCACTATAAAAGAAATAAAACTGTGGCGGTATTCAAATTGTTATATGTGCAAATACTGTGGCGACCAAAACATCTGACATTTTTATAGTCCATGTATATCTCTTATATCTAGGCAGGAGACGGCGCAATAATCCTCCCCGATTCCATCTCAACCAAACCCGCTCTCCTCGCTGACTACCTGTTCCTTGGCTCCATCTCAACCAAACCTGCTCTCCCCGCTAACTGCTTGTCAGATACTAGGTGACTCTCGAGCTGAGAGACCTCCTCATGCTCTCTCGTCCTTACTCCTGACAGGCGATCCCCCCTCCCTCAGCCCTAAATCTACCTCACCCGCCTGGCTTGAGACCTGGCATATGTCCTCTTCAGTTCCTGAACAGTCAAACCCTTCCTACCTTCATTTGATCTCCCCCAACATACAGGCTATTAGCCCGCCTGTCCTCACATATTTCCCTGCCCCTCTTTCCAAGTTCTCAGAATCATTCCAAATTAGCAATGCCCAACCCCCCACCCCCAAATCTTAATTGTTCCACCTTAGACCTCTTGGACTCCCCTCATGGACTCACCCGTCTACCTGATCCCCCTACACATCCATTAACCCTTATCCAACCTTTATACCTAGTGGTGCGACTCAATGACTTATCTCATCGGTTTCACCTTCTTACTGTCGAACTTTAGGTCCTGAAAGCCTTGACAGTCGAGCATCTCCCCTCGATCAATTCCCTCCTAAAGTTGCTCGTAAGCCCCCCTAGCGTGGTATGCGGTCTTCTCCAATATCCTCTCCTCTGCACATGTAACACCTTACCCCTTCGTAACACAGACTCCCAGCCTAGAAGGACGAAGTCTGATCTTGCATATAAAAACATCAAGGATCTACCCTCCTTTTATTCCCTTAATCTGGCCACCGACAAGACTCCTCCTGGTCGAATTCAAGCCATTCACCCTAACCCAAATAGAGAACCCCTGCTCAACCTCAGAGTTGTAAATAACGACAACCTCAAAAGAGTGAACATCACGCAGTCGCCTCCCCTCCACTCACAGGGACGACTCAAATGCACACTTCTTAACTGAAGATCAGCCAGTAAACATGCCTCAGCTATCTTCGACCTCATTCAGTACAAGGAGATAGACATCATCATCTGTACCGAAACTTGGTTGAATTCTGCCTCCTCTCCTATCATAGACCTCCTAGTTTCTTCTTCCCATGACATAATTCATCTCGACAGAATGGAAAAATTGGGCAGTGGCCTAGCTTGTATTCATCGGAGCACTCTCTCGGTCTCTTACTCTGAGACTTCTACACCCTCCTCCAGTGAATACCTTTGTCTCAAAAAACACGGAAGATACAGTAGGTCTAATACGCTATCATAACAGGAACATAAGAGCACGATTCGATGCAGCAGACAAGCCACACGTCTGACTTCCCATTTCCTCAGCAAAAAACATTCAGCTGATGATCTGGAATGAGTCGTTTTGGAACAGCCATACATACCCCCCATGTCAAAGACATCTCACATTTCCTACTTAGGAAAGAACAGAAATGGGTTTTTAAACTTAAATGTGATACACGAGGGCTGAACGATGATATCCCTTGGTTACAGCTCTAAAAACCACCTCCTAAGACTCGAAACTGATGAGATCATGTCTTCCTAACAATGGTACCTTTACCTTCTCCCTGTTAATACAGCTAACTTTTGCTCACAGCTTCATCGGTAATAATATTTCATCATGAAAAGAGATATAAAATTGGATGGCACTCTATGGCAACGAGAAGTTAACATTCTTATCATTAGAATGCGACACAAACAAATCTGGCTGACGCATTCATTTGTAAACCGCTAGTTATCACAATATGCTGCAGTTACCTGCACTGACACATAGTGTTCTAGTATGCGCATATACATTCAACAAATTAATATTAATGGTCAGTACTATCCAGGTAACACATGACCAATGGTAGACTGTATATCTCCACTCTACCTGCTTCGAAGTAATTTGTTACATTGCTATGTAAAATTGTTTTAGTTTTTCGTGTCTATCTGGCACTGAAACTCCATCGCCCTGTATTTCACTTTTTGAGTCCTTCCAGGGATCTGGGCAACCCTCTTTCATAAAACAATAAAAAGAAACCGAAGAGGCATCATAACTGACACTCGCCTCCCTAATCCAGTCAACTAATGCAATACCCTTACACGTTTGAGTGAAGACTCTTTACATTATAAATCACGCGGTTCCCGCATGAAATGCGAGTGTTTTCCATTACGGCAGCCTCGCACGGCCATTGGCAGTCTTTCCAACCAATGGGCGAGTTCCAACACCATAACTAACTCGGACCGGGACCATTTATTTCCGTATCCGGCCTTTTCTACCTATCAGGATATCGCTGACAATTTCTAACACGGCAACACAGCAAGGCACATAGTCCTCGCGTTGCCGGTACACTATTGGTTGGAGTCTTTTACCACTGTCCAATTAGAATGCAGCACCTCGAAAGCTAGCTGTCATTCAGGTCCGCCTAAGTCCCTTTTTCACACGCGCACACAGGCAGCCTCACCACCTTCCCCTCGGCTCAGTTACACGACCGAGGTAACGACGGACAGGTGGGTGAGCGCTGCGTGTGTGCTTTGTTGCTAATACCAGTAGCTTTGTAAGAATAGTTTTTTTGCTAACATCATTAGCTTTGCAAAATAGACTTTTTTGGATTCTCACAGACAGATGCATGGAGCAACCTTGCGCTCCTCCATTCTATCTGCGAGTTGTTTTGATTTAGTGAATTTGTTTTCAGGTGTCTCCAGAGTAATTACGCACAGCAACCACCCTTCTTCCCTGAAATGTTTTGCTTTTTTGCACTAGTCCTTCGTTTTACAAGGATTTTGTAGATAAAAGATCATGGTGAAAGGTTCGTCATTTCCCTAAGGGGTTCAGTGAGGAGTCACTTCTCATTTCCCTATGTGCAGCGCCTTCCCTGCCATGTTTGTTGTTGGTTTCTAGTTGTTAGCTCCTCATTAAAAAGTATATATTATATGCATAAAATGGCTATTGCACATTTTTTTCTTGTTTATTCAGAGCGTGGCCTCTTTCTTCCTGAGCGAGTGCCAGGAGAGGTGAGGCCTTTCCTCCCTACATTTATGGGTGAGTAATTAAATGCATGACTGTAATCCGATATTGACAGTGATTGTTAATCAACCTGTTTACACTGAGATTCCGTGCAAAATCTGAGAGAATACTGGATACAGACTGTTTTGTATTTTTGTTTCCTCTTTTCTATGTCTTCTGACTTCACAGGAGAGCTCTTGGATTGAAGTGACCATACCATTGGTAGGTCCCCTTTTTGTTTTCACAAATTGCAGTAGTGAATTCCATAGGTCCTGACGAAAGCCCGTAAGGGCTGAAACATGTTGACCACTTTACATCCTTGATGGTTAGTAATATTTTTTCAAAATACTATACCCACTCTGCTTTTAAACATACCGTCCTGATGGTCACCCCTAATAAAATTGCTCTTTAGTCATCACGACAGGTATTTTTAACTTTTTCACATTATTGTTTGGGCACTGCAATTTTTCCTATCAGCTCTTCATAACACCCATCTTCTGTGTGATGGCTTGTGTCTTGTGCGTTTGATGATCCACACTTTACAACCCTCATTGAATCAATTGAGGTGTTGTTTTATGGGCACCATTCGCAGTTACAAAACCCAGATGATGAGGCTCCACCAATCGGTGTGCTGATGGGTTTCTTCACTCACGATTTGAGATTGTTTAGATTGCTCTCTTGTGTTTTTCATAGATAATCATTTGGTATCTATTACTCTGAATTTCCATAATAAGGATTTCCTATTATGATAGCGTATTAGACCTACTGTATCTTCCGTGTTTTTTGATAATTGAGTTGGGGGACAAGATACTAATAGGTCTTTAAAACTTCTCCCCTAGGACCCCCCTCACTTTTCTGTTTGTATTTTATTATAATACCTTTGTCTCAACTTTTTAAGTAATTACAATCCGACATGCAAATTGCACACTTTCTATCACCCCCCCCGTGGGACAATCTCTCCTTCATCAAACAATTACTCGAAATCATCTCCAGTAATGTTGATTCCAGCAGTTCCCCAAATCTTCCTCGGTGATTTCAACCCTCATTGGTCTAACCCCAATGACCAAGCTGCTACATGCCTTAAAACCTTCTTAGATGATCACGAGCTGACGCAATACTGTGACAGGCCAACACATAATAAAGAAGAAATCCTGGATCTCATCATCTCCAAAGGAAACATCATATCCCTGTATAACATCTCCCTTTGCGGCTGGTCTGACCATCACATCATCCTCTTTTACATTACTCGGGAGGTGTCCACGAGGAAGCCTCAATCGAAGAAGCTAAAGATATGAAAAAGGGACCTTACACAGATCAATACAGCTGAACTAGCAACCCAATGAAGACTTGCCCTTTCCATCCAAGTTGTCAAGCCTGAAGTTCACTTACTCACGACTTTTACAACTCTACTATTTAAAGTATCATAGACTCCGTTGCACCAATCCAACAAAAAAATGCACCAACAAAAACCTCAAAACCATGGATTAACGACATCTTAAACTCCAAATGACGTAACCTAAGGGTAACTGAACGATCCTGGAAAACTAACCCTTCCTCGGAACTGCTAAAAGTCCTCAGAACAGTAAGGAGCTCCTATAACACACAAATCAAGAGCGCCAAGGTCGACTACCTCAGATCTCAACATAGCCAAGCCTCTAATCGTCCCAGACAACTTTTTGAAATTGTTAAACAACAATCGTGTGACGCACCCACTCAGACTGACCCAGGTCACAGCCCACCCTCTTGTGACGTTTTGGCTAAGTTTTTCTCCGAGTAGTCGAGACTCATCAATATTGAAGTGGAATCTAAAAAGGCCTTTCTACCAACCTATTACCTTGCACACTCCCTCATCCCCCACTGAACAGCCTGATCCAGTTAGTGTTTGCACCAAAAACAATACCTCTTAGGATACTTTCACCCCTTTTAGCGAAAGTGACATCACCAAAATTCTCCAGAATATCAACCCATCCAATCACTTCAATGGTCCGCTACCACCCTCTGTCTTTAAAGAAATCAAGGAAGTCCTCACCCCGCTCTGGACAAAGATTTTTAATGCCTTGCTGTCTCAAGGTATGATCCCCGACTGCCTAAAAGCAGCTCAGGTTTCATCTAGCTTAAAAAAAAACTAATGCTGGTAGTGCAGACCTCAATAACTTCCGCCCTATGTCCAACATCACATGAACAATGTGTCCAATCTCAACTTTGTGCTCACATAATTTCCAACTCCTAGACCATCACCAATCTGGCTTTCGGAGCAGTCAGAGCACTGAACTGGCTCTTATTCATGTTTTTGATGGCGCTCGACCACAATGAATCCTGCCTCCTGATCATCCATGACCTCTCCTCTGCATTTTCCACTGTAAATCACAACAATCTACTATCTGTTCTGGAACACAGGATGGGATTCTCTGGTCTGGTGCTGCAATACTTCTCATCCTTCCTCCACCAGTGATCCCAAAGAATAAAGGCGAACCACTCCCTATCCCAGCCCTCACCTGTATCCATGGGTGTTCCACAAGGGTCTGCCTTATCCCCCATTCTTTTCAATCAATCAATCAATTAATCAATCAGGACACTTGTAGAGTGCACTACATATGTGTGGTGGTCTTAAGGCACTGGGGGAGTGCTACTACTGATCGAAGAGCCAGGTCTTGAGTAGTCTTCTGAAGGCCAGAAGGTCTTGGGTCTGCCATAGGTTGGTGGGGAGGGTGTTCCAGGTCTTGGCGGCCAGGTGGGAGAAGGATCTGCCTCCGCCGGTCGTTCTTCAGATGCTGGGGACAGTGGCGAGGGCGAGGTCGGCGGAGCTTGAGGGTGGGAGTGTAGAAGCTGAGTCGTCTGTTGAGGTACGCTGGGCCGGTGTTGTGGAGGGCTTTGTGTGCATGGATGAGGAGCTTGAAGGTTATCTTCTTGTTGATGGGGAGCCAGTGTAGGTCTCTCAGGTGGGGTGTGATGTTGCTACGGCAGGGGATGTTGAGGATCAGATGTGCTGAGGCGTTCTGGATGCGTTGCAGCCAACTCAGGAGCTTGGCCGACATTCCTGCGTAGAGGGCGTTACCGAAATCCATCCTGCTTGTGACAAGGGCCTGGGGGAATATTCTTCTTGTTTCGGTGGGGATCCACTTGAAGATCCTGCGAAGCATTCGGAGGGTGTTGATGCAGGATGAGGCGACGGCATTGACCTGCTTAGTCATGGTGAGGGTGGAGTCGAGGATGACCCCCAGGTTGTGTGCGTGTTCCATGGGTGTCGGGGCTGATCCCAGTGTGGTCGGCCACCAGGAGTCATCCAAGGCCGAGGAGGTGGATCTGAGGCTGAGGACCTCCGTCTTGTCCAAGTTCAGCTTCAGTCAGCTGTTCCTCATCCAATCGGCGACGGCCTTCATTCCTTCATGGAGGTTGGTTTTACTGTGTGTGGGTCTTAGGTGAGGGAGATGATCAGCTGGGTGTCGTCAACGTAGGAAATGATGTTGAGGTCGTGTTGACCGGTGACGTGGGCGAGAGGTGCCATGTAGATGTTGAACAGCGTCGGGCTGAGGAAGGAGCCCTGGGGTACGTCACAGATGATCTTGGTGGCATTGGAGCGGAAAGGGGGAGGCGTATGCTCTGAGTTCTGCCGGAGAGGAAGGAAGTGGTCCAGTCCATTGCCTTCTCTTGGATCCCGGCGCCGTGGAGGCTTGTTCGTAGCCTGCGGTGGAAGACTGTGTCGAAGGCGGCTGACAGGTCCAGGAGGATGAGGGACACAGTTTCTCCATTCTGTTCAACCTATTCTTGGAACCACTTGCAAATGCACTAAACTCAATGAACATTCTCTTCCATATGTACGCAGATGACACGCAACTTTACATGAAAATATCCTCCCCTGACAATCTCACATCACTCAACATTACCTTCATGAACATTCAAAACTGGCTAACGGAGCTACCACCTCCAACTCAACCCTTCTAAAACTGAATTCTTGCTCATTGCTCCTCCAAATCATACCCCCAAGGTAGACCTCTGGTTGAACCATCTCACTGCTTTTATATCCCCCCATCATCATTGATTCAGCCAAATTGCTCGGAATCACCCTGGACAAACACTTAAATTTGAAGAACCACATTAGTAAGGTTTACTAGGGAGCGAATCACCAGATGAGACTACTCAGGAATCTCAAACCTTTCCTCCCACAAGCTGACTTCAAACAGGTTGTTCAAGCGCTGATTCTACAGAGGATAGATTATGGCAGTGCTACACTATGTGGCCTCCTGAAATATACCTTGGCCCCACTTAAAGCGGTATTGAATGTGGCGGCCAGACTGACCACGGGTACTAAAAGATCTGCGCACATCTCCCCTGTCCTAAAATTGCTAAATTGACTGCCTTTTGAAGCAACAAAACAGTTAAAGATCGCTTGCCTGACTCACAAAGCTCTCCATCTCAAAACCCCCAAATACCTATGCCAAAAGTTGGAACTATCTGGAGGTGGTAGACCATCAAAAAGCGCTAACACCGGGGGGGGAGGAGCCACGCTAGCAACCAAGATGGCCGCGTAGGCCCCCGGGTCCGCCGACCTCTGACTCCCGCCGGAATATCCTGTCATTTACCCTGTCCGTGCGCCCAGCCACCGTGTGTATGAACCTGCCGTAAGATTAATGGTGCTATCCCGAGATCTCTACTTACTCGGCTGACGAAGATAAGTCGAGTGGAAGTTTGCGGCCTAGATCTGCCTGGAAGCCGGGGTCTCGAGTACTGGCCCATCCGGGTTTCAGTTGAACAACATCAGCTGTGGTGTGATTGCGTCCGGTCTACCGGAATGGACATTTTTTTTTGCTTTTTCGGATTGATTTGGATGACGTTTGGCTGCCTTGGTGAAAGTCGGTGGAGGGGTGACAGCCCAACGCTTGCGGCTGTGGACGGGGGTCCTGCCCGGCGACCCGGTAATGGGCCCGCTGGTGTTCGCTAGGTTGGGATCTCCGCCTGCGGTGGCGGACCTAGGATATCATCGGAACAACTGATAAGTCTCCCTCTGCAGTCGACCGTTCCCTATTTGTCCGTCCCCCTCTGAGAGATCGAGCTCACTGGGGGAAGCAATCATGACCGACACCGATCGAAGAGTGGTGAAACGGACCGTGAGCGACCCGTCGCTAGGAAACGTGTTGGCAGCCATTGGGTCAATTCATGTGTACGTTGAATGCCGCTTTCGGACGATGGTGGCGCGCTTTGCTGAGATGGTACGAATTGGACCGGACCCTACTCCACTACAAGAAACGGTGACAACCGAGATACCCAAGATGGCCACTCTGATGAAGGCAGTAGACCCCGTATTATGTGAGATATCGGAGCCTTTGACCAGTGTTTTGGATGATGAGAACAATCTCGATGCCACCAATGGATTGTTAAGCCTACGATCGTTGCCGACAATAGAAGGACTAATTGATGTTCCCACTCCAGAGACTTTTGATGAGAACTGTTATCGGAATGAAACTGCATCACTTCCCTATACATCGGAGCCGCTAAGATGGCGGATGAATCAACGCTGGGAGCACATAACGGGGAAGGGAGACTCTGGACCTGACGATGTTCACGGCACTTTTGTTCTTCTGCTTTGTCTTGCATTGAATTCTATTACAGTTTCTTCGTGCTCGGACTGTCCTGTGGAAGAGGTGGTTTGTCCGGAGGGGACTCATGCGTGTGATCGGAAGGGGCAAGGATAAGATTGAAAGACTGGGTTTGACTCAAGTATCGATGGGCACGGGATCTGCTAAACTTATGCTTTTGGAAGGCTGGGCGGTGTTTGAAGTTTCCCTTATTGAGATATATATTTGTTGTCCAAAAGATTTCTTGACTTCAATCTGGGGATTCTTGGTTCTGGCGGGGAGGAGGGGTACGAATATGCCCTTCTCCACTTCTCTTCTCTATTTCGGTAGCTTTCTTCTTTTAGAACCTATTTAGTTGGGGCGACAGGCACGCTGCTACTGGGGGTTAGGCGATAGCCGTTTGCAGGGGTGCAGGGTGGGGGATGGGTTTATTGTTTTCTTTTTGTTATCGCCCATATGGTTTTTTCTCTTTTTTCAATTTTTTCTTAGTCTTTCCTTTACTCGTAATATTGGCGAAATATCCTGACTTTGATCCTTAACCTCTAGTATCTGGTTGCCATGATTCTCCTGTTGTTTTGATTTTATGGGTGGGAGGGTTTTAAGGATCCGCATCTAAACTGTTTATCAATTACACTGATGCACATTTTATTTTGTGCTTAATAGCGCGGGCCTCTCGAATATTTTTGCTGCTCTACGTCTATCCTGTTTTTGTACCAATTCACCCTGTTATCACTGGATGTATATATGGCACCGGATATGTCTGTTTATTTTTTTCGCTTCAAAATAATAAAAAGATTTACAACAAAAAAAAGCGCTAACACCTTCCTTCTGAAACCACAGATATTTCGAAAAAAGAGAACTTGTCAAAGAGCTTTCTCCGGCTTAGCTTTCTGGATCTGGAACTCTCTCCCCCCTGGAATTTGCAGTCTCACCTCCACAGTTGCCTTCAATATTGAAGTAAAACGATTCCTTATGTGCAAATTCTTACCTTAATGGGTTTCCGATCTTTTGTCTTGACCAACCAAAATTGTGAAACGCTCTGATATCCCTCGGGATCGTGTTTGCGCTATATATAAACTTTATAAATAAAATAAATAGAAGGACTGAATAAAGTCAAAAGCATTTCTCTCTTCAGTACATGTGAAGTGATAAGATGTGAGCTTTGTTCCCCCTCCATTTCATCTATGTGTGGGGCTCCTGTTAGCTCTCAGACAGGATACTCCAACAAAAAGAGGCCTAAAGGCCAGTGGCGTAACAAGACTTGATGAGGACCCCCTGCAGGGTACGTGGAGAGGCCCCTCCAAACTTAATCTGGAGCTCTCCAGCAGAAGTGCGGTGCTGACGGGCCTCCCCGCATCGTGGGGGCTGTGGGAGCCTGTGTTACTCCCCTGCTAATGGCCCCTTAAATCCGGCTTTAGTTATGGGCAAAGCTGGACTCTGATGAGCCCTTTCACTGCCTTCACTTTGCTGCTCGCACAAAGAAGACGACCTGCAGGTGCTGCTTAAAGTGTCACTGTCTGAGAAAATGACACTGGGACAAGTTCAGCATATCTGGAGAAGTAGGTAAGGAGCATAGCACTCCACTGAAAGTGGCTAGCTGTGCAGCAGGGTAGGCAGCGTCTACCCTCTGAAAATAGTGGGTAGACAGCATTTACCGTCGATTAGAGCCCTAGCTCAAATAAACTGAAGCAAATGTATTAACAGAATTATGCTTGACTTTGTCGACTAAAGACAGAATTCCTTTAAAGGTTCAACAATTATAGATGAGATACTCGCTGCTTGGTGATGGTCACTGTGGTATTTCAACACACACAAGATGATGGACGGAATGTTGCACAATGGAAAAACATTCACCCCCAGTCACAGATCTGGGTTGAATCCCTTGTTATTTAGCTCACCAAGCCACCCCAATTCAAACATGGCCACATTCAATCAGTCTTGACTATGTGCCTCATGGGAACAGTCCAGACCGAACTGCCAAGGCATGTCTTCCCTGTACCGGAATCAAGCATCCTAGGACCGGTTTCTGGCTATCAGCCGACTTCAGCCAGGATAGCTTGACTCCAGTGGCGTAGTGAGCACGGGACCCACGTCTGGGCATACCCATCCCACATAGGGTGAACAGCAAAACACGCACAATGATGGACGGAATGTTGCACAATGGCAAAATATTCACCCCCCAGTCACAGAGCTGGGTTTAATCCATTGTTATTTTGCTCACCAAGCTACCCCAGTTTAGACATGGCCATATGCAAATTAGTCTTGACCCTGTGCCTCGTGGGAACAGTCCAGACCGAAGTGCCAAGCCATGTCTTCCCTGGACCCGAATCAAGCATCCTAGGACCGGTTTCTGGCTATCAGCCTTCTTCAGCCAGGGTAGCTTGACTACAGTGGCGTAGTGAGCACGGGAACCACGTCTGGGCATACCCTTCCCACATAGGGTGAACAGCAAACCACACAAAATGATGGACGGAATGTTGCACAATGGCAAAACATGAGGCACAGGGTCAAGACTGATTTGGATATGGCCATGTCTGAACTGGGGTGGCGTGGTGAGAAAAATAACGATGGATTAAACCCAGATCTGTGACTGGGGGTGACTGTTTTGCCAATGTGCAACATTCCGACCATCACCTTGTGTGTTTTGCTGTTCACCCAATGTAGGAAGGGTATGCCCAGACGTGGGTCCCATGCTCACTGAGCCACTGGAGTCAAGCTATCCTGGCTGAAGACGGCTGATAGCCAGAAACCGGTCCTAGGATGCTTGATTCCGGTCCAGGGAAGACAGGGCTTGGCAGTTCGGTCTGGACTGTTCCCATGAGGCACAGGGTCAAGACTGATTTGCATATGGCCGTGTCTGAACTGGGGTGGCTTGGTGAGCCAAATAATGATGGATTAAACCCAGATCTGTGGCTGGGGGTACATGCATGAGACTTTATGCTGCTGCAGGTGCAGTTGTTCTTCTGTATATGCACGAGAAGCTTGAACCTCTGCTTGCGATCTGTTTTACTCGTTAGGAACCATGGTCTTCTACAACACGCTTTGCATCTGGATTGTGTTTGTGGTGGAACCTTGAACTGTCGATGCCTGCCTCTGCTTGTATTTTTTTCTCTGCCCATACCCTACCTGTATTGTGTAAGTGAAAACTGATAAAAAACATTTGTTTATACGAAGGGCAAAACGATAAGCATTGTCATTGCTTGTTTTTGTTTCATCTACTGCTGACTATGGTGCATCATCATCCTATTAGAAATTACAACATATTGGAAATCACAAACTACATTGTTGAAACAGTCCTTCACAAAGTTGAAATTTTTCGAAAATATGAAATAGAATCATAAAGTAGATTCAGAATAAAGCAATGTTCCTG
Source organism: Lissotriton helveticus (assembly GCF_964261635.1). NCBI lineage: Eukaryota > Metazoa > Chordata > Amphibia > Caudata > Salamandridae > Lissotriton > Lissotriton helveticus. The sequence goes on from NC_136059.1 coordinate 1,467,529,635, forward strand.
TGTATGGAGACTGAAAAGGGGAAGAGGAGGAAGGCAAGGGGCAATTTAAGTTAGCCATAAAATAGTTGACTTTGCCGCCAACAGATGTTACACATTATCCTAAGAGGAATCATAGATTACTGCATCTTTATTTTTTCCATGAGTTACTATAACAAATTTCTTACAACACTTACCGGCATCACCAAACCCATCCTTGGCATTGGCCGAGGAGCGTCCTAGGGATGACAAAGATAAATAAAAGTGAAATTCTACGATTCGATAAAGATATTTGAGTATATGCAAATTATTAACTATTACTGCAATATGTGCAACCAAGCATTGGCAAGGCAAATATGTCTCACTATTTGAAGCCCTTTCTTTACCCTTATGATGTATAAAAAGCCCCAATATTAATAGAAATGCATAGAACCCCTGGCAGTGAAATAGTTTTAGAAAATAAATAGCATTCACATTTTCATGTCTTTCAAAAGCTATAATCAGCACTTTCCCAGAGTAGACTACAATACCATAGGCTGTTGCTAGAGGGTCCTCCTTCGAGGCGCAAATTCCTTCTGTAATAAGCTAAAGTACTGTAAGACCTTACTTGAGGTCACATATGCACTACTTTCTTCCTTTTTACAAAGCAACCACCTCAGGAAAGTCACAAGATGTACTCACTGCAGAGGCCGAAGAAGGTTAGGTATGGCAAGTTAAAGAAGGAAGTCCAGACTGTATATAGTAGGTTAGGTATTGTAAGTATTAGGTATGATAGTCAATGTATGGTGTGTTAGGTATTGTAGGTAGGTAGATATGGTAAGTTAGGTATGGTAGAAAGCTACGTTACATGTAAGTTATGCTAGGTATGGCATTTTAGAGATGGTAGATGAATAGGTATAATAGGTATGCATGGTAGGTGTGAAATGGTAGATAGCCTAAAGTTATGGTACATATGTTAGGCATGATAAAGTAAATGAGATATGGTAGTTATAGAAGGTTAGGTACGTAGATATGATTGGGAGTTAGATCTGGTAGGTAAGTATGGCTAAGTAGGTATGAACGGTTATTTATGCTAGTTATGGAAGGTATGGCAGGCTAGTTATGATGGATTTAGTAGGTGAAGTAAATAGGTAAAGTTCGGTGGGTGTGTTAATTTGTGATGAAGTGCTCATCTTTTTGCAAATCCTGGTGCAAATTCAGGCTCCAAAAATTGCTGTCTGATGAATATTTAGTTTGAAATGATTCTAAACAGCCACATCACTACAGTTCAATATTGAGAAGCAAATTAGACTTCACAAGTAAGACAGAGAGCGGCAAGGTTTCAAACCATGAAGATTTATTGAAGGATTTAACAAAGTTACCACTCAAATTATCAAAGAAAGTATGAGTCAATAATCGATTCATGCATGCAGTAGACAATGTATAGTTCAAAGCCATTATAAAGTCTTAAACCGACTACGTGCGGGAGATTGACGCACAGGCGCGTAGGGCGGAGACTGCGTTGGCAATAGTGTCAACCATGGGCGTGCATTCTTGCGGATATCGTACGATCGCCGCCTGCCCATCTAAGGGCTGTTGGCTAAATGGCTGTGTACTCACTTGACAGGGGATTGTTACACTGTGGCTCATATAGTATTTGTTACTTCAGTCAGATCGGGGGGAGGGGGATTGTTGAATTCTAATGCTTTCATTGTTGTAAACTCAATAAACACATTAAAAAAAAAGTCTTAAAACAAAGACCAACCATAATGAAGTTGTCTTGAAAAAAAGTTAAATAAAATTAGTTCTCCCGAAGCAGGCAGACAGACACAGACGCCGAGCGAGCAGGAGCCGCGGTGGGAGCTGCAGTGAGAAGCTTCTTTTGGGTTTTCTCGGGGGGTATCCAGCCTCAGCCCCAGGCCCAAGCCCCCCCGGCACTTTGATTTTCAGCTCTCCTTCAGCCGCGCAGACGGGAGGCCGAGAAGCCAAGACCTTGGACCTTGCCCCTGCACTTGCATAACGTCCGGACGCTCCGGCCAGCTCAGAGCCACCGAGGAGGAGAGGTGTGGTCGGTGAGTTCAAGGGGCGAGGAGCCCACCGTTTGGTGTTTGGTATCCAGTGGTTCGCAGGAGGCAGCTCAGTAAGTTGGCTATTGCGCTTCACCTGGCAGCTCGTTGCTTGCTACAGTTGGCTGCTTTGCTCTGTTCTAGGGCCAGGGCCAGCATTAACAACGCCCCGCCGCCCCCATCCGGGGAACCCTCCCCCTCTTGGACCTTTCTTGGACCTTTTCTCGAACCTTTCTTGGCCTGCCTTCGAGAGGCTGAGAGGCAAGCGAGTGGAAGTGAAGGGCAGGGTAGGGTCAAAGCACGAGCGCGGTTGCCGTTAGAGGCAGCCGCTAAGTAAGAGCCCGGAGGGGCAGCCCAGGCCAAGCTGACTAGGTCAGTTCTGGCTCAAGGCACCCCCTGAGTGCACCGCTCGTCCGAACCAACTTCCCCCCTCAGTGCCCCACCTCGGCCCATCCTTGCCTTAACCAGCAGGCCATTCAGCTTTTTCTCCAGCTCCAATTCCAACATATTACTGTGGAGGACAAACATGCGTTCAGGTACCAAACGACAGGCTACAACAAACAAAGCATCACGCAGCAAAAAGATCAAGAAGTCAGACGCATCAAAACAAGTTCAAGCAACTCCGCCCCTAGTCGTTCTGCAGGAGGGGATGTGCGACGGAGAGGGGACAAGCGAGACAGTACGTCCGCCCTCGCCCCCGGTCAGCCCCAGCCGGTTAAGAGGAAACCGCAAAAGATCAACACATTTTTCTTTTTAAAAGACCCTGTATCGGCAATGTTGGCAACAACGAGGGAATTCAGGAACCTACCAAGTCCCATCCAACCGGCCGAAGACAAACTCCAGCCACCCAGGAACCCCAAATTGTGGCAATTCATCAACGGCCTTAAACCAAACTTCGGAATCTTTCATCCAATCTAAACCGGTTCCACTAATTGAGCAACCATTCAAGTCTCTCACAATAAAAACAGATCTCGTACAGGCAATGATTCATAATTGTAGCTCTCCAAAAGCAAATCAAACAAGCCCGGGCAAAAACCTGTTCTACCCTCGCCCATTTCTCCTGGTCAGGATTCTTTAGAAATCTTATTTAATGATTTCAATAATGAAGCGATAATGGGCGATAACAATCATGCTCTTGATCACAACAAGGCCAAAACCAATCACAGGGATGGACGTTTAAAAACACAACCAATCCAGAGGCCTACAAGGCAAGATGACCAGATTGACCACTCGACTGGATTTAATCTTCCTAATTTGGTCAATGCGACACTAGTCTCGGCCCCAAGCCATCAGTCGCAAAAGCTAAATCTAGATCTAAATTTGGTCTACGACCAACTGGCCGAAGAACGAAATCTAAATCCAGTGGCGTCTACGCCCCAAAATGTGGTTGCCTCTAGCACGACTCATAGAATCTTAATCGACGACACCTCGGGAACTCGCAGCATCTACCAAAAAAAATCAATACAGTCTCCTATATCAATTTCTTCGACAAGTTCGACCTCCCAATGGGAGGAGCAGATTAAGATCAGCTCCAGCGAAGCGCCTTCCGGGTCCTGGGGGAACACTCTGATTAGCACTTTGGACCAAGCTATAAAGGCTCTCAACTACCAATCCGATAAGATGGAGGTCCAAATAGACTTGATAAACGTCATTGCAGACCACATTGCCCAAATCAGTTCTAAAACGGACACAATCATCACTCTCTTGACAAGCAAACAATCCTCGTATACTGCCCTGGCAAAACAGGCTCTAACTGACAAAGGCCTTACAAGCCCATTGTCCAGTTGCGACTGTGGGCGTATTATCGAGAAACTGGCTACACTCCCTGCAATACTCAAAGATATTCTGGGAGCTGTAAAAAAAGGAAACAACCAGATGATAAATGTAGTTCCATCGGGAGAAAATTATAACACGGGGAAACCAAGTGCTCCAACCCTTCAATCTTCATTATGCGAGAGTCCAGATGGGAACGGGGATCCTTGCCCGCCACCCCACCGAAAGTCGCAGAATAAAGCTCCCTCGATCTCCATCGTCCATTCGCTCAAAGGTACGGCCGATCCTGAACAGCCGCCCCCCGACAACCTTACAACAAAAACAAAGGAAAAGAGCAAGGAAAGCTAGGTCCAAATTAAAAGGTAAACAAGGGATCACCATCGACAACTTCTTTTCAAAAACTTCGATCAATCAGCCAAGAGCAAATGGATCAGCAAACACCTCTTCCAACACTGTCACTATTTTATCGGAAGGACAATCCCTCATCCAGGCAAAAACTTCAACGAAAAATTCCAAACTGTGGGCACAGTCCTGCGGCACAGGTCAACCCTCCTCAGAAGGACTGAGCAAGACTCAGAAAGCACTGACTGCTCGTACCGACATAAACTCACCCTCGCAACTCGCCTCGGAAACGACATCATTGGTGAAAACCTTTACTCAGACTCCAAATGCTAATCAGACTCCCGTACAAGGAAATAGACCAATAGCTGGGAGTGACCTGCTCGAAAAAACATGTCCCTCGGAGCAACTAACAATCAACCCAAAAGGAGCCACAACATAATGTAGGACCCAACGAGAAATCGGACAAACCCATGCCCACTCAGTACACGATTGGACCCCGATCAAAATAACCAAAATCGGGAATGACAGGCAGTGTACCAAACAAAAAACAATGGCCCAACCGGGAATAATGCAACACAAACCAGGAACCCGTGTCCCACAAAGGAACATCACCCCGATTTTAATAACATAAAACGGGCAAAACCACAATTGTATAGTGCAATCACATCCGGTTATTGAACCCAAAAACAACCATAAGCCACCATTAACCCTTTCTCCCGCAAGGGGTTCCAGCGACAAGGGTTCAACACAAAACGTGACCAAAAAAATAAAAAAGCATCCAGTGAGTAACCCCAATCACTCTATCACACGCTCTCAAGAATTATTGAAAAACTTGATACCAGATTTAGAACTAATGCTAACATTTACCCCCGAATATGAGTCAAAGGGCTTGCATGACATTCTAAACAGAGGAAACTTACTGAAATTATTTGGACTTGTTCCCGAGCTTAGAGGTATAACCTCTCAAGACCTTGTCTCAGTTGTGTTCGGCCAAAAAACAGATCATACAAACATCGAAGTTTCGGTTACAACCTGGGCTACCAAGGAGATAGCCGCAAGAATCTTTGAAAACAAAGGATCATTCGAACACTGGGGAATTATCATTACACAACATACACGCAAGAGATATCCCTTCCCGCTTGTAAAAAGTTTGCAGAATACAAGCAGTGAGGACAGAACTAACCATAAGCAAACTTCGTGTCTTCATGGTGCCCTCTCGGCTACACTAGCCCAAGAGAACTGTGGTAATGATACATTCCAAACGCAATCTTGTTCAGGCGAGTCCCAAATCCCAGGACTGGTCATGAATCCCGTTAACCTTAAATCAAAAGTATACCCAAGAAAAATGAACTTTTAAATCAAAGTACACAGCCAAATCTTGTATTCAAGGACGGGATTAAAATGCCTAAAACAGGCATCTGCAGTTGGAATATTCATGGATTTAGTAGTATGGATCAAGACAGTGATACTCAATTGTTTTTTAACAACCATGATATTCTACTACTATAAGAGACCTGGAATCTGGTATACCCCTTTTATCACAAAGAAACCTAGGGGTCTTATGCAGAGGAATATACGAAAACCTCAGTCCATATCAAACTAAATGGATATGACAAACATTAGGAGTGAGATAAACAATATACTGAACAAGAGGAAGTGTCAATGGTTGTGAATAGAACCCGCTCAGTTCTTAGGATACCCATCAAACTATTGCATGATCAATTTTATCATCTGGTCATCCTACAGTGGTAATGTGTCTCTAGATCATTGAGACCAAATCTTACGCTGTTAGAGAGCGGGAACACTGCCCACAAGCACTTAGTGATCAGTGAAAATCAATAAATGGGTGAAAGTGCAGTGCAAAAAAGTGTGGTGAGTATAAAATAGGATAGACAAAATGGTAGGAAATTTTATTAAGAATATGTCCTCTTCCTAATTAAAAACAGAACGAACAGTGGAAGAATGCAGTATGGAACAAATCACTGCATTTATGGCCAACATGTTTCAGCCTCTATGGGGAAGACCCAAGGCTTTCTTCAGGACCTCTGTTCATAGCATTGCTACTGCCAAGTGAAAATACTAAATAAGTAAAAATTGTGATACAAATGAAAGGATACGATGTATTTGTTACAAATCCTCCGTGTAGATAGATCCTTTTCGTGATCTATAAAAACACAAACACAAACCACCAATGTTCAGGGGAAAGGGGGAAAAAATGATCTATCACTCCATGTTTACAAAGTGTAAAGGAAAATAACCCACTCACCCAGATCTACCGGGGAGAAGACCTCACCTCGCCTGGACTCAGACTCAGGGAAAAATGAGGCCACGCTCTAGGGGAAATAAGGAAAACACACGCTAGAAAGCCAGCCATTGAACACCATTTTCTATTAACACTAGCATTCTATAAAATGATTATTATGTGATCCTTAATCCGGTTGTACTTCTTAAACGTAAAAACTCCAAAGACAGCCAACTCTACCTTAAGAAACAATCTTATCTAAAACCTCTCTGGTTTGGTCATATTACAATCAGTACGCACGTTTATATATTAAAATCAAAGTCTCTCACTCGTGTTAACCGAGTAGAGCTTAGTCAGTCAATGGCGAACGTTGTTAACAAAAGCTCGCTGCTTAGCTGTAAACATAAGCTGTTCAATTGCTCCAACTCACCTCTCCGTCGTTGCCTCGAGCAATACCCGAGAAAGGGGGAGGCAACGAACGGAGAGGGTGAGGGATATTTATGCTCCAAACTAAGACACACCTCTCAAGCGCGAACTTCGCTCAACTTGAATAGGTGTGTCTAGCTGAGGACTTAAGTATTTCTTTGTTGAAATTACCCTGTGAAACGATCCTATATGTCACTCCTTCGTAGGTAGTAGTCGATGTTATTATGCTTCTAGACTTCTCATCCGGTCATCTTACTCTCAGGAAGAGTGACTATTGACGTGTAGAAACGCGTAATAGACGCGCTTGCGCAAAATCACGCGAGCCTTCAGAAACTACAAAGTGACGCCAGTCTCGTTCCAAATGTAGTTCGTAATGGGTCTATGTGCACCCGTCATGCGTGAGCCCCTCTTGATGGAAGGGTCGGTTTATACTGGCGAGTGTAGAAAAGATCTATGAATCCCTGGTGGCTAAGGGGAAATTTAGGAAAATTACTACACTAAGTGGAAGCACATGAAATCTGAAAGAATCAATAGTACGTGCCTCGTTCTCCATGTGCTGTACTAACACTGCAGTACTAAGAAAGGACGGCTGTTAAAAGCACCAAGGTGATGACAACCCGCAAGGTCCGGACTCGCATGTTAGAACATAAGAGCTCTTTTAAGTGCAAAAAAAGTGTGTCCAAATTGACAAAACACTTCTTAGAACATAATCACAAGGAGACTGAGTTCAGCTGGTCCGTGTTGGAAAAGCCATTTATTCCGGATTCTGTTGGGGATCTGACACAGTTCCTTTTTCTGAAAGAACAGAAATGGATTTATCGTTTACGGTTGGATAGCCAAGGGCTCAACGATGAAATACCCTGGACCACTCTTTGAGAAATTGGTAGTGTCCGTTTACTCATGCGCCTTTATGAATACAATATTTTCATTTTTCTATAAATGTTTAAATGACCACTGGTACGCATGGACACGCACACACATAGGGCATTGTTAGTGTTGCAACCTTTGCCTTTTTTCCTTAGGTGGTGCTATGAATTGGAGTTCGAATTGGTACTAGCATTTCTACAATTTACCACCTTGGTGCTTTTAACAGCCGTCCTTTCTTAGTACTGCAGTGTTAGTACAGCACATGGAGAACGAGGCACGTACTATTGAGGCTTTCAGATTTCATGTGCTTCCACTTAGTGTAGTAATTTTCCTAAATTTCCCCTTAGCCACCAGGGATTCATAGATCTTTTCTACACTCGCCAGTATAAACCGACCCTTCCATCAAGAGGGGCTCACGCATGACGGGTGCACATAGACCCATTACGAACTACATTTGGAACGAGACTGACGTCACTTTGTAGTTTCTGAAGGCTCGCGTGATTTTGCGCTAGCGCGTCTATTACGCGTTTGCTACACGTCAATAGTCACTCTTCCTGAGAGTAAGATGACCGGATGAGAAGTCGAGAAGCATAATAACATCGACTACTACCTACGAAGGAGTGACATATAGGATCGTTTCACAGCGTAATTTCAACAAAGAAATACTTAAGTCCTCAGCTAGACACACCTATTCAAGTTGAGCGACGTTCGCGCTTGAGAGGTGTGTCTTAGTTTGGAGCATAAATATCTCTCACCCTCTCCGTTCGTTGCCTCCCCCTTTCTCGGGTATTGCTCGAGGCAACGACGGAGAGGTGAGTTGGAGCAATTGAACAGCTTATGTTTACAGCTAAGCAGCGAGCTTTTGTTAACAACGTTCGCCATTGACTGACTAAGCTCTACTCGGTTAACACGAGTGAGAGACTTTGATTATAATATATAAACGTGCGTACTGATTGTAATATGACCAAACCAGAGAGGTTTTAGATAAGATTGTTTCTTACGGTAGAGTTGGCTGTGTTTGGAGTTTTTACGTTTAAGAAGTACAACCGAATTAAGGATCACATAATAATCATTTTATAGAATGCTAGTGTTAATAGAAAATGGTGTTCAATAGCTGGCTTTCTAGCGTGTGTTTTCCTTATTTCCCCTAGAGCGTGGCCTCATTTTTCCCTGAGTCTGAGTCCTGAGGTTCCGTGACAATTGTAAGTGATGTTTTCGACTCGCACGAATATGGTCGAGTCTGGTATCTAAGAACCGCAAATGACGAGTTTAGTAAGTATGCGCAGTTTCGCTGTGCTAACTTAAACCGTTCGTTTGATATGTGGGTTTTTCATCTGTACCCACGGGTTCCATCTTAGATACGGCATCCATTTTGTCTCTTGCCCTCAAGTAGCCAGCGAACGGACACTGTCCGCTTCGTTACCCTGGGACTTTCAAGATATTTGTGGAAGACACATGTTCTTTGTAAGTATCTTTTACGATGAGGGGGATGATACTGTAAGGCAGATGGCCCCGCTTCTGCCGTGCCGGTTTATTGTCTCAGCCGTGCATCTCATTAGGCACGTCCCTTTGATGCCTGTATCTCGTGTTTCCCGATACCTCCCCTTTTACACCCTTTTCGATCTCCCACTGTCTCCATCTTCCTCTGCACCTGTCTTTGTCCCTATTTCGATCTGTTTTACTGCCGATTGGAATTCACTAATGTTGGGAAGATGGGTTTTTACAGTTGGGAACCGCCAAATGTTTCCGCACTTATGTTCCGGACTTTATGTGTACCAAAGTGACCAAAGCGACCCCTCTGGGGGATAATTATGGGAACCAGGTTGTAAACTTTTGTGTACCATGTTGTCCTATGAGTAAATTCTGTATAAAAGGAGCGCTCCACAGAACCAATTTGAAGCAGTCTCCCCAAGTTGCACGTGTTGTACTTGTTGTGACTTCTGTGTTCCCTGCAGTAAATAAACCTTGAATCTTTGACGCCGAAGGAAGTGTCCCGTGTCTCTGTACTTTGTGCGCCGAAACAGGTATCCCATGAAGGTTATAGGTGTTGTTCCCTGGCACCGCTGGTACTGTTAAAAAGTCCAGTCCTTCAGTTGGCGCCCAACGTGGGGCGACTTCAGCGGTACCGGTCCAAAGCCTGATGATCGTGAGGAACTTCGTGTGAAATCTCCGAGGGAAGGTGCACCCCGCTTCATCGATCCTGTTGTCGAAATAAGTGGCCCGAAGTTTTTCCCTGCGAAGATTCCCGCCTCCTGACGGCTGCGACGGACCGATGCCCTGACTGTCGACCTGTCTTCGACGCCCGGCGTAGACCTTATGTACAAGCGAGACGATAGACGGGCCTTCCTGGTGACGCCATTGAAGTTCTGAGTTAAGTATTTGTGGGTCGCTCCCAGTCCTTAGTGGTTGTTCTAGCTTTTGAAAGCTTTGTTGTTAGCCTTTAAGGCTTTGTGGTAATAGCTCACTGAGCTTTGTAATAGCCTCCTCAGGCTTTGTGGTTAGCTCTCCGAGCTTTGTGATAGCCTTAAGGCTTTGTTGTATTGCATGGTTCCATTGCATTTGTGGTTCTTAGTATTGGTCCTTAGTATTATTTGACAGTTGCAATTGCCAAAAACCGAGGGTTTTGACTTACACGAGGTTTTATTGCTTCGGTAATCCTTGAAGTTTGATACTAGGTTAGTGTGCACGATGCCTAGCCATAGTGATTTGTTTCGTATTTTCAAATGTTGCGCAATGGATTCCCGGTTGGAGGACTCGTGTCCGATACCTCCAGTTGGAACTCCGATACATGATCTTTATAGTCGACATGGGGTGGGTCCTATAATATATAATGATTACTGGGTCCGCTATACAAAGAAAGACGGTGATCTTAGATGGCCACCACATGGAACTTTTGAACTTTCGATTTTAGATAATCTTGAGGCTAAATTATTTTTAAAGAAAGCTAGGCCAGCTATGTTTGATTCCTTTCGGATATGGCGTAAAGAGGCCAAGCAGAAAGAAATCAAACAACTTAAAAAGGATCAAAAGCAAGAGTTCGTTCCTGTAATGCAAGCTATAAAAGAATGTAGACAAGACAAAGAAGAAAAAGACATGGAAATCGCTACTAGATTGCATCACATGAAAATAGATAAATGTTACCCAGTTTTACCGAATAATCTAGAAAAGAAAAAAGAAGATTTGAAGGAGGATTCCTTGCTGTCATACTTGATGAAATCACCACCTCCTTATGTACAGGGTGCTACTGCTCCTGTAGTTGCTCCTGTAGTACCTCCTGTTGTTCCTCTTGTTGCTCCAGCGGCTGCGGGCCAGCCCGCTGTTAACCCTACGTTTGTTTCACCACCTGTTCTTGTTCCTACTGCTCCTGTACCTGTACCTTCGCAGACTGTTGTTTCTGCTACTCCAACTATCTTGTCCGTTCCTACTATGCCTTCCTTCACCTCCAGTGTTGTTGCCCCTGTTTTTCTTTCTCCTTCTGTTCGTAAGCGTGTTCCTAACTCTGTTGCTACTCTTTATTCACCTCTTTCTGGTCCGTTATTTTCGTCTGATTCATCTGAAACTCCTCAGAGACGGAGTCAGATCCCTAGTGGTAGGGAGAAAGAGACGTTAGTAACAATGGCACATAGGTGGATAAGACATCCTGCTAACTACACTCCACGTGTAGTCTTTGATACGTTTTCCCAGTTTAATGAGCCTACGCAGAGATTCGTATTTGAGGAGATGTGTAACTTTTTGAGGGAAGAATGGTATAATGATGATGTAGATAATGTACCGTCCGACATAATTGAACTTCAGAGTCACTTTTCAAACGGTATGATTATAGGAGACGATGTACGACGTGCCGTGGAACGCTTATTAGCATTCAGACCCACAGCACATTCTCGGATATCATTAGATGATACCACTGAGAACTGGAAAGCGGTTCCTGGTCAGTATCCTATGAGAGAGGTTCCGCCACTGTGGGTGCCTGGTGATCCTAATGCAAACCCTGTGGTGCTACCGCATTTTCGAAGGGTGTGGATACATCTTCCATGGAAACGATCAGAAGTTTTGCAAGTGAAGCAATCCTTACCTGATCCGCGTAAAAATCCGGCTGGTTATTATAAGGAGTTATCACAACTGGTGGAAGCTACTATTATGAATATTGCCGACATCGACATGTTGTTTGGCAATGTGGTACCGCAACCAGTTTGGGCTAAAATTCGTCAAGCCAATCACGCAGTTGAATTAGGGGGTGATTGGGCTGCACTGCTAGCAGCTGATGCATTACAAGTTGGTGGGGCCAAGCCTGAACAGCTGATTTTGGATTTGCCTCAGAAAATCATTACGCTCATGAAAACTCTCATGCCAGCGATGAAGGTGAACTGGGATAAGTTATCAGCTTGCAAGCAAAAGAAAGACGAGAGTGTCTCAGATTTCTTTACAAGGTTTGAGGAAGCGTTTATCGACCACAGCGGCCAGGACATGGGCGCTGAGGGAGGCCAGCGGTTATTCGTTGACAAATTTGTGTCGAATTTGTTGCCTGAACTAAGCAACAAATTAAAGAATTCAGAAAGTGCGTGGGCAGTTTCAACCCCTGCGCAAATACTAGCAACGGCTCAGTATTATGAGAATAGGGAAAAGGAAGAAAGTGATCGTGTAGAAAAGAAAACTAAGGAGCTCAAAACGAAGGTTTTGTTGCAGCAAGCATACCCTCCACGATCAAACCAAAATGATTCGCAACAGCAGTATCGACCACGAGCACAGCCCGATAGGACACAGCCGCGCTCTGACAACTTTGATTATAGATCTTCACTTGGGTATAATCAGTGCGCATATTGTAGGAAAGAGGGACACCTAAAATATGATTGTCTTGCCTTACGGGACCGTCTGAATGGTGTGTCGACACGTGGAAACCGTGGTGGTGGTCCTCAACAGGCACCTCGTGGTAGAGGTCGTGGTTCATTCCACAATCAGAGTGATCGTTATCAAAATCAATCAGACACAAATAATTGTTTTGACCAGCGAAATGCGGGGTCAGTTCGATCTGCACAGTATAATGTTGATGATTATTATGCAGACCATGAAACTGTTGTAAATGACCATTACTAGGACAGCCAACGACAAAGAGAGGGAGTAGTGTCAGTTCCGGTCGATCAGAGTGGGCCTTACGTTGCAGTGGCTACATCAGGTGTAGTTGAGCCTTTTCTGTTAGACACTGGTGCGACGAAAAGTTCCATCATGCATTCAAAACTCCCTGGCGCACCTTTGTCTGGCTTAACAAATGTTTCCGTCGGATTCTCTGGCGCCCCTGTTAGTAACCCAGTCTCTAACCCTTTGCCTCTTATGATTGGACCTCGTGAGCTAACCGCTCCACTGATTCTCTTTACAGGTTGTGGTGAAAATCTTTTGGGCCTGGATTTGTTGAAACGATTATATGCAACATTGTATTGTTCCCCCGAAGGAGTGGAACTTACATTGGGACGGAGAGTGATCTCTCCCATGTATTTATCGGTTGATAAATTCCCACCGGAATTGAGTTCCCTCCCTGCGTCTTTATGGGCCACAGGTCCCAATGACGTGGGCCTGTTAGACATTCCACCCTATGTGATTCAATTAAAACCAAATGCGCGATTACCGCGTTTACCTCAATATCGTATTTCTCTTGAGGGTGAACGAGCGCTGTTAGCAATTGTGTATGATCTCATTGGAAAGGGTGTTGTTGAAGAAACTCGTGGAAATGTATGTAATAGCCCTGTATTGCCAATTCTGAAACGAACTGACCCAACTAAACCTCCTGTGTATCGTTTCGTTATAGATTTGAGAGAGGTAAATAAAATAGTGGTTCCACAATTTCCCGTGGTCCCTGACATTACGGCTTTACTAACAATGATTCCGGCAACTGCCTCCTGGTTCACAGTGATCGATCTAAAGAATGCTTTCTTTAGCATCCCAATTGCAGAGGAAAGCAGAGATCTATTCGGATTTTCATTAGGAGGTCGCAGTTTTAGGCTAAAACGCGCTCCACAGGGCTACTGTGAGAGTCCGTCAATCTACAGCCAAGCACTTAAAGGACAGCTTGATGCCTTTGTATTACCTAAAGGTGCAGCTTTGATTCAATACGTTGACGATCTTTTAGTGGCAGTGTCAGAACCCGTCATGTGGATACGCTGGTGTGTGGTTCAACCTCAACCCAAAGCGAAGCCCGAAGATCCACAGAGTTATCATGGTCGGAGAGGGTCCGATTTTGGAGAGACAAAATGGCGGCCGCTGTGCCGTGGTGCTGTGAGGTTGACGCTCTAGTCGTTTAAGCCTCGTTTTGGTGTGGAGAGTATGAGCGGGACGCAAGTTCTAGAAACTACGCACTTCACCTGAACTGTTAGCGAAGAAGAACCTGTGTGCGTACTCTGGTGAATTTCTCGAATCCTTAGATTAAAGTATCCTGGTTGAAGTACTCCATTGCGATTATCGCGAGTGTCGAGGAAACGTTATTACGGCGTGTTAATTCAAACGCGTAATAACAGCCCCTTTTTCCCAAGTCCAAGTTTCCAGAGTTTTAGCGAACCTCCGAAGAATCGTCGAAGTGTTGTCCTGAGTTAAAGTGAATTCCTGTGGAGAAGAAAATTTCGGTGAACAGAGTGTCAGTCAACGACCGAAAGCTAAGTGTCGAATAACTAGTGTTTGGCCAAACTGAAGATATTCAAAGTGTCATAGTTAACATTGTCAAGTGCATATTCTGAACTTCTAAATTCTATGCGACCAAGAGGAAATCAGTAATCCCCTTTTCTTGAATATTGAGTAAATGGAGAAATGTGAAAGAATTCTTTTGAACACTGAGTAAGAAGAATCGAGCATAGAGCGAAAGGAAGAACGAAAAGTCTTTTTCCCTAGAACGTTGAATGGCAAGGGGAAGAGAAATCATTTCCTGAACTTTGTGTGAAAAAGTCGGAAACAAGGATTGCCAGAACATTCCTCCTTAAGTCATTGCTAGTTTAAAGACTATCTATAAGTAAGGTCCTGTTCCACGTTTTTTCTCAATTCAGAACAACCTTACAGAACCCCCTGAAGCAGCGCTCTCAAGTAGTTAGTCAAGTAAGTATATTTAGAAGAAGGCAGTATCAGGGGTGACCATAGAATAGCATTAGTAAGGAATTAACCCGTTCGCTCTTGTCTTCCCTGCAGCAACGACTACTAGACGAGAAAAAGGCACATTCCATAGAAGAGAGGCAAGGTCCGGAAAAATAATTAAGTGAGTTTTAGATTAAACTCGAGAACTTAGAGTTAGAGTAGCGTAGGAAGAAAAGAACTAATGGTGTGCTCCTCTTACAGGTTTCCAATACGCAGACCCTCTGAAGGAAGTAGTCTGAGGGAACTTTCCGGACCAGTCTCTTCTCTGTTTGTTATTTTATCCACACCCCCTTCCCGGAGGATGATGTGGGGAGGTTCTTATTGACCTGCCACCATCGTCTCTTGGGATTCGGGTACTGGCATCTAGTTCCTGAGCCTAATCATCTCTGCTCCCGCGCAAGTACAGTCAAGGTGATTACAAATCAGGTACGCTTGGAGCTCTGACAGAGTGAAGTGCCCAAGTAATATTTGCACCTGAGCAGAGATGGCCGAAGGAATAGATGTACAATCGTTAGGGACGATTCTAGAGGCAATCCACAAGGAACTGGGGGCAGTAAGGGAAGAAAATCAGAATTTAAAACAAGAGGTAGTAAACGCCCGAAAAGAAACAGCCGAGCTAGCCCTGAGGTTACACAGAACTAGTAGTTTAGAGCGGGAGGCCATGAACCCAGTGTTAGAAGCGACAAACAGGTCAACTACACAAGTCATACACTCCCTGTCTCCAGTTATCCCCCTAGCCGCCCCTGAAAGGTTTAGTGGGGATCCACAGAAGGCACAGATATTTCTCTCGCAATGCTCCTTGCATTTCCTGTGCCGTCCATCGATTTTCCCTGATGCGCAGTCCAAAGTAGCCTTCATTCTCTCGTATTTGAGCGGAGACGCAGCGGCCTGGTCCATGCCTCTAGTCACCAGAGAAGACCCGCTGTTGAGGAACTTCGAAAATTTCAAACAAGAATTTCTTCGAATATTTGATCGCAGGAGGATCTCCCAAGTTGTGGACAACGAATTATTAGATTTACGACAGGGCAATCGAGACCTAATAGCATATCTGGCGCAGTTTAACAAGTTGGTGGTGGAGACGGATTGGCCAGAAAGCAAACGAGCAGCAGTGTTTTATCGTGGGTTGAGGGACGAGCTGAAGGACGTGTTGGCCCAAATTCCAACTCGCCCAACGGAGATATCGGCCCTCATCGATTTAGTTCTAGAAATAGATTTTCGTCAAGGAGAGCGTCGGGGGGAAAAGAAAAAGGATTTCCGGACTGTCGTTCCCAGATTCGACAGGGCGCGTCCAGAGGGAACACGAACCTCCGAAGGAAACTCCGGAGTAGAACCAATGCAGATCGGAACCATCCGAGGGCCCCTAACGAAAGAAGAAAGAGAAAGAAGGAGAACGAACAACCTGTGCATATATTGTGGTTCGAGTGGGCATTTTGTCCGAAACTGTCCGAAGAAACCCAAAGGAACCTTCAAGCCGAAGGAAAACTAGCGGCACCACCTGTGGCTGGAGTTGAACGGGTGGGTGCGATTACTGAAGAGACTCCAAAAGAACACCATGTGGCCAATACCCTACAAGCGGCGGCTCCGCATCTGATTCTGTCTATGAGAGTGATGTTCCGATCGACGGTCCTGACCGAAGTCTCTGTCATGGTAGACTCTGGAGCGACGGGAAATTTCTGTGACTTGCGTTTTGCGGACAAGGTGGGAATCAGAGCCATCCAAAAAGAGAAAAGCGAACCAGTCCGCGCCGTGGATGGAACTAACCTATCGTCGGGGCCCATCGTAAGCCACACAGAGGTGATGGAGCTGATCACCGCAGAGGGCCATCGTGAACTGATCCAGTTCAACCTGATCGATGCTCCACAGTTTCAATTAATTCTTGGGCTACCATGGCTCACGGAGCATAACCCCACGATTGACTGGAACTCCAGGACCGTTCACATGGACTCGAACTACTGTTGTGAGAATTGTTTTGTCTCAAGGAATAGTGGAGAAGAAATAAACCCAGCTCATGCCTTGAGTCTTGTAGAGCACTCCGTGTGCGCCTTAGACACCCGCCAGGTCCCGGAGGTGTATAAAGAGTTCGAAGGGGTGTTCAACGAAGTGGAAGCCGAGATGTTACCTCCACACAGAGCCTACGACTGCAAGATTGATCTAGAACCTGGAGCCAACTTGCCATGCAGTCGAGTGTACGCGTTAACCGAGAAGGAAAACAAACACCTGAAAGAATACCTGGACAAGTACCTGGCGAATGGTTTCATCCGACCCTCGCAGTCGCCTGTCTCGTCGCCCCTATTTTTCGTGCCAAAAAAGGAAGGGGACTTGAGAACATGCATCGACTACCAAGCAATCAATAGGATAACGAAGAAGAACAGATACCCCCTGCCCTTGATATCGGAGTTATTGGACCAAGTCAAAGGAGCTCAAGTCTACACGAAATTAGACCTGCGAGGGGCCTACCACCTAGTCAGGATGCGGGAAGGTGACGAGTGGAAGACGGCTTTTCGAACTAGATTCGGCCTATTCGAGTACCAAGTGATGCCCTACGGGCTATGTAATGCCCCAGCTGCCTTCCAGCATTTTATTAATGATGTCTTGAAGGAGTTCATCGACCAGTGTGCCATCGTATATATTGATGACATCTTGATTTACTCCTCCGATGTGACGAGACACCACGAGCAGGTGAAAGGAGTTTTGAGAAAACTACAAGAGAACAAGCTGTTTGTAAAGCTGGAGAAGTGTGCCTTCGACGTTTCCCAGGTCGAATTTTTGGGATTTGTCCTTTCCCCGTCTGGCATCTTAATGGATCCGAGGAAGATAGAGGCAGTAACCACCTGGAAATCTCCAACGAGTGTGAAAGAGGTCCAAAGTTTCATTGGGTTTGCCAATTTCTACAGGCGATTCATCAGAGAATTCTCCGGGAAGATTCTACCCCTTACCAGGCTGTTAAAGAAGGGAATAAAGTTCGAGTGGTCGAGAGAGGCCGAGGAGGCTTTTCAAAACTTAAAAGAAGCCTTCACTACTGCACCAGTCCTGCTCCATGCTGACCCATCGGAACCGTTTTATGTCGAAACCGATGCGTCGGACCAGGCGTTGGGAGGAGTCCTATCGCAGCGTCACAAGAGCACAGGTCAACTACATCCAGTAGCTTACCGATCTAGAAAGCTGACCCCGGCGGAAATTAACTACACCATCACCGAGAAAGAATTACTGGCTATCAAGGATGCCTTCAAGGAGTGGCGGCATTATTTGATGGGGACACAGCATCAAGTCACAGTATTCACAGATCACCGAAACCTGAAGTTCTTGAAGTCCGCCAGAACGCTCACGCCAAGGCAACTCAGATGGTCCCTGTACTTTGCGGATTACGACTTTGTAATTACCTTCCGCCCAGGAGCACAAAACGGGAAGGCCGACGCACTTTCCAGACTGGATACCGACCCTCAGAGGACGACCATAGAGATTCAACCGATCATCCCTGAGAACAAGTTTATTGGGGCCACAGTTTCGATCAATGTCCAAGAGGCCATAGCAGAGAGCATGAGTCCGGAGGACAAGCAAAATTGGGTTAAAGAAGAACCGGGCAGGAAGATCGTTCGTCAGTTGCCATATCAAGGGGAGGCCTTGTATGTGCCTACAACAGAATTGAGGCGACAGGTGATGCGTGAGTGTCATGATGATAAGCTGGCGGGACACAAGGGAGAGAACAAAACCGAAGAGCTGATAAAGAGACACTATTGGTGGCCTAGGATGTCAACAGATATCGAGAGATATGTTAAGGCTTGTGAGATCTGCGCACGGGGAAAATCTGAAAGACAAGCACCTAAGGGGCTTCTGCAACCCCTCCCCACCCCTCCTTATCCCTGGCACACAGTGACTCTTGATCTCATTACCGATTTACCCTTGAGTAGAGGTTATGACACTATTCTAGTGGTGGTAGACGCTTTCTCAAAAATGGCCCACTTCATAGCATTAAAAGGAACTCCGTCAGCTAAACAAGTAGCGGATCATTTTAACTCCCAAATAGTCAGGATCCATGGCATACCCAAGGTGGTCATTTCGGATAGGGGTACCCAGTTCGTATCCCACTTTTGGAAGGCGTTCATGAAGGGTCTAGGTACAGAAGTTAGGTTTTCCACGAGCTATCACCCAGAGACAGATGGGCAAACAGAGAGGGTGAATCAAGAGCTGGAGCAGTATCTTCGACTATTCCTTCTGAAGGAAGAAATTCAGTGGGCCGATTACTTGTGGTCGGCGGAATTCGCCCATAACAATGCAAGAAACAGCTCCACGGGTTTCTCCCCCTTCTTCTTGAATTATGGACGACATCCAAACGCATCAATCCGACAAATGGAAACGGCAGTCCCAGCCGTTGAGGACCTGGTGTCCCAGATGAGTCACACCCAGCAACAGGCAACAGACAATCTGCAAAAGGCTAAGGAGAAGTATAAGATTTATGCGGATAGGAAGCGACGCGCTGGTCCTCCACTGTCCGTGGGGGATAAGGTGTGGTTGAACACAAAACATCTGAGACTAAAAGGTAATCGAAAATTCCAACCTCGCTTTATTGGTCCTTACCCAGTGGAGAAACAAATCAATCCCGTCACCTATCAATTGACACTTCCTCCTAGGCTAAAGATTCATCCTGTCTTCCATGTTTCATTGCTAAAGAGAACTTCTGCAGACCTGAGAATGCAAGCACCCCCTCAGCCAATCCACTTGGAGACGGGAACGGAGTTTGAGGTAAAAGACATTCTGGACTCCAAGTTCTCCAAAGGAAAACTGTACTACCTCATTGACTGGAAGGGTTATGGGCCTGAAGAGCGATCGTGGGAACTGGAAGAAGATGTTCACGCTCCCAGATTGGTTCATTCCTTCCACCAACGCTACCCCTCCAAGCCCAGAGGGAAGGAGCCTGCCTTGTTGGGGGGTACTGTCAGAACCCGTCATGTGGATACGCTGGTGTGTGGTTCAACCTCAACCCAAAGCGAAGCCCGAAGATCCACAGAGTTATCATGGTCGGAGAGGGTCCGATTTTGGAGAGACAAAATGGCGGCCGCTGTGCCGTGGTGCTGTGAGGTTGACGCTCTAGTCGTTTAAGCCTCGTTTTGGTGTGGAGAGTATGAGCGGGACGCAAGTTCTAGAAACTACGCACTTCACCTGAACTGTTAGCGAAGAAGAACCTGTGTGCGTACTCTGGTGAATTTCTCGAATCCTTAGATTAAAGTATCCTGGTTGAAGTACTCCATTGCGATTATCGCGAGTGTCGAGGAAACGTTATTACGGCGTGTTAATTCAAACGCGTAATAACAGCCCCTTTTTCCCAAGTCCAAGTTTCCAGAGTTTTAGCGAACCTCCGAAGAATCGTCGAAGTGTTGTCCTGAGTTAAAGTGAATTCCTGTGGAGAAGAAAATTTCGGTGAACAGAGTGTCAGTCAACGACCGAAAGCTAAGTGTCGAATAACTAGTGTTTGGCCAAACTGAAGATATTCAAAGTGTCATAGTTAACATTGTCAAGTGCATATTCTGAACTTCTAAATTCTATGCGACCAAGAGGAAATCAGTAATCCCCTTTTCTTGAATATTGAGTAAATGGAGAAATGTGAAAGAATTCTTTTGAACACTGAGTAAGAAGAATCGAGCATAGAGCGAAAGGAAGAACGAAAAGTCTTTTTCCCTAGAACGTTGAATGGCAAGGGGAAGAGAAATCATTTCCTGAACTTTGTGTGAAAAAGTCGGAAACAAGGATTGCCAGAACATTCCTCCTTAAGTCATTGCTAGTTTAAAGACTATCTATAAGTAAGGTCCTGTTCCACGTTTTTTCTCAATTCAGAACAACCTTACAGAACCCCCTGAAGCAGCGCTCTCAAGTAGTTAGTCAAGTAAGTATATTTAGAAGAAGGCAGTATCAGGGGTGACCATAGAATAGCATTAGTAAGGAATTAACCCGTTCGCTCTTGTCTTCCCTGCAGCAACGACTACTAGACGAGAAAAAGGCACATTCCATAGAAGAGAGGCAAGGTCCGGAAAAATAATTAAGTGAGTTTTAGATTAAACTCGAGAACTTAGAGTTAGAGTAGCGTAGGAAGAAAAGAACTAATGGTGTGCTCCTCTTACAGGTTTCCAATACGCAGACCCTCTGAAGGAAGTAGTCTGAGGGAACTTTCCGGACCAGTCTCTTCTCTGTTTGTTATTTTATCCACACCCCCTTCCCGGAGGATGATGTGGGGAGGTTCTTATTGACCTGCCACCATCGTCTCTTGGGATTCGGGTACTGGCATCTAGTTCCTGAGCCTAATCATCTCTGCTCCCGCGCAAGTACAGTCAAGGTGATTACAAATCAGGTACGCTTGGAGCTCTGACAGGCAGCTGATACAGAAGCTATTTGCAAAACGGCTACAGTATCATTATTGCACTATCTACATGACTTACACCACAAGGTATCGCCTTCAAAGCTACAGTATTGTTGTCAAGAAGTTACCTATCTAGGTCACTTATTGTCAAAAGAAGGGAGAAGGTTGACATCAGAGAGAATTGCAGCGATTTCCCGAATGACTGTGCCAAAAACCCAAAGAGATGTTCGCGCCTTTTTGGGTATTACGTCCTACTGCAGACAAAGATTCCAAATTTTTCATTGTTGGCGAAACCATTGATAGCCCTTACATGCAAAGATGTTTCATCCCCAGTACCTTGGTCTGAAGAATGTCAGAAAAGTTTTTCTGAATTGCGTGATGCGTTGTGTTCGGCTCCTGTGTTGGGCACTCCTGACTACAGTAAGCCGTTTACACTATACGTTCACGAGAGGGATGGTTGCGCGTTGAGTGTTTTGACACAACCTTTTGGTGGTAAGCAACGCCCATGTGCCTACTTTTCTTCGACTTTAGACCCAGTAGCAAGAGCCTTGCCAAGTTGCTTAAGGGCAACAGCGGCAGCTGCGGCGTCCATTCGACAGTCCGCAGGTCTAGTCATGGATAATATGCTCACGGTAATGGTTCCGCATGCAGTCGACACTCTATTGAACCGAACGAAAACTCAACATCTGACAAGTGCAAGATTGTCTGGTTATGAATTGACGTTGCTGGCCAGTCATATACGGATAAGACGATGTAATGTGTTGAATCCAGCAACATTGCTGCCGATCGACACAGAATCAAGTGATGAAGCAGTACATGACTGCTATCTCAAAACTGAAGAGGAAACTAAGGGTCGCATTGACCTAAAAGATACTCCATTGACAGATCCCGATGGTACTTTATATGTGGATGGTTCTTGTTTCAAGTTGCCGAACGGTGATGTGACAACTGCGTATGCTGTAGTTACATTGAGAACGATTGTGGAAAACGCAAGGTTAAGTCAGAATTCGGCTCAGGCTGCTGAGTTAATTGCTTTGACGAGAGCGTGTGTGTTGTCTAAAGATAAACGGGTGAATGTGTTTACAGATAGCCAGTATGCGTTTGGTGTGGCACATAGTTTTGGACGACTGTGGAGAGAGAGAGGATTCCTTACGTCACATGGTACGAAGATTCAACATGGCCAGCTTGTAAATGATCTTTTGGATGCACTTACGTTGCCTAAGCAAGTGGCGATTGTTAAATGTAGTGCGCATCGTAAGGTGACGGATGATGTTGGTCGTGGTAATGCGTTTGCGGATGAGACTGCTAAGGAGACTGCCCGGAACCTTAGCACTCGAATGTATGTGACGAGTTCGGTTAGGTGGCCTGCAGAATCAAGTATGTGTGAAAACACTATCGAGAGTGTGAAAGCAATTCAGAATAAGGCCACCGAGACTGAAAAGGCGAAGTGGAAAGAAAGTACGGGAAAGTTGGATGCGAATGGTTGTTGGATTGACTTATCGGAACAGAAAAGATGGATGTTGCCTGATGCGTATGTGCTGGCTGTTGTGACTATGGCACATGGGTTAGCACATATTAGCGCGAAAGGTATCTGTAAATTGCTGTTTCCTGTGTGGAAGAATGATGGTATTACGAAATGTGCTGAACGCTTGGTTAAGAATTGTATGGTATGTATGTTGTACAATCCTGGTAAGGGAACCCCAACTCCTCCTGGTAGTTTTGCTCCCCCTTCATGTCCCTTTGAGGTGATCCAATTGGACTTCATCCATATGGAGCGATGCAATAACTTGAAATACGTTTTAGTTGTTGTTTGCGCATTCTCTCGATGGATTGAGGCCTATCCTCTCAAAGACAATACTGCTTTATCCACTGCGAAAATCCTACTGAAGGAATACTTTCCTCGGTATGGAATGCCTAGAATTGTGTGGTCAGACAACGGAAGTGAGTTTGTGGGGAATGTGATGAAGAGTGTGTGCAAGGGCCTTGGAATTAATCAGAAATTCCATAGTGCCAATCATCCTCAGTCAGCTGGTTTGGTTGAAGGGTACAATGGCACCCTTAAACTAAAACTAGCAAAGATTCAGGCTACGACAGGTCTTTCATGGCCTGACGCTTTACCCTTAGCATTGCTGTCAACAAGGGCAACTGTACACTCCCGAGTAGGGCTCAGCCCCTATGAAATAGTGTTCGGTCGTCCTGCCAATGTTTGGGGGGTCCCTAGACCGGGTGCCTTTTGTGATCTTGAGTATCCAATGTTGATCGATTATCTTTATGACTTGACTGCTAAACTGAGGTTAATTCACCAACAGGTTCACGAAGCATTGCCGACGCAGACGGAGGGTCCAGGCCACCCGCTCCAGCCCGGAGATTGGGTGGTAACACGAAACTTTTCGCGCAAGAACAATTTGGATCCCAGGTTCACTGGACCCTATCAGGTCCTCCTTGCCACGAGAACTGCAGTTCGTCTCGAGGGGCGGAAGAATTGGGTGCATGCCACCCATACCAAGAAAGTCCCCATCCCGTTGCCAGCAGACTCGTGGGTGAGGAAAGGCAGTGCATCAACTGAAACCGAAGGATTGCCGGCGTTTGTACCTTTCAGCGACGCAAAACCTGTCGGAGAATCCTCAGTGCAGCAAAAAGGCATTGTTGAACACTTGTCATCAGAAGACTCAAGACCAGAACATTCAGCTGATCAACAGGGCGTTGTCCCTTCGACGGATCTTTTGTTTAACGAACAGACACGTCCTGGGAAAACCCGATATTTTTTGTGATCCAGCACTAAAGACTAATAAAAAACCGTTCTGTCCCTTGACAAGTGCATTATCCCGTTTTCCATGATCAGTTTGAACACTCATACTATTGTAATTATTTTATACATATTCATTGAGCTTCGTTCCTTACACTTTTTGTTTCCACAGCTGAGAGACATTGTTTTCATATATATATATATATTTGTGAAATGAAGGCCGTAGGGCCGCGCGCGTACTTCCTCCTGGTTAGTAGGTCTTGACGCTAGGTTAAAGACCGTCGGTTCCTGGGAACTCCTAGGAATTGACTATTGCTACACAGAACGAAGTGCGTCAAGAAACGTTGCGGACGGTCATAGGGAATGGCATTTTCAAAGCTGATGGACTTGGAAAGAGCTCAAGCACAAAGATTCAAGCTGCAGCAACTCAGTCGTACCAAATGTTTTGTGTTCCAAATATTCGTACTATTTGTGACTGTTTCTGCGTTATTGGTGGGTGGAGTATATTACACGATGTCTTACTTCTTGCCTTCTACCATACCTACTCCTACCCCTGACCTTAAACTCACCTCCACTGTTTCTCCTCATTCTTTTCACATCTTACCTGAACACGAGCAGGCTAGACGTGCAGAATTCCGCAACAATTCCTTTATTCAGCTCCTTCATCAGCATCAGTTAGTGGTTAACACTACTAATTGTTGGGTGTGTGGGTTGATGCCGCATACTACGGATAAGGGAATTCCATATCTGGTGTTACCGTATAGCTCCCAAGGGTCTGCTCGAGCATTTCAAACAATGTTTCAAAGCGCACTGGGTTTCCACCCCATTCGAGAACCACGTTCCCCCTACTCTGGTCCTACTTCGTACCAAAAATCTTTGTCTATAGCAATAGAGGATTTAGATAGCGATATCTATGATCCCTCGCTTATCCCTGAAGAAGAGGTACAAGCCTATAGGGTCCTAAGTAGAGGCGAATATAGTGTGTTCACTGGTGAAAAACAGCTTAAAAGCTCGCATCCGATATGGGTCGTACCCCACATTGGTAATTTTTGTTTAATAGGTCGCGGCCGTAGATCGAAAGCCCGACTTGGAGAGAGTGCTTGCACTGAAAATTATATTTTGCCAATGGTCTCGTCCCCTGTGTTTTTGGCTGCCAAGGGTACATACTTTATTTGTCATGATCGTGCGTATGCATGGTTGCCCTCTGACTTCATGGGCTCATGTTTTATCGCAAACTTGTTGCCTCCGACGTTTACTGTAGATGCAGATTATCACAAAACTAGAGTTGTGAGAGGCGTAATTAGCGAAGAGGATACTGCCGGTCAAGAGGCAGGAGACTTTTTCAAGGGTTTCCTCCCATTTTGGGGACCTATGGTTAATAGTAGGAACCTGAGACAGTTGACTCGAGTGGTAGAATCGACAGCTAATATTACTGCCAGTGCCCTTGGTAATATCACCACAGAACTTCAGGCGGATAGACTTATGACGTTACAAAACCGTATGGTTTTAGACGTGATCTTAGCAGATCGAGGTGGGGTATGTAAGGTGATCCATTCGAGCTGCTGTATTTTCATTCCTGATAACGCTCCGACTGTCTATCAAGCCATCTCGAAGTTGCATAAGATCTCCGAATCCATACACGTGGATGTAGGGGATTGGACGCTACTTGGATGGTTTTGGGGCCTGATGTCGACTTGGGATTGGAAGATTCTGATGATCATTGGGGTCGTTGTAGCGTTCCTGTTCACGTGTTGCCTTTGCGTGCAGTGCGGTCCTGCCTTATGTGGCCTCTGTGCTACAACGTGTATGAGACAGCCACCTGTTACCAAAGGGTCTCGGTTGGACTGTGCTATGCTACAGCAACATCTCGAGGGTCTGATGAATATCGAATATGATTCCGACTAGTGCTTGCCTACATGAGGGCAAAAGGAGCGTCTGAGGTTCCGTGACAATTGTAAGTGATGTTTTCGACTCGCACGAATATGGTCGAGTCTGGTATCTAAGAACCGCAAATGACGAGTTTAGTAAGTATGCGCAGTTTCGCTGTGCTAACTTAAACCGTTCGTTTGATATGTGGGTTTTTCATCTGTACCCACGGGTTCCATCTTAGATACGGCATCCATTTTGTCTCTTGCCCTCAAGTAGCCAGCGAACGGACACTGTCCGCTTCGTTACCCTGGGACTTTCAAGATATTTGTGGAAGACACATGTTCTTTGTAAGTATCTTTTACGATGAGGGGGATGATACTGTAAGGCAGATGGCCCCGCTTCTGCCGTGCCGGTTTATTGTCTCAGCCGTGCATCTCATTAGGCACGTCCCTTTGATGCCTGTATCTCGTGTTTCCCGATACCTCCCCTTTTACACCCTTTTCGATCTCCCACTGTCTCCATCTTCCTCTGCACCTGTCTTTGTCCCTATTTCGATCTGTTTTACTGCCGATTGGAATTCACTAATGTTGGGAAGATGGGTTTTTACAGTTGGGAACCGCCAAATGTTTCCGCACTTATGTTCCGGACTTTATGTGTACCAAAGTGACCAAAGCGACCCCTCTGGGGGATAATTATGGGAACCAGGTTGTAAACTTTTGTGTACCATGTTGTCCTATGAGTAAATTCTGTATAAAAGGAGCGCTCCACAGAACCAATTTGAAGCAGTCTCCCCAAGTTGCACGTGTTGTACTTGTTGTGACTTCTGTGTTCCCTGCAGTAAATAAACCTTGAATCTTTGACGCCGAAGGAAGTGTCCCGTGTCTCTGTAGTTTGTGCGCCGAAACAGGTATCCCATGAAGGTTATAGGTGTTGTTCCCTGGCACCGCTGGTACTGTTAAAAAGTCCAGTCCTTCAGTCCAGGCGAGGTGAGGTCTTCTCCCCGGTAGATCTGGGTGAGTGGGTTATTTTCCTTTACACTTTGTAAACATGGAG
Organism: Lissotriton helveticus; assembly: GCF_964261635.1. Taxonomy (NCBI): domain Eukaryota; kingdom Metazoa; phylum Chordata; class Amphibia; order Caudata; family Salamandridae; genus Lissotriton; species Lissotriton helveticus. The sequence goes on from NC_136059.1 coordinate 1,467,556,430, forward strand.
TGATAGATCATTTTTCCCCCCTTTCTCCTGAACATTGGTGGTTTGTGTTTGTGTTTTTATAGATCACGAAAAGGATCTATCTACACGGAGGAGTTGTAACAAATACATCGTATCCTTTCATTTGTATCACAATTTTTACTTATTTTGTATTTTCACTTGGCAGTAGCAATGTTATGAACAGAGGTCCTGAAGAAAGCCTTGGGTCTTCCCCATAGAGGCTGAAACATGTTGGCCATAAATGCTGTGATTTGTTCCATACTACATTCTTGCACTGTTCGTTCTGTTTTTAATTAGGAAGAGGGCATATTCTTAATAAAATTTCCTACCATTTTGTCCTCTATCCTATTTTATACTCACCACACTTTTTTGCACTGCACTTTCACCAATTTATTGATTTTCACTGGTCACTAAGTGCTTGTGGGCAGTGTTCCTGCTCTCTAACAGCGTAAGATTTGGTCTCAATGATCTAGAGACACATTCCCGCTGTAGGATGACCAGATGATAAAATTGATCATGCAATAGTTTGATGGGTATCCTAAGAACTGAGCGGGTTCTATTCACAACCATTGACACTTCCTCTTGTTCAGTTTATTGTTTATCTCACTCCTAATGTTTGTCATATCCATTTAGTTTGATATTGTTAGAACTGGCTGTTTCTGGTAGGCTAAGGCTGACGCCAAAGCCAGGCAGAAACCACCATTCTAGTCAGGGCAAGGTAGTCACACGCCAAGATAACCCCTGCTCACCCCCTTGGTAGCTTGGCACAAGCAGTAAGGCTAAACTCGGAGGCGATGTGTAAAGCATTTGCACCAGCACACAACAGCAACAACATACTAGGCACACCACAAAACGAACTCCACACACGGTTATATTAAAATAACATTTGTATTGTCAAAACACATCAGATAAAAATCACACATGTATATTGTGCCAACTGGCACGGGCAACATTCATAAGGGATTATGTACAAGATAGGGCCACATGGGCCACTGTCAGAATCAACACTTTGTAGATATAGAAATAGCACTTATAGAACTTAGAATAAGTATAGCAAAAAGAATAACAGTTGTAAATCACAACCAGTATCTACTGATAACAGGTAAGTACCACCTACGCAACCCTAAACACCTTAGGAGAATGTCACGCAGGGGACCAGGACCTCACTAGGACCACCTGTACTAAAAAGAACAACCACCTAAGTATCACACAGCATTTAGGGGTCTAAGAAAGAACACATTACCCATGATGCATAAAACACATTCAGAGGAGTAGTAAAGGGAAACACATGATGCATAAACCTACACATTCAGCGGTGTTAAGAACAAAGCACATGATGCAATAAAAATACATTCAGAGGTACCATAACAATACAATAGCGCAAAAGTCACATGATGTCTAAAAACATTCAGAGGTGCAGGAATAAAAACCATACAATTGCGCACAGCTCACATAAGCCACCACCTGTGGCAGTCCCTAGGCCAACTGGCCTTGTTGGGGCTAGGACGCCCTGAGTCTCAATGTCAGGGGCCTAAACGGTGCAGGTGCCCACTACTTGCTGGGCACCTGTGAAATCCCAAGACCTAAACGGTGCAGCTGCCCACTAATTGCTGGGCAGCTGGGAATCATCAGCAAAACTGTGGCTGGGCCCTCACTGACCCTTTGGCGCAAACTGCGCCCACTGCTGGACCCACACAGGCTCTGGAAACACTCTACACGCGTTGGAGCCACACAGGCTCTGGTATAACACTTGTGTCCCCCAAGAGCCTCACAGACTCTTAAAAACAATTATGGCCCATGGAGCCCTCAGGCTTTGCAAACCATGGCCCCTCGAGCCTCGCTGGGCTTGTAAATACCACTGCCCTCAAGAGCCTCACTGGGCTCTAAATAACGATGTGGGCCCTGAGCCTCTCATGGCTCTATACACGTTGGGGCGACCCACTGCCAACCGGGGCCGCCCTTGAAGCCCTCGTGGCTTCACACTGACAAGGAGCGCGAGCTCGCGCTACGGGGGGGGCAGACACCGACAATGTGTCCCGGCGCCCCTCCCTTTCTCCTGCCCCACTCACCGGTCGGTCAGACGATCGGCGGCTCTCCTCACTCGGGGCTCTCCCTCCAACCGGGGAGCCTCGCGCCGGGCTCCTCTCTCTCGCCGGGGCTCCCTCCGCACACGGGAGCCCCAGTATCAGGCCACGCTTCCTCCTCTCCTCCCGGGGCTCCCTCCTCCTCACGGGAGCCCCGTTAGCACCATCAGCCTTCTCCCTTTGTGCCGCCTCCAATCATTGGCCAGCTCCGCAGGCGAGCCCCCAGTGACACCGGGACTGCAGCCACTCACAGTGCGGCTTTCCCGATGACACGACGGCCCGGGAACCAATCCCAGCGCGGCGTTGCTGAAGGGGCTCGACGCTTCCGGCCAATCAGGGCTCTGCTCCTTCGGTTTCTCGGCCATTTCAAGCCCCGGGCAGCGGCGGTGAATTGGGAGCAAATGCCGGGTGGGCACCGGCGTCCTTAACCATAAATCAACAATAAGTCGAGGTGGGCACTCGATAGAGGGGCATGGAAGTCGGCAACATAGCGGAGTGGGCTCCCGCGCCGCTCCCCACGCAAAATGCGGGCCAATGCACCGGCTGTGCACAAAAGCGCTCCCCAACGCTAGGGCAACAAATAAAGCGCTCTCAAGCGCTTGGGGGAAATAAAGCGCTCCAAAGCGCTAGAAAACAGTCAGAGCGCTCCCAGGCGCACAGGGGGAAGCACAGCGCTTCCTGCAGGAAAATGCAGCTTCTCCATGCTGCAAAAAGGTCCCAGAGATTCCCAGGAGGCAAAGCCAAGTCCCCCCCATCAGCCCAGGCAAGGCAGAGGGGTCCTCCAGGCATCCAGGAAAGTCCATCAGGAGTCCAGGGGCTGGGCAGGGCTCAGGGATTCCCCTGAGCCCAAGCAGCAGCACGCCCCTGGCAGATTCAAGTTAGAAACAAGAACAATTTTGGAAGGGGACACAGCCCCTTCTTATACCCAGAAAAGTCTTTAAAGTCTTTGTGTAGGCAGTGTGAGAACCAGCTAGACTGGTTTAGAGGGAAGTCCCTTCAGTATCAGGGACAGAGGTGACAGTCGCCCAGCGGGGGGGGGGTGGAGCCAGCATTGTGGCAGGCAGGCACAGCCCTTCACTATCAGGTGCTAATCTCCTCCCACTTCCCTGGCAGCAGATGCTGCCTTTCATCCACGGCCTGACTCAGACAACCTCCTGGGGGCTCTGCAGCCCCTGTCACACTCAACCCAGACAGTCAATCCACAAGCAGGCCCAGGCACTCCTGGGCCAGGCTCACCAGCCAATCACGTGCCAGCAGACTCACTACACAAATATGCCAACTTCTAAAAGTTGTACTTCTAGACTAGACACAATCATGCCGCATACACCATTACGCAGCATTCAATCTCACGAGTTCTCACATGCCAAACTCGACCCTGCACTCCCCACACATCAGGAACTACCATGGGCATACATATTCCCCATTCATTCCTATGGGAGGGCAGGTCACTCACCACACATACACAGAGAGCATACGCACTTTACACTGTACCACAGTGAAAAAGTGTGCAGAGGCCTAAAATCACCAACCCAGGTTCCAGAAACAGGCTAGGAAAAAGCAGAAAGTTTCGGGGTGAACCTGCCAAAAAGGGCCAGGTCCAACAGATATGGACTGAGGTTTTCGTATATTCCTCTGCATAAGACCCCTAGGTTTCTTTGTGATAAAAGTTATTGAATAGGGGGTATAACCTAGACTAGGTCTTTAAACTCCCCTTCGACCCTTTCTTAACCGTATTGTTATAATCTGGTATACCCCGCCATTCCTGGCTTCACCGAATATCACATCCTTGCCGAGAGAACATCCATGTTTGGGCACCCCAGTGGTGGGTTATCCACTTCCATCTCGCAGAAATACAATTGGGAGCCAGAAAAACAGGACGTGGGACTAAACTGGGTGCAGGTAACCAAGATCTCTATAAAACCCCGCCACCAATTGCTATTAATAAACATTTACATTCACCCTGATCGAATGAAAAAAAAAGAGAAACTGGCCGTGCTTGCTGAACTTATAAAAACACTCCAGAAATCAAATTCCCAAAGTTTGCTGATTCTATCAGGCAACTTTAATTTAAACCTAAATGAGGACGATTTACATACTCACATCTTTAGACAAAACACCCGGGCTGTGCCCAACTCATCAATCTCAAAACAACTGACTACGTTGGGATTAACTATCTTAAAGTCTGAAACAGTAGGCGGATTGACAACAGCTCCGACATATATGAGTAGCAAGGTTTTGTCAACGATCGACTTTACCTTAATCAGTAACAAACTGATTGACTTAATGGAGGGCTATGAAATAGTAATGCGATCTGAAAGTGACCACTTTCCTCAAATTATTTGGATCAACTTAGGGGTGCTGGAGTCTGCCCAACTAACTGCTCTCTCTGCTCATACAGAGAAATTCAATTTACGAAGACTGCGTTGGAGGGGTAGCGGAACCAAAGCCATCCACGAAACCGCAATCGACTTCTGTGCTCTACACGAAAATGAACAAAAAGAAGATCCGGTTTCAACTTGGGAAAATCTGTTAGAGAACTTGTCCATTCAACACTCGGTACCCCTTGCTTCGCATCAAGTCCCACTAGTTTTACGGGAACCATGGTTTAACAATAAACTAAGACAGGAAAAGATAAAATTAGCCCAGGTGCAACGGAAGGCAATAAGGAGTAACATCGAGCGCTCCTCACTAACCTACTCCCTTGTTAGGAGTATGAGAAAAAAGTATCGTAAAATGGTGTGGAAAGCCAAAAACAAACAGAAGGAAGAAATGTGGGCGAAATTGCTAGTAGCCAGTAAGAAGCGCAACACAAGGGACTTCTGGGGTAATATTAACAAATTAAACAACGCAGAAGTAATATCCCAGGATCCCGGCATTAGCAAACAAAGCTGGGAAGACCATGTCAAAAAGCTCTATTTCAAAATAGACGAATCTCTTTCTGAACATTATTGTTGCTCCAATCCCACCACGAATTCAATCCACCTGAAAGGAGCAGTAGAAAACTCAACAATTAACCGAAATATTGGAAGGCTCAATGACCTACCGATACAGTGTGACTCATTTTCCAGTGATAGAGTCGAAAGGTTTATTAACAAACTTAAAACAGAAGGAGCACCAGGACCCAACGGTCTTCCTAATGCAGTATTAAAATATAACGCTGATTTTTGGGCCCTCCAGCTGTCTGCCCTGTTTAACCAAGTTTTTGCCCGTAAGCATCAGCCTCCATCATGGAATGGTAATATCATCCACCACATTGTCAAAAAGGGGGACAGGAGACTGCCACAGAACTATCGTCTAATATCTTTGATAGACGTGGAAGCCAAACTATACGCATCCTGCATTCTGGAGGAAATACAGGAATGGGTGGATAATAACAATCTAATCCCCAGTTATCAAACAGGTTTTCGAAAAGGGACAGGAACAACAACAAATCTCACAGTCCTAGCACTCCTGATAGAAAGAGCCAAAACGAAGAACAGCCGGTTATACGGCTGCTTTATCGACATCAGAGCCGCCTTTGACCGAGTTAGTAGGGGGAGACTTTGGGAAAAACTCAAGAAGTGGGGGCTGTCAACAAACCTTCTCAACTCTCTAATGCTCCTTTACACGGACACTTGGGCAAGGGTCAAACAAGGACAGGGCAAAAGTCTCACGTAAAAAATTCCAACTGAAGACGGACTGAAACAGGGCTGTGTCCTGCCTCCGTGTTTATTCAATCTATACCTCGCCGATCTAGGGAAAAAACTTGGCCAAGTTGTAAGTCATGCTCCGAATCTCTGCAACACCCCAATGCCAATAATTCAGTTTGCAGACAACATTGTCCTTTTAAGCCAAACTCCAATCGGGCTGCAAAGGCTGATAAATGCTCTACAACTCTACTTAGACGAAGAACATCTGGAACTTAATAGAGACAAGACAAAAGTAATACGTCTTGTAGAGCGAAAATTAATTAAATACAATTGGACATGTAACCGCCTTGCAATATGGGAACAGCCGCACTATCGGTATCTGGGGGTCACCATCGGCAAAGATAATTAAAAAAAACAGTGTGCTAAAAGCTAAGTCCCAGACGTTAATCTACGGATACAGGCGTCTCTTGCAAAAACTGGATGGTCCAAATTATACTTACATGAGAATACTCCTGAGGCGAACTAGCCGGGAGCTGCATTATTTTTAAACCTGTGACTACTACTGTGTTTTTAATTTGTATTTTGCACTCGCTCTAAAGCTCATTTTGCACATTGTCTTGGTCGCTGCAGGTCGGCGCAGGACAGCAGAACGCTTGCTGTCTCTGCCCGGTCCCGATTCTTGCCGCCATTCCCTGCTCGAGGGTCACGCCCACCTCGGGTGGCCACGCCCCCCCCCCCCGCCAGGACGATATAATTACTCGCTGATCGCAAGCGCCGCTCCCACTTACATGAGAATTCTCCTGAGGCGAACTAGCCGGGAGCTGCATTATTTTTAAACCTGTGACTACTACTGTGTTTTTAATTTGTATTTTGCACTCGCTCTAAAGCTCATTTTGCACATTGTCTTGGTCGCTGCAGGTCGGCGCAGGACAGCAGAACGCTTGCTGTCTCTGCCCGGTCTCGATTCTTGCCGCCATTCCCTGCTCGAGGGTCACGCCCACCTCGGGTGGCCACGCCCCCCCCCGCCAGGACGATATAAAAACGCGCTGATCGCAAGCGCCGCTCCCACTTACATGAGAATACTCCTGAGGCGAACTAGCCGGGAGCTGCATTATTTTTAAACCTGTGACTACTACTGTGTTTTTAATTTGTATTTTGCACTCGCTCTGAAGCTCATTTTGCACATTGTCTTGGTCGCTGCAGGTCGGCGCAGGACAGCAGAACGCTTGCTGTCTCTGCCCGGTCCCGATTCTTGCCGCCATTCCCTGCTCGAGGGTCACGCCCACCTCGGGTGGCCACGCCCCCCCCCGCCAGGACGATATAAATACGCGCTGATCGCAAGCGCCGCTCCCACTTACATGAGAATACTCCTGAGGCGAACTAGCTGGGAGCTGCATTATTTTTAAACCTGTGACTACTACTGTGTTTTTAATTTGTATTTTGCACTCGCTCTAAAGCTCATTTTGCACATTGTCTTGGTCGCTGCAGGTCGGCGCAGGACAGCAGAACGCTTGCTGTCTCTGCCCGGTCCCGATTCTTGCCGCCATTCCCTGCTCGAGGGTCACGCCCACCTCGGGTGGCCACGCCCCCCCCCCCTCTACATAACATGAGTTTCAGTCGGAAGCGCAGCGGACGAGCGCAGCGGGCGCGACGATTGCGCGCCGAAGGCGCGCTTAAGGCAAGCTCGTCTGCGCTCGTCCGCGCCTCGGACGCAACCCGGGCAACCCTCCCAGCCTTGATTTCCCCGTCGGTCGCCCCCCCCCTCCCACATCTGGCGCGCGAGTCCCTTCTCCGTCTTCGAGACTTCGCACACCAGGGTCAGTTGTCTTTTCTGGACACCGCCTTCCCCTTGCAAGAGTTCACCAGCAGGGGCCTTCTCACATGTGGCCTCCTCAACGTTAGGTCACTACCAAAACATGCCAGTGAAATCCAACTGCTTTTCGACGTCCACCATCTTGACGCACTATTTCTAACTGAGACCTGGACGCATGCAGACTGTAACATTGACCTCGGTCTGGCCTGCCCTCCAGATTTTAAAATACTGCATCTCCCCAGGCCAAAGGGCCGTGGTGGGGGAGTGGGCGTCATATATCGAGCATCCTGGTCGACTACTACTCTGGATATCGACCCGGTTGCCGGAACGGAACTTCTTGGCGTTACTATTAACTGTCACTACGGGGACACAGTAACGGCCATTATCTGCTACCGCCCCCCGGGGGTTTTCAACGCCCAGCAGCAACAATCGTTACTTACTACTTTTTCTAACCTGGCATCCTCCCACCGCAAACTGATCATTCTCGGAGATTTTAATCTCTGGCCCAACGGCAACCTGGATAATGCTCTGCACAACCTACTGCTCTCCTGCGAGGGACTTGGCCTCTCACAACTGGTTAACAAACCCACCCACATTGCCGGGCACCAACTGGATTTAATTTTTGCCTCTTCCCAGTGGGTTCACCTAGGCGACATCCTGCCCTTGTGTTGGACCGACCACGCACTTGTTAAATTTCACATCTCTTGTGATAAAACCTCTAGGCCCCTACGTGGCACTACTCCAGAGTTTCTGTATAGAAACTGGAAAGCCCTTGACACCCTCAGAGCGGCGGGCTCTGTATTCAATGTGGAAAATAGTTTTTCCTCCAACAATTCTGTTGAGAACAACTTCAAAGCCTTCTCCTTAGCAATCACATCCATCGTTGACTCTCTTGCCCCTTTGAAGAAAGGAAAGGTTAAAGGCAGAGTTCCTGCTCCTTGGTTCAACGACTCTCTAAAATCCCTTAAACTAGCTTGCAGACAATCTGAGAGGAAATGGAGACAAGGGTACTCGGAGTCAAACAAAGCCATCTGGAAAAGCCATCTCCTTGCATACAAAACTGCCATTACTCAGAGCAAAGCCAACTATTTTTGCTCAATGATTAGTAATGCCCCCAACAGCTCCAAAAGCATATTTCAGATCCTCAGAAACCTTACCCACCCTGATTGTGTCTCTACAACTACCCTTCCTACCCAAGCCCTCTGTGACAACCTTGCGTTGTTCTTCAAAAACAAAATTGACACCATTATCTCTAATCTGAACTCCTCCCCCCCCCTAGGGGGCCCCATTACATCTAGATCCGGTACTAGCGATCCCACTCCGGCGCACTCAGATTTTCCTTTTAGGAAAAAACTGCGGGAGTTTCCCTCTATCCAAGCTCCAGAATTTGAAAGGCTGGCTCTTGGGATCACCTCCGGTTCCCCCCTGGACCCAGTACCTCCTAAAATTTGGAAGAGTTTTGGTACCGACCTCTTTGACACACTACGCAGGATCTGTAATCAATCTTTATACTGCGGACTTGTGCCTTCCACCTGGAAGGAGGCCCTTATCACCCCATTGTTAAAAAAACCTTCCCTGAACCCTGATTGTCTGTCCAATTACCGGCCTATTTCCCTTCTGCCTTTTCCTGCTAAAATTGTGGAGCGCTGGGTAAGCACCTGTCTCTCCACCTATTTGGAGGATAATCAGATCCTGGACGACTTTCAGTTCGGCTTCCGCCCTGCCCACGGGACCGAAACAGCTGTCCTGACAGCTATGGAAGACCTTCGTATGCGTGCAGACAGGGGCCAGGCAGTAGCCTTGATCCTGTTGGACCTGTCTGCCGCCTTCGATACGGTCAACCATGGGGTCCTGCTGGAGCGACTCCAGGCAGCGGGGATTGACGGCACTGCCCTTCTCTGGTTTCACTCCTTCCTTCGGGACAGGAGACAGGCGGTATCTCTTCCCCCTTATCAATCCACGTTCTCCCCTGTCTCCCACGGGGTGCCCCAGGGCTCCTCCATCAGCCCCATTCTTTTTAATGTGTATCTTAGACCTCTGATCACGTTAATAAAGGCACACGGGTTAAAAACAATTAATTATGCAGACGACACCCAGCTCATTCTCTCTTGGGAGGGAGAAGACTCTACCCCCCTGGCAGCCTTTCACGACTGCTTAAGGGAGACGGCTGGGTGGCTACTCACTAACTCGCTGCAATTTAATTCCTCCAAAACGGAGGTTCTGTACTGTGCGGGAAGCCGCATTCCCCGGCAATTCCCCTGCGATTTCTGGCCCCCGGAATCGACAGATAAACCTCGGCCAGTTACATCGGTCCGTAATCTAGGAGCCACGCTGAATGAGAAAATTAACACTGAAACCCAAGTTGCAAAAACGGTGGGAACTTGCACAGCTCTCATACGTTCCCTACGCAAAATTATGCCATTGTTACCCGCTCAAGCTCGGGAGCAGATAGTCAGGTGTACCATCCTCAGTCGCCTGGACTACTGCAACGCGCTGCTTCTTGAGTCCCCAGCTGCCCTGCTTGACCGACTTCAACGAGTTCAGTCGGCCGCAGCCAAACTAGTTCTAGGCTGGACTAGGAGAGCTTCCGCCACAGCGGCCCTAGCTGAACTACACTGGCTTCCGCTTAGGCAACGTGTGGCCTTCAAGTCCCTCTGCCTGGTGTTTAGAGCGCTCCACGGAGCTGGACCTAAACCTCTGCAGGCTATGTTCACATGGTACATCCCTTCCAGATCTCTACGTTCTGCCTCGGCTCGCCTGGTGATTGTTCCTAAATACAACAAAGTCAGGACGGGGGGCAGATCTTTCAGAGTCGCTGCGGCTAAATTGTGGAACAGTCTTCCTCCTGATATCCGGCAAATATCACAGCTCCTCCCCTTCAGGAAACGCATCAAGACGTGGTTATTCCCTTAGAAATTCCACCCCCCCCTTGCTCCCTGCTGTTGTTCCCCTGAGGTACGAGTATTCGCCAGCACCAGGAAACCTGCAAGGTGTCAGCCGCGCTTTACAAATGGAGAAAATAAATAAAATAAATAAATACCCATCTTTTAAAAGTAATGGCCGCTCAGGTTTTACCCACATTATCATATGGGCTGGTAACATGGCTTGGAGGGGAGATTGGTCTACTAAATACTCTACAAAACAAAATTTATAAAGAAGTATTCAAACTGCCTAAATGCTCCTCACCAGCGCAGGTGAGATTAGAATTCGGGCTTCAAAATTAAATCTTCAGGGCCAAGTCAACATTTGTTACATTTTGCCACAAACTTCGTGCCACCGACCCAGACACTCTAAATAATCTTTGTTGGCAAGCAATTAATACAGATCCCACTCAGCCCTGGGCCATTCATTTGGAGAAATGCCTTGTGGATTTTGATCTGCAAGTAACATGGAATAAAAAAGTTGATCAAGCCAGTCTCTGCAAAATAGTACATTCTATTGCTAAAAGGATGTCTGTTCTAGAAGACAAACAAACATTGTCCCATCGACGTCATGCCTGGTCAGTCATTTCTTCTTACTCACTCAAACAACCTCAGGCCTATTTGGCAACCCATTTTAGCCACTATTTAAAAAAATACCTTATCAACCTCCGTATGGGCCTTCACGAATCTAAGGATTTACTACCTTCCTGGAAACCCCAAGATGATTGCCCAAAATGTCGACTCTGCGGATATCATACTGAATCTCGATTTCATTTGTTTTGTGTATGTCCATCCCTTATGGTATCCAGAAGACGCTTTATACGGGACATATTGAACAACCTGAAAATAAGAACATGTCGCCAGGCCGTTATTTTCTGGCTGGGAGGTTCATCTCCAATCCTGACCTGTCGGGGTCTCAAATTTATGATGGAAATTAGAAAGCAGCTACAGGCCTCCCAATGATCATTTTACATATTGCCTTGCCCCTACCCTCTTTGCTAGTGACCCCCAGCCTACTCTATAAATCTTTATCATGTAAGAGGGGGCAGGTTTCGAGTAGAGCTCTAGTTTTAACTCTTTTTTTAAACTGTTATCTTCTTGTTTTTTATAATGTAACCTGCGTTGCAAACACTGGTTAATCTTACCTTTCTTATTGTAAGGGTTCTTATTAATTCAACAATAAAAATATTTTTTATTGCATTGTAGTTCTCCCATAAAGAGAGCACCCTCCTCTGCTAAATTAAGGAAATGCTCTGCTAGTAACTCAGGAAAGGGGGATTCTTGCTAAGAGTCAGGTAAAGAAGCTGGCACAGAATTGTAGTTCTGGTCTACATTGAACTGGCCTAATTCACACAATTCTTACACTTGATACAGCTATACCTGGTTCCCTATAAGAAACATATCAGAGTTATGGCCCACAAAGATAATACAAAAGATTATTTTCTCAAGCTCCTACACGATGATGCTTCTCTAAAAGGTTTTTAAACTAGCAAGTATCAGCAACATGATGAGATACATTGGACCAAGATGTACTCTGCAGGTTAATTGCAACAGCTCACACATTCCACAAGTATCATGTAAAAAAACAAAAACATTTCACATAAGAACAGAAATGAAGGGCATGTAGAAATAGTACATTTGGAGTCAGACTCTTCTGGAAAAAGAAAGACACATCATGTAAAGCAACATAGGGACCAGGTGTTAGCCATTTTAAAATGCAGACCTGATTTAGCTATAGTCAATCTAAAAAAATAACACACAATAATCTGTGTTAATTTTGATATGAATTAAATAAAATCATTATGAACAAATTCCCTTTAGTTGGTACGGTGTGTTGATAAAGCGGGTAGGTTTGATAAGATAGAGATGTAATTTACATAAGGTCCATGTGGCAGCTTAATCTGTACCATGAAAGGAAAGTGTTGTGAAATCGAGACAAAAGGGGACGTTTTTATTGAAAGTGAAAAACTTAAAAATCATGGACAGGGCATCGTTCTAGTAGTGTCTTTTAAACGAGCCTGCCTACGCATCTTTAACTAATGAACAAAAATATCTATTAACCAAACAACATGATATTTTGACAAAAAAGTAAAGCAAATAAACATTCACGAATCACGAGTAAATAGCAGTGTGTCTTTATTTTCTAATAGTGTTTATATTTTATCAAATCTGGCACAAACGGTACTTCTATTTTCGGGGATCATAATTATTAGGTGTGCTGGAATTTATTTGGGGAAAAAAGGCTCAGGATTTACAGAGTCATTCAGATATTGGTGCTGTCACTCCTCAAACACGTAGGGGTCCTTTACAAGGAGTTTTCCCCACCAATGCGCCAAACATTTTGATGCATCGGCAGTGCTGTCACTACTCCTTATTGACAAGGTGATCCATCTTGGAAGATGCTTCACTTTTTGGGGTCCTGCGTCAAAAGTAACCTGCGTCAAAACCACCTCAGTATTAAAATACGCAGGGTAGGCGTTCCATAATAATTTCCACCGTAAAACTGTTGCATGGATATTTATGACATTTTACTAAAGCGTCGCCGAGAAGGCTTAAGTGGTGCAGAGGTCTGATAATGTAAAACATCCTGCGCCTGTGAAAACCACATGTAGGAAATGGACCATCGGCATTGCTACATAAAGATAAGCTGTACAGGACAGTGTTGCAACCACAACTACACTAAGGAGGAGGTGGTTTTGCAGCTGAGAGACGACTATTACCATCCACCCCACACCTCCCCACCACCACAAAGGCAAACCAGGAGAAGGGAGCACGTTTATCGCCAGCAGACTATTCTAGTAGGACTCCGGGAGGATGAGGTAATAACCTATTACCAATTGAGGAGTCAGTCCATTGTAGAGATGCTACCCCTGATTGCATCAAGGCTCCAGCCAACAGTTGACAGGTCTACCAACATCCTTCCACTGGTGAAGCTCATGGTGGTACTACACATGCTGGTATCAGGGTACTTCCAGATAACAGACGCCCAAGTCGACGGAATATTCCAGCCATCTTTCTTCTCATTCCTTCCCTCCATCCTGAATGCCATCAACCGTCTGACACCCCACCACTTCCTCTTCCCCAACACCCAGGATTTGTAGCTGGAAACCAAACAAGGCTTCTATACCATCGTGGGGTCCCACCTATGCTCGGTGGCTTGGACTGCACTGATTTCCAACTGGTTCCCCCTGCAGCCACATTCCATCTCTACAGGAATCGGAAGCAACCCAACCCCATAAATGTCCAGGCTGACGTGGACCATCAGAGCATCTTTACCAACATACTGACCAAATACCCTGGGAGTGTGCATGACACATACATATTCAGGCACTCCATCATAAATGACCGCTTCCAGAATGGACAATATGGGAATGGCCTACTTGTAGGTAAGCAAAACTCAAGTACATAACAGACCAATTTACAGTTAGAAATGGATAACATAATACCCATGACTGTGTCTGGTGACGCAGATAGGAACATAAGTTAGAGGGATGTGGCTCATACATGCACAATGCATCATGGTACATAGGGCATGCAAACCCACAAATTACCAATGGCAGGACACATAAAGCCACTAAGGCTGCCATTTAGTGGTGAAAGGGTACAGAGCAATGCATTTCTGGGCCGAATGCTATGTAGCATCGATGTGTGCAACAATGGCGTAGCTAGCCCTTGAACTGCCTGTGGCGGTCACTGCTTTTGCTGCCCGGCAATGTGAAAGAGTGGGGTGGGGAGGGGGGTGTGCTGGCAGCAGCGTGAAAAGAGCGGAGGGAACTGGCGGTTTTTGCGTTGACGCCCGCGGCGGTCACATTAAAGAGCGAGGGGTTGGGCGTCAGGAGGTCACCGCCCCCCAAACTCGTGCCATCCCCCTTGCTATGCCGCACAGAGGGGCTCATGGTGGTTGTGGGGGTGCCTACATGTTATTCCCATGGTGCATCAAACATGTCATTTATCCCACCACTCACATATGTGGTTTACCATAGACATATGCATGTGCCAGTGTAAGGCATGTCTCCTATGTCATTTCCTTTGCTAGGGAGGATCAAGTGCCCAAATATTAGATCCACAATCAGCCTGCTCACACATGTAGTGGGTGCATATAACTTAGAGTCATTAGAAGCATCTCCAAATAGACATTACAGAAAACTACAGCATCAACATGACTGTTAGGGTGTAGAAGTGTACAATGTATCAGCCCATGCTCTGCATTTTCTATCACGCAGAGCAATGGAAGGGAAATTTGTCAACATATCAACAACTGAATGACTAACAGATATTGTGAAAACAATGTTAGAAATATGTTTGACAGTGTAACTTCAAATAACACACATGGCCTGCCATGTATGAGTAACAGTTAGCAAAAGTATTGGCAGTTGTCCTTTCTCTTCAGCTGACCACAGATATGGGATTCAGCCGTGGGTCATGACCTCAAATAAACACCCCCATACTGAGCCATAGAAACGCCTACAACCAGACACTCAGCAAGAGCTCGGACTGCTCAAGGCCAGGTTCTGTTGTTTGAACCTTTAAGGGGTAGATTGCTCTATTCCCTCCCTCATGGTCTGCATACAAATCTTGTTTTGTGCGATACTGCACAATAAATGTTTGTGTACGATTGTCCTCTGGGATGAGGACCTACAACAACAGGAAACCGATTGAGGAGGATTAGGATGCTGATGGTGGAGACAACCAAAACACTGCTGCTGTCAATCACCGATGTAAACACATTGTGCACATTTTCTTTACGTTATCTACATGTTCGGGAATGGAACAAGGACCAACATGTCGCAAAGGTTCAATATGAGAATAAATGTTTGAAACTATTACTTGTCTTTGTAGTTATGTCACAGTCCACTGAAACATCTACGTACACACATTTTATCATCTAGAAGTACTCCGCAGAAGTTTACATTCAAGTCGAAAGCCAGGCATCAATGTCAAAGCCTCAAAATCAATGCACCATGCATTGTCATGTGTTGTGTATCACTTGCGTCTTACCCATTCCCATAGCAATGTGAAAGTTAAAAAACATGCTTCTTTCCAGTCCAGGGAAGACCTGGCTTGGAAGTTCAGGCTGGACTGTTCCCATGAGGCACAGGTTCAAGACTGATTTGCATATAGCTGGGTCTGAACTAGGGTGGTGAAGTGAGCTAAAGAACAATGATGGATTTTACCCAGATCATTAACTGGGGAGAGTGTCTGAAAAGTTTCAGCGCCGTGTCCCCCATCTCCTTGTGTTTGCTTTGTTAACCCTAAGTTAGCTGGGTAAGCCCAGACGTGGGTCCCTTGCTCACTTTGCCAATGGATTCAAGCTAGCCTGGCTGATGAGGGGTGTTGGGTTTGAACTGGGGTGGCGAAGTGAGCTACAGAATGATGATAGACTTAACTCAGATCTGTGACTGGGGGTGAGTGTCTGCTACCCTCATGGGTAGCTGTGTGTCCTATTAAAGCCCTAATAGCTGCTCACCCTAATAAAGCGTGCAGCTACCTAAGGTGAGGTGTCCCATCGCTGGGTCCGTCTGGAAGATTAAACAAGCTATTGCCCAGATTCACAAGGTGCTGGGCTAACTTGCCTCCGGCAATCGAACTGTGAGTCCCCATGTTTCGATGTCAGCCATTCTGGCCGGTGCACCACACCTGGATGAGATCAACAGGTGGGCAAGCAAATGGAGGGCAGTACTTGTAGAGAGGTACACTGGCTTGGCCAAAAGCGCAGGTCATTGGAGAAACTGGCCATGCGGCACAGAGATATGCCACTGGGCAGATTTTCTTTGCAAAGAACTGCAGTCCACATTTTCCTTCTCTGATGTGTGTGATGTTGCCCGTGAGTGTGGCATTGAAGGTTCCAGAGCTGACAGAGGTACACACACACCAGGGGCTGAAAATGTGGATCCTCTGTTCCGAGCAGCATTTCCCTGCACCAACAAGTATGCCAGCAAAGCACTGAGAAGGGCCTGCTGGTTTGCCAACACAGCAGAAACATTGCTGTGTTAGGCACCCGTTGTTGATATGTAGAGTCCTGCTTACGCTCTATAGAGTCTAGGATATTGCGTATTGCCCTCAGCTGGTTGACAACCTTACTGGTGCCACTTTGGCAAGGCATTTGCTCATGCCTGTGCCTCATGACACCAGCTATATCCACTAGCGACTGTTCCAAGCCATGGAGCAGAGGGTAGATGCCTCTTACAGCCTTCTAGGAGTACAACTTGGGACTGAGGCACCTACTCTAGGGTATCCACCAGGGTCTATATCCATGGCTGCACCTCATCTACCAGCTCCTGCTGAACTCGAACTACAAAATGTTGGAAGACTGTTTAAGGGTCCCCAGAGTCATGGGCTGTGGCTGGGCTGGCAGGTGGTGTTCGATGGGTTAGAGGCAGATCATCTGGAGAGCATGCAATGCTGTCACCCCTTCCAGCGACCAGAGATGGTATTTGAATGGAGCCTAGTATTTGCTTGAGGGTATAATCCTCAGCAGTATTCACTTCCAAGACATTCAGCTGGTCAGAAGTTGTGTGTTCATACTCTGAAATTGAAAAGATTTAAGTTGATGGTGATCCATGTCAGTTGTACACATGAGTTAAAAGGTTAACATTTTGTGCCTCATTTACAAGTTTTTGGAGTAGGGCAGCATCACAAGCCTACCTGCTGTGCTGTCCTATGTCATAAGAAAAGGGCATGACCCCCCGTTTTTATGAGATGGAGCGCATTCCTGTCATCTTCCAAAGCACTGGGGCACAAATGTCTGGGGATGAATGTTTTTTGCAGGAAAAGACACCTTCTTACACAAAAACAATCTACAAAGGCAATTTCCTTTTTCTGTTAGTGCTGATGAATGCAGCACACATAATAAGAGGTAAAATGAGGAGAAATAATGTTATTTCTCCTCGTTGTGCCTACACCTTCAATATTGATGCATTGCCAGGTTTCCAGCTTGTGTGTACATCTGAGAATGTGTCAAATGGCATAGGTGTTACGTGGGAAAACCTACCATAGGCCCGTGGCACTCCTCCCCATCGTAGTGTGAGTCCACGCAGCAACTTGCGTTGCTTTGCCTAACTCTATATCTACAAGGGGATGATGAACATGTTAAAGATGAGAACATTTATATTCCATTAGACTCAGACCCCACAGAGGAATATAAAAAAATTCTGACATCAATCCTCGAACACGCTTTGACTATGAAATGGATAGACGAAAAAACGTACAGATTTCTAGAAACGAAATATCCACGGCGACCTAAACTGTATATGTTGCCAAAGATACATAAGAATCCTTTGAAACCACCCTTTAGATCCATTTTGTCAGCTTGTGGATCAATATCTGAGAGTATCGGCAAATATGTTGACTGTTACCTACAGCCCATTGTTCAAAAAAGTTCAACCTACATAAAAGACACCACAGTGTTCTTCAATTTACTCAGAACCATTCAACTTGAAGACAACAGTAAATATTGGCTATGTACAGTGGACGTTGTATCGCTTTACACCTCAATACCACACAATGAAGGCCTAGATGCTTTGGAATGGAACCTATTACAAGAAGATGACTGTGAAGTCAATAAAATATTTCTCATCGAGCTAATGCATTTTTCACTTTACCACAGTTACTTCGTATGGAAAAACAAATTCTACAATCAATGCAATGGTACCTCTATGGGGTTCGGGGGGCCCCCTCGTACGCCAAGTTATTTATGTCTAAATTCGAGAGTGATCACATCTTAAACAATAATGACTGGATCCCAAATCTGGTCATTTTTAAAAGGTACATTGATGACATATTCCTGATCTGGAGAGGTCAAAAAGATCAACTTATCTGCAATTTATCCGAATTGAATCTAGTGAATCCTCGAATCAAATGCACCCACACCATACATGAGGAAACCATATCTTTTCTGGATGTGCAAATTATCTTGATGAATCATCAGATTCAAACCAAAGTGCACAAAAAAGCCACAGATCGGAATTCAAGTTTACTCTTTCAGAGTTTTCATCCTGAAACTCTCAAAAAACATTTACCAACTTCACAATTTATTAGTCTAAAAAGAATTACTTCTGATGAGAATATTTTGAAAGATTCACTCCTTGAACAAAAGGAACAATATTCAGCAAGAGGATATCCTAAAGAAATCTTGGAAGAATCCTTAAAAAAAAGTAGCTAAACTACCAAGAGAAAGCCTTCTGAAACCTGCTAAGCAAACTACAGTGCAAAAAACAGTGTGTGTGCTTAAATTCTCCACTGAATCACAGAAGATTAAGAAAGCCATCAATCGTCACTGGTCTTTAATTAAAGCCGAAACGGATCTACAGAATCTCTATAGTGAACAAGTGACCTTAGCTTTTAAAAGATCCAAAAACATGAAAGAGATCCTTTCTGAAAAAAGACAACCAAGGCTGGAGTACAAAGGGATGGCGAAATGTCATAACTGCATTCACTGCAATAATGTCATACCAGGAAACATATTCATGCATCCCACTAAAGGCTACAAGATTGACCTACAATACACAGGAACATGCGATTCCAAAAATGTTATCTATGCGATCAAATGCCCGTGTGGCAAGACATATGCAGGTCAAACTGAACGCAAAGTAAAAATTAGAATGACTGAGCACAAGAGCAATATACGCAATAGGAACAACAAATCCACTATAGCCATGCATTGGCTGGAAGCTAACCATCAAATCTCACAATTAAGATTTACCATACTCAAGATACTCCCACAACGCTACGACATGGATCCAGTAAAACAACGTCTACAGGCTGAATTCTTCTGGATTAAAAAACTTCAGTCTCTTCAACCTATTGGAATGAATGACAGAATAGAACTAACATGTTTGCTATGACTAATATTGATAGCCTCACAGCCAAGGGATAGTGGCCCTTCTTTCCCCCTGCAACAATTTAGACTGAATAACTTCACAGGCAACACAGCCAGTGTTTAGACTTCTTTTCAAGCCTTACCTTTTTATTTCATTTTATGGCTTCATTTGACAATATTATAGATGATTATATTATGTATTGTTTTCGCAATCTCCATTATCTATTTTTGATGTCTCAGCATTTCACCTCATTACTGTTTAGATTTCAACACACGAGAAATGTTGCTTGTCTTCCTATCAAATGTTCAGTCATTTGTAGTTTCATCTGAAGATTCTTGAGAAGTTTGGCTCACTGGTTAGAAGCGGCAGACCCTGAAGCAGAGATCGGCCCGGGACCAGGGTTCAATTCCCGACGCGGCAGGGTCTTGGGTCAATGTCCGCGGACTCGATAATTCTCGTTGAGGTGCCTACGCTAACCATGGGTCCCACTCTGCAACTCTGGGCAATAGCTTGCTTAATCTCCACAACGGCCCCATCAGCGCCGGGGATGCCTTGCTTCACCTTGGAGGTGCCCAGGAGGGACCATCTCACAGGGAAAGCCAGGACGGGTTACCCAGCGGTATACAGCGCCAGGACACTCGGAGATGGAGTAACAGTGCACTTTACAAGTATACTTACCTACCTACCTACCATAACGTAACCAGCATGATTTACATTCTCTTTATGCAATTCGGAACCCTGTATTTCCACAATTCCCAACAACTTTATTATCCCCCTTTACGTGAGTTTGACCACAATAGACACGTGATCGGAACTCCGTCCAATCACGGACCACGGTTTTAGGTTCCATGGCTACTGCCTGATTCAGCACATTTTGAACATTCCTTTGTATGATAATAATTTTCTTCCTTTTCCATATCACGTTGGTTCCTCTTTAGGAACTTATCCCTCATTGCAATTTGTATTTTAATCGCCTCGTAATTTTTTAAGCACTTCCGAAGCTGTACCATGTGACCGCTCCATTATATTAAAAGCCTTACCATTGGCTTCGTGCTTACTCAAGTGACCCCGAACTCGGATTCGAACTAACAGATCTCTTAGTTGCATGTAAGTTTGCTTCTGAACTTGCGTACCCGTTTTTGCACACCCGCGCACGGCATATTATCCCTTGTCACCATTTATTTGTCCCCATAAGTTAGATCGCTAGCAACACTCGCTATTCATGTTTTGCTGTAGTATCCATGACTCGTTTTCAAACTGAATGTCACTTGTATTGAATCTAGTTACCTTCTTTACTGGCTGGCTTGATTGATATGTTGTTTTAGCATTGAATGTTTAAATTAGCCTTTTCCAGTCCCACAAAACGTCTAATTATACCATCACGCTGAAATACTGATGTTTTTTGTTTAATCATGTAATATGTATATACTTGTTCTCCACTGGATGCTAAGGTCCTGTATGTTTTCTTATCATTTTTTGATAGGCCCCTGATGAAGGGTTAGTCCTTTTCAACCCGAAATACATTGGGCATAACATAAACTTCTGAATATTCATGAATGCAATGAATCTTTTGGCAATACCAATGAACTTTCAATAAGAAGAAATGAATAAATAAAAGAATACATGTAACTAACGAATATATTGGATATAGTTGTATGATTTTATGGAATACGAAGATATCACAAATTATATGAATGAGTGAGTGAAGAAACTCTTTTGTTTCATATGAAAGGAGCGCATCCTTAGTGGTTAGTTGACCACATTGTGCATCAATCAATGAGAAGGCACTGCCAGACACAGTGCGACAAGGATAGCGCCACCAAGAATTGAATTCAACCAATCACAAAAGGCAGGTGTGCACGAAGATAACATTGTTTGATACATTTATGTGATGTTTAACAGTACATGACCCTGCCCCTTGCCCTGCACACGGTGCAGTGGAACACTGGTACATAGCTAGCTGCACTGCACAACATAACCTTTTTGCTGGCGTTGCCCCTTATTGCGGCATACCCTGTAGGTCATGTTCTCTTCATGGGCTTCATGTTATTGTTCTGGAACTGCTGCCTGGGATGACAGCTGCCACCAGCTCCTCCAAGACATCCAGCTCCTCCTGTTCCCCTGACTTCCTACCCCCATCTGCATTGCTGCCTTCAGGTTATTGGGTAGTTTCTCCTTCGTCCTGCGCTCTATGTCATGCCCGTGTTTTTCAAGTTGGTTACTGTACTCTTTGATGGTTCCATGCTGTTGACCTTGGCCAGCATGGACTGTAAAATGGCCTCTTTCTTTCCTAATGGGAATTTTGAGGTGGCAAATAGCTGATGTTGTTGTTTGTCAACTCAGTGATCATGAAATCATTCTCCTCCTCACTGAAGTTGCACTTCATCTACCCCAGGGAGTCTGTCTGGACATCCTGGCTCGTGCTGGGATTGTTTTTCTGGCTGCTGGTTTCTTCTTCCAGCTCCTTGTCTGCCTTCTGTGAAGTGACTAATTTTTTTGTAATTACGTCATTTTTTAACACTTTTTTTCACATTACACACAGTTAAAAGTGACGTCAAGGTGGTATGGGTTGCGTTACGTGAGGCAAATCTGCCTTACGACACTTATGCCAGTGATACATCAGTTTTCGCTGTGCCATAACGCCTGAGCCAGTGATTTTTTTTTACGTAGTCCGAAGCTTACACCATTGTGTGCCATGCGGTAAATATGACGCATCCATGGCGTTTAAAAATGACGTAGAGTTTTGAGATCATCACTGACGCAGCGCAGAGATGCATCAGTTCTTGTAAATGAAGCCCTTAGTATTGGTGCTATGCATCTCACCTAATTATTTACAGACCACAGGGTGTTGGACTTTGTTGGGTACATTAAATATCACTGCTCTCTCTAGGAAACCTGTAACTGGGCCCACAGTCATTGAAACAACGAGAAGTAAAGCTAAAAATTAGCACTTAGAATGTGGTTATGCCAACAAATTAAATACATCAAAGAACCAGAACAGAGGTCCTGATTTAGAGTTTGGCTTAGAGGGTAATCCATCATAAATGCAACAGAATACCCTGTATGACAAACTTCCCATCCACTCGCCTCATTTAGAGTCAAGCAGACCTTAAATATTCCCTGCCAGCTCCGTCATCTGTCATTGGAATACTTGCTCGGGTGGCGAAACGAAATTGGATCAGTGAGAGGAGGGACATTACACTGTCCACTGTATTTAGGGTGGACGATGTAATGTAATGTCTTTTGTTCCTGTTTGCCACCACAAGGAAAAACCTTGTGGTAGGAAAATACCAATAAAGACCACCACACTGGAAGAAAGAGCTGTGGGGGGTCACTAGTTTGTTTTGTTTCTCCAAAAACACCCCCACAGTAGGAGTTTGTTTTTGAAAAAACAAAAAGCATTTAAAGTTTATTTTAGATCTGTCAAAACAGATGGTAGACTTACAGCAAACCTTTGGTACATTGAAATGAGCTGGTGTGAAAGCAGTTCCTTTCAATGTGTAGAGTTGTTCCCTGGGCCTTAATTTATTGCATCTGCAATTTAAGAGAAGGAATACGTATTGCCATCACGAAAATCTAGTGTGAATGTGAATGGGGCAATGAAACAATCCTCAAAATGCCATGGCCTTGACGGACAGCCCATCCAAGCAATGGAAACCATTAAAAACATATGAAGGTCAGTAGCTGAAAAAGGGTAATCCAGGTACCACTCTCTCTATATATGTTTTATGTTTCTTTTTGATGCACTGATGGCAGGGGCTCTTGGAACAAGCTGTTAAAGCTGTAATGAGATCTAAAATGTCTTTAATTCAAGGAGCTCTGCCTTGAATTGTAATGTTTTCTGAATTTTGTAGTACTCTGAATTTAATTTTTAGTGAATAAATATCCACATCAACCTTTAAGTTCAGTGGTAAAATAATAGGGGTGATTGACAATTCATTTTATTCAGCTAAGTGTGACTTAGATACGTCGGAAAGTGACTCCCTAATGTGAAGTCACAATTCTAAGACTCAGATTAGGAACTTCTGTTCGTAAGTCGCATATATGCCTGCAGAAGTTTGACGTTTGCAAGCAGTGGTGTCACTAGTGGGGTGCGGGGGTGCGGACCACACCGGGTGACACCCTAGACATGGGGTGACAACAATCTGTGTAACACACCTCTGCAGCCTCGCCTCTGCTCTGATGTGCAAGCGCACCTGCTTACAATACAGTCTTCAAATACAAATTCTTGCTCAGCAAGATCGATAACATAAACAATAAAGTGAACAAACAGTGGGCTCTAGGTGACCAACTTCTAGTATTCCAAACAGGAAATTTCATGGGGTTAGTGGGTCGAGACGAGGGGAAGCAAGGAAGTCATCTTTTACCTGCACTGCAAGCACATACTGCACGAACCGGAACAACTTACATGAAGCAACAAATACTGCAGTGCACGCACGCTACGCATGAATCCACCTACTAGTATAGTGGTGATGGTGATGGTGCGATGCGTGGTGGCATACCCAGTTTGTGGGTCCCAGGGCCGTCAATCTTATAGCGCTACCAATGACGGCCCTAGGCCAGCCCCTGCGCTGTGCTCCTCTGACACGCGCCAGTGCGCCACCACCACGCGCTTAGACTGAGAGTGGAGACAGTCTCAGCAGAGGAGTGCTGCTGGGCGATTTGCAGAGGAGTCTAAAGAAAAGGAGAGCCTGGTGTCCGCATAAATGTTTTTGCTAAACTTTCTTTTTCAGCAAAGCTGTTGTTCCCAAGCCCCCACTAGCTGGTGACAAAAACCAATGAAAACGCCGTGTGTCTCAGGAAGAGGGGCAGAGAGCACCGGTTTAAGAACACAAAGGTTTCTGTGTCGTGTTGATGAAGCAAAGCTTCGCATATTTTGCGGCTTGCCGAAATCAAGAACCTCATTTGTGTGTAATAAGGTAACCCGTGTATGTTTTACTAACGTTTATATTAAGTTTGAGTAAAGTTTGAGACGCTTGCCTATGTGTATTTCTAATGAAATTAATCCATGTCCTCTAAAAATGGCCGCCGCTTGTATTTTAGTTACTGCGCATGCGTCAGCCACACTCACGTGTCCTGACGCGTCTGCAGAAGTGGAGGGAAAGTTATGCGCATGCGTAATTCATAGCTGTGCTTATCATGTGGTACTGCTCGTGCCACTGCTCTTGTATTTCGTCTAAATGTAGCTAACATTTAAATTGCATAAGTTTATTTCTTGATGATGAGTTAAAAGTACAAACCCTGCGATGTGTTTTCATAATGACATTATTATGTATTAATTTGTTTTCGCTTACTTTTCATGTACCGCGGGCAATGGGGGTCTGAGTGAGAGGAGAGCCATATTGGAGGTCCCTTCTGCGCCTGTGCGACATTCGGCAGCACGAGGGACCTTGGCTGATGGAACATAGCCAGCTGGCAGTGATGGGCGAGATGCTCCTGAGAAAGTCACCTCTGCCCTGCGAGAACAGCGAATGTGGCTTCTTATATGTTACATTGTATTGATGTGCTACTGTTAGCTCATGGGAACCCAAACATGCTAGGCGGTCCCAAAATATGTAAATGAAGGCTTCAAATCGTATATTGTGATTGGTGTGTTACCCAAATCCTACCTTAGGACCAATCGAAATTGAGGGATTCTGACACTTTGCAACATTGGGGGGTGGTACACTGTCCCAAAACTGTATATCTACCCTGGGTTCACCTAGTGAACCGTCCGACTTGTCTGGTTTAGCTGACCTGTCACTGACCCAACGCACTCAATAGGTGACTGAAAATACAGAGAGCTGCGGAGCACTCTGTCCGAATTTGACCATAGACTAAGGTTTTACTGAACCTTAAAAGTGCTGGCAAGGCACTTAGCTGGGAGTTCGCTGACCCAATCGGGGTCTTGATCTATATCTGCAGAGCGGGTGGAGCGCAGGCGTTGCTTCCTAACTGTGGGTTCCGGTCCTGTCCTGAAGAGGGTCCTGTCCTGAGGGTTTGCTGTCCTGTCCTGAGGTCCTGTCCTGACTCTTATTCCGAGGGTATCCTGTCCTGTCCTGGGTGTCCATTCTGCACCTGCTGTCCTTTGAGGGGTATCCTTCCTTGAGGGTTTCCTGACTTTAACTGACCCGTGGCCAGGGTTTGGTTTCCACACCTTTCTAGGTAAATACTGCTCCGAAATCTCTTGAAATTCTTGCACCTTCTGAATTTCTAACTTTTGCTTCAATAAAGTTCAACATTGCAAATGTGATATTTTCCATGCCTTTCCGCAACTATTGAAAGTCATTTAAAATTTTGCAAAGTTATTTCTATGTCTTCTCATTTGTTAGAAATTATATTTTGCATAGCAGTGTGTCATTTCCTGATATGGTCTAGAACTTCGTTGCCTAGGTTGTTCAAAGGCCCTTTCACCTTAAGTGAAGCGTGTTATTCATTATAAGTTCTTCTATAATCACACACACTTAGTCTATCACTGTTTTAGATAATACTGACTTGCATAAGTATCTTTTCTCGTTACATTTTATTAGTACTTTGATGATTACTCTGCCATTATTTCTTTATGCATATGTGATTTACATTTTCTTGGTTATTGATTGCCTTATTTTACTGTATCTCATGCAAGAAAATATTGAACTTTAGATAAACATTTTAAAACTTCCAGTTGTCCGTGGTCATTTACACAGTATTTGAATGTTATTGGTTGGGTTTGTATTTTGCTGCTTTTCTTTACAGCTAGCTCCCTGATTCATTGTGGTCATTAGGCACCCGCATCGGTGGATGGTAAGTCGGGTGCACTGAGAATTGGTAGCAGGGAACACACACACACCAAATTGGTAGAGCTCGTGAAGTCACCTGATCGATGTATATGGTGATTTGAAAAGTATATGGGCCCTGAAGCCGGAAACGGCGAAAACTATTGGTCGGGTGGCCTCGCGCGCTCTATCAGTTTTTCTGGTAGATCAGAGGATGGTTAGGGACTAGTTGAGAGTAAGGCAGGGACTAGTTAGGCTAGTTAAGTCGGAAGCTGCTATTATATTAATGCTGCTACAAGAGCGGCTGTTCTGAGGGAACTGATCACTCTCTTGTGAATACGCTGCTGAAATTTATGAATTACTGTATTGTCATTATTCTTGTTCTTATATTGTTATATGTACTAATCAATGCATTTGTAAATCGACTTGTTAAGTGTTGTCCGAACTCCCCGGGGAATTGAAAGGGCAAGTGGTGAATAGAATCCATTGTCCTGAGGTCACAGGTTCGAGGAAAGTTAGGTGCAGGTTAGGATAACCGGGAAGCACTAACTAGGGTTTTCTGAATACATGTGTGAATAAATGACAGTAACGGGGTTCATTGGCAAAATTCCCATAGTGGCGTAACCTAGTAAGGGTCACATCGGAAGAGTAGCAGGTTCCTCGGAGCTAGCGTGAAAGCAGAGGGGTCCGCTGAGAAACCTTAAACTCGGAACATATCCCGGAAAGAAGTGGATGAGTTTAGGGGAATAACAGGTTCACCGATGCTAGAGTGAAGGGTAGGCGGAAGAGATCTGCCCGCAGCAAGTGAAAAGTAAATGGAAGTAGTTTACTTGCAGTAATAGAATTCTATCTCTGTCTAGACACTTGAGCACTGTGGCGAATGTGTATTTGTTGTAAAATAACCAAGCACTGAGCACTTTAAAAGTAAGAAAGTTTCCGTTACCTTGTGAAGGGAGGGAGTCAGTCGCGAAGCGCCTCTGACGTCACTCTGTGCCGCGCTGGGATTGGTAGAAACAGCGGGCGGGTAGCGGAGCTGAAATTGTAAAGGAGGGGTGAGCGCCGGAGCGTGGGAACTGTCTCACGAAGGGGCCGCGCACCCATTGGCAGAGCTTATTTTGTGTCGCGCACCCATTGGTTGCACGAATTTTCTGAAGCGCATTCTGATTGGAGGTAGTTTGTAAACAAAGTTAGCGCAGAAGTCGTATGTGGCACTCGCGGACTACAGAGACGCGACCTGATCCAAGGCATCTAGGGTTTGAAAGGGATCAGTGGAAGGCTAACAGATACGATATTATGTACGGAACCAAGAGAAAAATGTCCCTTGTAAATAAGGTGAAAAATTATTTTAAAACGGACAAACCCATTAAATCTAGGGAAGGTGTTCTTGTCCCAGCACCCAATACTCCTGCCTCATTCATGATGTTTGACCGAGGGTACAATACCTGTGTGTGGCTGGAGAATTGGGTGAAGTACACAAAAGATGACGGAGTATTGGCTTTTCCGTTAGATGGTACTTTCAATGGTAGGATCTTATTTAATTTAAGAACCCGAATGAATGAACTGCATCCCAGACCGAGACTAACGCAGTATGAAGCATTAGAGGAATGGGAGATTGAGGCTTTTGAAAGAGAAAGACCCCGAATGGACAAGGGTTTGACCAAGTGGTACCCCAGGCTGAAACAGGAGTCCAGGGATAAAAGGATGAAACAGTGGAGGCAGAGCATGATTGTTGAGGGTCTGTTTCCCATGATGCCGGCATGTCATAACCCTGCAGCGGGGGGGAAAAGTACTGAAAAATGTAAGCATTGGGGGGCCCTAGGGGATTCAGATGATGAACTAATAGATGACATCTGTACCAGAAGTCCGCCACCTTACAATGAGGGAACCCGACCTTCCAGTGTAGGAGATGTTCCCCGACGCCCCTTCCAAAAGGAAGAAGACAGGTCCCTGGGACTGGGAGGGGGTGGTCAAGTATTACCCTATCCTGAGAAACCCGAACTGGCGGAAACAAGGGATATATATCCCAAAGTGCCCGCAAGTCAGGAAGAAAAATATTCACGTACAAAAACTTTTTTCCCCAGACCCTTGTATGAAAGCGAAGAGAAACCATCGAATTCAGGACTGCCTTTTGTTCAACCTCCATATGGGGAAGAGCGCAGGTCCTTTAATACTGGAACTTTATTCCCGAAGCCAAATTATGGTGGAGGACCAAGTGAAACGCATCCTACTGCCCCGAGTTTTACTCCTCCGCCTACTGCCCCGAGTTTTACTCCTCCATTGACCCCACAGATATTACATGACACAACTCTAAGAAGGGTACTAGTGGAAAAGGAGCAAGAGGCTCTAGCTAGACAAAGAACAGAAATAATTCAGAAAATTTCTCAGATAAATACCAGTCCTGAGGCATTGACTATTCCAGTAACTATTGGACCGGTGGTCCCGTTATACGGAAATGGTCAGGGAAATCCGATTACTCCAGTCATGACCCCAGTCATAGCAACCCCGAGACAGGAACCAATCATCATAGATGATCAGTCCAGTGAGTGCGAGTCTGAAGTTGCATTCTTGGAATTGCCAAACAAACAGACTGCAAAGGGAACACAGCTGAGGTATAACCCTTTTAATGCAAAGGAAATTAAATTAGAGACAGCAACAGGTACTAGGAATGTCTCTCTGGTAACTCCGGATGAAATTGAGAGTTGGAGTCGTGAATTAGAAAAGCAGACTCCGCAAACAAAACCTTTAGACCTCTACAAGCTGAGGGTTGAAATAGAAGAATTAATGGCAGGAAATGTGGGGTTGAATCGATTGAATACCTACTCTGAGGAAGAATTGTCGTTCATATGTAAAAGCTTTACAAGGAACACCAGAGTGCTCCATGAAAAACTGACCGAAACAGCAATTAGTATGGGGGTAGATATCTCAAAATCCAAGCCCTTACAGAAACCGTACAGAGCAGACTTCTCAGACAAGGATATAGAACACCTGAATGTGGCAGGAAAGAAGCTACAGATTAAAGAATTAATGGGGGTACTGCAGAAATGGGGAGATGTGGAAAAATGGAGAAGCAGGTGGGCGAAAAAGAGGGAAGAGGTTCGCTCCCGACAAGTGACTCCCGAGTTTGCTTTAAGAGAGGTAGAAAAACCTGAGCAGTTATGCCCCATGCGCGAAGTTCCAGGAGGGAAATATGTGCATGTCCCCTGGTCTAGACAGGATATTGTGTCCTTCACGAACGATTTTCCAAAATTAAGAGAGAAAGCAGTTGACTGGTACCGGCAGGTGGAGAGGTTCGTGAAGGTACAGAAATGTCTGTGGAAAGACCTGGATGGGTTTTTCGACATTGTGGTTCCAGTAGATTTATGGACCCAGTGTAAAATAAACATAAATTGGCCCAGTGAAGAGTATCCCAGAGACAAGGACACAGGGGAGCCATCAAAGGAAGTCATGCGAAAATATGAGCAGGTAATTCAGCATTTGAAAGAAAAGGTGCCCGCCAAGGAAACTGATTGGACAAAAATAGATAGAACAACACAGGAAGGGGACGAGACAGTGCATTCCTTCTATGAAAGGTTATTGCAGGTATTTAAAACATACAGTGGTATTGACAACATCGACCTGAAGGATATGACACACTTTATTTACAGGTTTGTAAATGGTTTAAGACCTGAAATTTGTCAGTGGATAAAAGACAATAAAATCTGTTGGCATACAAAAAAAATGGATGAGGTCCTGCGGTACGCTAAGTACTGCGAGGACGAGATGGCAGAAAAGAAAAAGGCCCTTAAGGAGAAGGTTATGTGGGCTCAGGTGAAGCTCGCAGAACAACAGGAAAAACAATTGAGTAACATGGTTAAAAATGCTGAGAACAAAAGTCCTGGGGGAGGGGGTGGAGGAAAGCCCCGGCCCAAATTTAGCAGGGAAGAGGCTATGAAAAAATTTCCCTGCCATCAGTGCGGCGAAATTGGACACTGGCGAAACGAGTGTCCCCAATTAGTCGATGTTAATGAGACAACTCCTGATTTAATTCCACAGACGCAGAAAGAAAGACCAAGAAAGACTCAACCCCAGGTAAAAACAGTTCAGGTGCCTCGAGCACCCAAACAGGTATACAGGGGAAGACAGGCAGAAAATGAAGAGATAGAGGTTTGGGAAAGCGGGGAGAACAGAAATACAGCAACTTCGCAGTATCTGCTGAATGATACCTTCCTTTGTAATGATCAGGACTGACGGGGCCTGAGAGGGGAGGACGAGGAGTGCGTACTTGGCGCTTCCTTGCCGGTAGACCAGTCTGGACCATATATTGAAGGAAAGGTTGACGGAAATGATGTCACCTTTCTGTTGGACACTGGCGCTACCCGTTCTACTGTAAGAACAGTGGACGTTCCAAACCTGCCCCTCTCGGGAGAAAACATCCAAGTAGTAGGTGTATCTAATCAATTGATTAGTACTCCTGTTACCGAACCAATGGAGATTTCAATTGGAAATTTTAAACAGATGCATAGATTTGTAGTCTGTGACACCAGTCCAGTAAATTTACTGGGACGTGATTTGCTGTGTAAAATGAACTGTACCATCTTTTGCACACCAAAGGGTGTCGAAATACAGACCCCAGATGAAGACGGCATTTATAAATTATTGTTGCTTAGACCTGACTCAGAACTTAAAAGATTGACCCTGCAGGACTTGCCCCAAGAACTACAGGAAGCCGTAAAACCAGAAGTGTGGGATTTCACTGGAAAAGATGTGGGTTTGATGAAAGATGTGGACCCCATACAAATAGCCATCAAAGACAATGCAGTATATCCTAACACTAGGCCCTACCGAATGAATGCTGAAGTGAAAGCAGGTGTCACTCTGGAGATACAAAAATTATTGGAAGGAAACATCATACAAGAAGTGATGAGCAGCCCATGCAACTCACCGATTATGGGCATCAAAAAGCCTAGTGGCAAGTATAGGGTAGTGCAGGACCTGAGAAAGGTTAACAAGATTGTAGTTCCTTGCTGCCCTATTGTCCCAAACCCTGCAGTAATTCTGTACCAGATTCCTTGGGATGCTGAGTGGTTCACTGTGATTGATTTGTGTCATGCATTCTTTTCGATACCCCTGCACCCCGACAGCAAATTTCTTTTCTCATTTGCCTTCGAGGGTCACGTGTATTGTTGGAACCGGGTCCCTCAAGGGTATACAGAGAGCCCCTCTATCTTTAATCAGATCTTGAAGAAATGTCTAGAGACTTTGACATTACCTGGGAACTCTGTATTAGTGCAGTACATAGACGACCTTCTATTGGCGTCTAAAAGTCACAGGGACTGTGTAGTTGACACCATTGCCCTCCTAAATCACCTGTGTGAGAAAGGGCATAAAGTGTCCCCTGACAAACTACAGTTCTGTGCGAAATCAGTGAAATATCTGGGACACCAGATAGAAAAGGGTGTCAGAAAAGTCACTTCAGAAAGAGTGAGAATAATTCAAAAGATGCAGTTGCCCCGTACTCAAAAGGAAGTCAGAATGTTCCTGGGTGTTTTAGGGTACTGCAGGCAGTGGATTCTGGGATTTGCAGCCTTAGCCAGGCCCTTGATAAAAATGACCACGAGAGGAATGCCAGATGTTGTACAGTGGGATGATGAAAGTCTAATGGCTTTCACAAGACTGAAAAACTGTCTGTGTACAGCCCCTGCGTTGGGAATGCCAGATTATTCCAAAGAGTTTGCCCTATTCTGTGACACTCGCGATAATTGCGCATTGTCAGTCCTGACTCAAGAACATGGCACAACCAGGAGGCCTGTGGCCTATTTCTCTGCCACACTGGACCCAGTAGCTGCTGGGTTACCAGGTTGTCTGAAAGCAGTAGCTGCTACCTGTGCAAGTTTGGAACAGAGTGAGTCCATTGTCATGGGACATCCTGTGACTGTCTATGTTTCACATGGAGTGGTAATTCTATTGACCAGAACTAAAACACAGTATCTCACCCCTAGTCGGCTGACTAAATACGAGAGGATTCTTGTGGGTGCAGCAAATGTGAGCATTGTTAGGTGCGGTATTCTGAACCCTGCCACCTTACTCCCCGACCCCTCGGAAATGGAAGGTGGGGATGATGATGAACATGATTGTATTGATCTGACAGAGTTCAGTACCAAGCCACGCCCTGACATAAAAGAAGTACCATTGCCTGAGCATGATAAAGAACTGTTTGTGGATGGTTCCTGCCTAAGACATGAATTAGGAGGCTTGAGTGCTGCTTATGCAGTAGTATCTTTTGAAAAAAT
Source organism: Lissotriton helveticus (assembly GCF_964261635.1). Classification (NCBI taxonomy): domain Eukaryota; kingdom Metazoa; phylum Chordata; class Amphibia; order Caudata; family Salamandridae; genus Lissotriton; species Lissotriton helveticus. Next base: position 1,467,588,696 of record NC_136059.1, read on the forward strand.
TGAACAAGCAGGTTACCTATATCACATCAAGTCTGCACAAGTAGCCGAATTGATAGCCCTGATAATGGCTTGCAAAATTGGGAAGGACTTACGCATAACAGTGTATACTGACAGTCAGTACTGTTATGGCGTTGTGCATGACTTTGGCCAATTATGGATGCAGAGGGAATTCATGACTTCCTCAGGTACTCCCATTCGGAATGCAAAGGTTGTTCATGACCTTTTAGAGGCCATCCAGTTGCCCAAAGAACTGGCAGTGGTAAAATGTGCTGCTCATCAAAGGAGCATGGACAGAGTATCACTGGGAAACGATTATGCTGATCGAGTGGCTCAATGGTGTGCCAAAGATCGATATATTATAAATCCAAAACGAGGGGGGCCAGGAACCAGCTGCCAGCTTCAGGTGTTTGAGGAAGTGCCTACATGGGATGAAGTGAGAGAATGGCAGGAGTCGGCTCCTTGGCAAGAAAGAGAGAAATGGAAGGAGGATGGGTGTAGACCGAGGCGTGTGGATGGTGTGATTTTGGGCCCAACTGGTATGCCTGTGTTACCCCGACACTTGCTTGGCACAATGGCAAGATTAATACATGAAGGATCACACATTGGTAGGGATGCCATGATTCTGGTATTTCAACAGACTTGGTACAGCAAGAAATTCAGGAAGGTAGCAGAGTCCCTCTGCCAAAGGTGCCTGTCATGTCAACAGATGAACCCAGGCAAGAGGACAATGGTTGAACTGAGCAAGATTGGGAGGTCAGGGGGTCCCTTTATAAGAATACAGGTTGATTTCATCACCATGCCCCGTTGTGAAGGGAAACGATATGTCCTTGTCATTGTGTGCGTATTTTCAAAATGGGTAGAAGCTTACCCTACTCCCAAGAGTGACGCACTGACAGTAGCAAAGTGTTTACTAAAAGAGCTGATACCTAGGTTCGGAATACCATACATTATTGAATCAGACCAAGGTGGACATTTCCACAATGAAATAATGGCTGAACTGTGTAAGGCCTTTGGGATAAGGCAGAAACTTCATTGTGCATACCATCCAGAGGCTTCTGGAATAGTGGAACAAGTAAATGGAACTATCAAAAACAGACTAGCAAAGCTGACTGATGCTACTGGCATGAACTGGGTGAAGGCCCTGCCCCTGGTCCTGATGGGACTAAGAAGTGTTCCAGACCGCAAGACAGGCCTAAGTCCCCATGAAATCATTATGGGAAGAGTGATGAGACAAGCATGGGTGCCAGGAAGCAAACTGTTGAGTATTACTGATGATTTGGTGCTTGAATACTGCAGAAGATTGGGTGACCAAGTGCGTTCTATCTCTCGCCAGATTGGAGACGACGGCATCCTTAATCCAACGACTCCTCTCCACAACTTGGTTCCAGGAGACTGGGTCAAAATAAAGAAGCACACTCGATCAAGCTGTCTGGCACCCAGGTGGGGAAAGAAGCGCCAAGTAATCCTGGTGACAACCACTGCAGTGAAAGTCGCAGGTGTTCCCCAGTGGATCCACGCCGGACACACCCAGAAGGTATTGCCAGACAAAGGATTTGAAGAACCAGGGCAACCAGCAGAGGACCCTGAAGAAGCCAGACCAGTAGCAACTGACAACGAGCAGCCCAGCACCAGTCAGGTTGCAGGAACAGCAGACGTTGGCCCAGGAGTAGTTGACTGCGAACTGCCAAGAAACCAGCCTGCTGAAGAAGTCCAGGAAACTGAGCCAGGAGTAGCTGAAGACGAGCTGCCAAGCATATGGCCAGAAGAATGGATACCGATGATTGATCTGACCGAAGATCCTATCAGAACAAGAGAACGACTTAGTGAAGGTAGAGAGTGGACTAGTCAGGAAAAGCAAGGCACAGGCGAAGAACCTCAGCAACTTGAGATCCAAATCAAAACTGAGGAAGGAGAAGGTCAGACAGGGACAGAGCACGTGATTGATACAGATCCAGTGAATAAGACTGAACAAGTACCCGATACTGAACAGGTACCTGAGACTGAACAAGTACCTGATATTGAACAAGTGCAGGATACAGAGCAAGTGTTCGATACTCCTCCATTAACTCCTGATGTGGATAAGGGACAGACGAGACATAGAGTAATAGTTCGAGCAGAAGAAAATCAAGAGATCGAAGTGCTTGAACAGGATCAGATAGAGTTAGAAAAACGGGTTCAGGAAACAGAAACAGAAACAGAGACAATTGAAAGCCAAAAACAAAATATTCCTGAACAAGGCCAGATTAGCAACCAGGCAGAAGAAGTTGACGCTAGCCCTGGAACTAGTCAGATAAGGGAAGAAGGAGAAGAAAGTGGAGAAGAATTACCACAAGATAAAGAGAACAAGAGAAGAAGAAAAGAAAGTGAAGTCCAAGTACCAACTAAGAGAATAAAGAAAAGAAACAACCTTGAGCCTAGGTTTGTAAAAAGACTAAGACTAAGAATAAAGACAGTGGAAGAAAAACGTGCAGAAGCAAGAAGAAGTGCTCGAATAGCAGAGCAGGAAGAAGACTCTTCCAAAAGAAGGAGTGAGCGAATAAAAAGACAAAACAAAAAGTACAAGTCTCCTGAATGGACACTGGTTTTGGAGGAGCTTGAAGATCTTGATATAACTGACGTGAGTGACGGAGAACCTGTCCCAGAGTACTCAGCTGAAGAGGAAGACGAGCCACCGTGAATTTGCACAAAGTAAGCTAATTGTGTAAAGCAACAAAGAGGGGTTCAAGAGACTCCTTCTGAGCTAAAATGTCTGATTCAACAGTGAATGGTAGACCTAGTTGCAGCCGTTTTAAGACGTGTTGCAAGGTGTGTATATGTAGTATAGTAGTACTGATAGTTATCTGGATAGGATTAACAATTTTCATTCCCTTTGCTGTAAGTAAAGATACTAACATTGTCCCTACTGAAGTTGTAAATACTGACAGTGAGGAACTGACAACACAGAGTGTAGAAAGACATGAGAGAGCATTGAGACAAACTAAACGAGACTTAGAAGCATCAGATGAGAAAGGACTACATTATCATGGCATGAAGAACAGGACACATTTAAATGTTTTCGCAAACTTGTTAATACACTATGTAGAGACTATGGAAATTGAGGATTGCTATGTCTGCATGAAGCTACCTACTTCGGTGGCTGAAGGCGTGACATACCATCATCTGCCATTAACTTATGGAATTTCCTGTAGCATTTTAGCTAGTTTATTTTACAAAAGGGGACCGTTACAGTATTATTACTCTAACAATGACGTGATCTTTTCTGAACTACCTATACGTGGGAACTTGAATCCTGTACATACCAAAACTGACACCATAAGATATATGGGAGACTACTTTCTGACTATAGGGAACATTGACATAGCAGACGCACACAGAGATAACTTGACTTGTTCTTTGCGTGAGCAGGAAAAGATGTTCCTGAACATGGCAGAGAAAAGGAGAATTAAAATTCAGAAGAAGGCTAATGACGAAAGTCAGAAAAAGCCAAAGTGGGCAGAAAACATGGAAGGCACCTCATCTGGTGGAGCGGGTCCTGCTCTGTTGCTGGATTTTGAAAAGAAAGGCAAGCTATGTCTTCACCGCGAGAAGACTAGCTATTATAATAATGTTTTCATTGGTTCCAGTGAATGCGAACATAATTACAAGGTAATTGGAGGTTGGGGTTTCAAAAATGGGTCAGAGCCTGTGTTTCCTGGAATTTATTATATTTGTGGGGACAAGGCTTATTTCAAATTGCCGGATCACTGGTATGGAAGCTGCTACTTTGGCATTGTCTTCCCGAAAATATACCATGTGAATGGGAAAGCTGGAAGCAATGAAGATACTAATGGCTTAGTGCGTAGTAAAAGAGAAAGTATAGGTGAAATTATGGGTAGTATTTTCAGTGCACTGATACCTGGAGTGGGAGTGGTTCTGAACACTCACAGAATTTGCAAATTGTCTACTATAGTAGATGTGCTGTCTACTGAAACAGCTCATGGATTCCTGCTGGTCAATACTGAAATGGTTGCGATCAGATCAATGGTTTTACAAAATCGACTTGCTCTTGACACCTTATTAGCGAAAGAGGGCGGAGTCTGCCGGATGTTGAAGGCGCAACATTGTTGCACTTATATTCCGGACAAAAGTGTACAGATCAAAAGATATGTGAGAAACATTACTAATTTGGCAAAGGAACTCAAACCACTCGAGGTTGATAGTGCCTGGAAGAGACTGGTAGATGGTCTCTCAAATGTAGGTCATTGGCTTGCTGGCATAGGTAAAAGCTTATTATTCAAAATTCTGATGCCTATTGGTATTATAGGTCTTATTATACTTTCCATTTTCTTATGCTGTAAATACCGCAAGCGCACCAGAAAGCACGAGGTTAATGCAAGAGGGGTGAAACGAAGTGTGGATGAGATTGAATTAGAGGAAGTGAATGATCAGATATACAAAAAGGTGAAGACTTCTCACCCTGCTAAAACTGAAAGAGAAAAGCTAGAACGGTTGCTGGAAGAAATAGAACTTTATAAAGTGTGAAAGAAAGTTGGCATCTGGTTCCATTATAATTTGTGATGATAGTAGATATCATCAAAGAGGGGATTGATGAAGCAAAGCTTCGCATATTTTGCGGCTTGCCGAAATCAAGAACCTCATTTGTGTGTAATAAGGTAACCCGTGTATGTTTTACTAACGTTTATATTAAGTTTGAGTAAAGTTTGAGACGCTTGCCTATGTGTATTTCTAATGAAATTAATCCATGTCCTCTAAAAATGGCCGCCGCTTGTATTTTAGTTACTGCGCATGCGTCAGCCACACTCACGTGTCCTGACGCGTCTGCAGAAGTGGAGGGAAAGTTATGCGCATGCGTAATTCATAGCTGTGCTTATCATGTGGTACTGCTCGTGCCACTGCTCTTGTATTTCGTCTAAATGTAGCTAACATTTAAATTGCATAAGTTTATTTCTTGATGATGAGTTAAAAGTACAAACCCTGCGATGTGTTTTCATAATGACATTATTATGTATTAATTTGTTTTCGCTTACTTTTCATGTACCGCGGGCAATGGGGGTCTGAGTGAGAGGAGAGCCATATTGGAGGTCCCTTCTGCGCCTGTGCGACATTCGGCAGCACGAGGGACCTTGGCTGATGGAACATAGCCAGCTGGCAGTGATGGGCGAGATGCTCCTGAGAAAGTCACCTCTGCCCTGCGAGAACAGCGAATGTGGCTTCTTATATGTTACATTGTATTGATGTGCTACTGTTAGCTCATGGGAACCCAAACATGCTAGGCGGTCCCAAAATATGTAAATGAAGGCTTCAAATCGTATATTGTGATTGGTGTGTTACCCAAATCCTACCTTAGGACCAATCGAAATTGAGGGATTCTGACACTTTGCAACATTGGGGGGTGGTACACTGTCCCAAAACTGTATATCTACCCTGGGTTCACCTAGTGAACCGTCCGACTTGTCTGGTTTAGCTGACCTGTCACTGACCCAACGCACTCAATAGGTGACTGAAAATACAGAGAGCTGCGGAGCACTCTGTCCGAATTTGACCATAGACTAAGGTTTTACTGAACCTTAAAAGTGCTGGCAAGGCACTTAGCTGGGAGTTCGCTGACCCAATCGGGGTCTTGATCTATATCTGCAGAGCGGGTGGAGCGCAGGCGTTGCTTCCTAACTGTGGGTTCCGGTCCTGTCCTGAAGAGGGTCCTGTCCTGAGGGTTTGCTGTCCTGTCCTGAGGTCCTGTCCTGACTCTTATTCCGAGGGTATCCTGTCCTGTCCTGGGTGTCCATTCTGCACCTGCTGTCCTTTGAGGGGTATCCTTCCTTGAGGGTTTCCTGACTTTAACTGACCCGTGGCCAGGGTTTGGTTTCCACACCTTTCTAGGTAAATACTGCTCCGAAATCTCTTGAAATTCTTGCACCTTCTGAATTTCTAACTTTTGCTTCAATAAAGTTCAACATTGCAAATGTGATATTTTCCATGCCTTTCCGCAACTATTGAAAGTCATTTAAAATTTTGCAAAGTTATTTCTATGTCTTCTCATTTGTTAGAAATTATATTTTGCATAGCAGTGTGTCATTTCCTGATATGGTCTAGAACTTCGTTGCCTAGGTTGTTCAAAGGCCCTTTCACCTTAAGTGAAGCGTGTTATTCATTATAAGTTCTTCTATAATCACACACACTTAGTCTATCACTGTTTTAGATAATACTGACTTGCATAAGTATCTTTTCTCGTTACATTTTATTAGTACTTTGATGATTACTCTGCCATTATTTCTTTATGCATATGTGATTTACATTTTCTTGGTTATTGATTGCCTTATTTTACTGTATCTCATGCAAGAAAATATTGAACTTTAGATAAACATTTTAAAACTTCCAGTTGTCCGTGGTCATTTACACAGTATTTGAATGTTATTGGTTGGGTTTGTATTTTGCTGCTTTTCTTTACAGCTAGCTCCCTGATTCATTGTGGTCATTAGGCACCCGCATCGGTGGATGGTAAGTCGGGTGCACTGAGAATTGGTAGCAGGGAACACACACACACCAAATTGGTAGAGCTCGTGAAGTCACCTGATCGATGTATATGGTGATTTGAAAAGTATATGGGCCCTGAAGCCGGAAACGGCGAAAACTATTGGTCGGGTGGCCTCGCGCGCTCTATCAGTGTTACTTAACTGAAAGAGCTAGAAGGGGTTCATGCGTTTACATCACACTTTGTGTTTCACTGCTTGGTGATGGGGGTGGGAGGGCTGAGCACTTCAAATGTCCAGGCCCCCTCACCTCTTACAGTCTTTGACCCTTATTGCAGTATTCCAGAGCACGTGCAGCTCCTATCTGCAGTTTCTCCCAGCCTACTTTCTTAGAATAATGTGTAATAATCTAGAACTATTTCACCCTCTTTGTGCTGCTAGGGAAAATCGGCGCTATACCACTGAATTGATTCTTCTGCACCATCATTGCTTGCGCGATCTCACCAGTTCTCCACCCCACCCTGTTCAGGAAAGCCATGACACATAGCTCAGGGTTTCTCTCACTTGGCACTACACCTGTAACTATAGTGGTGTCACATTATTACAGTCCGATTACCAGGGCACATGTTGCTCTCTTTCTTATTTCACAAATTTCACTATACTGATCCCCTAATCCTTTTTGGGTTCCGGAGTAGCGTGCTACTCGCTGAAAAGTGCTCTGTCGCCTCGTCAGGGTTAGTAAGCGCTATATAAATGCACTTACAATACAATACAATACAAATAGGCTCAGTCTTAGTACGGATGCTTCAGCACACCTTTCTTGTGTGGTCACATACGTTACAATACCTCGCAGCGCCTCCCAAGACTATGAAGATGGGACACTCTATACAACTTTACTCAGACACAGCTTGTTAAAGCCAGCAGTCAATTGCAGTGTATTATAAAATAAAAAAGGGTTCCCAACATATATGCCTTCTGCCTCTCAATCAGAGTAGGGTTGAGTCAAGTTCAAAGTTTCTTTCAACCTTTGCAAGGGTCTGTGGAAAACGTTGTGAAGCTAGCAAGCTTTTGCAATTCACGTTTGCTGAAAAAGTGCGGCTTTTTGGACAATGTATTTGCATTTGTGTCAGACTAACACAATGGTTGTGCATAAGATATACTTTGCAAGACACTCTTAGAGGGTCATGTAGACCTGAGGAAGGTTTACAGGCCACTGGTGCTGTACAAAACTCAACTCATTCTGACATATTTTGGTTCCTTGCCCATCTGGCTCGACATGTAGGATTAAGTTGCATCCAGTGACATTACTGAGACTCTTTCCCCACTATGTCATGGTCAACAGCTCAACAATTCTTTTTTGTAAGTCGTGAGGGGGTGACACCATGAGTTACCTGCAGCGGGTGACACCAACTCTAGTGACGCCACTGTTTGCAAGTTTAGAGCTGGGACAGGTGTAGGAGTACAGGTGTTGTTGGTGGCGCACCCTGAGGTAGAACCGTAAACTCGTATGTTTGTGGCTAGTATTGACATACCGATTGCAGATTTTTTCCAACGATGCAAACATATGCACAAATCGGCTACTGCAAAATGACTCTTTTCGTGCCTTTACAAGAATGATGTTGAGAACACACCCATATTTTGATGGGTATTACGTAAGGTGTTCCACTAGGAAAATATTTTCCCCATGAGTTGTGTCAAAATTGTATATGTAGAATTTTCTAGTGGAACAAAATCTACATGCAAACATTTTTGCAATTGTTTACTCGATAAAATCTATGACTGCTGTAGATTTCCTGGAGTACTCTTCATATATAGGTATAATACCCTGTGAACAGATTTCTCACATTATAACCTAGGGCTTTGTGAAATCAGACTGTATTCGACAGTCCCAACGGATTCGTCAAAGATGGAATTTGAAATGTTTTAACATAACTCTTGTTTTAAAACTTAGCAGATTTAAAAAGATGCATTGACCTGGCATGCAACTGGTGCAGCGCAAAACCGGTCCACACTTAAAACTTCACAAAATATGACAGGAAGTGCCCACAGAGATATATCATGAATGTGCACCTTGCACATGTTTCTTACCTACATTTAATGATTGAAGAGAAAAGCTAAATTCAACATTATTAAAGAGAGGAATTATTGAAGAATTGGAGAATGTATTCATTAGAATATGTTTAACAATGTTTATTAAAATGTTTTAATGAAGCTTGACTAATGTAAGAACCATTATCGCTTAATAACTAATTCACCTTTCTTGAGGAAGAAACCCAACTTTCCTAAACATTTCTGTATAACATGTAATCATTTAAAAGGTCTTTAATATTTCATCCTTACATGTTTAGGATACTATGACAAGTGGAACGATAATTAATAAGTAATGTATTTACTAATGTACATCCATGTACATTCAAATGTTGCTCTCAATCATACTTACCTTTGAATAATTTGATGATTTACAGTATATGTTATGTTATATGAACTAAAACGGAATTAAGGAATTTATATTTGTTTATGTTAAACTGTGCACGTGCATATTAAAAGAGCACAATGACGTTTAATGGTTAACTTGACATTATAGTTTAGGACTGTATTTCACCATTGTGCCCGTCATAAAATGCTGTATGTACGTTTCTGCCAATGTTGCTTTCTTGCAGGTGTTCACATGCATTGCTAGATTAGAATAGATACATTCTGTACTAGAGATAGATAAATAGCCTGAGAAACAGACCTTGACGTCGAGTAGATGGGAAACGTGCAGGGAAATGGAAGTACTATTCTTTACAGATCTGAGTATGAGAGAGAGATGCCATTCCCATGTCTAGTGTGGTATATAGTGGAGAAGTGTGGCTCACTGGTTAGAGGAGGCAGACCCTGATGCAGAGGTCAGACCCGGGACCAGGGTTCAATTCCCGACGCGGCAGGGTCTTGAGCCCAAATGTCCACGGACTCGATAATTCTTGCCTCGGTGCCTACTCGAATCATGGGTTCACACTCTGCAGCTCTGGGCAATAGCTTGCTTAATCTCCACTATGGCCCCCCTGTGGCGGGATGCCTGGTCTTCACCTTGGGGATGCCCAGTAGGGGTAATCTCGCAGGGAAAGCCAGGACGGGTTCCCAAAGCAAGCGCTAAGAGACCTGTCGGTGATTTGGCGCTATATAAATCGAAATTAACATAACATTTCGCCTAGATGTTACAGTCTGCAGCGTGGAGAATAAAACAAAGACAATGTACATGTGACGATGATGTCACCAAAGGGGTTTCACCTTAGAACTTTTCGAATTATAATATACGATTCATCCTGGCTGACTGGGAGAACTGCAGAGCTGCCTCTGGATTTTTTGGGGGACATCTTTGCTGTGCCCCTTTCTGCAGACTCTATGCAGAACCTTTTTTGGACTCCTTTCCCTATTCCTTTTCTGATTCCCAACTACCCCTTCTGTGGAATTTGAGAGCTTTAGACCTCCATGTTCCCTTTGAATCCCACCCTAAGCGTGGCATAGGCTAACACTTATTCTTGAACTATTGAAGTTTCTTGACCAAGCTTCTGAGCTGTTAATGCTTTTCTTACTTAAGCTTTTGTGCCTTGTTCCTATTTCTTATATGGAACTCTTTGATTTCTGAGACTCTATAGATAATCAAACCATTCCTGTGATTTTGACCGTGCTTGGAAGATATAGATTACTATTCTATAGAGAAGAAAACATTTCTGAGCATCACATCCTTATGTCATTGTTCTGATCGCTGCTACAGAGTTACTGGTCTGTTTAATTCTGGTCCGTTTAAATTTCATTAGGAGGCTGGATTACCTGTTGTCATCCTGTACCTTTGCATGGTGTTAAGAGTGATCTATTTGAATCTGATTACTAATTTGTAATAAACATTCTTGAACTTGGCTATTGAATCCTGGTCCTCATTGTGTAGCCAAATGGTTTGCACTGTTAAAAGCATTTGATTAGATGGGTTATAGAAAAGACTAACTCTTTTTTCCCCTCAGTGTGACAAGTAAGGTTCATCGCAGGACTAAGAGTAAGTAGACAAAGGAATAAAGAAAAAGAGGGAAAATGTTGTGGGCCCAGCAATGCTGGATCAAATCTAGTACCAGAGGGTGGTTTGTCTACTGACATGAGAGAGTTAGGGTCATCAGCATAAGCTGTGATTGTAAGCTCACAGCCACCAAACATAACTAGCTGGATTTCTTCATTAAGTGAGAGAGACTTCAGGCATGGCTCAATATAAAGAGCAAACAGGAGGGGAGAAAGCAGACACCACTGATGGGTGTCCTATAGGGTCTTAAATAATAGAGAAGAATTCCACCCTTGCACTAACTTAGCCTTACGATTTCTATACAGGGATTGAACCCACTTGATAAATCTATTCCCAAAGCCAAAGACACCCATCCTTTCCTAGAGGCATCCCCACACCAAGCAGTCATAAACCTTCTCAGTATCTAAGAGGATTATAACGATCCTATTTTCCGTTCTTTCAGCAACATTGAATGCTGTAATTGCTGTGTTAGTATGGATTGTAAAATCCCTATCGGGTATGTAGCCATGTTGTTGAGACAAGACCACATTTTTCATTAAGGGACCAACCGTATTTCTACTGTCATTGAAAAAACCTTTGCTTCCGAATTAAAGATAGAGGTCTGGAAGAGTCCCTACCCTCTGGTGGCTTATCCTTCTTCAAAAAAATAACAATGTTAGTGAGATTCCATGTAGCAGTTACCTCTGTCCCCTTGTCAATAAACTCAGTCCGATTAATAAATAAATTCCAGTAGTATAATATTAATAAATACTTTATACAATTCCAGCAGAATTGTGCCTTCACCGGCCATATTTCCAGTAGGCAAAGCTTTAATAGTCTGTACTTTGCCTGCTGTGATGTTCTTCTGAAAAACCAATACCTGGTTAGCTTCTAAGCGGGGTAATCCACAGCACTGTAAGTATGCCATGAGGTCAGACGGACTAAACAATTAAGGCTGGCTATAGACATTCTGATAGAAAAATGTGAATTGCTCAGCAATAGCTTGGGGGTTAGTATTCAATACTCAATCACCACTGTTAATACTACGGATAGCACACCTTCATTTCTGATCAGAGGTCTGGTGAGCAAATATTCAACATATATTTTCACCATATTCGCACTGAAGTACGTTATTTTTATGATAACCAGGGGCTACCTTTTCCCTGAGACCCTGATCTAACATACCGTGACTTTCAAGTAGCTCAAGATGAAAAGCGTACTCCCCTGGATCTCTAGTTAGTATTGCCTGAGCATACCGGAGTTCTAGATCCACAGTTCCCTCAGGAAGCTAGTTTACAACCTCCTGCATAACCTTGTTTTTATTAAGGATAAACTGCAGCGTGGCACCCTTATTTAAGATTTCATAGCATCCTACACAACCTATAGTGAAGCTGTTCCAGTATTCAGCCTGATAACCCCTGCTCACCCCCTAGGTAGCTTGGCACGAGCAGACAGGCTTATCCCCAAGGCAATGTGTAGGGTAGTTGCACTTAACACACACAATGATTTCAGAATGCACCACAAACTGACACCACACAAGTAAGTATATCAAAAATATATCTTTATCTAGCTTAGGTAGTTTACAAAAAGCAATGCAGTACATAATCTCTTTATATTCCTGTAAGGTTGCACTATTTTCTAGGAAGTCTTTATAACATTTAACTCTCAGTCTCACAAGGTTCAAAAAGCAATTGTAGCAGGCTGTACCACTTTAAAAGTGGCTCAATGTCGTTTTTAGCGCTGTTCTACTGCAGCGCCTCCGTGGTCACACAAAAGAAGTCTCTCCTCGCGGAGAGAGACCCTCGCGCAATCCCCGCCGATCCCGCTAGCTCTCAGCCTGCTCTCGACAATCCAACGAGTGGCTGGGAGCTGAATTACCTGCAAGCGGGCACGGGTGGTGACGAGCGAAACACGCGGGTCACTCTGCAAGGACAGGGCATTCTTCGCACTCGAATGCGGCTCTTCTTCCTGCCCAGATCGCCTTCGGTTGCGAAGGGGGAAGCGTCACTCTACTTCAGCTCTCCTCACCTTCCAGCGTCGGATCCTGGCACAGTCCAATCCGTGCGGGGCTCCTCAGACGAGCCCCTCGTGACGTCACGGCTCCTTCTTTCTACCAGCCAATACCAGCGCGAGCCTGAGGATGATGCTGCGGCCAGGGAACCAATCCCAGCGCTGCGTATACTGAGGGGGCTCGTCTCTCTGAGCCAAACAGGGCTCCGCTCCTTCGGTTTCTCCTTCGGCGGCCTCGGCAAGGCACGGCGAGATTCTCAGGATGTTTCTGGCCCCGGAAGCGGCAGTGAAAAGCGGCACGGTAATTTTCAAGTGGCCAGAGGCGGGCAGAGTGCTCGTGAAGCCACCAACTCTTTTTAAAGGATAAGTCACGAGGGGAGGCACAACGATCCTCCGGTCTTCTGCCCTGAGGTGCCGATGAGCACACCGATCCTCTGGCACGGCCAATAGTTAAAAACTCACGCACCAAGGAGCAACTGGAGCACGGTCTCCACAGCGTCTTGTTGTTTCTGGGGAACCTTTTGACCCTGGGTTCCAGGACAGGAGGCCAGCTCTTCTCAGGCCCTTGGAGATTCTGATAGACACAGCACACAGCAAAGTCTTGAGGTCAAGCAGGCGGGGGTCACAGCACACAGCAAAGACCCCTTCTTCTCTCCTTCATTTGATCAGCAAAACAGGTCAGCCCCAGAGCACACAGCAAGGGCAGTCTTCCTTAGTTTCTTCAGCGGTTCTTCTTCTGGCAGAGGTTCCTCTTGATTGTAGAATCTAAAAAATCTGTTGTCAGGGGTCCTTCTCTTATACCCCTAAAAGTCTTTGAAGTCTTTGTGCAAGTGGGTCCTGAGCCCGGTCTAAAAAAGTTCTGGGTGTTGCTTGGTCACTTTGTTTACTTGGCTTCTTCCTTCTTTTTAGAGTGAGGGGCAGGGTTGTTAGGTGCCCGGCAGGAGGTGGAGCCAGCATTGTGGCAGACAGGCACAGCCCTATTCAATCCCAGTGCTATCCCCTCCCACCACTCTAGTTGCAAATGCAGTCATTCAGCCAAGGGCTGACTCAGACCACCTCCTGGGGCCTTCCCAGTCCCTGTCACCCTCAAACCAGACAGTCAATCCACAAGCAGGCCAAGGCACACAGAAAGGTCAGACAAGAGAACAGCCACTTTCTAAAAGTGTTGTTCTCAAACACAGAATTTAAAAACAACCTTTCCTAAAAGATGTGTTATTAAATTCTGAGTTCAGGGATATCACTCACTCATGTCCTATCTTGTTCCTATGGGAAGATAGGCTGGTAGCCACTGGGACCAGCCTCCCCCATGTTAGTCTATGGAGCAAGATAACCTTGCAGCAGTGATCACACAAAATGGCTGCTGTTCCCTACCAGAGCATGTTACCTGCACTAGTACATGCTCTACCTTTCATATACACTGCACCCTGCCCAAGGGGGTACCTTGAGCCTTCCATAGGGGTGACCAATTTGCATAAAAAGGGAATGGTTAGGCCTAGCCAGTGGGGACACTGACCAGGAGGACATGGCAGTTCACAGATTGCACACAGGCACTGCGGTGGCAGGCCTGGGACACCATTTTAGGGCTACTCATGTGGGTGGCACAATCAGCACTGCAGGCCCACTAGTAGCATCTGTCATCACCAGCCCTGGCACACCCAGTGCACTTTACTAGGGACTTCTTGGTGATACAAATATGCCAATCATGTATATCCAATCAATATCACAATTTCCATAGGGAGCACTTACACTCTGGCACTGATCAGCAGTGGCAGAGTGTCCAAAGCATCTAAACCAGCAAAAACGAAATCCAGCACAGCATCAAAAATACAGGAGGCAGAGGCAAAAAGATAGGGGAAAACCACGCCAACGGTGTCAGGTCTAACCCCGTGACTTTCAAGTAGCTCAAGATGAAAAGCGTGCTCCCCTGGATCTCTAGTTAGTATTGCCTGAGCATACCGGAGTTATAGATCCGCAGTGACCTCAGGAAGCTAGTTTACACCCTCCTGCATGACCTTGTTATTATTAAGGATAAACTGCAGCGTGGCACCCTTATTTAAGATATCATAGCATCCCACACAACCTATAGTGAGCTGTTCCAGTATTCAGCCTGATAAACTCCCTAAGTATCCCATCTATGCAAGGTTGATCATCTGGATTGCAAAGAACATGGTGAGGAAACATAAACTTAAGTTGGTCCCTCCTACCAGTAGTGATCTAAAGTGTCAGGGCTTATGGATTATGATCTGAGGTAATCTAAGGACAGGTTTTTATGTCTGTGTCCTGTATTGGCTGGCCCCCATCAACAATCATATCAATCCATGAGTATTGTTTATGTGGGGAAGAGTAGAAGGCATTACCTGGCCTTGAGGGATGTAAAGCCCTCCATACATCAGTCAGCCTGTGTTGCCAGGAGAGTTCTTAAATAGATGCACTGGTTTTCTATACAGAGAAAATAAAATAATCTGTTCCGTAATCCATCACACAATTAAAACCGCCCATGGGAATTAAATCACTCTACCACTCTAAGAGTTATAAAGAAAAAAAATTAAGCATTCTTGGTTCATCAGAGTTTGGACCATACCCTGTACAAATGAAATATTTCTGCCTATTTCTTATGAGCTGAACAATTTCAAACCTACTCGCGTGATCAGCTGCAGTCTTAAGTACATTTACTTCCAAATGCCTGGCAGACATTACAGCAACCTCTGTATAGAAAAAGACTGCGCAATGCTTACAATGGTATTACAGCCAAGGTGACTCAGTGCTAAGTGACCCTTATATGCCTAGTGGGTCTCAGTTAAACAAAGTTACTGTGGGTTGTACAGCATTATTTCTTCTTGCACTAACAGTCTCTTGCTAAAGCGGTTAAAGCTTGCAGCGTTCCATCACATACATTTAAATCAACTGATTGTAATAAACCAATCCTCAGTGTAGCCTTTTCATATTCACATCCCAAACAATGACATGTTGCATACCTGATTGCACCGTCAGAGAGAAACCTGTGACAACTCTGACTCCTATATTTCCCCCAATCCTCTCCTCCGCAGACCAGGCAGCTTGTCAGTCTGTATATTATGTGCATCACATTCACCCCCTCCCTCTGTAACCCCTCTCCTGTGTCTAAATCAAGGTATCACCCCACTCCTTTGCTGCCACCTAGAATGACAGTCCTGTGAGATCTCTAACCCAGGACTACCTGCCCACCACCATTCCCCGCCCAAAAATTCGGTAAGAGATACCCAGATCATTCAAGTAGTCAAGAAAATGAAAAAGAGAAAAGCCACTGGGTGTTAACTAAAGAAGGAGCTTAAATTTGCACATTTAGACATTGATTTAAGCATGGATTAAATAACCAAGAAGGCTTGAGTACCAAGTCAAGCGGGCCTGCATCAAACTCGGTCAAGTAGACAAAGGCATTCCCTGCCATTGACTTAGAGCCTGTGCTACCTCCGACTCTGTGTACCAGAAATGTGTCCAGACACCCTTGATAATCTTAACTCTAACAGGTTCCTGCAGAAATACCTGTGCACCAACAGCTTTCAGTGGATAAATCATTTAACGTAGTTCCCAACGTAGATCCATAGTATGTTTACAGAGATCCGATCAAATTAACACATACATTGAATTTACCTCAACAAGTGCAGTAGGATGGGCTTCGAGGGAGATTGCCTCTCCTAATATGAAATTGCCCACAAATATTAAGATTGGGTCCAGGTACATAACGTAGTGTTAGCATTGGCAGGATTGTGGTTTTTTGGGAGACAATGTGCACGTTGCGTTTGTGAATCCTTATACTAATCATCAGGATCCAGGATCGTTCTTCCAAACAGCCTGACAAAAACTGCTGTGGACCGTCTCCGTCTCTTCCTTCAGTTATCCCAAAGATCCTCAAATAGTTTCAAAGCTGGCGATTCTCTAGATCTTCTATCTTGGATTGGAGTGCCAATTGGCTCTTATTGCTCTTGATAGACTTTACTGAAGCTGTCCCTACTTCCTCAAGTCCTGCAACCCGTTGCTAGAGTGCAACCATTTCTGTGGTAAATGCTGTAACTTTCTGGTCACCTCTGCTAGAGACTTCTGCAGAGTCACAATATGTATTCCCTGACATTTTGTTTAGTATTGCAACGCCTTGTTTTTAAACCTGCAAGAGCTGTGAGATTGTAGATAGAGACAGCTCCTGCAATTCCCATGGCATAGAGGTATTAGTCGATGCCACTGGTGTGTAATATCCTGAAAGGGTGCTGCCTAAAGAGTCAAGACTGTTCTCCAGAGTTGGATTGACTTCACTACTGAGGGGGGGTAACAGGATGTCTTTTGTTTTTCCTCCACCCTAGAAGATTGAGCTGTCGGGCACACAGGGGTCAGTCGGTAGATTGAAGCGTTTACCCCCAGCCGCCGGAAGTGACCCAGTTATTCAGTAGCCTGCATTTAATGCAGCTTTTAGTGCTGCTTTGATATGGTAGGCCATTTGGTTACTGTGTTGAGTACCTCTTTGTAATTCAGGGCCTTTCTCCATGTTACCTCGGCCTTCGTGAGATGGCTGCTTGCCTTCCATGTAGTGCCTCAACTGCATGTGATGCAGCACTGCCACTCAGGGCTATGTCCATGCTCGTTTTATCTGAGATAATAGTACTGTCACTGCCTCCAGAGGCAGGGGCATCTGAGTACCTTACTGAGCAGTCATGCTCAAAATCTGCTGCCTGTTGGGTTGGCACTTGAGAGAAATACATTACGTTTATAAGTGGCCCCTCCTCCACCATGCCCCCAGCCTTGGTCCTAATGGCTCCCTCAGGGCCTCCTCAGTGTTTGCAGTGAGTTCCGAATCAGACCCCCGACTCTGTGCGAGCTCCCGAGCAGCAACTTGCCAGCCAGTATATTCATCACAACCATTGAATACACTGAGAGAGCTACCTTATTGCAGGAGCCCCTACAACATTGCTATCAGTCAGCAGAGAAGAGCAGGAGCGCCAGAGTAAACAAATCTGACCCCATCTTTGCCACAGGCTGAGGGCTAATTACTTCACCCACTGGAGCCCCTTGTTTCTCATTTGCAGAACCCAAAGAATCAGACTGTCACCTTTCCTCTCCGAACCCAACAAAATTAACTGCAGAGTGCTCCATGATCATCGCTCAGCCCCACGCTCTTCAACATCTACATGGCACCCCTCACAGCCATAGTCAGACAGCACACACTCAGCATAGTATCATCCGCCAACGACACCCAGTTCATCATCTCCCTCACCAAGGCCCCAATCACCACTAGACTCAACTTCCAGGCAGGAATGAAGAACATTGCATCCTAGATGAGCAGAAACTGCCTGGAGCTCAACTCAGAGAAGACAGAATTCCTCATCCTTGGACCCTCCCTCTCGAAATGGGACAACACCTGGTGGCCCACCGCCCTGGGCTGTCCCCCCACCCCCACAACCCATGCTCGAAACCTTGGCATCGTACTCAACTCCTCCCTCTCCATGGCTCGACAGGTCAACACCGTCACTTCCAACTGCTTCAACACCCTCCGAATCCTCCGAAAGACCTTCAAGTAGATCCCCCCGAATCAAGGAAGGCTGTTACCCACGCACTCATAACTAGCAGACTGGACTACGGAAATGCCCTCTATGCCAGGATCAACAATTCTCTGCTCCGCAAGCTCCAGACTATACAGAACACCACGCCAGACTCGTCCTCGGCATTCCTCGACACAAACACACCACCCAACACCTACAGAACCTCCACTGGCTCCCCATTGAGAAGAGAGTCACTTTCAAGATACTCACCCACGCCTAAAAATGCCTCCACAACACCCAACCCCAATACCTCAACAAGAGAATCTCCTTCCACGTACCCAAGAGAAACCTCCAATCCGCTGCCCTCGACGAAATCCAGTGCATCCGCAGAGCCAGGACAGGTGGAAGAACCTTCTCCTACATCGCGGCCAAGACATGGACTGAGCTCCCAATTGACATCAGATGCGCCCCCTCCTTGAACATCTTCAGGAAGACGATCAAGACCTGGCTCTTTGACTGAACGGAGCTGCTTCCCCCCCCCCCCCCCAGCACCTTGAGACCCTCAGGGGTGGGTAGCACGTTTACAATTCCCCTGATTGATTGACCAAAAGATCTCCTGAGGCTGAATGCATTACTGTAGCCTTTGCTGCCATAAAGCGTGCCCCCAAGCCCTCCACAGAGCATCCTCGTCCAAGGCAGTGTCATAATCCACGTGAAGTTTGCAAGACCGGTACCTGGGCATTAGGCAGCTGTTAGATGCCGGATATGTTGGAAGAGAGTGGAGCTACTATGCAGCCCCAACCACAAAACTGGCCAATTAGAGTTTTGCCCCGTACTCATAAGCAATGTTCCCTCTAATTTTTTTCCTCTGTGTGCTTCAGTGTAGGGTCTCCGTGCACTGCAGCCATGGCTATGTGCACCAGGAACCAGACCGCACTTGTGCGCAGTGCCAAATATCACTCCAAACTTTTGCTCAAAATGTGCCTCTAGTTGCGCTGCTGGCTCCCATCCTGGTCATTCATTCTTACATCCTGCAGATAATAAAATGAGTACTGCTGTGTTGGGTAACAAGCCACTTGGGGCCATATTAACAAGAACGGCGATAACATTATCGATACTGGGCTTGATAATATGCCCTTGTGAATACCTATGGAAGCCCAGGTTTGCTGTCCTCCACACCAGAACCTGGGCTTCTATTGGAATTTTGTAGGGCATATTATCAAACCCGATAATAAGGTTATCAGCGTTTTGATAATATGGCTCTCATTGTTTACAGACAGCGGTGCTTGATTTGCGCCAGTGGCTGGAGGCAGTGGGCATCAGCAGTCTGGATGTATTTATTATAATAGGATCTCCATCCAAATACAGAAAGGCAGAAAGGGCGAAAACTGTAGGAAATGGTGAAAGAAGAGATTAAAAGGGAAACTACATGTGCAAAAATAAAGAGACGGGAAGTGTAGAGAGGTGGAAGAGTCATGATGCTTCATGAAGATGAAACAGTCCTGGTAATCTGCGAAATCGGAATTCGGTAGCTCTGGCAGCGAGCACTCAATAAATACTGTGGGCGCTTTCACGTAATAATACTTTACATATTAACTACTGTTTACAGTCCCCACCGAACGTCAGTATACATGGAGCTAGTCACCATTTGAAAGCGCTCTCTATGTTTTGTAATGTTTTGCGTTGAGTCACCTCTACTCGGAATTCCCGCTTTCATAACTGTTTGTTTACAACCCTGGTTTATTTAATAATTGGCAGTAGCCTGACAAGGTTTCAGAAATAAATGGCCCTTTCGGTTGAGAGACGGCGCTTTCCAGCTGCCAAACAATCACGGGTGCGCCAGATGAATTGTTAGCGTCTTTTTTCCCCACACACTTACCGTCTTTTATTCAACACATACTTTTTACTTTAGATTCAGGCAGGCAAATGTGGATTCAACATTTTACAGCCAGATACAGCAATTTGAGATGCTCATGTTATTTTGAGAGGAGTCCTCTATTCTGCATTATAAGTATATGTAGATGCAGTTGAATTGTCTCTAAATATGGGAAAATATTCAGAAATGTGTTTTTTTAGAAAATTTTGGATAACCTCTGACAACTAGGAAGTGAAAACGAAAATGTTTTCACAGCTTATCAAGTTAGTTCCAAGCTAATGAACAAAATGAAACTGAGCTCATTGTATATTAGTATAATTATCCTGAATTTTTACGGAGCAGCCTAAGTGACATATATTTTGAACATGAGTGGCTATCTCTCGCGCACATTCCCCTCCTGAGCTACCCGGGGGTCCCCATTTGTGGGTCTTGATAACAAAGGGCTAATCTGCTCTCACCATTCCATATACCTTCTCTCTGCGTCCTGCTACAAGTTACTCTGCACCATCGCGTTCCTCAGTTAAGTGCCACACTACAACAATGCCACTGATACAATCATGATTCAGTGTAAGTCACTCTAAGGTGCTTCGTGTCCAGCTCAGCATGCCTAAACTGAGCCTCCATCACAGCGCCTCAATCAGTGGCGGTAGCAGGGGTAGTCTATATTTACAGCAACCCCCTTCTTTGGCCCCTGTCATGCCTCTTTCCTTTCCGATGGGATTTTCCCCTACATTTGTTAATAATAATATTCTAACAACTATTATTACTACAGGGAGTCAGAATTGTTTTTTGAAGCTACTTCCGAAAGACAGGGTTGCTGAATCCCAAGGCTGCATAGTTTTGACAGTAATGCAGCAAGCCCAAAAGCACGATGTGTTCTTTACACACCATGCTTTTTAACTTGATGCATGTCTTCTCTTAATGGAGCGCAACTGAGGGCTGATTGTAGGCACTTGTGAATGTATCCTGTTAATTGCAGCACCCTACTGTCCTGCAATTAACAGGAATATTTTCACAATGACCCACAATCAGCCCGCAGCTGTGGCCTATTAGGAAAGAAATGTAGAAAGCGTCCCCACATCCTGAAAATTACCGGTTTTTGGGCCGCTGGCATTTTAAAAGAGGCGGCGCAAATGTTCTCCTGTTATGTGCGCGCTTCACTAAGGACAGTGCGCGCTCTGGATCACTGAGGTGCGCGGGCGCGCACGCGCTCACGTTGCAGGGAACCCTGCTCCTTGTGCTGCTTCTAGCTGCCGAAATCTGCCGTATTCAGTCAGCGGCTGGACGGTGGTAAGATGGACAGGAGAGTGCCTCAGAGAAAGAGTTCTCACAGCTGCAGCATCAGCCCACCATCTTTATTCCAGAACTCTTTTATTTCTTTAGTGAAGCAGACAGAGGTAGTTGTTGAAATTGCTTGCATTGTTTTGCGTGAATTGCTTAGGAAAACGTGCTTGAGAGAAATTGTAAGCGAGGGTGAGGTACGACAAGAAGTGAGATTGGCGTCACAGGGTGCCACGTTGGTATAGGTTGGTTGGTGTAGAGCCACACTGGTATTAATTGAATACATCATAGACAGCCGCGCTGGTAGTGGTTGCTATCACTGAACAGAGAATTGTGGAAGAAAAACATTTCCTGGCTTTTAAAGATAATTTATGTGTGAATATTGCCTATTCCAATTGAAAATTAAATTATTTAAAGCATTACAAAGTCTGGTGAAGGGTATATGTGACTGTGCTTGCTAGAAAAGCAGTCAAGTCACCACCAACAGATATGCCAGGTCAAATTATAGCATAAGATATGGGTATCCTGTCATGTGTTTGGCTCAAACAATGGCACAAGATCACTGAAAATGATGGTCCTTTGGCATTTCCTCGGTATTGGACCTTTATTCTGAGAATCATTCAGCATTTAAGGAGGAGGCTGTATGAAATGAAGCTACCTCTTGGACCTACACAATACAATGCTTGGTTTGGCTTATATATAGCTCATTGAGGTAGTGAGGGGGATAACAAGAGAGAGTCAAGAAAGCTATCCACACTCGTATGGGATGCAGAAAAAAAAGCCTAGATTACTGACATCATGGAGGGAGCTAGACTATGCCCTGCTTGGACCAATGAAGGAGAAGTGAAGGGTAAATGCAAGGAAAAGGAAAAAAATAAAGAGCAAGAAGATATCGAGAACAGAGTTGAGGAAAGTGGCAGCATACCAGATAAGGATTTTAGGCCTGATTTAGATATTGATGGGTAATGGTCCTTGTTAGAAATGTGGTAGGGTGGTGCAGAGCGGGCAGGCGTAACTCCAGAGGACATGTGTGAAGCATCCACACAGTGCACACCGGCACACCACAAAAAGAGGCCACACCAGATTAGGTGAAAAGAAAAACTTTTGAATTGTGTCAAACATACGACAGTAATCACAATAATCTCTATACTGCGCCAACTGGCACCAGGGCAATATGAACAAGGGGATTATTTACATGGCAGGGCCAATCGTGCCGCTGCCAGAACCATTGCGAAGGACAAAGGAAAAAAGAAGAAAAAGGTAAGTCCATCAGCCTCAACCCTGCAATAAAAACATCATGGCATCACAGTTCATCGTAGTACAGGGGAAGAAAGGCTTCGTCCCGTTGGCATTAGGACACATCAGCACCAGCCCTGAAAGGGAGGGAAACCGGTTTGCAGGTCCCTAGGCATTAAAGCATTCTCATCAAACATGGACCTGTGGGCATAAACATTAGCATAAACACATTTAACATGGGCCATTAAACCTCTGCGCATGAAACACAATTAGCATGGGGGCAATACTGTCACTAGGCATTAATCACAATGTGGGTAGAACAGCATTACTGCATTGGACATCAGCATAAACCTTAGCAGCAATGCAATAAGCAGAAAAGCGTTAGCATTGACACATTAGCATAAATGCACTAGGATCACCACATCAGCGTAAGTCACATTAGGAGGGGGCATAAAACATTAACAGCCATGCAGTCATTGAGGGAAAGCGGCACACATGATAAGTGCCATCAACCTCGCAGGTTAGCCTTTGGCGCCACAGCACCTGGGGAAAATGGAGCCCCTCTTCCGGGACTCTAACAATAAAGATTCCCCCTGTTGTGCAGCTGCCCTCTCTTCTGCGGCGCAGCTGTGTTGAGTACCAGGAGAATTGGCCCATCGTGTCCTGGGAACCCCCCTCCGGGGCTACTAACTTCAAAACTGCCCCCAAAAGAACACTGGGACGTTTGAGTCCCTCTTCTGGACTCTGCAATTAAGAGTGCCCCCCCAATGTTGAAGCTACCCGCTGTCAACCAAGCAGGCAGGGGGAAATCCCACACGCCGGGATTCCCTCGTAGTGTTTTAGAATCCCGGCGCTTCAGACATCAGCTCCTCTTCTCCTGGGCACAGTTACAGCACCTTGGCAGCAAGCAGAGCACAGTAAATGGGAATATGGCACTCTGGCAGCACCCCAATGCAGCACACATGAAGGGCAATTGAAATATAGAGCTTTGACAGCACAGCGCTGCAGACGTCAGCTCCTCTTCCCCTGGCCACCTTGAATGTAGCGCTTGCGGGCACTAGGTCCCACTAGGCGCTGGAATGAACTCCCTATTAAACTCCGGTTGGAGCCCTCGGAGACCCAGTTCAGAAGAGAGCTCAAGACCTACCTGTTCCATCATTAACATGGCGGGCAGATACCAGCTTTGGATTGGGGTTCCTTGCTTCTCCCACTTACCATAGCGCAGGTACACGCCGTTGGGCGTAACCAGGCGCTTTACAAACCTCCTTATTATTAATAATATTATTATTATTATTATTAGAAGTTTCAGTGACAGAAGACAGTGTACCTCTTCTGGTAATCAGGAAAAAAGTGCCCACCAATCGCTAGAGTGCAGGCAGAGCAGCACAGTCACTTCAAATATGGGGCTCACCAGGCGCTAGGTGACTCACAGTTCCCGGGGTCCCACCCATGGGAGTAGCGACCAAGGTCCTCACCTCCTTGGAGTGCAGGAGGTCAAAGTATAGCACTCACAATGTGCTAGGGCAGCAGAGCAGGTAGGCCAGGCTGGGAAGATCAGCAGACAGTGGGCACTCACCAGTACATCACAGCAGCTCCTAGAAGCAGTCATCTCCCATAAAGTGGCACTCCTCCTGACACAGCAGTCTTCACTCCAGCAAAGGCTCTCACTGGCCCTGTGGACAGCAGAGGGGTACAGATGGGCTCAGGGGGCCAGCACACAGGCCCATGCGGCAGTACCTCCTGGCAGAGTGTACCCTCTCATTCCAGTCCACCCTCAGTCTGAGCACATTGCATCTCTACTGCTCTACATATACCAGAAAGGCTGGAAGCTTCTAGAAGGTCCCTGGCAGTTCCAGCCTCAACTGTCACTGTGGAGAATATAGAGCACCTTGTCACTTCAAACACTAGACCGGTAACCCACCTCAGTCAGGCGGCAGAAGCAGACAGAAATGGCGTCCATTTTAAAAGTGACATTTTACAAAGGTGCATTTCTACAATGGTGAAAATGACTCTGTGCACGCCATTGCGCAGCATGTATCACTGCATCTCGCACCACACAGGGCCTATACATTCCTCTGCCACGGGAGAGATATAGGTGCATACACCATTACACAGCATTTAACATTTCCATTTGAAATACATCCACAAGACTTCTTGATTCCCACAAAAGCGAAAAAATTCAGGGAAAAAGGGACAAGTCCAACAGTCCTGCTGTCACTTTTTCGACTGATTCACCTGCCGCCTAATTGGTGGCCAGCCCACTCTATTTAGATGTTGGCTGGTTTATAGACGAGAACGCCAGAGTCCCCACACTCTGTCAGGAATTTACAACCACGTTGACTGCGCCATAGGCAGAAGCGATGCAAGATGCAAGATGACCGCAGAGCTAATCACGATGTGTCTTTCCGTCGAGGCAGCTGCTGCAGGAATAGCTCAAAATTTGAGTAGGTGGAACCAAATGAAATGAGGTAGGAACATACCTTTTTTGTTCCTGTTTTCCACTTCTGTTTCCATCTTGAACCCCATCGTCCAAGTCGCCCTTTTTCTGCTTCAACCGCACCACAGTGCCAAACAACTCAACTCAACTCAGTTGTTGCCAGGATCTAAGGAAAGCTACTTTTACAATTGTCTTGCTATGAATCGTGTGTTGACAATTGCTGTAGCCTAGTGTACTTTTGCACTACTCTTACATGAAATGTTTTTTTATGTGTAATGCAGTAGTGTTCATCGTACAACTAATCAAGGTAAAATGAACACACCTGTATTGAAAATATTGTTATTGTGGTGCTTCTGGGTGTTGTACTTATGGCGCCTGTGGGTGTACATTCAATAGTGTGTGCATGTTGTCTGTATGCCATACAACATGTACCAAAAAGGGGCATAAAACATTATCTGCATATGTATTTTGGAGCAAACATAACATATATGTGTATGGACACAATAATAAGTTGTACTTACCAGTCTCCACTCCACTCCACCATGAACTCGCTGAACAGAGAATTGTCAGCAAACCACCACTAGGACATTCCCAGCACAACAGGGACATCTAAATAGGCTTGGCGCAATGCTTACCGGCCTGATGGTGACAGAGCATTGATAGCCAGAAGAGGAGACCGCCGTGTCAGAGGATGTTCAGCCAGCACACATCTAAATTAACGCTGGGTGGGCAACTCCGCTCCATTAGCGTGGAGTTCGGGTAAAAACTCTGACTCCGTGGCATAGCAGAGTTTGCCCCTGCAGCAGCCGAACAAGGGGTGAGGAGTAAGGGGCCAGCACTTTCCTGGTCTAGCATTCTCCACTATGCCCAGGCTGCCCTCCTCCTTGCCATAGTCTCCTCGCCATCCTCACTGGTGGTAATTTAGCCAACCACTACATTGTACATCTCGCGAGGACTGCGCATGCATGCACGCGCACATGCGCAGTCCTCGGGAGACGGACAATGTAAGGCTTTGCCAAATTACCACCGGTGAGGGCGGCAAGGAGGAGGGCAGCCTGGGCATGGCTGAAAAAACCAGACCGGGTAAGTGTTCACTGCTCAGTAGGGTGGAGCAGAGTTCCACAGAGGTTTTAGGCAACTCTGTGGAACTCCTTGTAGTGGCACTCTGCCAACTCTGCCTACCCTTAATCTTAATACGGGGAGTGGGATACCCCCAACTCAACGGAGTACTTGAAACCGCCATCACGGAGGGCTTGCTGACATACTGCCAATATACAAATCAGGCCCTTATTGACTGAGTTATTACTAAATTGCCCACCCCAATATGAAACGCAGACTGGTGGAGTGATTAATGAACCTATGAGAGGGACTTTTGATGTGCCTTCGGCACCAGTAAATATGAGTCAACATTCTGTTGTAGAGTATTTGGCAATGACAGCCCCTTCCAATTTGCATGCCCTGAACTTCCCAGATGCACAGACTGTTCCAGTCATGATAGGTCCTGTATTTTCTTAGTATAAGCCTAGAGTCACAGGAAACACTACATATACCTTGGCTGTTCCTACTGTGACAAATGCTGTGTCGAGTGCAAACCCTACCATTAATCAGACTGGGATTGATTGGTGCAGGAGATTTTCTCAGCATATGTCACCTTTTTTCCTGCCCAACACGAACACACCTCCCAATGAAAATGACAATATCCCTAGGACAGAGGTGCCTATGGAAACGTCAACTTCTAATGTCCCTTTTCCATTCATCGCCTAGTTCAAGTACTGGTACCTATAGTTGAGAAATAATTCTTCATACCCCAGGTGAACAACCAGGTTTCACATTCAGAGAATTTGTTAATTGGTTCAGAGGAATAGAGACTTCAGTCAACAGGGCAAATCCTGGAAAAAGTGGCACATCCACTCAGGTCCCAGTGAGAGAAAGGGTAATTGATGTGGCTAAATTGAAAGTAGAGTAAGAAGAAATGATAATCTGAACTCTGGTTTTATCTCGATTGGATATTTATCAGGATGATGAACTGTTATTCCTGTGCAAAGATATTAGTAGGCATGCAGGACGGGCTCATGACAGGCTATCAGAATTAGCTCAGATACATTGAATCGATATACTAAAGTCCAAAGTTCTACAGGGTAGCTACAGTTTCAGTGAATGAAAACTTGCAAACATGCACCCACCTGGAATGAAATTAGAGCTAAGGGAACCTATTTTCTTGCATTCGAAAATGGAGTGAGCTAGATTAATGGAAGGTAGATGGTCAAAGAAAAAGGAGCCATTGAAAGTCAGGCTGCAGATGCCTCCATCTGAGACAGATGGAGGCATCTGCATCCCATGAGAGAGGTGCTGGATAAGGGTATGTGCATATACCATGGAGTAAAACTGATCTACCATCCTTTATAAATGATTTCCTGAAATTGAGAGAGAATCCAATGGAATGGTAGAGACAGATTAATCGATTTGTGAACATATAAAACATTTTGTGGAAAGATTTGGATACTTTATTTGAAATTGTGGTTCCAGGTGATCTGTCGGTTGAATGCAAGATTTCTGTAGATTGGCCTGAAGTAGAGCTGATAAGACATCCTGAATCACATGCTCCGTCTCCACTGATCATGAACAAATACAATCAAGTGATTACATTTTTTAAATCAAAAATCTCTTCTAAAGAGATCAAGTGGGTCAAGATTGACAGAACGACCAAGAATCCATGCCTACTATGAGAGATTGTTGCAGGCATTTATTCTTTTTAGTGGGACAGAGACTACTGAAGCAAAGGTTATGGGAAATTTTGTCTACAGATTTGTTAATGGATTGAAAATTGAGGTTAGATCCATGAATCAGCAGCCTTTGATTTGTTGGCAGGGTAAGACCATTGATGAGATTTTGCGCTATGCCAAATACTATAGCAACTAATTAAAAATAAAAGATGCAGAGAGAGGCAGAATCAGCCATTTACTGAGAATACTTTTCCAATGCAAGGAGGGTATCAGCAGGGACTCGCTGCAATGGACGGTGTTAATGGATTTCAACTGCAAGGGTTTCCATAGAAGTATAGAGGATAAGGTCTCCCAATTAAATCTAGAACAGGTGTTGATGTGCCGATTTTGAAGAAGACCAAACCCTGCCATGTTTGCGACAAGTTGGGGCTATGGAAACTCAAATGTTGATTTAATGCTGGTAATATGGTTAATGGAAATCATGTTCAGAATGGTGATTTGTTCAGTCCCAAGGGAATAACATGGTTCAGAATCAGCAAGCACAGAGACAAAGGGTTCAGAACCCCAATGTACCCCAAGCTCAGGTGATGCATGTTCCACAAGCCTCACACTACAACAAAATGCCAATGCTGTAGGTGTTCTGAGATACAATTAAAATTTGATCCCCAATTTAAACACAAACCCTTTCATAAATGAGAACATGTCTCAACAATAGTCCGTGATCCAAAAAGATCATTTTAACTGAGACCTATAGCAATGACGGGGCCTGAGAGGGGAGGAGAATTGCGTACTTGGCGCAACCTTAGAGTTAGACTAAATCAGAGTGGTCCTTACGTGGATGGTGAGGTGAATGCGCATCCTGTCTAATTCCTTGTCAACACTGGTGCTACCCTCTCTACTGTGAGAACAGCAGAGATTCCTAACATACCCCTCTCAAGGCAAAGAATACAAGTTGTGGGAATTGCCAATAAACAAATGATTCACCCAGTGTCAGAAGCTTTACCTGTCAAAATGGGGCCTTTCGAGGATCATCACCAATTTGTGGTGTGTGATTCCAGTCGTGTCAAACTACTGGGAAGGGAGCATTTATGTAACCTGGATTGTTCCATATACTGCAGCCCAATGGCATTGAGTTTCATACACATGATGAAGACATTGGGGTTGATTATGATGGCGATCCGCCCGCCATCACAACCACATTTACCCCCGTCATATTACCGGCATGGCAGCACAAAGGGTTAGCGGTCGGACCGCGAACACCCTGGTCGGCGTCCTTTGGAACTATGTGAGCTTACTTTTGGCAAACACTGCCACAGTTTTACCCATCAAAGTGAAATTTCCCTTGATTACGTACGGTTGCTTCTATTCATATCACATCACTTTTGGATAGGCTACATGCCTACAATTGGAGGTTGTCATAATGTTGCTTAGAAGTTGATGCATTTTTACTCAATATATGCAAAAACTGCCCTGATAAAGCCCTAACCAGGTAAAACACGTTGGCTGCATGAGTTGGTGTTTTACCTCAATAATTTGAAAATAAAAAAGAAGCAACAGAGATACTGAAGACTCCTGATCTTTTTCTGTGGAATCGCAATTGTCGTTTACTAATCTTTCTTCTTGGTTTGCCTCTCCGTACTTTGTTTTTTTGTGCTATAACATTTTGGGTCTCTTGGCAGAGGATCCTGGAGGTGGACACCCAGACAAAGTATAAATATTGTTGTAACTACTAGGTGACGATGAAGCTAGTGCAGCTTTAATCATCCCTTGCTATCTTTTCTGTACACACAACCCTGAATCATCCAGGAAAGGCAGGACACACCTCGAACCCCCCAAGTGGCTGTCTGAAGAGAGTGCACATTCCCAGCCCGGTCACTCAAAAGCCAGACAGTCAATCCACACCACAGCAGAGGCACACAGGATGGCAAAGCAAGAAAATATCTCCTTTCTAAAAGTGGCGTTTTTAAACACAGAATATAAAAATCATTTTTACTAAAAGAGCATTTCTACATTCTGAGTTCAGGCATACTAAACTCCATTTCTCTATCTTGTTCCAATGGGAGGATATACTTTTATAATTTTACAAAGTATTCCAAATTCTATCCTATGGGACAGAGAGCCTTTCAATAGCGTAAAATATATTACACTGTATTTCGCTATCAAGACATGGTGCATACACCAGTGCATGTTCTCCATTTCACATACGCTACACCCTGCCCATAGGGGTACCTTGGGACTACCTTAGGGGTGACTCACATGTGACAAAAAGGAGGGTTACAGCTTGGCAGCTGGGTGCACTGGCCAAGTCGACCTGGCAGTAAAACTGTGTGCAGACACCTCAGTGGCAGGTCTGAGAACCCTTTGAAAACTGATCGTGTGGCTGGCGCAATCAATTCTGCAGGCCCACTTGCAGCATTTGATTTACAGGTTCTTGCACTCTCAGTGCACTTTACTAGGGACTTACCAGTAAATCAAATATGCCAATCATGGAAACACCAATCCATAATACAATTTACAATAGGAGCACTTGCACTTTGTTATGTTATTTTTTGTTATGTTAAAAATAATTTATAAAGTGCACATTCACCAAACGGTTTCATGGCGCTAAGCGGGGTCGGTTGCAGGTACAGTAACCGTGGAATTTAATTGTAGGTCTGAACGAATAACCAGTTTTTGAGGGATTTCCTAAATTGAGTGTAGGAGGTCGCCAGCTGCAGTTTGGGGGAGAGAAAATTACAGAATTGGGGGACCAAGGTCAAGAATCTTAGACCACCATGTTTTTTGCGCTTGAATGGGCAAGGTGTCAGCAAGTTCATGTTCGAAGAACGTAGATCGCTGGGGGGGGGACATAATGCTGTAATTTAAAAGCAATAAAGGCCAGACCACGATCCGAGAGGGCTTTGTAGATCGTGCAGCCTAATTTAAAGAGGCAGCGTTGGGTAACGGGAAGCCAATGTAGATTTTTTAATGAAGGTTTTACGTGGTGAGATTTAGGTTGGCTGTAAACAAGGCTAGTGGCTTGGTTCTGCACCAGTTGTAGCCGACGTAGTTTGTAGGCTTGGATACTGGTGTACAGGGAGTTAGCGTAATCAATACGCAACATACCCAGGGCAAGAATGACTTGTATCCGGGCCTCCGTGGTTAAATATCTGCTTATTTTCCGAATCCTCAGAAGGTGAAAAAAACAAGCAGAGACCACAGAGCTTATCTGTGCCTTCATAGTGAGATTGTTGCTAATCACGATTCCCAGGCTTTTGACCGAGCTGACTGGAGGAGGGGGGCACCACAGTGAATGTGGCCAAAAATTTGAATTCCAGGGATTCGCTGGGCCACCAGTGAGAATCAGCTCAGTTTTATCAGGATTTAATTTGAGATGATTAGTCTTCATCCAGTTGCTGATGAATATCTTAGTAGACTGAAAGCTCTCCATTGATGAAGGGGAAGAGTCAATATTGAACACTAACTGGAGATCATCAGCATAGTTAAATATACCAAACTCTCTCTTTTGGAGGGCCAGAATTAAGGGAAAGATATACAAATGAAAGAGGAGGGGAGAAAGCGATGAGCCCTGTGGGACCCCTCACTTCAGTCTTCATTTTTCAGCAAGAAAGCTGGCGAAGCGGACTGCTTGGAAACGATCACTGAGGAAAGAAGACATCCATTTCAATGAAAGACCCCGGATCCCAGTGCTTCTGACCCGGTCAACCAGCAAGTGGCGGTCGACTATATCGAAAGTGGCCAAGAGATCAAGGAGCACCAGGGCTTGCATAGTGTTCTGGTCAGCCCCCCTTCTTAATTCATCGAGAGCTGCTAAGATGACAGACTCAGTAGAGTCTTCGGGTCTAAAACCGGCTTGGTGTGGGCCCAGATAGTGCGACTGCTCTACAAAAGTGCTGAGGCAGTTAGCAACATGGGTTTCTAGGATTTTTCCCAAGAAGGGGAGCAGTGAGATAGGACGAAAGTTACTAGGTGTTGAGGGGTCAGTGCCTGTTTTTTTTAAAATAGGTACGACTTCTGCACTCTTAAAGAGATTGGGGACAATGCCTTTAGTGAGGGAATTATGAAAGAGCGACATTGGAGGCTCAGGACAATGGCGGAAAACTTCCCGAAGGATATGAGGGGGACAGCTGTCTGTGGGGCGACCAGAACAAACCTTCTTAAGTAAAGAGACTAAAGCCTCTTGGGTAATGAGAGGTGTTGGACTTGGCCCTTATGGCAGGTTCACCCCTAGACTTTTTGCTTTTAATGGTGACCTGGTGATGGTGATTTTTGGGTTCTGCGCACTTTCACTGTGGCCCAGTGGAAAGTGCGTGCGCACTTTGAGTGCATGTGGTGAGATAGGCCTGCCCTCCCATAGGAATGCATGGGGAGTGTATGTGTCCCTGGTAATTCCGGATGCGTGGGGTGTACAGGCTCAAGTCTGGTATGTGTGGACTCGTGTGATTGAATGCTGCGAGATGATGTATGCAGCATGTATGTGTCTAGTGTGGAAGTGCCACTTCTAGACATTGATGTACGTGTGCTGTGAGGGTGCTGGAGTGTGATTGGCTGGAGCTGGCTGGGGTGCGAGGCTCCAGGATGTCTGGATGGGTCTGCCCGGTGGTGAGTGTGAGATTAGCATGCTGATGGCTGGGGAGGGCTGCACCTGGTTCCTGATGGGGCTGGGCTTTCCCCCACACAATACTGGCTCCGCCCCCTGTGGTGCGTCTAACGACCCTAGCCCTGCCAGTGAATAGAGTGAAGTGATGAGCACATCAAGGGTGCTCCAAAACCAGCTGCGACTGGTTTCTCTCCCACCCTGCACCTACAGACAAAGGAATGTGGTGTATAAAAATGGGGCTGTGTCCCCACACAAACTGTTCTCTTCCAGGATCCTGCCTGAGGGGGCTGCTGCTGTTGCTGGGCCAGAGGACCGCCACTTGGACTGTCTCCCTGCCTGGAGACCCAGTGAGCTGGCTCTGGGCCCAGCCTTGCCCCTCCCCCCGCCTGCCTAGAAGGACTTTTGCTGGGCTTGTTGGCCCCTAGCGCCTGGGAGCGCTTTATTTGGGCCTCTAGCGCTTGAGAGCGCTTTATTTCGTCCTAGCGCTGGAAGCGCTGTATTTTGTGCCCACAAGCGCCTGTGAGCGCTTTAATTGTGCCCTAGCGCAGGGAGCGCTTTATTTTACTTATTGCGCTTGTGAGCGCTTTAATTGCAAAGGAGCCGGTGCCCACCCGGCATTGCCCCACTGGTCTGCTGCCCCAAGCGAGTGCCCACCTCGAGATCACAGCCGCAGGCCGGGAAAACCTTTCATCGCCACCCGGCCCGCGACCAGGAAGTCAGGCAGGCCGGGGGCGGGCCTCCGGGACAACCGGAACCGGATGTAGGAGGGCGGGAGCCCACCCTGCCACCCACGGAAGAGCCGCGGCGTGAGAAACAGAGTGGCTGCAGGTGCAGGCGGGGCTCCGGTGCCTGAAGGAGAGCCCTGCACTGCCCACAGAGGAAGGAGGAAGCCGGTCCCCGACTGAGAAGGAGAGCCCCGAGGTGCGGTAGCTCTCCTGTGTCCCGGGAGTAGAGAAGCAGCTGCCTGAGACAGGAGCACGGTAAGGTGGGTGAGGTACTGGGTTTTTCAGAACCGGTACCGAACCGGTAACCCAGCGGTGTCAGGGTACACCCAAAGACCTCGGGTACTTTCCTGATTCAGACACAGAAACTCAGAGTCTTCTAGGTGAAGTCAAAGAACGCATTTATTGGCTGCAACCAAGTAACAGATATCCTAGAAGTACAACACGGTGTATATTCTCAGGAGACTGCTCAAACTTACAAGGCCAGTCTTCTCTTTTTATACAAAATATTAAGCTTTAGGCAAACATTCTTCACATTTCGGTGGATCATTCACATGTTTTCACTACAAAGGAAAAGCAGAGTCATGATGACAAGCCCACATTTCATTTCGCCCAGCCCATAATAAATTACCCGGCAAGGCCCAGCTTTTTCATCAGATATCGGTGGACCCCAATAAAAACGGGCACCTCCTCCTCGTAAAGCAAGTAGGAAAAGAAAAACAGGGACAGGTGTGATCAAGATTAGGCAGGAAGTGTGTGCGATGAAAAGGTTTTATGGTAGGCTGTGCCTTGATGCTATCTCGCTCGGCCACTGGGAAAGGAACTGGCCGGGCAGGTTCGGCCTGGGGCGATGGTTCCTGCTTGCCCAGGTCGCAGAGAAGTCAACCAAGGTGGACGTGCCCTTTGAAATCATGTTTGGCTTTAATCATTGGCCTATGTGAGGGCAATTCACAAAATGGCTGCCGTACGCAAAATGGAAGCCGAGGGTTCAGGACGCGAATTACGATTTCGAGGTGAAATCGTCACTCGAATATGACGAAAATGCTTGTACATAGTGCGCTAGCCATTCTCGGTCTTTTGATACCGAAATCGTCATACTATGACAAAGTTTATTACACGAGTCCAGATTTTTCAGAACCACAAACCCTCCTTTTGCCCTTACATAGGCAATTAACCTATCCTCATGCTAATCTGAGTCCAGGTGTATATTACTAAAGTCATTGAGATGTTGCTGTAACATCATCCTAGTACTTAGCTCATCTCTTGATACAGGTTTCCTTACACATGACGTAGCACAGAGGCCACACAGTGCAGGAGCACACTGTACGCACAGACAGAACAGGAAAAGAATGGCTACGACCATCCCAATGACCATCAGAATTTTCCATCCCCAGGCGGATACCAGTTCCCAGAACCATCCCATTAACGAGCAATCTCCTTTATCCACATGAATAGATTTGGAAATCTTATGCAGTTTGGAGATGGCCTGGTACACTGTTGGAGCGTTATCTGGAATGAAAACACAGCAACTCGATTGGATCAATTTACATACCCCACCTCGGTCAGCAAGTATGACGTCTAACGCGACCCTGTTCTGAAGGGTCATGAGACGATCCGACTGGAGCTCAGCAGTCAAGATACTAAGTGCACCGGCAGTTTCAACTACGGTGTATTCAACCACCCTCGCCAATTGCCTTATGTTCCTGCTGTTTACCATGGGTCCCCAGAACGGCAGAAAACCCTTTACGAAATCCCCAAATTCTTGTCCTGCAGTGTCTTCTTTACTGAAGGCACCTCTAACTAGCCTTGTCTTGTGGTAATCTGCCGCTGCTGTGTAGGTGGGAGGCAAAACGAACGAAACAAAACATGTGCCCGAAAAGTCAGGGGGCAACCATGTATAGGCTCTATCATGGCAGATGAAATAGGCACCCTTAGCAGCTAAGAACGGAGGGGAAGTCTGAGATGTAAGAACATATGTTTCAGTGCAGATGCTTTTCCCTAGTTGAGCTCTGGGATTCTTGCCAGTACCTTGCACACACAGGTGACCCTTATGGGGTACAATCCAAATCGGGGAAGATATCTTAGCTTGCTGTTTCTCACTCAGAGTAGCTCAATATCCGGTCACGTTCCATCCTATATATACTAGTGTCTCATCTCTCGGGATAGTCTCGTAGGAAATGTCTTCCTTAATCATGTCTACTATACCCTTAACTAGAGCACTATTCTTAGGATTGTCTGTTATAGAACGTAGGGGGTAGACTTCGTGTGCGTAGATGAACATTGTTCTGTATGCCCACACAGAACCATTGTGGCTGAAAGGCAGGACCAAGTAAGGGATACCTTTATCGGTAGTATGAGGCATAAGACCACACACCCAACAGTTAGTCGTGTTCATTACTAGTTGGTGTTGGTGTAGAAGCTGAACGAAAGAGTTATTAATAAACTCCAATCTCCTAGCAGATTCATGTCCAGGAAGGGGTTGAAAGGAGTGTGGGGAAACAGTAGAAGGAGGAGGTATGGGTGATGTAGTTGGTGTAAATGTCACTTGAAAAGAGAATAAAACATATCCTATAAAAAACATCGTAATGCTGAACAACATAAAAATGCATATCATCAAAAAGCTTTTCTTGGTCATCATTTTACATATTCTGCTTTTAAAGTTTGTTTCCTTGGCAGGTCTCTCCATCTCGAAAAACTCCATCCTCTCTAATATGCTGCTCGCAATGGTTGGGTGTTCTATGCTAAGGAATGCTTCTGTCAGTCCAGGGCAACTCCCTTAGACCAACCAGAACTGTCGACCTAACGTCTTCAGCTGCACCCGAAAGACTTTGGGCAACCGCGACCCTACAGCGGAACCCGGATGGTGGTTCGAAAAACAAAAATAAAAAAGTTTCTCAGATGGGAGAGCTGCACTTTCAAAAATAGCAATAGAAAGGGAATATCTTTTTATTAGTTCATAGTTCTCGGCCTCAGATTATATCTTTGTTTTCTAGGTATTTTCTGATCTCGGAAAAGGAGTTTGGGGTTTGTAGTGTCCAATCGAATTGACGGTGGCACAGCTGCTTGCAAGATATTGTCACTTTCTTTCTCAGAGATTGTTCCTTTTATACATGCATCACTGAAAGGTGAAAAACGAGGCATCGTTTCAGTCTCTGAGTCAGCGATACCCTCTTGGACCCACCGGTCGTACGGCAGAGGCAAAGGCACCCTCTTGCATTGTACGCCGTGGATCCAGTGCTTCTTCCCTTCTACACAAACAGCTGATCTCGTTGACAGAAGGACGAGGGGAGGGCCGGTCCACCTGGGCTGGTCGTTCTTTGTTCGCTGGAAATTCTTCACCAGCACCCAGGAGCCAGGTTCGATGTGATGACCTGGAGCTTCAGAGGCTTGAGGCAGAGTATTGTGAACCTGTTGGTGTAAAACACGCAATTTAGCCGTCAATTCGTACAAATAGTCAAGCAAAACTGGGTGTTCGATTTCACGAAATTTTGTGGGCCTTGGCACTCCCCATATGTTGGCCGGGCGGCCGAAGATTACTTCATATGGACTAAGTCCCACTCGCGAATGCACAGTCATTCTTGTTGATAGGAGTGCTAAAGGGAGAGCGTCAGGCCATTTAAGACCAGAGCTCGCTTGAATTTTGGCCAGTTAAAGCTTAAGCGTGCCATTATAGCATTCTACTAGTCCAGCTGATTGGGGGTGATTTGCAGTGTGAAATTTTTGGTGTATGCCTAGCCCTTCACACACTTTCTTCATCACTCGACCCACAAATTCACTCCCATTGTCATTCCAGACCATTCTAGGCATTCCAAATCTGGGGAAGAACTCTTTCACAAGGGCTTTAGCTGTAGATAAGGCAGTGTTGTCTTTTAGGGGGTACGCTTCTATCCATCTTGAAAAGGCACAAACAACAACGAGTACGTATTTTAGATTGTTGCACCTTTCCATGTGGATGAAATCTAGCTGCAAAACCTCGAACGGATACGTTGAAGGCGCAAAATGACCAGCCGGAGTTGGGGTTCCCCTACCAGGATTGTATTTCAGACACACCATACAATTCTTGACCACATTCACTGCACACTTAGGAATTCCAGCATTTTGCCATACTGGAGCCAACAATTTACAAATCCCTTTCACACTGATGTGAGCCATTCCATGGGCCATCGTAACCACTGCAAGCACATACGCATCGGGTAACAGCCATCTCTGATGCTCTGACAATTCAACCCAACAACCATTGGCATCCATTTTACCCGTACTTTCTCTCCACACACTCAATTCCTTCTCCGTAGCTTCAGCTTGAATAAATTTTACACTCTCTATCGTGTCTTCGCGCATTCCAACGTCACCAATCCATCTTGCAGGGCCCGCAACATACATTCGACTCATCACATTCCTCGCTGTTTCTTTCGCTATTTCGTCAGCAAATGCATTTCCACGACCCACATCATCAGTCACCTTCTTATGTGCACTGCATTTCACAATCGCAACTTGCAGGGGCAAAGTAAGAGACTCGAGGAGTTCATTCACCAACTGTCCATGCTGTATCTTAGCTCCATGCGAAGTCAGAAACCCACGTTCTTTCCACAATCGTCCAAAACTGTGAGCCACACCAAATGCATACTGGCTGTCAGTATATATGGTCACTCGCATTCCTTTCGACACCACACAGGCTCGTGTAAGTGCAATCAATTCTGCTGCTTGAGCTGAATTATGTGGGATGCATGCAGCTTCAACAATCGTATGTAAAGTCGTGACAACATATGCCGCAGTCGTATCTCCATTCGGAAGCTTAAAGCATGAACCATCCACCCATAGGGTACCATCACACTTTACAAGTGGAGTATCTTGGAGGTCTATTCTACCTTTTGTTTCTTCCTCCGTTCTGAGAAAACAATCATGCTTTTCAGAAGCATCTAGCTCTGTTTCAATTGGCAACAACGTGGCTGGGTTAAGTGTGTTACATCTTTTTATGTGTACATGACTCGCTAACAGTGTTAATTTGTAACCTGACAATCGAGCACTAGTTAAGTGCTGTGTCTTGGTCCTGTTTAACAACGTGTCCACTGCATGTGGAACCATCACAATCAATGTATTATTCATTACTAAGCCAGCAGACTGTGGAATAGAAACAGCTGCTGCTGCTGTGGCTCTTAAACAACTTGGCAATGCTTTAGCTACCGGGTCCAAAGTCGACGAAAAATACGCGCATGGGCACTGCTTGTCTCCAAACAACTGCGTCAACAATGATAATGCACAACCTTCTTTCTCATGGACATACAACGTAAAGGGCTTGCTGTAGTCGGGGGTACCCAACACAGGAGCCGAACATAATGCATTACGCAGTTCGGAAAAACTTTTCTGACAATCCTCAGACCATGGGACGGGATTCGGTGTATCTTTACAAGTTAATGCCACCAAAGGTTTGGCCAGCAAGGAAAAATTTGGTATCCATTGCCTGCAATATGATGTAATGCCTAGGAAAGCACGCACTTCTCTCTGTGTCCTTGGCACACTTAATTTCGCTATTGCCTGAATTCTTTCTGGGGTCAGTTTCCTTCCCTCCTTCGATAAGAGGTGACCTAAGTAGGTCACTTCTTGTCGACAGTATTGCAACTTAAAGAGAGAGACTTTGTGATGTAGATCACACAAATGACGCAATAATGACAATGTGGCTTCTTTACAAATCTCCTCAGTATCTGCAGCGACAAGTAAATCGTCGACGTACTGGACAAGTGTAGCACCAACAGGTAAAACAATCGTATCAAGCTGTGTCTTTTAGGCTTGACTATATATCGATGGACTTTCACAGTAGCCCTGGGGAGCGCGTTTAAAGCGGAAGCTTCGACCTCCTAAACTGAAGCCGAAAATATCCCTACTCTCTTCGACAATCGGGATGCTGAAGAAAGCATTCTTCAAATCAATCACCGAGAACCAAGTCGCACAAGCTGGAATCATAGTCAATAGGGCAGTGATATCAGGAACAACTGGAAATTGTGGCACAACTATTTTATTGACCTCTCTAAGATCAATCACGAATCTGTAAACAGGTGGCTGGGAAGGATCAGTGCGCTTCAAAACAGGCAGAACAGGACTATTGCACACGTTGCCTCTTGTCTCTTCAATCACATCTTTTTCAATCAGATCGTAAATGATCGCTAGCAAAGCTTTTTCACCTTCACTAGAAATTTTGTATTGGGAAATACGTGGCATTTTAACATTGGCTTTCAATGGTACAACATTTGGTGGTATTTCCAGAAGACCTACATCATTAGGACCAGTAGCCCAAAGAATATTAGGGAGAGATGACAATTCGGTTGGAAGTTTGTCCTTTGACAAATACATTGAGGAGACCACTTTCTTACCCAGTGTAAGTTGTACTCCTGAAGGAGAACAGTACAAGGTCGCATACAATCTTTTCAACAAGTCCAATCCTAAAAGTTTTCACCACAACCTGTTGTCAGAATAAGGGGTGCCTCGAATTCGCAAGGTCCAACAGAAAGGGACATAGGACTAGAAACTGGGTTTCTAACCGGGGCGCCAGAGAAACCTACTGAAACTTTCGTTTCGCCAGACAAAGGTGTGCCAGGGAGTTTAGAGTGCATAATAGAACTCTTCGTAGCACCAGTATCCAACAGAAAAGGCTCTGACACACCTGATGTAATCACCTCAACGTAAGGTCCACTCTGATCTACTGGAACTGAAACAACTCCCTCTCTTTGCCTACGGCTGTCCTAGCAATCATTACCTTCCATATTCTCATCTTCTGCATAGTAGTCATCAGCATAGTACTGAGCCGTTCTAACAGATGCATTATTCTGCTGATCAAACCTATTCATTGTATTTTGAGGCGGAAAGGAACACGAGTTCTGGGGGAAATTTCCACGTCCTCTACCTCTAGGCGTCTGCTGAACACCTCGACCTCTTGCACCAGAAGCGCCATTCATACGCTGTAGTAAAATAGGACAACTATATTTGAAATGACCCTCTTCCTTACAATATGAACACTGATTGGGACATACAGGGACACGTGGTTGAGTATACTCGACTCTTTGCGAGTGCCTCTGAAACTGTTGAGGCTGTTGATAGTTACTCTGACTACCACTATTTTGGCCACCACGTGGCGGATACGCTTGTTGTAACAGAACCTTCGTTTTTAACTCTTTAGTTTTCTTCTCTGCTCTATCTTTCTCATCTTTGCCTCTATTTTCGTAATATTGTGCAGTAGCCAATATCTGTGCTGAGTAGGAAACTGCCCAAGATCTCTCTGAATCTTTTAATTTCTTACATAACTCTGGTAACAAATTATGCACAAATTTATCGACGAACAACCGTTGCCCACCTTCTGTACTCATATCTTGACCACTGTGGTCGACAAACATTTCTTCAAACCTGGTGAAGAAATCAGACACCGTTTCATCTTTCTTCTGCTTACACGCAGACAATTTATCCCAATTCACAAGCATCGCAGGCATTAAAGTCTTCATGTAATTAATGATCCTACCAGGGAGTTCTGCTACTAAAGGTTCAGGTTTGGCACCACCAACCTGTCTATCATCTGCAGCAGCAATATTAGCCCATGAGTCACCTAACTCTTGATCATGATCCGCATGACGAATCTTTCCCCATAAAGGCTGTGGAACAACATTCCCAAACAACATGTCTATGTCGGCTAAATTCATAATGCAAGAGCCTGCAGTCTGTGACAATTCCTTATAATACCCTGCAGGATTTTTACGGGGATCAGGTAGTGTCTGCTTAAGGGCCAAGACTTCAGCTCGCTTCCATGGGACATGTACCCACACACGTTGAAAGTGTGGCGGAATGGGTGGGTTAGCGTTCGGGTCCCCTTCTCTCCATTGTGGGGGAACTTCTCTCATGGGATATTGTCTCACCTTCTTTTTGACAGAGGAATCAGGCTCAAACAATGACCGAGAAACACCTTCACTCCTCAATGACAACAACGTCGCAACTGCTTTCTTAACGTCTGAACCCACAATTGCGCCCTTTCCAAACTCGAACCTTATATGACATAACTCAGGTGGATTGGGCTCCAAATCATTCTCCTCTAAATCCTCACTCAGGAAAGTACACATTTTATCAAAAACGTATCTCTGTTTCGGTGCTTCCCACTGATGGAAGACATCCATAACAAACTCTAGCTCATATCTCGTCGGTTCCGTAACCCATTTATGTGCCAAATAATTCAATGTTTCCTTCTCCCTAGAATCAGGCAGTTGGCTACGCAACTGTGTACGCTCTGAGGCGGGGGTCGTG
The DNA here is from genome assembly GCF_964261635.1 of Lissotriton helveticus. Classification (NCBI taxonomy): domain Eukaryota; kingdom Metazoa; phylum Chordata; class Amphibia; order Caudata; family Salamandridae; genus Lissotriton; species Lissotriton helveticus. The sequence goes on from NC_136059.1 coordinate 1,467,629,862, forward strand.
CTTGTTGCCCCAAAGAAAGGATATAGAAGGCTAGTGACCGTGCTAGTCACTCTTTGTCGAACAGAGGGAGAATTCGATGAAAAGACAAGCGGGAAAGCAGGGGGAGGCAAGGCAGATGTAGGGACAGTGTCAGAAGAAATATCAGGAGTGGAAGTCGAGATAGTAGTCAAAGTTGTGGGAAGTAAAGGCAAAGCAGATGTCAAAGCCGGTGGCCCTTGAGGAGGCTGTCCTGGAAGAGTAGGAGCCGGCTGAAGGGCAGCCGGTGGAGGAGCAGGAGGCAATACCACCAAAGGTTGCGCAGCTAACGGCTGTGGAGGTGCCGTAGCATTCTGCGCATAAGGGGGTGGCAAACTTAGCAAATGCGACATTAGGGGGTCTTTTTCAAAATCTTTTGCTGCATCTTGCTGAAGAGGCGGCAAAACTGGATAGCATTTATCGATTACCATTTTACGTTGCCTGTGCAACTGCTCACTCATCTGTTCTTCTTCGTTATCTTTGTACTGCATAGCAGCTTGCATAATCGAGATACCCCTTTCTCTCCTATTTTTCTTCTCTAATTTGATTTCTTTCTGTTTGGCTTCCTTACGCCATAGGCGGAAAGAGTCAAACATCACCGGCCGGGCTTTCTTTTTAAATAGTTTAACTTCCAGGTTATCTAAGATTTCCGTGTCAAAGCTACCATATTGGGGCCATTTTAAAACACCATCCTTCCTGGTATATTTGATCCACACCTCATTATATGTGATGGGACCTACTCCGTGTTTCACATACAGTTCATAAGTTGGAGTTCCAATCGGAGGAACCGGACACGAGTCCTCCAATCGGGAGTCCCTATTACAACCAAGACAAAACAAATGTCCAAGTCTGCTAAGACCAGGCATCTTCGCTCACTAGTCTAGCTTCAAACTTCAAAGGATTATCGAATACGATATTCTCGTGAATACACGAGTCCTTCGGCTTTGGTACTTGCAAGCTCCAAATCAAAGATCCCAAGAGGATACCCAAACTAAGAACCAAACTAAGGACTGGGAGACGCTCCACTTATACTTAACTGAAGTATCGATGACGTCACCAGAAGACTCGTCTATCGTTTCGCTCTACCAAACATCAAGGGTCCAAATCAGGGCGACAGCCAGGGCAGCAGTCCTTCGTAGCCGTCGGGAAGCGGGGAACCACGCAGCAAAGACTTTCGGACCACGTCGACATGCAGGGGTCGATGAAGTGGCGGCCTTCCTCCAGAATATTCACACGAAGCTCCTCACGAACCTCTGGCTTGGACCGGTACCGCTGGAATCGCTCCACGTTGGGCGCCAACTGAGGTACTGGGTTTTTCAGAACCGGTACCGAACTGTTAACCCAGCGGTATCAGGGTACACCCAAAGACTTCGGGTACTTTCCTGATTCAGACACAGAAACTCAGAGTCTTCTAGGTGAAGTTAAAGAACGCATTTATTGGCTGCAACCAAGTAACAGATATCCTAGAAGTACAACACAGTGTATATTCTCAGGAGACTGCTCAAACTTACAAGGCCAGTCTTCTCTTTTTATACAAAATATTAAGCTTTAGGCAAACATTCTTCACATTTCGGTGGATCATTCACATGTTTTCACTACAAAGGAAAAGCAGAGTCATGATGACAAGCCCACATTTCATTTCGTCCAGCCCATAATAAATTACCCGGCAAGGCCCAGCTTTTTCATCAGATATCGGTGGACCCCAATAAAAATGGGCACCTCCTCCTCGTAAAGCATGTAGGAAAAGAAAAACAGGGACAGATGTGATCAAGATTAGGCAGGGAGTGTGTGCGATGAAAAGGTTTTATGGTAGGCTGTGCCTTGATGCTATCTCGCTCGGCCACTGGGAAAGGAACTGGCCGGGCAGGTTCGGCCTGGGGCGATGGTTCCTGCTTGCCCAGGTCGCAGAGAAGTCAACCAAGGTGGACGTGCCCTTTGGAATCATGTTTGGCTTTAATCATTGGCCTATGTGAGGGCAATTCACAAAATGGCTGCCGTACGCAAAATGGAAGCCGAGGGTTCAGTACGCGAATTACGATTTCGAGGTGAAATCTTCACTCGAATATGACGAAAACGCTTGTACATAGTGCGCTAGCCATTCTCGGTCTTTTGATACCGAAATCGTAATACTATGACAAAGTTTATTACACAAGTCCAGATTTTTCAGAACCACATGGGGGCTCGGGGTTGTTGCTTAGAATTCCCCCGGGCGGCCCCACGTGGCAGCGGGCTGCCCTGCATTCCGGGGCACCCTGTGTCAAGAGCCCCCATTGTGAGGATCCTAGAGAGGCTTGTGGCTGCCTTTTTGTGCATTTGAAGGCTCTCGGGTAATCGCGGGTTCAGAGTCCCCAGTGGGGGACTCCTACGCCGGGGTCATAGTTGTCGAGCCCTGCGAGGCTCCCCGCATCAGTAGTTCGAGCCCAGAGAAAGGCTCAAGGGGGTAATATTGCTGAAGCCCCAAGGTCCCAGAGGGCCGTTGGCGATCCCGAGTCCCCAGAGGGGGGACTCCAACGTCCAGGGGGCATTGTGTTCGAGCCGCAAATGCTCCCCGGGGGCACCATTGTTCTAGGTGTGTTTTTAGAGCCCTGACAGGCTCAGGGGAACCGTTTATTTGTTCAGGGCCTGGAAGGCTCCACCGTTGTCCCCAAAATTTTCACCAGTTGCCCAGCACTTTGTGAACAACTGCCACGTTTAGGACCCTGACTCTGGGACACAGGGCGTCCTAGCCCCAACAAGGCCAGTTGGCCTAGGGACTGCCACAGGTTGTGGCTAATGTGATTACTGCGCAATTGTTATTGCTACACCTCTGAATGTATTGTTGATGCATCATGTGTTTTCCTCCCTTACACCTCTGAATGTATGTTATGCGTCATGTGTTATGTGCTTACACCCCTACAGGTATTGTGATACTTAGGTGGTTGTTTTTCTCCTAGTGCAGGTGGTGCTAGCGAGGTCCTGGTTACCAGTGATTACTGGTTGTGTACTTTATGTTCTAATTTGTCCTACAGTGATTTTACATTCTATGTGCTATGTTCTAAAAGTGTTACTTCTAAAAGTGCTGATTCCTGACAGTGGTCCAGGTGGCCCTGTCTTGTACATATCCCCTGTAAATTCTGCCTGTCCTGTTGGCACATTGTAAAGTGTGTGTTTTTATCTAATGTGTTTTGGTGTAATACAAAGGCTATTTTTATATAACCTTGTGTGGAGTTTCCTTTGTGGTGGGCCTTGGGCGTTGTTGCTGGGGTGCGTGTGCAAATACTTAACTCACATCGCCTCCAAGTTTAGCCTTGCTGCTCGCGCCACGTTACCTAGAGGGTGAGCAGGGGTTATCTTGGCGTGTAACTCCCTTGCCCTGACTTAGGAGTGGTGGTCTCTGACTGACTTTGGCGCAAGCCCTGGCCAGCCAGGGATCCCATTTCTAACAAGAGGGAATTGATCCAGGTGGGGAGGATTAGTGTGTGAGCATCGAGGGTCTGATAGTGCAGAGGACTTGCGGATACTAGATTTGATAATGGCATTTTTTTCAATAAAGTAGGTGTTGAGGGAGTCGAATAAGGATTGTGATGGGGTGGGCATTGCTATGACACGATCAGGTTTAACAAATTCATTTACTATGGAGAAGATGTCCTTGGCTCTGTTAGTGGATTCTAGGATTTTTGAAGAAAAGTATTCAGATTTAGTCCTGAGAATGACGCGTTTGTACTCTTTAAGTGCTGCCATAAAGATGCTCTTTTTATGAGGCCAGCAGTCCTGTCTCTACTTTCATTCGGCTTGTCAAAAGGCCAATTTCATTGCCTTCACATTGTCAGAGAACCAACGTTGTGCGTCATGGGACCTCCTGTTTTTGATTATCTTTAAGGGAGCTATGCTATCTCTGGCAGATTCCAGCCGAGCATAAATATTTTCCGCCTGAATGTGAGGGAATACCATCAAGCCAGAGGGTTTAAAGGGAGCTAGTAGGGCTCAGAATTATTTGCTGTCTACCCGGCTCCAATTCCTGGCCATGGTAGTGAATGAGGGCAAGACTTTGGGAGTTGGTATACTCGGGGTGGTAAAGGTAATAAAATAATGGTCTGACCATGTGCAGGGGTAAATTCGTAGGTCGGCTATCTCTAGGTTGGATGTCCAGACCTGATCTAGGATATGCCCCTTTATGTGGGTGGCTACCTTGATGTGCTGGGTGTAATTCATTCCTGTTAACAGGTCAGTAAATTCAACCGAGTAAGGACTTTCCAGTGCATCATTTGGCCAACAGTTGAAATCGCCAATTATCAATACTCTGGCTTGATTTATGACCAATTCATCAATGGCATCGCTCAGCGAGTGCGTGAATGTGGGCATAAGGACAGGGGGTCTGTAGAGTAAGGCACAAATAAAAGAAAGGTGATTGGATTCAAATTTAAGTAAGAAGCTATCAACTAGTGGAATGCCTATTGAAGCAAGGGAGGTGAATTTATATTTCAGTGATATTACAGCTGCAACCCCTCCTCCCACTCTGTTCTCCGACCTATTATACTGGAGGATGTAATAATTGTCTGGGATTGCTGCTAGAATGTTTGGACTAAACTCAGCCGTCAGCCACGTTTCAGATAGGAGGAGGATATCTGGTTTGTCAGTGTCTAGGAGGTAAAAGATCTCGAGTTGGTGCTTCACCATCGATCGGGTGTTTAGATAACAGATTGATAATTCCTCCTGTCCCTGGCATTCGAGAATAGTAGGGCATCTTAGGGTTTTGCCATGCTTGTTTAAGGGCTCCTGAACACTGAACACTGAACAGAAGAGAGAAAGTGTGCAGAGGCACTAAACCAGCAAAAAGAAATGGGAAACACACCCAAAAATGCCAGGTCTAACAATTTTCCAAAACCACAAAGTAGGCGATATGTGTCACAGGTCAAGCTGCATCAGAACGAGTGAGTAATAAAATATGCCCCCCCAAGATCTCACATTCTTATAGCAGTGACAGAAGTGAACCTCTGAGTGCATATAGTCATTGCAGTAACCCATCCCATGTCCTGCAGAAGAATCGCTTTTTAGGCAAGACTATGATCACTCACAGGCCAGCTTTAGAGCTGGTGGCACCCGGACAATCTTTTTTGCGCCCCCCCCATATAACCTCCTCCTCGGATTCCCTCACTACCAACCAGCAAAAGCGTCCCTCAGTTCCCCATTGACTCCCTCTCAAATACATTTTATTTGTTTTAAAGCTCAGGTAACGGCTGGCTTTACTAATCGACTGAGCTACCCACATAAAATACAGATCTGTTCTTTGCAGCAGCTATATTATTCCTCTTCGCTACTTTATGGTGAGTCAAAACTGACCACAAGAGCCATCTTGACATTTTTACTGCTGCCTGAAAGCTCGACACACACAGAACCCTGCAGCATGTACTGTTAAATCTTAAGTTGTTGTTAAACACAGCGCTCCCTCTGAGGTTATTGTCCCCCTCCAGGTCAGTGTCCAGTGCTGCCGCACCAGTCGTACCTCCCTAACGCCAGCACTGAGTACCCATTATGTCTTTCAGAAAGGCCCTGATGTGCTGACTGCATGTAGCAAAGTATTTATCAAATAATGGGTCCAAAGACAGATTTCACTCTCCCCAAGCCATCACATACGTTGAACCAAATTAAATGTAGAAAAGAAGCATTTGCAAGAGTAAGGGCCATATATCAAGCCACCAATCAAAGTACTATCCCCTATCTATAGCTTAACAAATATGTATCTGCCATATGGGTTAGTCAAAGAGTTAAGAATCGTGTGTTATATTGATCTCATGGTCAGAATTATTGCCAGACAGCAAGTTTACTTACGTGCTCAGTAATGTACCCAGTCAAGTTTGAGTTTCTCTGATTCAAATGCAGATAGGTGCATTTCTTGAATGATGGAAATATCTATCTTTTGGTGTTTAGCTAATGATTTAGTGATACCATTTTCGGTCTGACATAATGTGACACATTTTTCACATTCATCAATTGGATTATTAGGTCATTACTGGGGCTCCGAAGGACTTCCACCGCAACAAATGATGGATGAATCAGGGTAACGTTCCTCATCAGCTAGGAAAGCTTGAATCCAGTTGTACAGTGATCAAGGGACCCACGTCTGGGCATATACATCCTACTTAGGGCAAAAAGTGGTGTGGCAACAAATGATGGATGTAAGGCTGAATGAATCAAACATTCACCCCCAGTCAAGAGATCTGGGTTAAATCCATAGTTATTTTGCTCACAAAGTCACCCCAGCTTGGATCCAGCAATATGAAAATCAGTCTTGACCCTGCTCCTCAGGGGAATCATCCAGCCTGAACTGTAAAGCCGGGTCCTACAGGGACTGGAAACAAGCATCCTGGTACTGGTTTTGGGTAACACTCTTCATCAGCCAGGCTAACTTGAATCCAGTGACACAGCTAGCAAGGAACCCATGTCTGGGCGTATAACCATCCCACTTAGGGCAAAAAGTGCAGTGGCAACAAATGATGGATGGAATGCTGAATGAATCAAACATTCACACACAGTCAAGAGGTCTGGGTTAAATCCATTGTTCTCTTGCTCACTAAGCCACCTTAGTTTGGACCCAGCAATATGCAAATCAGTCTTGACCCTGCTCCTCAGGGGAATAAAAGCCATGCATGATATTCAGAGATAAACACTCCCAATAAATAACATATAGTAATGAACTAGGGCCCAGATTTGCTACATTTTTGCATCTGGATTGAGCCACTTTTGCGGGGCAGCCCCAATGCAAAATCCATTTTGGCATTTACTAAGTCATGCAAAGGAAATTTGCAGGGCTCTGCATGGTTTACCGGGCCACAATAGTGAAACTTCGATAAACTTAAGCAATAGTATCACCAGAAATGAGATTGACTTTGTCGACTAAAGACAGACATCCCTCAAATGTTCAATGATTACAGATGAGTTACTCGCTGCTTGGTGATCGTCACTGTGATATTTTCCACATAGTTGAAATATGACAACACAGACCTTCTGCAAGGCTGTTTAAAAACCATACAGACAGCCCCCCCTAACTTTAATGCATGTGGTATCATCGATTGAGGTAAAAGTGTTTGTGCGGGGCGGGTTCATACTCGGAGTCATCAGGTCCCCCTCTCTTTGTACAGTAACATTTTTTGTTTTAAATTCATGGTTGTCCATAGTGTAGCTGCAGGATCGATTCCCCAATATCCATCCAATGAAGATGAAATGTGTCCAGATTGATGCATAAGACTTAATGCTGCTGAAGGTGTGGTTGTTCTTCTGTGTATGCGCGAGAAGCTTAAACCTCTGTTTGCTACCTGTTCTACTTGTTAGGAAGCATTGTCTTCTACAACACGCTTTGCATCTGGATTGTGTTTGTGATGGAACCTTGAACTGTCGATGCCTGCCTCTGCTTGTATTTTCTTGTCTGCCCATACCCTATCAGTATTTTGTTAGTAAAACCTGTTAAAACATTTTACTTATGCTAAAGCCAAAGCATTGGCATTGCTTGTTTTTGTTGCATTATCAACCTATGAGAAATCACAATTTATTAGAATTTTTAAGACGCATTGTTAAAATAGTCCTTCAAAAAGTTGAAATTTTAAAAAAATATGAGAAATCACAATGTATTAGAATTTTTAATACGCATTGTTAAAATAGTCCTTCAAAAAGTTGAAATTTAAAAAAAAATATGAAAATAGCATCATAAAGTAGATACAGAAAAACATAAATCCTGTGTATGAAAAAGGGAAGAAGAGGAAATCAAGAGTTGAGATAAACAATTAGCCATAAAATAGTTGACTTTGCCACCAACAGATGTTACACATTATCCTAAGAGGAATCATAGATCATTGCATCATTATTTTTACCATGAGGCACTATAACAAATTTCTTAGAGCACTTACTGGCATCATCAAAGCCCTCCTTGCCATTGGCCGAGGAGCGTCCTAGGGATGACAAAGATAAATAAAAGTGAAATTTAATGAATGATAAAGATATTTGAGTGTATGCAAATTATTAACTATACTGCAACATGTACAACCAAGCATTGGCGTGGCAAATATGTTTCACTATTTGAAGCCCTTTCTCTTCCCTTATGATGTATAGAAAGCCCCAAAATGAATAGAAATGCATGGAAACCCTGGCAGTGAGTTTTAGAAAATAAATCGCATTCACATTTTCATGTCTTTCAAAAGCTGTAATAAGCACTTTCCCAGTACAGACTACAATACCTTAGACTATTGCTAGAGGGTCCTCCATTGAGGCGCCAATGCCTTCTGTAATAAGCTAAAGTACTGTAAGACCTTACTAGTGGTCCCATATGCATTACTTTCTCCCTTTTTACAAAGCAACTACTTCAGGAAAGTCACAAGATATACTCACTGCAGAGGCAGAAGAAGGTTAGGTATGGTAAGCTTGTTAAAGTAGGAAGTGCAGACAGTATATGGTAGGTTAGGTATTGTAAGTTTTAGGTATGATAGGCAATGTATGGTATGTTAGGTATTGTAGGTAGGTAAATATGGTAAGTGTTAGGTTTGGTAGAAAGCTATGTTACATGTAAGTTATGGTAGGTATGGCATTTTAGAGATGGTAGGTGAATAGGTATGACAGGTGTGCAAGGTAGGTGTGAAATGGTAGATAGCTTAAAGTTATGGTACATATGTTAGGCTAGATAAAGTAAATGGGATATGGTAGTTATAGAAAGTTAGGTACGTAGGTTTGATTGAGAGTTAGAACTGGTAGGCATTGCTAAGTAGGTATGAAAGGTTATGTATTGATGGAGCAAGGTTTCATATGTAAAGAAACTTGCTTGGATTCAATCCTCTCGAAATAACACGTAAACTTATTAATCAACATGTTCGTATTGTTAACAAATGCACCACACAACATTTGTAGTATCTAGGGGAAGCTGGCCTATGTGCTTTTACTATCAGTAACCCAAATGCATTAAAATGGCTTATGAAAATGCGGGAACTTTACTGCGCATGCGTCTGCACACTCACGTGGTGTGACGTATCTCTGCTTTTGGTGGGATTTCTCACTGCTGCGTACTAGTATTAAAGATGGCCGCTTCATGTCTCACACACTTGGGCACCTGCTACTGCTCTAACTAAACCTTGTTTGTTCAGCTTAACTATTAATGCTACAGTTATATTAAAGTAATAGGAATAGAGTAGAAATAAGTGGTATACAGTGCATTCATTTATTTTCGCATTCTAATGTGTCTCTCTTTGACTTTATCATTAGCTCGTGTTTGGGCCTGGGATATTCATTGTAATGCCATATTGAAATCCTCACTGAGCATCTGCCAGAATCTCGAGAGTTCTCAAGCCATGGCGTTGAACCCATGCCAATGATAGTCTTACCCGCGATGCGCCTGGGAACCTCACCTTGTGAACTCTCCAGAGGAAGAAAACCATAAACTGTTATAATTTGTATATCATTTTGCTACAGTAATGCTGGGTGGAATAAAAATCATGGGAAAGTAAATTATGGGTGGGAACATTGATTCACAATATTGAATGGAAATGATCTCATACTGGTATGGTGTGATGAGCTCTCCTCGCCTTTCTGACCAATCAAATCAAGGGAATACATGAATTTGCAACACTGGGGGGTGGTACATTGCCCTGGAAATTGTATAACTACGGTAGGCTTAGCTAGTTAGTTTGTTCGACTTGTTCGAGTAGCTGATCTGTCGCTGACCCAACGAATGCTATAGGAGATCGAGAGCAGAGGTGCTGGCGGAGCACTCTGTCAGAAGAATCGATAAACTTCTGAGGGAAAGGAATCGATGACTCAATTGGGGTCCAAGTGTTAGCCGCAGAGAGAGAGGGGTGTGACGCTGGCGTTGCACGTAGCTGAGGTCCTGTCCTGATCTGCACCTGTCCTGTGTTGGTTCGCACCTATCCTGTCCTGTGGGTGTTGGAGCTATCGGGAATCCTGTCTTTTATCCCAGCCCGTGGCAAGGGTTGGTCTTCACACCATTCTAGGTAAATATAATCTGTGTGGTATGTCCTTATACTGATTCCCTTTCTCACCCTTCCCAGGTATCAATGTCTAATAGAGTTCTCAAATATTTCTACAGATCATTGTCTTGATTGGTACTTTCTTTCTCGACAACTCTTTGACTGAACTTTTATGGACTCTCGCAAATAAGAATTTACATAGATAAAGTGTTTAAAACTTTCCAGAGTCTGTGGTTATTTTATGAAGGTAAATGTTATTATCTACTTTTTATTCTAACTCCCTTTGATCCCATAGGACTTAAATGCACAAGTAAAAAGTATTGGTAAGTCAATGGTGTAAATTAAAGGTCCTAAGTTGAAAATAAAATTCTGAAGGCAGGAAGGTAAAAGGTCTAGGATTATCTGTTCAAGGTGTGTATGTGTATGGGCCCAGGTGAGTATGGTAAACTGAGCAGGTAATCCCGGCGCGCCATCAGTATTTCTTTGGTAGCAGAGTAGTGGTTAGGGCTTAGTTAAGATAGGTAGATAGTCGTTTAATTGAATTGCAATGATTATTGATTGATTTTATGTATTAACCAAAACCTGTTTGTATTCTTATATGTTGTTTTGAAGCCCCGGGGAAATGGCATAGCGGGTGGTAAATGGAAGCCACACTGCAGTGAGGTCACTTGCTAAATGAAGTAAGTGCATAAAAGTTAAGTAAAATTTGAAGCACTGATTAGGGGTTTTCTGTACAATTGTATGAATAAGTGATAGCAAAGGAGTTCACTGGTGGAACTTTGGCTGTATATCACCTAGAAAGGGTAAGTCTGAAGGAATAACAGGTTCTTTATTGCTTGTGTGAAGAGTAAGCAGAAGAGACTTACACGTAGTGAGTGAAGGGTAAACATAAGGGATTTACTCGCAGTAAAAGAAAATTGTCTTTCCTTTGAATTTAGTCAATCAAGCAAGCACAGTGGCGAATGTTTCTACATTGTTAATTAATTAAAGTTGCATTTAAAAGTGAAAAGAATTGAGTTTTCGTGTTACCTTGCAAAGGTGGGGCGGTCGCGGGTGCTGCCCTGATGTCACAGACAGCCGTGCTGGGATTGGATGAGACAGCAGGTGTGTAGCTGAGGTAATAGTGTAAAGGAGGGGTGAGTGCAGAGCGTGAGAATGCATCTCACAGGAAAAATCGTGCAACCATTGGCCGAATTATTTCTGAAAATCAAAAGCTGTCATTGCAAATAAGAGACGCTCTGGTATTGGAAAAGCATTTCAGTAAACAATTGAGTATAACCGAAATTTTAGAATTGTAGCACAAAGTATATGTGGTATTTAGACTCAACAGATATAGGAAATCGACCCAATAGGAGGCACTTAGGTTTCGCACAAGAGAAGTACATAAGGGGAAACCTTATATCATGTATGGAGAAAAGAGAAAAATGTCATTTTTCAAGAAAATAAAGATTTTTTTCAAAAAGGATAAAGTCATTAAAACAAGAGAAGGGATTATTATTCCACCCCCGAATACGCCCGCATCATACATGATGGTAGAAAGGGGCTACCACACCTGTGTGTGGTTAGAGAACTTCATAGAGTACACTAAGGAAGATGGTATATTGGCATTTCCTGGAAATTTTATTTTTAATGGTATGATGTGGTATAATTTAAGAACTCGTATGAGTGAGTTAGATCCCAGACCTAGATTAACGTAGTATGAAGCATTAGAAGAATGGGAAATTGAAGCTTTTGAGCGACCCAGAAGTGACAGAAATTGGAGTAAACGTTATCACAGATTTCAAAGAGAGACAAGAGATAAGCAAATGCAAAAATGGAGGCAATCCATGTTAGTGGAAGGATTGTATCCTGTATTTGCCTTAGAAGAGCCATCCGTACATAAAAGTACATGACTAGTGGTGATTCAGAAGATGATTATCTTGAAGATTTATTAATGAAGAATCCGCCACCTTATCATGAAGAGGCAAATATAATTAACCCTAGTGCTCCATTCCTAAAGCCACCCTTGATTCCGCAAGTTATACATGAGACCACATTAGAGAAGGTACTACAAGAAAAAGAAAGAGAAACTGTAAATAAACAGAGAAGTGAGTTAATTCAGAAAGTTACCTAGTTGAATATGAGTCCTGAAGCCCTGACAATACCGGTAACTATAGGTCCTGTCGTTCCCTTGCATGGAGATAAACAGCCCTGTCCTAAAACTCCCGTTCTGAACACACCTGTAGTGCAGCCCCAAAAAGAAAATATAATAATTGATGACCAAGCAAGTGAGTGTAAGTCAGTAATTTCCTTGATGGATTTACCTATAAGGGAACCTGTGGGTGGTACGATCAGGAGAAACACTTCTGGTAGCTCTAGAGAAGTACAGATGGAAACATCCACAGGCACAAGAAGTGCCACTGTAGTAACCCCAGAAGAGATAGAAAGATGGTCCAGAGAAGTAGAAAAGCAAAAATCTCAGCCAAAGGTATTGGACATTTTTTAATTAAGAGTCGAATTAGAAGAAATGATAGCTGGAAATGTGGGATTATAAAGAAGTGAAGAAGAGTTGCTATTCATATGCAGATCAGTACAAAAGGGGGTGGTGATGGATGGAGCATCTGAATCAATCAAACACTCACACCCAGTCAAAAGATCTTGGTTTGATCCATCACCGTTCTTTAGCCTACTAAGCCACCCCAGTTCAGACATGGCTATATGCAAATCAGTCTGACCCTGTGCCTCATGGGAACAGTCCAGCCCTGTACCGCATTCATATGCAGAAGCATCACTCGAAATACAAAAACGTTTCATGAGAAATAATGAATTTGGCCAATGACATGGGAATTGATATAGGTAAATCTAAAGTTTTACAGAAACCTTACCGAGCTGTGTTTTCTGACAAGGATTTAGAAAACATGAATGTGTCGAAAATTGCAAATAAAATAATTATTGTCATTATTACAAAAATGGGGTGATTTAGACAGATGGAAAGCTAGACGGACAAAGAAAAAGGAAGAAGCTCAAGCAAATCGCGTTACATCTGAATACTTGCTAAAAGAACCAGAAAAAGTAGAAAGTTTATGTCCCATGAGAGAAGTTCCGGGAGGAGGTTATGTACATGTCCCATGGTCCCGACAGGATATTTTATCATTTACAAGTGATTTCCCAAAACTTCGAGAGAAACTCGTAGAATGGTACAAGCAAGTAGAAAGATTCATGAAAGTTGCAAAGGTATTGTTAAAAGATTTACATGGTTTATTTGACATTGTTGTTCCTGCAGATTTGTGGACAGAATGTAAAATTACAATTGATTGGCCTAGTGATGAGTACCCCAGAGACCCAAAGACAGGAGCCTCGTCAGATGATGTCATGAAGAAGTACCATCAATTAATAACTTATTTGAAAGAAAAGGTACCCCCAAAAGAGACAGATTGGACCAGAATAGCCAGAACAACCGACAATAAAGATGAATTAGAACATGCATATTATGAATGTCTTTTGCAGGTATTCAAGCAGTACCCTGGGTTGGAGAACATTGATACCAAAGATATGACACATTTTATTTATCATTTTGTGTCAGGTTTAAAGCCTGAGATTTAACAAATGATTAAGGACCATAAAATATCTTGGCAGGCCAAGCCTGTCGATGAAATTCTCAAATATGCAAAATATTGTGGGTGGGGATGAACTTGGTAATAGACAAAATAATTTAGAAGAAAAGGTAATGTGGGCACAAGTAAAATTAGAAGAGCAACATGAACTTCAGTTGAGCCAGTTGAAAAATAATCCAGGAAAAGGAGAAGGTCAAGAAGAAGGAAGTGGGGCAGGCCAAGGGGAAGAATGAACAGAGAAGAGGCAAAGAAAAAGTTTCCATGTCTTGGGTGCGGAAAATTGAAACTTTGGAAGAACGAGTGTACGGCTGTACAAAGTAATAACGTTCAAAATGAAAATTTAAATCCACAGATGCAGAATGGGGTGTCAAGAAAGCAACAGCAACAGGTAAAACAAAACCAGTTACCTCTTGCCCCTATGCCAGACTGTGGGAGGCAAGCTAAATACAGTGTGGATACCAAAAATTGGGAGAGAATTAATAGAAGAGACTAAGTGACACCACAATTTCTTTTGCACGACTCATTCTTTGAGGGGGGAAGAGGAATGCGTACTTGGCGCATCCTTGCCGGTAGATCAGTCAGATCCATACATTGAGGAAAAGGTTGAAGGGAATGATGTTTCCTTTTTGTTGAACACTGGTGCTATCCATTCTACTGTGAGAAGAGCAGACATCCAAAACCTACCCCTCTCGGGAGAATCGATCCAAGTAGTGGGCGTTTCTAATAAACAAATTAGGACCCCTATGACAGAACCAATGGAAGTAAGAATAGGCAATTTTAAAGAAATGCATACATTTGCCATATGTGATTCCAGTCCAGTAAACCTGTTAGGTAGGGACTTGCTGTGAAAAATGAATTGCACAATCTTTTGTATCCCAAGTGGTGTTGAACTTCAGAGTCCAGATGAAGACGGAATCTATAAGTTAATGTTAGCCAAACAGGAAGCTGAATTTAAAAAGATTACCCTAACAGACTTACCAGAAGAGTTGCAAAATACTGTAAATCCTGATGTGTGGGATTTTACCGGAACAGAAGTAGGATTAATGGCGAATGTTGACCCGATAAAAGTGACAGTGAAAGAAGGTGCAGTTTACCCAAACATTTAACAGTACAAAATGAGCCCAGAAATAAAAGCAGGTGTTGCAGCAGAAAAGGAGTGTTTGGTGAATCAAGGCATTCTAAAAGAAATAATGAGCAGTCCATGTAATTCACCTATAATTGGCATAAAGAAACCGAGCGGAAAGTATAGGGTTGTGCAAGACCTTCGCAAAATAAATAAAATTGTTGTTCCACGTTTCCCAGTACTGACAAACCCTGCAGTAATTCTGTACCAGATACTGTGGGGTGCAGGATGGTTCACTGTAATTGATTTGTGCCATGCCTTTTTCTCCATTCCATTGCATCCAGACAGTAAATTTTTATTTTCGTTTAAGTTTGACGAGCATGTCTATGTCTGGAATCGTATCCCTCAAGGGTACACTGAAAGCCCATCGATTTTTTAATCAGATTCTGAAAAAATGTTTTGAATCATTAGAGCTGCCCGGACAGTCTATGTTGGTACAGTATATAGACGACCGACTGGTCGCGTCTAAAACCCGAAATTACTGCGTTGTTGACACCATTGCATTACTGAATCACTAAAGGAGGACATATAGTGTCACCTGAGAAACTACAATTTTGCACCACTTTAGTGAAGTATCTGAGACACCAGATAGAGAGAGGTGTCAGAAGGGTGACTTCAGAAAGAATCAAAATAATTAGAAATATGAATTTGCCACAGACACAAAAAGAAATCAGAATGTTTCTCGGAGTTGTAGGATACTGCATGCAGTGGATTGTGGGATTTGCAGTCCTAGCTAAACCATTGATACAGATGACAAAGAAACGTGCAAAAGACCCAGTAGAATGGGACAAAGAAAACGTGACTGCTTTCTTAAAATTACAAAACTGTCTGTGTGCAGCTCCAGCATTAGGGATGCCTGATAATTCCAAAGAATTTGCACTGTTCTGTGATGCACGTGACAATTGTGCACTATCTGTTCTGACCCAGACCCATTGTCTAATGTGATGTCCTGTTGCCTACTTTTCTGCCACACTGGATCCAGTGGCATCAGCATTGTCAGGATGTCTGAAAGCGGTAGCTGCAACCTGCATGAGTCTTGAGCAAAGTGAGTCCATCATTATGGGACATCCTGTGACTGTGCATGTTGCACATTCAGTTGTGATTCTATTAACCAGAACACGTACTCAGTACCTAACTCCTAGTCGGCAGAGAGAATCATTTTAGGGGCAGAAAATGTGACAATTGTCAGATGCACTGTTCTGAATCCACCAACACTATTACCTAATTCACATTTTGAAGAGGTAAAGGAAGACGTCGAACATGATTGAATCGATCTCCCAAAATACTGTACTAAACCGTGCCCAGACGTACGTGAAGAGTCCCTTAAAAACTCTGAGTATGAGCTGTTTGTAGATGGCTCATGCATGCGAAATGAGGAAGGAGGCTTGAGTGCTGCTTATGCTGTGTGCTCCTTGAGTGGTATAGTCGAAGCATCCTATTTGCCAGGAGTCAAGTCTGCACAAGTAGTCGCATTGATTGCTTTAATAAAAGCCTGCAAAATTGGGAAAAACTGGGAAGTGACCATATACACTGATAGTCAGTATGGTTACGGGTTTGTGCACAACTTTGGCCAACTTTGGATGCAACAGGAGTTCATGACTTCTTCAGGTACTCCTATTAAAAATGGACGTTTTGTACAAGAATTGCTTGAAGCAATCCAATTGCCAAAAGAAGTGGTTGTGGTCAAATATGCTGCTCACCAATCTGGAAATGACAGAGTGACAGCAGGTAATCGATTTGCTGACCAGGTAGCCCAACATTGTGCAAAGTACCAAGTGGCCGTAAACAAGAAAATCGATGCTTGTGGAATCAGCTGCCAACTTATGGTGTTAGAGGGTGTTATAAAACATGGGAAGAAGTGAGAGAATTGCAAAATGAAGCAGAACCAAAAGAAAAGGAAGAATGGGAGAAAATAGGTTATCAGAGAAGGGCTGAAGATGGCGTCATTTTTTACTTGGATGGGAGGCCTGTGTTACCAGACTGTATGCTTGTTCCTATGGCTAGGATATACCACGGGGAAACACACATAGGTAGGGACGCCATGATCAGGTTGTTCAGACAATCTTGGTTTAATGCAAGGTTCAGAAACATAGAATAGAGTCTTTGCCAGCGATGCTAAATTTGTCAAAGCATGAACCCTGGTAGAAAAACTGTAGTTTGCCCGGGGAAAATTGGAAAGGTGGAAGGTCCATTCATAGGACTCCAGATTGATTTCATGCAGCTACCCCCTTTTCGAGGATTGAAGTATATCCTTGTCATTGTCAGCCTGTTTTCAAAATTGGAGGAGGCCTAACCCACACGCAGGAATGATAGCTTAACGGTAGCCAAACTCCTATTGAGAGAACTCATTCCTAGGTTCGGTTTTCCAGTAACAATTGAGTCAGACCTAGGGTCTCATTTTAATAATTAAATAATTAGTCTGATCTGTGAAGCATTCCAAATTGAGCAAAAGCTGCACTGGGCATACCGCCCAGAGGCTTCTGGAGTGGTAGAACAATTTAATGGCACAATCAAATCAAAATTGGGAAAGATGTATGAATCTATCCATTTGGAGTGGCCTAATGCTTTATCTCTTGTTCTGATGGGACTCAGAAGCATTCCAGACAAAAAGGTAGGATTGAGTCCCCATGAGATACTCATGAAGAGCAATGAGGCAAACGTGGGTACCAGGACACAAGCTGATAAATATAATTGATGATTTAGTGCTAGAGTACTGCAAAGAACTGGCAGATCAAGTACGTTCTATTTCCCAACAGGTTGGGGAAGACGCTGTGGCCAGACAATCAACACCAGCACATGACCTGAAGCCAGGTGATTGGGTAGTGATAAAGGAACACACCCGAGAATCTTGCCTAGCACCACGGTGGGGAGAGCCACAACAAGTAATATTGGTTACCACCACAGCTGTAAAGTGCAAGGGAATTCCAAACTGGATCCACGCCAGTCACACCAAAAGAGTGACAGAACCAGACGTGGTAGAAGCTGAAGGTTGTACAGCTGAAGGGTCCCAAGAAATCGATCCTGCAGTAGCTGATGAGGAACAACAGAGCACCCGTCAGGATGAATGGATTCCAGTAGTCGACATACCTGGAGAAATTATAAGAAACAGAAGTCAAACATATTTAGATAGACAGAGTGATAGTGAAGATGAGACAGGAATAGAAGAACACACTCAGATCACAGAAATAAAAGTCAATGGTGATACGGAGGATGACCAGATAGGGAGAGATCAATATACTCAGACTTTCGAAACACCCATCAGAACTCCTGAGTCTGAGGAGGGATAGACAAGTATTAGAGCCAAACCTCAGGCAGAAGACAATCAAGAAATTAAAAGACCTGAGCAGGACCAGATAGGTTTAGAAAAACATGTTCAGTAAGAAGAAGGCGAACAAAGTAAAAGTCAAAGTCAAATTCAGCAAACTCCTGAACAAGGTCAGATTAGTCTAGAAGAACCCATCCAGGCAGAAATGACAGAAATAATAAGCCCTGGAGAAGGTCAGATAGAGAGGAATTCAGAAGATGACAATGAACAAAATGTGCCACAACTGAATGAAAACAAAAAAACATCTGAAGAAAATCAAAGTACAGTGCCAGCTAAGAGGCTCAGAAAGGGTGATAAGAAGGCTGGTTTTATCAAAAGAGAAAGTTTTGCCTTAAAGCAGTAGATGATAAACCAGAACAAGTAAATGAAGTTGCAAGCCAAGCTGGACCGTTCACAGAAAAGCCAAAAAGGAGGAGTCCACAATTGAAAAGACTGAATAATAAATTCAAGGGCCCTAAATGGACCTATGTCATCCTTGAAGACTTTGAAAACTTAGAAATAAGTGATGAAAGTGATGACAAATTAATTATCGATCAGACTGATGAAGAATTGAGACCAACCTGAAAGAAAACTCACAGATTATGGACTGTGTTAAATTTACAAAGGTACACAGGGGGTAACATCTCCTTAGTCAGAAATGGATGATTATAATGTTGGTGGAAAACCGAAAAGAAACTGTATAAAAACATGCTGTAGAATATGCATGTGTAGTTTATTGATAGTAATCATAATATGGTTAGGACTGACATTGGCTATACCTTATCTAATGAGTGAGAAAAAACAGAATGACACTAGTATACATGGAAAGGTAGATAAACCTGAAAGGGTAGATACACATGAAAAACTAGATAGTCTTAAACAAGATAGAGTAGACTTAGAAGCACCAGTTGAGGTAGATTTACACTAAAGTAGAACTAAAAATAAAACAGTTTTAAATGTGTTTGCTAACCTGTTAACACATTATGTAGAAGCTATGGAAGTCAGTGATTGTTATGTGAGCATGAAATTGCCCACATCAGTAGCAGAAGGGGTTACATATCATCATTTACCCTTGACCTATGGTATTTCATGTAGTATTTTAGCTAGTCTATTTACAAAACTGGGAAGTTACAGTATTATTATTCTAATTTAGACGTAGTTTTTCCTGAAATTCCTTTACGTAGAAACGTGAACCCTGTTCTTACTACTAGAGACTCAACACATTTTATCGGTGAATATTTTCTAACAATGAAAGAAATATATATAGCTGGAGCACATAAAGACAACTTAACATGCAAGTTACTTGAAAAAGAGAAATTATTTTTAAATTTAGTTTGGAAAAGGAGACAGGATTTCCATAGAAGAGCCACTGGACTGAAACGCCAGATTCCTAAGTTGGGCTGATTTTAATGAATTCACTACAAATGGCATGACTCATGCTGCTATAATACTGGATTTTGAAAAGAAAGGGAAACTCTGTCTCCATAGAGAGAAAATAGATTATTATAATGATATATTAATTGGTTCCAGTGAATATGAACACAATTTTAAAGTAATTGGGGGTTGGGGTTTCAAAGATGGAACTGAACCAGTATTTCCTGGAATGTATTACATTTGCGGAAACAAGGCATATTATAAATCCCCTGACCATTGGTATGGGAGTTGCTATGTCGGAATAGTATTCCCAAAGGTATATCATGTAAAAAGAATCACTGGAAGCAATGAAGAAACTGATGGACTAACACGCAGTAGAAGAGCAACTTTTGCTGAAACTGTAGGTTATATATTTAGTGCAATAATACCTTCAGTGGGAGTGGTTCTGATTACTCAAAGAATTTGTAAATTATCAACAGTGGTGGATCGTTTATCGACCGAAACTACTGGTGGATTTCTGATGATCAATACTTAATTAGTTGCGGTAAGATCAATGCTTTTAAAAAATCGACTTGCTCTTGAGATATTATTGACAAAAGAGGGCAGAGTCTGTAGAATGCTGAAAACGCAACATTGTTGCACGTACATTCCTGATAAAAGTATTGAAATTGGGAAGTATTCTAGAAATATTACACATTTGAAAGAAGAATTGAAACCACTGGAGGTTGATAGTGCATGGAAGAGTCTGACAGATGGTCTCTCTTCTGTAGGTAGTTGGATTTCTAACGTAGGAAAAAGTCTTGTTGGTAAAATACTGATGCCAATGATGGGAATAGCCCTATTGATTTTAGCTGTAATGATTTATTGTAAATGCTGCAGAAACAGAAAGAAGTATGCAGTAAATAGGAAGGAAAAAAGAGAACATTTGATGAAGTGGAGAAGTGTGGCTCACTGGTTAGAGGAGGCAGACCCGGACGCTGAGATCAGGCCCGGGACCAGGGTTAAATTCCCGACGCGGCAGGGTCTTGAGCCCAAAATGTCCACGGACTCGGTAATTCTCGCTTCGGTGCCTACTCGAATCACAGGTTCACACTCTGCAACTCTGGGCAATAGCTTGCTTAATCTCCACAACGGCCCCCTGCGGCGGGATGCCTGGCTTTCACCTTGGGGATACCCAGTAGGGGCTATCTCACAGGGAAAAACCAGGACGGGTTCCCAATGCAAAGCGCTTTGAGACCTGGCGGTGATATTGCGCTATATAAAAACCCATCCATCCATCCATCCATGAAGTAGGGCTCGAAGAAATGAAAGACTTATATAAGAAAATCAAAAACTTTCAAATTAATAATGAAAAGAAACCTAATAGAGTAATTGAATAACTAGAACAGGGAAATTGTTAAAGTTGGCATCTGGTACCATAATTAGTGATGGTATAGAATACCATCAAAGAGGGGATTGATGGAGCAAGGTTTCATATGTAAAGAAACTTGCTTGAATTAAATCTTCTCGAAATAACACATAAACGTATTAATCAACATGTTTGTATTATTATTAAATGCACCACACAACATTTGTAGAATCTAGGGGAAGCTAACCTATGTGCTTTTACTAACAGTAACCCGAATGCATTTAAATGGCTGCAGAAAATGTGGCAACTTTACTGCGCATGCGTCTGCCACACTCACGTGGTGTGACGTATCTCTGCTTTTGGTGGGATTTCTTGTAGCTCCGCACTAGTATTAAAGATGGCTGCTTCATGTCTCATACACTTGTGCACCTGCTACTGCTCTAACTAAACCTTGTTTGTTCTGCTAAACTATTAATGCTATAGCTGTATATGGACTTGGGCACTTAGAAGAAATACCTTGCAAGGCACTTTATAACCTGCTGTATTGTGTAACAGTATTCTCTAATTCAATTATGAGCTGAATTATTTAAAAACATTTTTTTGAAGAACCCAACAATGCCTTGCCTCAGAATGGATATAAAATGCTTCTTATCTTGAATTTTTTATATTTTTATGATATAATTGTTTTAGTATCACTGACATCTTTTTTAATCTCTATTGGAATCCTAATATTCCTTTTAACAAAATGTTTATGCCGTTGTGTGTTTTTATATATTTACTTTATTGTTTGAATGTGTCTTTAATGATTGAATACGATCGAATAAAGACGGAAATTGAAAAAAAAAGTTATATTAAAGTAATGGGAATAGAGTAGAAATAAGTGGTATACAGTGCATTCATTTATTTTCGCATTCTAATGTGTCTCTCTTTGACTTTATAATTAGCTCCTGTTTGGGCCTGGGATGTACATTGTAATGCCATATTGAAATCCCCTCTGCGCATGTGCCAGAATCACGAGAGTCCTAAAGCCATTGTTTTGAACCCATGCTAACGACAATCTTACACGGGTTTTATTTATTTAATTTATTTATTTATAGCATTTCTAGAGCGCACTATCACCTGACAGGCATCCTGGAGCTGATAGTGATTTGACACAGCCTACCTTCTACAGAACCTACTGAAGCTCACCCTAGACCTTAGGAAATAACCATGTTTTTAAATTCATTCTATATAGCAAGAGGTCACTGATTTGTCTCAGCTCAAAAGGCATGGTGTTCCAGAGCTTTGCGGCAGCGACCTCAAAGGATTTACCACCTGCTCTAACTTTTTTAAATCTAGGGATTTTTATCAGTTTTGCCCCAGATGAGGGTAATGTTCGAGCAGGAACATACCACTCAAATTTACTTTGAAAAGAGGTGGGACCCATTTCATGCAAGGCCTTAAATACCAAGCAGAGTGATTTAAACTGGATTCTTTGTTCCACAGGAAGCCACTGCAGCCCTGCTAGAGCCAAAGAGGCGGAGGACCTTCTAGACCATCATAGCACTAATTTAGCTGCAGTTGACTGCAGCCTCTGCATCCTAGCAAGTAGAAACTTTGGTGTCTCAAGGAGGAGGGCATTAGAGTAATCAACTCTGCTAAGTACAGTGCTCCGAGCTATCAAAGAGCGTGCCAAGGGAGGAAGTAAGGGAAAGATCTTCCGTAAAGAATGGATAATAGCCAGACACCAACTTACTACTTCGTCACATGATGCCCCCGGGTAAGCTGAGCGCGTTATAAGTTTCATATTATTATTATTATTATTATTACATGGGTCTCCAAGGTGAGATTACAGTCAAATGTCACTCCCAGGTTGCTGACTGACTTAACAGGCTGAACCAAATTGGGGGAATCAGAGGGCCAAAAATTACTAGGCAGCCCGGGAGCAATCCTTTCCGAGGAAAAATAAAGCAACTCCGTCTTGGACGCATTAAGTTGCAGCGAGTTATCCCGCAGCCACAATGTTGTATCTCACATGCAACTATGAAACTCATCAATAGAGGCTGACTGGGCTCACTCCCAAGAGAGAATTAATTGCGTATCATCTGCATAATTAATCATTTCAATGTTATGACGCTTGATGACAGTCATCACGGGTTTCATGTAGATATTAAACAAGGTAGGGCTGATGGCTGAGCCCTGAGGCACGCCATGCGGGATGCTAGTAAAACCAGATTGGAAAGAAGAGAGGGAGACTGCCTGCCTGACAGAAACGATTGAAACCACCTCAAGGCACAGCCCGTCACTCCCACCTCTTTAAGTCATCTCAACAGGATTTCATGGTTAATCGTATCGAAGGCGGCAGACAGGTCAAGCAGAATGAGTACAGCTGCCTGACCCCTGTCTGCCCACCCCCGAAGTTCATCCTTCATGGCAACCAGAGCCGTTTCAGTGCCATGGGCTTGTCGAAACCCAAACTGCTCCACCTCTCCTGCGCCTGGGCACCTCACCTTGTGAACTCTCCAGAGGAAGAAAACCATATAAACTGTTATAATTGGTATATTATTTTGCTACAATAATGCTGGGTGGAATAAAAATCATGGGAAAGTAAATTATTAGCGGGAACATTGATCCACGATGGGGGCGTGGCTGCCTTGATTATCCTGCAACATCCTGCTCCCTGAAAGGCTATTACCTCTGTCCACTGTGCGGATATTGAAGCCTCTGCGGCAAGCTGCCGGAATCAGCTGCCGTTGGTGAGAGAGGAGTTTTCTGGACCCAACAACAGGAATTGAGGCTGTTCCCTGAGCTGCTACTGGCGGAGAGACGGGCCCGGCGAGGACAGCCTGTGGCGGCACTGAAAGACTGATCGGAGCGCGCCCTGCGGTGAGGCGCTGAAAGAGAGCTGTGCTGACTAACGGATCGTCGCTGAGATTCCCCGGATTCCGAGTCATGGGAGCCGCATATCCTGAGGTGAGTCCTTGCTGCTGATACGGAGGTCGCGGGGCGCTGCACCTACATGAGCTGCCGGTCTGCACTGGCAGGGTAGGGCACGGCGGGCTCGCGTCTGATATCCAATGTGTGGCCCGACCAGCAGAAATCATCACGCAGCGAGAGGCAATTTGGATACACAGCGCCACCTGCTTGCAATTATTGATGGGTGTTCCCTTGGATAAGTGGCACCAAAAGAAAGCGAGGGACAGCACACTGGGCCAGTTTTTCCTCATAGGGCGCCCCATCATTTTTGAGATCCTGCTTGTGGCCGCCATTGTATAGACAGAAACACTGAAAAGCACACGCATCAGGCCTGCAGTAGAGACTGGAGACATCTTACAATTGACCTACCTCAAGACACAGCTAGCTTTTTGCTGAGCCCACTCGAGGGGCAGCCATCTTCTCGCTGGGAGATCCACTTTAAGCTTGCGGCCCTTTTGAAAGGACACTGCTGTATTAATGCACCTTTTGAACTGCGCTGGTTGTGGGCTGGCCTCGACTAGGTGGTCAGGGTGTGCATTCGGTATGGGACAGAGCTCTTGAGGCGGAAAGCCGAGAGCAAGGACACAATTCTTAAAGATTACTTTTAACATTGTGATTATGAAAAACCTGTGATTTTATGCAATTTTTAAAGATTACTTTTAACAATTGTGAGTGTGATAACCTGTGATTTTAAAATCTCTTACTGCTCGCTTCCCTGGTGATTGCCTCCCCGCGCAGCCGAGTCAGGCGCTGAAGCGGGTGGAAGGACAAACGCCGTGACCCCCCGGGCAACGCCCACTGATCTAGGCCACGCCCCTCCCCTCGCTACATATAGGCGCGCTTTGGTGACTGGCGCTTGTATGGGACAGAGCTCTTGAGGCGGAAAGCCGAGAGCAAGGACACAATTCTTAAAGATTACTTTTAACATTGTGATTATGAAAAACCTGTGATTTTATGCAATTTTTAAAGATTACTTTTAACAATTGTGAGTGTGATAACCTGTGATTTTAAAATCTCTTACTGCTCGCTTCCCTGGTGATTGCCTCCCCGCGCAGCCGAGTCAGGTGCTGAAGCGGGTGGAAGGACAAACGCCGTGACCCCCCGGGCAACGCCCACTGATCTAGGCCACGCCCCCCCCTCCGGCATTTAAGAATGTGCTGCTCACGGAGGCGCAGCGGACGGGCGCAGCGGGCGCGCCGACGGTGCGCCGAAGGCGCGCCAAAGGCAAGCCCGTCTGCGCCCGTCCGCGACCACACGGGACCAGGGGCCACAACCCCTGCCCCTCTTCCCACCCGGGTCAGGACATATAGCCCGGCGGCCATTAGAAACATAAGGAACCCCAGCACCGCCCAATGTTCTCTGTCCTACCTCCCATCTGAACTTCCCACTCGCTGCCCCGGCTGTAATCACTCCTTTGACACCACCGCCCTGTTAGCCGCGTCCCAGGAATATCATATGTTTTTGTTAAATTGCCGCTCCTTGCCACGGCACAGCACTCAAATGTACCTACTATTAGAAGAATATAATCCGGATGTTATCTTCCTGACAGAGACATGGCTCATGCCTCACTCAGAGCCAGATATTGTCTTAGCCCTACCCCCCGGGTTTCAGATTCACAGACTAGACCGGGACAAGGGGAGAGGTGGAGGCCTGGCTATTATTCTAAAAGATAAGTATCGCTGTCGCACCACTGCCGAACCTATTCCTGAGTGCGAGAGTCTAGCATTCTGCATAGACTTCACTGCGAACAGCTCCTTCTCTGGCACCTTGATATATCGCCCCCCAGACCCAGGGAAGCTGTTTCACAGATCCCTCCCGGGTATCATTGCTAATCGAATTCTAACCTCAGCCAACTACACGGTCCTTGGAGATCTTAATTTCCATTTCAACTCCCCCACAGATCTTACCGCTGGGGAATTAACTGAGGACCTAGCAGCCCTACAGCTGATCCAGCTGGTTGGAGCCCCCACCCATGAAAAGGGCAACCTCCTTGACCCGATATTCAGTAACTGTATTGAGTTAATGGTAGGACAACCCACTTGCCTTCCATGGTCAGACCACTTCTTGGTTCCACTTACCTGGTCTACCTCCAAGCCCCCTCCTTCGGCCCCCCAACCTACAACCAAAAGAAATTGGAAAAGACTTCCCATAGAACCATGGATAACCAACCTAGAATGCTCTCGCCCACCACCCTGCACAGACCCCAACCAAGCAAATATAAATTATGAGGGTTGGATCAGGGAGTCACTGGACACGATCCTCCCTCTACGGAAGACCACTCCTGCAAGGTCGCTTAAATCTGCACCCTGGTTTTCAGACTCCCTAAGAGATCTAAAGCGCCTCTGCAGGAAGAAAGAGAGAGCATGGCGACTGGATTTTCTTCCTGAAAAAAAATCCCAATATAAACAGGCAATCAAGGCCTATAGAAATGGGGCCAGAGCGGCCCAGGCATCTTACTTTGCAGACCAAATAATGGCAGCTAAATCAAAACCTAAAGAAATTTTCCACCTAGTCAAAAAATTTATTACTGTAAATGCTGCTCCCCCTGTTACAAAAACGCGAGAACAATGTAACAAACTCGCAGACTTCTTCCACAACAAAGTCACTCAGATCTACTCGTCCTTCTCGACAGTAGCCAACAATTTGGAAACATCCAACTATACTTCTGCGAGCAACCCCCCCCCCCCCCCCCCCAGGACAGCCAACTCTGGAATGTTTCCCCCCTTTAAACCTGGATACACTGTACCAACTAGCACGTCAAGTCAAATCCGGCTCTCCCCTTGACCCTGCCCCTCCAGAGATATTGCTCCAGGCAAGCCAAGCCACTCTCCCAGTGGTGCTAGACCTCCTTAACTCCTCCATATCCTCTTGTACAGTACCTACCGGATGGAAGAAAGCTATGGTACGGGCACTACTCAAAAAACCTACTCTCAACCCAGAAGAACATTCCAGCTACCGCCCAATTTCATTACTGCCCTGGGTGAGTAAGGTGCCGGAGAAGCACATAAACACCCACCTTGTACAATTTCTGGAAAACAACTCACTACTTGACCCAACCCAGACAGGTTTCAGGCCCAAGCACGGCACTGAAACTGCCCTGCTTGTGGTCACCGAAGAGTCGAGAAAGATACTGGATCAGGGAGGATCAGTGGCAGTGATCCTCCTTGATCTAAGTGCGGCCTTCGACACGGTCAGTTATGCCACCTTGCTGAACCGTCTGAGTAACATCGGTGTCACAGGGGATGCTCTAAGATGGCTTGACTCATTTCTGAGCAACAGATCCTTTCAGATCTTCGACGGGGACATAATATCAGCGAGTAAACCCCTGAGCTGCGGGGTACCGCAGGGCTCTTCATTGAGCCCTGCGCTGTTCAATGTATACATGAAGCCACTGGCTCGGATCGTCGAACCCTACGGCATAAAAATGGTGTCGTATGCTGACGATACCCAGCTGGTGGTGTCAGTGACTCAAGAGGGTACCAGACATACGTCAGGCACCTTGACGAACTGCTTGGAGGACATCAAGAACTGGATGACTTGCTCCTCCTTAAAACTCAACGGAGATAAAACCGAGCTTTTGCTCCTAGGTCCAGTATCACCATTGTCATTCACCCCCCTATGGCCTTCGTGCCTGGGTACCCCTCCCACCCCCAAAGAAAGCGTAAAAAGCCTAGGAGTATGGCTTGACAATAAACTCTCCTTTTCCACTCAGGCCACCAAACTATCCGCCATTTGTTTTGGCCTATTAAGAACACTAAGGAAAATTCTTCACCTCCTCCCAATGGAAGCCAAACAAGTGGCAGTACAGGGACTAATACAGTCCCGGCTGGACTCGAACAATGCCCTGTATGTTGGAGCCCCCGAGATAACCCTGCGTAAGCTACAAGTGGTGCAGAACAGTGCAGCCCGCGCCCTGCTACAGATCCCACGGACACAGTCTGCCAGACCCGCATTACATAGCTTACACTGGCTCCCAGTGAAACAGAGAGTGGCATTCAAGGCACTGTGCATTGCCCACCGGGCCTTCTGGTGGACTGGTCCAGCCATCACCGATAAACTCGTTACCCAATACCATCCGAAAAGAAACCTCCGGTCCACGGAGGCCTTTTTGGCCGTAGTACCTAGAGTAAGGAGAGCCAGGACCGGAGGAAGGCTGTTTTCCTTAAACACCTCTAAGATGTGGAATTTACTACCACTACATCTCCGGACTAATTCCAACTTAATCTCGTTCCGCAAACAATTGAAAACCTACCTATTTGCGAAGTCCACCGAAATCTAACCTTCCGTCACTCCCAGTTCTGTTTCCATACCTCAGCGCTTGGACGCCCGTCGGGCAGCAATCGCGCTATATAAATAACAATACAATACAATACAATACAATTCATCTTCAGCTGCTCCTGCACAACTGCGAGGAGGGGGGGGCACTCGACTGGCACAGAGAGAACCCCTAGCTAAACAATAGTACCTCGGTGTAAACCCCGTTGCCTTGTGAACCACTGACAACTACCCTTGGTCACTAACCTGCACAGACACCACCAAAAGCCATGGGTAAAGCAGAGTAAAATCAACCAAGGCTTACCTTTGAACTGTGTAAAGGGGCAAAATGTCGCAAAATGCAGCCTCAGACTCTGAGTTAGACTCTGCTGCACAGGCCCCGTCTGACATAGAAAAAAATGCTCTCAGCCATCCAGGCCAGCCTACAATCGATAAATGGGAAAATAGAAGCTCTCAGTGGTAGGCTGGACTACATGTCCACACAATTGGACAAGCAGGCTACGCGAATCGGCGAGGCTGAACAACTTATCTTGGACTCTGAAGACGATCTACAACAAGTCACAGTCAAAACCAACAACATCACACAACTCCTGGTGGTGAGTCAGGCTAAAAATGATGACAATGAAGCGAGCTCGCGGCGCAATAATGTGCGTATTTTAGGATTACCGGAATCCATAAATGTGGGGCGACTGGAAGACTTTGTAGAATCGATGATCAGAGACATCTGCAGAGCTGAGAGCCTCTCTGCCATGTTCGCCATCGAACGCGCGCACAGGTCCCTGGCGCCGTGCCCTAAGCCTGGGGCTCCACCTCAGCCCATTATTGCAAGACTTCTAAACTTTAGGGATCAGGACACTATACTATGCATTACCCGGCAAAAGGGCACAATAATCATCAAGGCAAAGTCGTGTCCTTTTTCCCGGATTTTACAGCAGGCGGCGCGTAAAGAATTCCAAGGCGTCAAAAACCTTCTCATGAAAGAACAAATCCCATACGCTATGCTGTCCCCGAAGCTTGCCATGGATCACGCCAAACAACTGTGAAGAAACCAGTGTTCCTCCACGCAGACGTCTGACATTGATGATTGACTGATGCAAGCCCTATTTTCCACTTCATATCCTTTTATTTTCAGTCAGTCATGAAGCTTTTATTCGATATGCAAGATATCTTGTAAGCGTACACAAAATACAGCCAATACAAAACTAGAGAAGCATTTAAAAAGCAATATTTAAATGTAGCTTTAAAAGGATAAAAAGACATATAATGTCAGAATAAGTTAACTAAAAATGAATTAAACCGCTATTGACAATCTCTTGCATCGGATCAGCCAAAACTGCTTTAAAAATTTAGCTGCACCACAAACAATGGGGGGGGAAGTGTCCGTCATTAGGATGCGCAGAGCTACTAGATAACTACGCGTGCCCATATTGCGGCAAAGGGGTTTAAGCCAAAAACTCCTGGAATTAGCATAGTCTGGGCATTCGAACAAGATATGCGTAATGGATTCTATCCTGGTGGGACAACATGCACAAAAAGTGGACGTGTGAGCACCTGATTTCCACTTTGACACCAGTGCTCCAACTGGAAGGGAGCCCACTCTAAATTTAAAATACAATGATCGATCAACTGGAAAGGTAATTAGGTCCAGATAAGGCTCGTAAACTACTGTATCTTTTACTGTTAAAAAGGCAGCCGTAGATTTACAGTGTCCAGAGTTTGTAGCTAACTGGTCCGCAACCCAATTCCAGTATAGTCTTTTCAGAACCTCTTTGGGTGGAGCCGATCTAGATAACCAACAGTTCCCCAGTCCTAGTTCCTCCAGAAGCTTTTTAGTGTCTCTCAGCCATTTAATTTTTGCCCAACCGCCCAGGCTCATTATCTCAGCCAACCCTTCAGCATACGATTTTAACTCTTCGCCCCTCCAGATGCGTGTCCATAAAAGGAGTGGGCGAAGGCGAGCTTGAACTTTAATGTTCTTACATCCTGTGTCCAACAGCACAGGCACTGTTGGAGTGCTCGGAGGGATGGCGATTAAGGATTTCAGGAGCTTGCTCTCTGCTGATGTCAAGGAGTCCAGACAGCAATGCCCCCACAGTTCGGCCCCATACAAGGCTGATGTTACTACCTTGGCCTTGTAGATGTCAATTACTGGGGCAAGCGACCTCCTCGGTGATGCCCGAAATTCCCTCAGGAGGGCACCTCCTGTTCTCTTATGGTTCAAGACCATCTTAGCAATGTGGGGTGACCAGTTCATGCTGTCCGTGATCCGAATTCCAAGATAGTCAAATTCGGATACTTTCTCCAAGGCAACAGAATTGAGAATAGGGGGGCGGCCCAGTTTCCTTGGTGGATTTAGGACTAGAAACTTAGTTTTATCCAAGTTGATTACTAAGCCTTTTGCAGCACAGAAGTCCTGGAAACGAGTTAACAGTTTCTGGAGGCCTTGCGGAGTCTTAGATATCAGGAGCGTGTCAACCGCAAAAAGCAGGGTGGCAATCCGCACTCCTCCGAGACAGGGGGCGTCGGCTGGATCTTGCTGGAGATATTCCACCACCCCATTCACGTACAGTGAGAAAAGGGTGGGCGCCAAAACGCATCCCTGTCTCACACCCCTAGACACTGGAATTTCCTCTGTTAGCTCTCCATTTCTTCCCCAGCGGACCTGAGCAAAGGTGTGGGCGTGGAGGCTTATAAGAAGGGACAAGATGTAGGGAGGCAATCCCAGCCCATAAAGCACCCTCCATAACTCCTCCCGGGGAACTAGGTCAAAGGCAGTCCTCAGGTCTATAAAAGCCAGGTATAGGCTGCCCTTGCCTAGCTCCACCACCTTCCACCCAAGGAGTGCCCGGGTATCATTGCTAATCGAATTCTAACCTCAGCCAACTACACGGTCCTTGGAGATCTTAATTTCCATTTCAACTCCCCCACAGATCTTACCGCTGGGGAATTAACTGAGGACCTAGCAGCCCTACAGCTGATCCAGCTGGTTGGAGCCCCCACCCATGAAAAGGGCAACCTCCTTGACCCGATATTCAGTAACTGTATTGAGTTAATGGTAGGACAACCCACTTGCCTTCCATGGTCAGACCACTTCTTGGTTCCACTTACCTGGTCTACCTCCAAGCCCCCTCCTTCGGCCCCCCAACCTACAACCAAAAGAAATTGGAAAAGACTTCCCATAGAACCATGGATAACCAACCTAGAATGCTCTCGCCCACCACCCTGCACAGACCCCAACCAAGCAAATATAAATTATGAGGGTTGGATCAGGGAGTCACTGGACACGATCCTCCCTCTACGGAAGACCACTCCTGCAAGGTCGCTTAAATCTGCACCCTGGTTTTCAGACTCCCTAAGAGATCTAAAGCGCCTCTGCAGGAAGAAAGAGAGAGCATGGCGACTGGATTTTCTTCCTGAAAAAAAATCCCAATATAAACAGGCAATCAAGGCCTATAGAAATGGGGCCAGAGCGGCCCAGGCATCTTACTTTGCAGACCAAATAATGGCAGCTAAATCAAAACCTAAAGAAATTTTCCACCTAGTCAAAAAATTTATTACTGTAAATGCTGCTCCCCCTGTTACAAAAACGCGAGAACAATGTAACAAACTCGCAGACTTCTTCCACAACAAAGTCACTCAGATCTACTCGTCCTTCTCGACAGTAGCCAACAATTTGGAAACATCCAACTATACTTCTGCGAGCAACCCCCCCCCCCCCCCCCCCAGGACAGCCAACTCTGGAATGTTTCCCCCCTTTAAACCTGGATACACTGTACCAACTAGCACGTCAAGTCAAATCCGGCTCTCCCCTTGACCCTGCCCCTCCAGAGATATTGCTCCAGGCAAGCCAAGCCACTCTCCCAGTGGTGCTAGACCTCCTTAACTCCTCCATATCCTCTTGTACAGTACCTACCGGATGGAAGAAAGCTATGGTACGGGCACTACTCAAAAAACCTACTCTCAACCCAGAAGAACATTCCAGCTACCGCCCAATTTCATTACTGCCCTGGGTGAGTAAGGTGCCGGAGAAGCACATAAACACCCACCTTGTACAATTTCTGGAAAACAACTCACTACTTGACCCAACCCAGACAGGTTTCAGGCCCAAGCACGGCACTGAAACTGCCCTGCTTGTGGTCACCGAAGAGTCGAGAAAGATACTGGATCAGGGAGGATCAGTGGCAGTGATCCTCCTTGATCTAAGTGCGGCCTTCGACACGGTCAGTTATGCCACCTTGCTGAACCGTCTGAGTAACATCGGTGTCACAGGGGATGCTCTAAGATGGCTTGACTCATTTCTGAGCAACAGATCCTTTCAGATCTTCGACGGGGACATAATATCAGCGAGTAAACCCCTGAGCTGCGGGGTACCGCAGGGCTCTTCATTGAGCCCTGCGCTGTTCAATGTATACATGAAGCCACTGGCTCGGATCGTCGAACCCTACGGCATAAAAATGGTGTCGTATGCTGACGATACCCAGCTGGTGGTGTCAGTGACTCAAGAGGGTACCAGACATACGTCAGGCACCTTGACGAACTGCTTGGAGGACATCAAGAACTGGATGACTTGCTCCTCCTTAAAACTCAACGGAGATAAAACCGAGCTTTTGCTCCTAGGTCCAGTATCACCATTGTCATTCACCCCCCTATGGCCTTCGTGCCTGGGTACCCCTCCCACCCCCAAAGAAAGCGTAAAAAGCCTAGGAGTATGGCTTGACAATAAACTCTCCTTTTCCACTCAGGCCACCAAACTATCCGCCATTTGTTTTGGCCTATTAAGAACACTAAGGAAAATTCTTCACCTCCTCCCAATGGAAGCCAAACAAGTGGCAGTACAGGGACTAATACAGTCCCGGCTGGACTCGAACAATGCCCTGTATGTTGGAGCCCCCGAGATAACCCTGCGTAAGCTACAAGTGGTGCAGAACAGTGCAGCCCGCGCCCTGCTACAGATCCCACGGACACAGTCTGCCAGACCCGCATTACATAGCTTACACTGGCTCCCAGTGAAACAGAGAGTGGCATTCAAGGCACTGTGCATTGCCCACCGGGCCTTCTGGTGGACTGGTCCAGCCATCACCGATAAACTCGTTACCCAATACCATCCGAAAAGAAACCTCCGGTCCACGGAGGCCTTTTTGGCCGTAGTACCTAGAGTAAGGAGAGCCAGGACCGGAGGAAGGCTGTTTTCCTTAAACACCTCTAAGATGTGGAATTTACTACCACTACATCTCCGGACTAATTCCAACTTAATCTCGTTCCGCAAACAATTGAAAACCTACCTATTTGCGAAGTCCACCGAAATCTAACCTTCCGTCACTCCCAGTTCTGTTTCCATACCTCAGCGCTTGGACGCCCGTCGGGCAGCAATCGCGCTATATAAATAACAATACAATACAATACAATACAATTCATCTTCAGCTGCTCCTGCACAACTGCGAGGAGGGGGGGGCACTCGACTGGCACAGAGAGAACCCCTAGCTAAACAATAGTACCTCGGTGTAAACCCCGTTGCCTTGTGAACCACTGACAACTACCCTTGGTCACTAACCTGCACAGACACCACCAAAAGCCATGGGTAAAGCAGAGTAAAATCAACCGAGGCTTACCTTTGAACTGTGTAAAGGGGCAAAATGTCGCAAAATGCTGCCTCAGACTCTGAGTTAGACTCTGCTGCACAGGCCCCGTCTGACATAGAAAAAAATGCTCTCAGCCATCCAGGCCAGCCTACAATCGATAAATGGGAAAATAGAAGCTCTCAGTGGTAGGCTGGACTACATGTCCACACAATTGGACAAGCAGGCTACGCGAATCGGCGAGGCTGAACAACTTATCTTGGACTCTGAAGACGATCTACAACAAGTCACAGTCAAAACCAACAACATCACACAACTCCTGGTGGTGAGTCAGGCTAAAAATGATGACAATGAAGCGAGCTCGCGGCGCAATAATGTGCGTATTTTAGGATTACCGGAATCCATAAATGTGGGGCGACTGGAAGACTTTGTAGAATCGATGATCAGAGACATCTGCAGAGCTGAGAGCCTCTCTGCCATGTTCGCCATCGAACGCGCGCACAGGTCCCTGGCGCCGCGCCCTAAGCCTGGGGCTCCACCTCAGCCCATTATTGCAAGACTTCTAAACTTTAGGGATCAGGACACTATACTATGCATTACCCGGCAAAAGGGCACAATAATCATCAAGGCAAAGTCGTGTCCTTTTTCCCGGATTTTACAGCAGGCGGCGCGTAAAGAATTCCAAGGCGTCAAAAACCTTCTCATGAAAGAACAAATCCCATACGCTATGCTGTCCCCGAAGCTTGCCATGGATCACGCCAAACAACTGTGAAGAAACCAGTGTTCCTCCACGCAGACGTCTGACATTGATGATTGACTGATGCAAGCCCTATTTTCCACTTCATATCCTTTTATTTTCAGTCAGTCATGAAGCTTTTATTCGATATGCAAGATATCTTGTAAGCGTACACAAAATACAGCCAATACAAAACTAGAGAAGCATTTAAAAAGCAATATTTAAATGTAGCTTTAAAAGGATAAAAAGACATATAATGTCAGAATAAGTTAACTAAAAATGAATTAAACCGCTATTGACAATCTCTTGCATCGGATCAGCCAAAACTGCTTTAAAAATTTAGCTGCACCACAAACAATGGGGGGGGAAGTGTCCGTCATTAGGATGCGCAGAGCTACTAGATAACTACGCGTGCCCATATTGCGGCAAAGGGGTTTAAGCCAAAAACTCCTGGAATTAGCATAGTCTGGGCATTCGAACAAGATATGCGTAATGGATTCTATCCTGGTGGGACAACATGCACAAAAAGTGGACGTGTGAGCACCTGATTTCCACTTTGACACCAGTGCTCCAACTGGAAGGGAGCCCACTCTAAATTTAAAATACAATGATCGATCAACTGGAAAGGTAATTAGGTCCAGATAAGGCTCGTAAACTACTGTATCTTTTACTGTTAAAAAGGCAGCCGTAGATTTACAGTGTCCAGAGTTTGTAGCTAACTGGTCCGCAACCCAATTCCAGTATAGTCTTTTCAGAACCTCTTTGGGTGGAGCCGATCTAGATAACCAACAGTTCCCCAGTCCTAGTTCCTCCAGAAGCTTTTTAGTGTCTCTCAGCCATTTAATTTTTGCCCAACCGCCCAGGCTCATTATCTCAGCCAACCCTTCAGCATACGATTTTAACTCTTCGCCCCTCCAGATGCGTGTCCATAAAAGGAGTGGGCGAAGGCGAGCTTGAACTTTAATGTTCTTACATCCTGTGTCCAACAGCACAGGCACTGTTGGAGTGCTCGGAGGGATGGCGATTAAGGATTTCAGGAGCTTGCTCTCTGCTGATGTCAAGGAGTCCAGACAGCAATGCCCCCACAGTTCGGCCCCATACAAGGCTGATGTTACTACCTTGGCCTTGTAGATGTCAATTACTGGGGCAAGCGACCTCCTCGGTGATGCCCGAAATTCCCTCAGGAGGGCACCTCCTGTTCTCTTATGGTTCAAGACCATCTTAGCAATGTGGGGTGACCAGTTCATGCTGTCCGTGATCCGAATTCCAAGATAGTCAAATTCGGATACTTTCTCCAAGGCAACAGAATTGAGAATAGGGGGGCGGCCCAGTTTCCTTGGTGGATTTAGGACTAGAAACTTAGTTTTATCCACGTTGATTACTAAGCCTTTTGCAGCACAGAAGTCCTGGAAACGAGTTAACAGTTTCTGGAGGCCTTGCGGAGTCTTAGATATCAGGAGCGTGTCATCCGCAAAAAGCAGGGTGGCAATCCGCACTCCTCCGAGACAGGGGGCGTCGGCTGGATCTTGCTGGAGATATTCCACCACCCCATTCACGTACAGTGAGAAAAGGGTGGGCGCCAAAACGCATCCCTGTCTCACACCCCTAGACACTGGAATTTCCTCTGTTAGCTCTCCATTTCTTCCCCAGCGGACCTGAGCAAAGGTGTGGGCGTGGAGGCTTATAAGAAGGGACAAGATGTAGGGAGGCAATCCCAGCCCATAAAGCACCCTCCATAACTCCTCCCGGGGAACTAGGTCAAAGGCAGTCCTCAGGTCTATAAAAGCCAGGTATAGGCTGCCCTTGCCTAGCTCCACCACCTTCCACCCAAGGAGTGCCAACCTAAACACCTGCTCTGTCGTCCCCATTCCTGCCCGAAAACCTGCCTGGAAGTCTGATAATATTTTATTTTCCTCCACCCAATGGAGAATCCTCCCAAGTATAGCTTTTCCTGCTATCTTTTGGGTGGAGTCTATGAGGCTTATGGGGCGGTAGTTTCCCGGGATTTCTCTGCATCCTTTTTTATAAATCGGGACCACCACCGCCCCCTTCCAGGAATCGGGCACTGGCCCTCCCATCATAATGTCATTAAGGAGAGCTGCAATAACTCTTCCCCACACCACTGGATTTGCCCGCATAAGATCCCCCGGTAGGCCATCTGGACCTGCTGCCTTGCGGGGGGCTACCCACCCTA
This sequence comes from Lissotriton helveticus, assembly GCF_964261635.1. Taxonomy (NCBI): domain Eukaryota; kingdom Metazoa; phylum Chordata; class Amphibia; order Caudata; family Salamandridae; genus Lissotriton; species Lissotriton helveticus. The sequence goes on from NC_136059.1 coordinate 1,467,666,299, forward strand.
TTACCTTTTCGATCTCAAAGGGTGTAAAGAGATTATAGGTATGGGGTTCGGATACCAATGGGAAGGTCGCCCTGACATTTAGTTCCCCATCCGCCGGGAGGTATAAAGCCCCAAAATGTTTTACCCAGCTTTGAGGGGGAATATTACAGGGTCTCATAGTTTCCTCGGGCCTATTCCGGGAGCCTACAAGGTTCCAAAAGCCCCTTGAGTCTTTACTTTTGCTAGCAAGGAGTAGGTCCTCCCAAAATTTCTCTTCCCACTCCATCCTAGCACTTTTAAGGGATCTATTGTAAACCTTCCTTGCTTCCAGTATGTCACTGTGGGATTTATGTTTCACTGCCTCTACGAGCATTGTTTTGTGAACCCTACATATTTGTGTGTACCAACCATTACCTTGCTTTTTACCTCGTTTGATTCCTAACTTACTAGAGGGGATGGTAAACACGTTAGTCAAAGCCTCTACTAAAGAGACAAAGACCCCACTAGCCATACCCACCCCTTCCGGGAAAGACCCCAGATTTGACACAGCTTGATTTAAAAGGGTTAAGATTTCTCCAACTCTTTCCTCTGAGAGGACCAATTTAGCCCATTTTAGGCGTCTTCCACAGAGAGAGACTACAGACTCGTCGGGGGGAGCTACTGTGGGATTAAAGGGACCCTTTTTAGGAGAACACCACCACTGGGCCATGGTTAAGGAAAGTGGGTTGTGGTCACTTTCAACCGTTGGGACCAGAACCATATCCTTCACTTGGCTCCAGAGACACACCTCTAAAAAGATATAGTCTATTCTAGAGGTGTGTCCTGGTCTATTATATGTATGGGCCCCCACCCTATCTGAAGTTGTCCTTCCGTTCACCGCTCTTAGATTTAATTCAAGGCTCAGGGAGTATAGCTGTAACGCCACCTCTGTCCATCTCCTGATGGGTGGAATCTCCAGAACTGGGATCCCTAACCTAGCATCCTCCTCGTCCTGGTCTAGGGCAACATCCGAGCCTAAGGGCTCGAACGTACAGTTCATGTCTCCCGCGACCAGGAAACACGACTTGTGTGGGGTTGTGTTCAAAAGGGTCTCTAGGAGAGATAATACAGTGGACTTCCTCCCGCCCTTAGTTCCTCTAGCGTACACATTATAAACATTCAGTATAATTCGTCCCCTGGGATCTCTTAAAATAATATTTTGGATATCCGGGCAGCCTGTCTGCGGCTCCTCTATTCTGCAATCTAGGGAAGCTGCTACCCATACGAGTAGGCCACCCGAGGGGCGTCCTCTCCCTGATTCCGAGGTTAGCGCAGGCACAGAGTAGGAAGAAAATCCCACCCTATGTACCGGCTCCAGACTCCAGGTCTCTTGGAAGATGCATAAGGAGTGCTCATCAACCAAAGCATTCCAGTCTGGAAGGGCCAACTTTCTTGCGATCCCTGCGACATTCCAGCTGAGAACCTTAAAGACTTGGTCCGTCACAGCTGATGTGTCGCCGGTCGCGAGAACACTACTGTCCGCAGACCTCACAGGAGGAACATACAAGTTACGATCAAGAGGAGTGGGCAGAGAGACTACCAACCCACTGTCGCTTACTGTTGAGGGAGAAGTTGTTCGAGGTGATGATGCTGCCATAGGGCCTATTCTATTAACAGTTACCATATCTGTAACTGCAATTTCCCTCGTGTCGCCCTCCTCTAGTCAGCAACTCCCTGGACTCCACGGGTTCAGCCCGTTGGCCCCAAGACCCCCAGCCCAGCGTGGGTCCCGATTTTGGAAAAAACCAAGAGTACTAGGACCCTCCCTAGGCGACATAGCGATTCGCCTGGGGTAAAAAAAGGTTAAGTCCACTACTTTAACCCCTTGTGAATCCATGCTTTTTATAGGGCCACAGATGGAGCTCACTACTCTGGGATCTTGGAAGTTTATTATTACACAGTCCCCCTCCTGTGTTTTTTTCCCTTGCCCTACCCACCCTACTCTGCGGACACTTAAAATAAGCCCATCCACACCAGTCGAAATTGGCTTGTTTGACTTTAGCCAGTGGATGCACTTGTTCTTAAGAGACTGGTGGTTTTCCAACTGGCCTTCCTTCAGTGGGGGAACATTGACCAATACGGCAACAAAAGGTTGGCAATCTGGTGGGAGGTTTATAGGGGGGGTCTGCCGTGGTAAATTACGGGGGGCCACTGTGGTAGCAGCTGGGGTTGTAGTTAGAGGGGCGGTTTTGGCGACCATTCCTGTCGCTGATCCCTTAGTTTTGTCTTGATTGCCAGGTGTATGACTAACTTTAGCTTTACCTTTGCTTGCCAAGGGCTGCACTTGTGGAATTGGCTTGGGTGTAGTTTTCACAACCCCTGTGTGCGTTGTCATTCCCTTAGGTTGGGGCCCTACTACAGGTGGGGTAGGAATTTAGGTACTTGAGCTCGCACTCTGCTAGATTCAGCCCTATTTGACCTGTTTGGAGAATTAGAGTCTGCCCGTGGTGGCGAGGAAGCTAGAAGAGCTACTGGGGGCACACTCCCCTCTAGACCCATATCCTGGTTGTTGCTCACTCATATCCTTTTATTACGCTGGCTACATAAATGACACAGGGTTAGCTGCCTAACTGGAAATATGTCATTGTTTTCCTTGACTATGACCTGCAACAAAAGTTGGGCTGTGTTTATTGAATACCATTTATTTTTCTGCTGTTAACATTCAGATATAACAATGTAGTGTGGCTTGCAAATGGCACTGGGCAGTGCCTGAATGCACATACACAGGGGTCCCTGGATCTGAGATTGCGGGGGCTTCTTTGAAGATCTTTTGCGATGCTCTAGTCAACTAGAGATGGTTCTCTATCACTCCGTGTGATGAGAGGTTTGCAGATAATGCCCAAGATGTTCCCCTTGTGTTAGCATAGTGGGCTTCTGGGCGGGAGCGCTAAAACTCCTAAGCCGGCCCCTCCCCGGTTTCTCGGGGAGTGGTTGTAGCCTCTAAGTCCCCTATTGGGTGTAACCCACTTCTACTGTTTCGTTAAGTTTAGTTATGTCAATGGGATTTGCCATTGGCAAGATTGGGTTGCTGAAGTGGGAGGAGGGACTGTCAATAATGAGATCAGAATGCTAAATTCAGTGATAATTGTGGAGATGTCGTTCAGTGGGTGCTGTTGGCCATATACACGATACATATCAGGATCTTTCAAAATAGATAATGGGTGAAGAATACCAGTGCATGACATGGAACATTCGAGGCCTCGATTCCCCAAAAAAGACAAGGCAGGTGCTGCCATACTTGGACAGGCATAATGGACAGATTGCATTATTACAGGAGAACCACCTGAACAAATGCAAAGATTCCAAAGTGGCCCATAGATGTTCGGAGTTCTGACTGTCCTCGTCCTATTCTTATGCATGTGGCGTGCTTATTCTGATTAAGAAGGGTATCCCGTTCTCCCCGCGCACACTCACACGGATGCAGACGGCCGTTGCGCCATGGTACAGGGCAAACTGGGATGACTACTCTCACCATCATTAATATGTACAGACCAGTGGTTGACATTCCCGCACCTTTAATACAAATGCTCACTATTCTGCTGTCCTGGCCCGACACAGCAGTACTATGGGGTGGGGACCAAAACACACATCTAGAACCACAAGTAGACAAATCCAATCCATCAAGGGCTCGTACACTTAAATTTGCCCAATGTATCCGTGAAGCTATGTCGGAGTTAGGTCTGGAAGATGCCTGGCGGTTGCGAAATGGGCAAGTCAGGAAGGCACGCATATTACACCCGCCCATAACAGCTGGTACTGGCTGGAATACTGGTTGCTTAATGAAAACGCAAACAACTAGGTTACTCACACACACACACACTGCACCACATATTGTCGGATCATAATCCTGTGCTTCTACAGTTACGTGTCCCTACTAATCCACATCGCGCATTCCCATGGCGCTTCCGTGCTGAAGCACTACTTGATCCCATTTTTAATGAAGCTATCAGGACTGCCATAGTCCATTATTTCGATGAAAACACGGTCACAGTGGAAAGTCAGGCATCACTCTGGGAAGCATTCAAGGTGACAATAAGAGGTGTCTGTATAGGCACTTCATCGGGCATATTGAAGGACATAAAAGGGCAACTCTCCAAAACAGAGACAGCACTGGAGGGGCTGGAAAAAGAGTACTGGGCGGCGCCATCTAATGCGTTACTCACCCGCATCAGAGAACTGCTGGAAGACTACGACAGGTTAGCAGTAACAGAAGCGTGCTATAGAAGGAGAAGACACGTAGCCAGGGCGTGTGGTGAAGGGGGAAGACGGGGCAGGGTCCTTGCCACCAAACTACTGTTTCATGAACATCATAATCAGATCGACAAGATTGTTGACAGAAGTGGCTCAGAGCATTTCACCCCACAAGCTATTGTTGAACAGTTCAGGGAATACTACGAGGCATTATATACCACACAAGACTGTGCGACTGAGGACGACATGGCAGATTACTTTTCAGACATCGCCTGTGCGTGGTTGTCGGATGTACATCGAAAATACTTATCCCTTCCTATAGATGAAACAAATGTTAAAGAAGCTATCCTTCCCCTTCCTAATGGTAAAGCCCAAGGACCGGATGGTGTGACAGCAGAATTTTATAAAGCATATGCAGACCTTCTGGTGCCCGATCTTCTGGAAATGGATGCAGAAGCACATGAATCTGGAAGCCTACCCCCTCGCTTTGACAAGCCATGATCATCACACTTCTTAAAAAAGACAAACACCCTACCTCAGTTGACTCTTACCGCCCCCTATCGCTAATCAATCTAGACGCTAAGATATTGCCAAAAATACTAGCTACAAAAATTCAACCTTTAATACCCCTCCTCGTACTTCCGAATCAGTCTGGATTCATACCGGAGAGACCCACTTCCCACAATTTGCGCACTATTTTTTCCATGTTCCATATCCTTAATCCTAACTTGCCTGCAGCCGCTATCATGCTTGATGCAACTAAGGCATTTGATTCTATAGAGTGGGGTACATGTTTCATATACTACGCAAGATGGGGTTCCCTAAAGTCATATTGCAGTGGCTCAAGATCTTATACACGGATACGACAGCCAGGGTGCGCGTCGGCAGTAACACCTCCATACCACTCCAGATAAAATGGGGCACCAGGCAGGGCTGTCCCTTATCCCCTCTCCTATTTGCCCTAGTGCTCGAACTGCTCGCATGTAAGATTAGACAAAGGCACAGAACGTGTGCCCTCAATTTTAGGCACCGACCGGTCGGCATCTCAATGTATGCGTCTGACATTGTCCTGTTTAATAGAGATCCTTAACAGTACCTGTCTCCTGTACTCCGTAAATACATAAAGGTTGGTCTGTTCTCTCGTCTCACGATCAATTGGGAAAAGTCAGTCATCATACCGCTAACCATGATCACACCTCGGCCTTTCCTGGACTACCCCCTAGAATGGAAAACTGATCCAAATAAATACCTAGGTGTCTGGGTGCACCGTGACCACGAAGTAGTAGTCAGGGAGAACTATGGTCGAGCACACGACATACTAGAACAACAAGTGAATAGGTGGATGCACTTACCCTTGTCTCTGGCAGATCGCATTGCTGTGATAAAGATGGTTGTACTTCCCCGCTTTCAGTATCTCTTTAGCAATATACCAATTAAACTAAAGCAACAGTTTCTTAAAACACTGAGGACTCTTCTAAGATTGATCTGGGGTACAGGGCAGCCGAGGATTAGCTGGCAAACGCAGATGCTACCATATGATAAAGGCGGTTTCACAGCGCCAGATTTTTATGTGTATTATCTATGTGCCCAGGCGCAACATGCATACTATTGGGTCAGACCACACACCTTTACACCACATGTGGCGGTGTAAGATGGGGATGCCTATCCAACCCCACTTGGCAGCGTACTGACACATGTGAACAGACACACACCAAGGACAGAAATTAACACGATAGACACGACCGTACCCGCATGGCAGGCGATAGGTAACCGAGCACGCAATTTGCCGCTGTACGCACCCGCGCTTCCCCTGGCCCATCCTGGCGCACTATCAGTCACTAAGGAGGCAGGATCTCTAAAATCTCTCAAAGAAGCTGGCATTGCTCAGATGGGTGACCTCTATCCTAATGGGTAATATCTCGCACACAGTGATCTGGAATATATACAAAACCCTACCTCCCTATTTCAGTATACCTGTTACCGCCTAAAACAGGCCATACGAAACCACTACCCTGACTGTACTACCGAGCCTCCGACACTCCAGTCTTTGCAGCTGCTTCTGGTGCCTCCCACATAGAAAAAATTAATGACTAGATTATACAGGGCGGTACAGGAGGAGAAGAGAAGAGGGCCTGACAAAACTCTAAAAAAAACGGAATGAAATCTTAGATCCGCAAATAAACGGGGACGACTGGGAGCGAATATGCCAATTGACGGGTCGTCTGACACCCAATGGGAATTTACGCATTATCCATTTAAAATTCGTACACCAGAAATATCATACCCCATCAAAGTTACAGAGAATGGGCCATAGGGTCTCGGATCGATGCAAACGTTGTAGGCAACTACAGGCGGACTTTATACACCTAGCCTGGAGCTGTAGCCCGGTATTCAAATACTGGGAGGGAGTGCTGAACCCTCTACACACCATGACGGGCGCGCTGCTACCCTGCACACCTCTAGTATGCTTACTACACGACGTCACAAATCTTAAAGGTATCATGGGCAGATTTGTCAGAGTTGCTCTTCTGCTAGTGAAGCCGCATCTTATTCATGTAGGACAGTGCTCTTGACCCAAAATTGGAGGGTTGGATGAAAGATATGGTATATTGTAAAGAAAACCTGTCTACATACACTGAAGAATTGCCTGTGACGTCTAGGCCGAAGGACATTTGGGGCCACTTGAACAATTTCTTGCTATTCCAATACCTGAAAGTGATGATGACCACTCTTCAATAGTTGAGTGAATTGTTGTATTGCTGTATGGTCGCGCTCACTGTGATATGTCTGCAAGGTTTATGTGCTAGAAATATAATATACTCTGATCATTGTGGAAGTACATGCTATGGTATTACTGACGTCTCATGTTCGCTACAAGCCCACTGCCGCTGTTGGCAGTGAATGTATGTTCTACTATTACTCAATAAAAAGAATTTAAAGAAAAACATTGATCCACGATATTGAATGGAAATTATCTCATACTGGTATGGTGTGATGAACTCGCCTCGCCTTTCTGACCAATCAAATCAAGGGAATACACAAATTTGCAACACTGGGGGTAGTACATTGCCCTGGAAATGGTATAACTAAGGTAGGCTTAGCTAGTTAGTTTGTCCGACTTGTCCGAGTAGCTGACCTGTCACTGCCCCAACTAATGCTATAGGAAATCGAGAGAAGAGGTGCTGGCGGAGCACTCTGTCAGAAGAATTGATAAATTGCTGAGGGAGAGGAATCAGTCACCCAATCAGGTTCCATGTGTTAGCCGCAGAGAGAGGGGTGTGACGCTGGCGTTGCACGTAGCTGAGGTCCTGTCCTGATCTGCACCTGTCCTGTCCTGGTTCGCACCTGTCCTGTCCTGTGGGTGTTGGCGCTATCGGGAATATGTCCTTATACCGATTCCCTTTCTCACCCTTCCCAGGTATCAATATCTAATAGAATTCTCGAAATATTTCTGCAGATCATTGTCTTGATTATTACTTTCTTGCTCGACAAATCTTTGACTGAACTTTTATGGACTCTCATAAATAAGAATTTAGATAGATAAAGTGTTTAATACTTTCCTGAGTCTGTGGTTATTTTATGAAGGTAAATGTTATTATCTTATTATTATTATAACTCCCTTTGATCCCTTAGGACTTAAATGCACAAGTGACAAGGATTGGTAAGTCAATGGTGTGAATTAAAGGTCCTAAGTTGGAAATAAAATTCTTATAGGCAGGAAGGTAAAAGGCCTAGGATTACCTGTTCAAGGTGTGTATGTGTATGGGCCCAGGTGAGTATGGTAAACTGAGCAGGTAATTCCGGAACGCCATCAATATGCTAGTTATGGAAGGTATGGCAGGCTAGTTATGATTGATTTAGTATGTGAAGTAACATAGATAGAGTTCAGTGGGTGTGTTAAGTTGTGATGAAGAGCTCAGCTTTTTGCAAATCCAGGTCCAAATTCAAGCCCCACAAAGTGTTGATGAATCTTTAGTTTGAACTAATTCTAAACAGCCACATCACTACATTTCAATAATGTGAAGCACATCAGGCTCCACAAGGAAGATAGAGAGTGGCAAGGTTTCAAACCATTGAGGGTTATTAAAGGATTTAGCAAAGTTACTACTCAAATCATCAAAGTAGTTATGAGTCAATAATCGATATATGCATGCAATAGACAATGTATAATTCAAAGCCATTTAAAAGACATACAACAAAGACAAACCATAAGAAAGTTAACTTTAAAAGAAGTTAAATAAAGTTGGTTCTCCCATAAAGAGAGCACCCTACTCTGCTAAATTAACGAAAGGTTCTGCTAGTAACTCAGGAAAGAGGGATTCTTGCTCACAGTCAGACAAAGAAGCTGGCATAGAGTTGCAGTTCTGTTCTACATTGCACTAGCCTATATCACACAATTCTAACATTTGATACGACTACATATAGTTCCCCTATAATAAGCATATCAGATTTAATCCACACAGACAACACAATCAATTGTTTTCTAAAGTTCCTGCATAATGAGTCTTCGCTAACTGCCCTTTAAACTTGAAGTTATTGGCAACATAATAAGATACATTGGACCAACTGTACTCTGCAGGTGCACTGCAACAGCTCACAAGTTTCACAAGTATCATGTAGAAAAAACATTTTACATGAGAACGGAAATGAAGGGCACATAGAAATAGTACATTTGGAGTTAGACTCTTCTGGAAAAAGAAAGACACTTCATATAAAGCAAGATAGTAACCATGCGTCACCGATGTTAAAATGCAGGCCTACATGAGTTATAGTCAATCTAAACAGAAATAACACACAATAAATATACTTTCATGTGTCAATGTTGATATGACTGTAAAGCATTTAATTAAGAAAAAAAATCCTTTAGTTAGTATGGTGGGTTGACATGGCAGGTAGGTTTGATAGGATAGGGATGATAATTTACATGTGATTAATGTGGCAGGTCGGCATGCTTAATCTGTACCCTGAATGGAAAGTGTTATGAAATTGAGACAAAAGGGGAAGTTGGCACTGAAAGTAAAGAACTTAAAAACATGGGCAACATTTATTTCAGAGCAAATTCTTTAGACAATGGGACAGTGTTGTAGTAGCATCTTCGAACAAGCCTGCCTACACATCTTTACCTAATGGACAAAAAGTTGAGAAACTAAACAGCATGTCATTTTGACAATAAAAGTAAAGTAAGTGAACATTCAAGAATCATGAGTCGATAGCAGTGTGTCTTTATTTGCCAATAGATTACATTTTTTATCACAACTGACTGAAACTATGCTTGTATTTTTGGGATTCATAATTATTAGCTGTGCAGGAATTTACTTGGGGAAATAAGGTTCAGGATTTACAGAGACAGGCAGATGTTGGTGCTGTTACTCCCCAAACACTTAAGGACTCATTTACAAGGAGCTTGGCCTGCCAATGGGTCAAAATTTTTGGTGCATTGGCAGCGTTGTCACTACTCCATATTTACAAGGTGACCTATATTGGAAGAAGTGTCACTTTTTGGAGTTCTGCGTCAAAAGGAACCTGTGTCCGAACTGCCTGCGTCACGCAAGTATTAAAATATGCATGGCAGGCGTTCCGTCGTAATTTCCACCATAAAACTGGCAAATGAATATTTACGACATTTTGCCAAAGTGATGTAGTTGTGGCTTAAGTTGTGCAAAGGTCCAATAACGTCAAAAATTCTGTGCCTGTGAAAACCATACGTAGGAAATGATGCATGGACGTTGCTGCATAAAGAGAAGCTGTACAGGATAGTATTACAACCACAAGTAGTCCATAGAGGTGGGCATTTTGCAGCCGGGATTTACAAGAAGGGGGCCACTACCACCCACCCCACCTGTCCCCACCAACAAAAAGACAATGGAGTAGAAGGTAGCATGTTTATTGCCAGCAGACTACTTTAGTAGGACTCAGGGAGGATGAGGTAATGACCTGTTTCCGGCTAAGGAAGCAGTCCATTGTAGAGTTGATACACCTGATTGTGTCAAGGCTCCAGCCACAGGTTGATAGGTCTACCAACATCCCTCCACTGGTGAAGCGCATGGCAGTACTTCACATGCTGGCATCAGGGTCCTTCCAGATAACAGCTGAAAGAGTGGCCAGAATCTCCCAGCCACATTTTTCCACATTCCGTCCCTCCTTCATGGATGGCATCATGCGTCTGACACCCCACCACCTCCTCTTGCCCAACACCCAGGAACTGTAGCTGGAGACCAAGCAAGGCTTCTATGCCATCGCTGGGCACCCACATGTGCTTGGTGCCATGGACTGCACACATGTGCAACTGGTTCCCCGTGCAGCCACATCCCATCTCTACAGGAACCGGAAGCACACCCACCCATAAATGTCCAGGCCATCGGGTAATATCGTCAATAACTTGCTGCCCAAATAACCTGGGAGTGTGCATGAAGCATACATATTAAGGCACTCCATCACTTACATTTACTTACAACTTTATTGCGCTAACACTGATCCTAAAACAGTCTCAATAAAGTATACACCGAAATATATAAATAAAATATGTATGGAATAAAAATATAAAAAAACTTTTGTACAAATTCATAATGACCGGGCCCCCAGAACAGTTCTAAAGTGCATATGTGCAAAGCTGCAAAATGTATGGCACAGGATAAGTGCTTGAAGTTCCCACAAATACAAAACGGATAACATTCTGATCAGGCAAATCATTCTAAAACGCAGTGACTCAGCTACATAATTGTTTACGCCTAATCCAAAGAGCATGCCAGAATCTAGAAAGACCAAATACAATATGTTGTCTGGTATCAGTACACAAGAGTCTTAAGACCTCTAGATAATGCCCTCGGCCCACCAAGAAGCATAACGGAATAATCAATTTTTTTCTCAACGACTGATAAGTTGGCAAAAAAAAGTAAGGGCAAGATGTAGGTAATCGTGAAATACCGATTCCTTAATATCAAATTTTACCGATTCGGTATTAAGGAATCGGTATATCCGATGTATGTAAAGATTCAGTAAAAATTACGGAATCGGTATAAATTGCTAAAAAATAGCGATTCGGAATGCATCGGTAAAAAAAAATTACCGAAACCCCAATAACGAATCGTAAATGCCGAATCCCAATACTGAATTGGTAAATACCGATTTGGTAATTTAAAAATTCTGTAATTGTGGAATCACCAAATCCTGTGCTTCCCAATTACCTCCCAAAAAGGAAGTGGCCACACCCAGGCAACTGCACTGAACCTGGAGCTGACTGTGAGGCAGGGAGCAGAGCAGAGAAGCCAGGAGCAACACAGCCTCTTTTTGCAACCAAAACCAAGCAAAATGGCAAACCACGAGAGGGAGAAGGAGGGAGCAGAAAGGAAAAGAAAGCAACAATTTAGCAAGAGGGAGCTGGAGGTATTAATCGAAGATGTCACCAAGGACCATCACAAGTTGTTTGGCAAGCAGTCCCTGCATGTGCCAGAATTACAAAAAAGACAGATCTGGCTTGCAATTCAGAACAAGATCAATGCGATCGAAGTCACCCAGCGTTGCATTGAGGATCTTAATAAAAGATGGCACGATCTGAGGAAGACTGCTAAGGCGAGGATGGCAGAGAGGCAGAAGCAGGCCAGCAAAACTGGTGGAGGGAGGAGCACAGCACCTGCACCAACTGCCCTGGAGCTCCTGTTGAGTGCACCCTCCAGCCGGAGAGTGTGAGTTGGGTTGGCTCTGCCAGAGCTACCAACAAACAAGGTAAGATGCATGCACAGCATGCTGTGAACCCCCTCCTCACCCCCAATCCCCCGAGAGGCATAGGGATTCACACTCCAGTACATGCTTTACTCATAACCTGCAATGCATTATGGGAAATGTAGTCAGAAGTAACACATGTTCAGAACAGTTAGTCCAGCAAACCCAAAGGCATGTGACAGCAATTAGCAAGCAGAGAACAGTCAGTGTGATTGGCAGGCATTATGTTTATTACAATGCAAATGCTGCCAGATAAGTGAGCATATCTACATTCTGTCTTCACAGGCAAGACATCTCGCAGTGCAGCAGAAGGGAGCAGAGGGAAGGCACACAAGCAACAAAGGAGACAAGAGGAGGAGGACCAGTCGCCTGCAGGGCACACAACCCCACCACCACCACCATCAACGCCACCACCACCACCATTACCACAGCTACCTTCAACGCCACCACCATCACCATCACCACCGCCACAATGTGGAAGAGGTGTGGTGCCGCGGCCAGGGCGACTGATGCTGGAATCTGGGGACCACGGTTCGATCCCCGGCTCCGGCGGCAGGTTAGCCCAGCACCATGTGACTCTGGGCAATAGCTCGCTTAATCTTCCCGATGGCCCCCAGCGCCTAGAGACCCTTACGGGTGATTGTGCGCTTTACAAATGTGGACTTCACAATCAACGCCACCACCACCGTCAGGCAGGAGGCATGCAGTGGCCACCCTCCTGCAGATGGAGGTGTCCAAGGAGGACAGCACAGGGGGCCAACAGTCTACAGTGGACGAGGACGGCAACAGGGCAGGATCACAGTCCCCAACAGAGCGTGCCCACACATCTTCCAGAGGCCGCAGGTCAAGGGAAGTTAGTCCTCACTTCCAGGGCGAAGATGACAGTGTGTTTGCTGGGCTTGAAGGCAACATGCTGAAGGTCCAGCGACTGCAAGGGAGAGCGATCAGGTCAGTGCAGCGGGAGATGGCACACATGAATGCTCACATGCATCGCATTGAAAAGGGCATCAGTGCCATGAACACCACCATGGCTGAGGGCATGATTGATGTGACAGCGGCTGTGAAGCAGCTCTGCAGCAAGTTGAAGGAGGACCGTCTGTCTAGGCGCAGGGAGAGGCAGAAACTGGATGATTACACCAAGGCGGTGAACCGCCTGTCCACTGCAACCTCTCTCATGTGCAGACGCTCAATAGCCATGCAGGAGGAGATGGCACACTGTAGTCGGGATGTGGCTAGGTGGCTGGTCTCAGTGACCACTGCACTTGAAGTGCTCTGGGGTGATGGGGGTGAAGTGAGGAGGCTACTAGCCGTAGAAGCATCATGCCCTCTCCAAGAGAGACCAGGAGGCGCAGCGAACGCAACAGCGCTGGCCCTGGACAAACTGGCAGTGCAGACAGTGGTGCTAAGGAACGTGGCAGTCCAGCGCTTGGGCGCAAGAAATAGAGCCAGCCATGATATGGTTGTACTGAAATGGGTGATGTAACCCATATTTGTATGGACACTGCTTTTGATCTTGGTGCTGTGCTCTGATCATTAAACACCATCACTCAAATACAGTAACTGGCTATGTCTCCTTACTCACTCAGAAATAGTTGCGTGTTCTCTCCGCCCGTCTGTGTCTCCCATCCGGTGCTGCTGCCACACCTGCTGCGCTGTGCTCTGGCTGTGGATAGTCCCCACCCTCGTCCTCAGAGTCAGTTCCACTGCTGTTCCTTTCTTTGTTACTTCAAAAAACAGTGGTCCCTGACATTCAAAGAATACTGAAAAAAATCCATATAGACCAAAATTGGAATCTATAGCGTGTGTCCAGCCGGACAGGGTTTAATTACACAATTTATATAGATAGTCAGTATTTACAGTAAAATATCAAAGTGGAACACAGCCGTGTCCTACTACTGTACAACGACATACATGGACAAGTGAGGCAAGAGTTGGCTGCCTGCATCTATTCGGAATGTAGCAGACAATATTTTCAAGAAATACACTGTTGTGATTTAGTAAATAATAAAATCAAATCATCCAGTGTAAGGTGTCGACGGCGTTTTGATCCATTTAAAATAATGGGATCATCATCAGGACATTTAATTATTCATGCCTTTAAACACTATGAACCATAATCCAGCCACAGAATTGCGTGGTTCTAGTTTAAGTCGAGGTCTGCTTGATATTGGACCAGGAGTAGACGGTCACTTAGGAGTGGGGATTCCAATCATAACCCCGTGGAAGTCGCCGCGATGGGTTTCCACTTGCCAAGAAGCACCGGCTTCTTGGCAAATGGAAACCCATCGCGGCGACTTCCACGGGGTTATGATTGGAATCCCCACTCCTAAGTGACCGTCTACTCCTGGTCCAATATCAAGCAGACCTCGACTTAAACTAGAACCACGCAATTCTGTGGCTGGATTATGGTTCATAGTGTTTAAAGGCATGAATGATTAAATGTCCTGATGATGATCCCATTATTTTAAATGGATCGAAACGCCGTCGACACCTTACACTGGATGATTTTATTTTATTATTTACTAAATCACAACAGTGTATTTCTTGAAAATATTGTCTGCTACAATCCGAATAGATGCAGGCAGCCAACTCTTGCCTCACTTGTCCATGTATGTCGTTGTACAGTAGTAGGACACGGCTGTGTTCCACTTTGATATTTTACTGTAAATACTGACTATCTATATAAATTGTGTAATTAAACCCTGTCCGGCTGGACAGACGCTATAGATTCCAATTTTGGTCTATATGGATTTTTTTCAGTATTCTTTGAATGTCAGGGACCACTGTTTTTTGAAGTAATACTTGCACCCAAGGTCCCTCGCCTATTGCTCCTTTGGGTATCCCTTGTACTATATAAAAGTTCCTTTCTTTGTGGCAAGGTTATGCAGCATTGCACATGTTGCTATTATTTTGCAGCAGATGATGGGGAGGTACTGATGTGCATCTCCACTTTTGTGGAGGCAACGGAACCTGCTTTTTAGTTGTCCAAAGGTGCGCTCCACAACGTTGTGCGTGCTTTTATGTGCCACATTGTATCTCCTCTCACTTGGGGTGGATGGGTTGAGGTATGGAGTTAGGATGAATAACTGGACGGCATATACGCTGTCACCTAAATGGGAATGAAAGTGGCATTAATTTGGGTCACCAATACATTCATCCAAGGTATACATCAGGGTGTGTCACATTGATTTACCCAGAAGGTATCCTTCTCCAAATTCACCAGCCGCCAGACGTGTATAGGTCCCACTGTTCCTGAATATGTAAGAATCATGGGTACTCCCTAGGAATTTGGCCACAATGTCAGTAATGATGTAGTCTGCATCACATATCACCTGCACGTTGATGGAATGAGTGGATTTGCGGTTGCGGATATGTATTCTGTAGCTGCAGGTGGGCAGATTGGTATGTGGGTCCCATCGATGCAGCCTATTACATGTGGAATCTGTGCCTTTTTGTAGAAATCCAGCTTTGTCTTCTGCAGCTCCGCCTGTGTACTGGGGAAGCGTATGTAGTTATGCATTCTCTGCATCATGGCATCCAAAAAGGAGTTGAAGAAACAGGACAGGCAACTCTGTGACACACCACCTGCTGCAGCTATCACACCCTGGTAACTTCCTGATGCGAGTAGGTGCAGGCTACAAAGCACCTGCACATGTGTTGGTATGGCAGGCGCCTTTGGTGTCTGATGATCCAGGTATGGTTGCAGGTCCCGTATCAGGTCTAGGATGGTTTGTGGGTGTAGCCTGTACCTATCATGTATTTCTGCCTCAGTCATTTGGAACAGTGTGACACGCAGTCTGTACAACGCTCTTCCCGTCTCCAAACCCTCACAAACATAGCCGCCTTGCTATGATGTAGAGGGCGGCCATTGTGTTCACACTGTTGCATTTTGGGGCTGTTTTTATGCACTGCACCTGATTACCAACTGCTCTGGGTCAGTGGTAATTACAGATTCTTCAATACCGAATTTGGACAAATTCGATATTACCGATTTTTGGTACATCACATTACCTAATTTCTACTGATTTCTTATTTACTGATTCTGTATTTTGGTGTTTCGGTGTTGGCGGATCGGTAAATAAGGAATCGGTAACTGATTTCCCTTTAATTTACCGATTCGTTATTACCGAGGGCATTCGGTAATACCTACATCGCACATGGCTAAATACCGGTCGGTAAAGCTGAAATTTACAGAATTTCGGCTTTACCGACCGGTATTTAGCCACCTACATCTAGCCCTAAGTGAACTATGGATTCAGAGCTAACTTGACAAGTGGGGCACAAGTCATCCAAATTGTTATTGCTGGACCATTTTCAGCAGAACAGTTTGGTGGAAAGTGACTTATAATGAAACTGCAAAAAAAGTTTCTGTGCCATCGGTGGCGCTCTTTCATCAATAGTTGGCTCAAAGGACGGAGAGCATTTCGATTTGAGAAAGACTTCAGTCAGGCTGGTTACTGGAGCTGAAAGAACTTCTTTTGAAACGGAATCCCAAAACACTTTTTTAATTTTTTCTCTGGATTTGACCAATAGGCGTCCAAATCCAATTTTGCCACCAGAGATTTCCGTAGAGTGGGAAAACAGTTTTTTGCCAAGGTCTTGGGAAATCTCAAGAGGTCGAACAGAGTCTCTCGGTAGGCAGTCCATAGCCTGAACCAAAACATAATCAATCAGTACATTGCCTTGTGTCTGAGCGGTTTATGTGCCAGATCCATATATCAGGGTGTCAGAGGGGTACTAGCCGGGAGATCCACCAGAGATCTCAAAAACGATTTTCCACAGCTATTAAAGATGATATATTTCCTGTCTCCCACAACTCTATACCATACATTATGCCCCCCAATACTTTAGTATTGTAAATTTCTAGTGCAGGAGCAATCTGCTGTGACTTAGTTTTCCTGTGTATTTTGCTAATGTTATTACATTGGAATATTTGTTGGAGCTTAGCCTTCTCCTTTTGTGCATCCCGTTTTACAGATGGGGATACACGTATTCCTAAGTAATCAAAAATGTGAACTTGTTTAATATGGTACTACCTGCCCGAATAGATCTACTAGAGAGTTTTGACCCACTTTTGTTAAAAATCATGTATTTGGTTTTTTCCTCATTTAAAAATAACCCCCTATCATTACAAAACTGTATAAAATCATTTAAAAGTTTTGGGAGGTCCTGGGGGGATTTAGAAATTAAAAGGGTGTTATCTGCAAAACACAAAGCGGGGATTCTTCTATTATTAACATTCGGTGCATCGTAACCATCCCTATCCAAAAAGTCAATAACCCATTTATAAAAAGAGGTAAAAAGAGTGGGCGCCAGCACGCAACCCTGCCTCACTCCATATTTTACAGGAACATTTTCTGTGACTTCGCTTCTTGCGCCCCACCTGACTTGGGCTGAGTTTGAGGCGTGTAATCTAATTAATATATCTAAAAGGTTTGCCAGAATGCCCATTTCTCTAAGTACTCTCCACAGCTACGCCCTGGGCACAGAGTCAAAAGCTGTGTGCAGGTCAACAAATGCCACATATAGTTTACCCCCTTTGAGGTCCACTTCCTTCCAATACATGCAAATAAAACAGAAGACCTGGTCTAGGGGGCTAACTTTTGAGCAAAAGCCTGCCTGTAGGTCACTTAAAATATGAAATTCCATCATCCATTCATGGAGCCTCCCTAAGACTTGTTTACAAAAAATCTTTTGGAGAGAATCTATGAGGCTTAACGGCCTATAGTTAGATGGCTTGCTTGTGTCTCCTTTCTTATAAATAGGCACAATTTCCGCAACCTGCCACGGTTTTGGAATAGGTGCTCCAAGGAGAATCAAGTTAGATAAAATATTTATGTACCAACCCCAAAGGCATTTATCTTCTTTATACAGGTCATAGGGGATTCTGCCTGGGCCTGGAGCACGCACTGGTTCACATGAAGAGATTTCTGCATACGTTTCTACCAGGGAAAGAAACAGGGGTTCGAAGTCCTCACTCAACACCTCCTCAGACAACTCACCCATCTCGCCACTACCATCGCTCTCAATGGCCTAGAGAGACCCAAAGTAGGCTGTCCTGTCATCGGGCTGTATATTAAATTCTAACTCTGTTTTTCCCCCTTAAGCCAGTGAGTTGCCTCTCTGCAAAAGGACTTTTGGTCTTTACCATTTAGTGCTGTGTGTAGAGCTAGCCATAGTGAGCTTTCCCACTCCTATTTAGCACTATCAATGGCCCGCCTGCACCTGGCTCTAGCTGTCACAATTTCAGGATGGACCTTGCGCTTTATAGCACAAATAAGCTCCCTCTTTGACCTTCTACAGTCCTGGTTAAACCATGTATCTTTAGGCTTATGCTTTCTATCAGTGGAGTGGGTATCACTTCCCATAATATTTGCAGGCCGGCTCAGAAGTTCCTAACCTCTTTAAAAAGGAGTTTGTGGCCTGGGTTTAGACTCTTAGCAGCCTCTTCACTAGGGGTATTAGTTAGAGACTTTATTAAGTTTAAGGTTATATTTTTGAGAAGATCCAGCACCTCCGGATGCTTCTCGACCCAACCCTTCTTAACTGTTCGCTGGTTATTTGAAAGTGAGAGCACTCCCATGTCCCTTTGTCCGTTTAAAGATGGCTGTGCTGTTCCAGAGATGCTTAATGAAAGTAAAAGTGGGTTGTGATGACTATTGTATCTCTTTCCCACAACCATATCATCTAGTACAGGCCATAGGTTGGAGGTGATTAAACAGTAATCAATATGGCTTGTTTGTTTGGAGGTCCATTAAAGGTATGAGCGCCGTTAGGATCTGATCTAGATCTGCCATTGGTTGCTCTAAGGTCATGCTGGAGTGTTAGTGCAAGCAGCTGACCACCCCTCTTCGTCCATTTGACCTTTGGTAGACTTAATGGAGGAATAGACCAATCTTTGTCCCACTCTTCTGTCAAATCAGGGGTGACTACAGATAAGGGCTCAAAAGTACAATTGAAATCACCAGCAACTATCGCTGGGGTATTATCCAAGTATTTAGTTAGGGCATTCTCCAACGCATAGAGATTCAATGTTTCTTCCGCAGCATGGTCCACTCTGTTATAGACATTAAAACATTTCCCCTTCCAGCCACTGTGTAGGGACAGCTCAAAAGCCAAGATGTCCTGTGACTCCACATGGAGGCGCTAGATTTTATTTCCTGCATTTATCTTTACCCAAACCACCAATACCCCACGCAGGACGGCCCCGTTTTTTCCTAGTGGCATCAATGGCAAGAGTTGAGAAGCTAGATCTACGGGGTGTAGATGTACTCCACGTTTCCTGCATCAGAATTATATCAAAAGTGTCTATAAAGGTACACCATTCAGGGTCAGATAGTAATTTGGAGATCCCTGCCACATTCCATACTAGAATCTTACGATTATTTATCTGAGGGAGCCCTGATACAATAGAACACGTATTTTGGGAGTTGTCATACATTTCAGTTATAGCTTTAGGTACGGGACAAGGTTCAGTGATAGATAATAGATTACTTTCTAGCCGAAGGTTTTTTTGGAGTGTGGGGAAAATCGGCATGGGTTCAAGTAACCAACCACCCTCATGGTTCAGTCATCAGTGACTTGCCCAATCTAGGCCAGAGTTTTGTTCTGTCCTGGAAGAGCTGTGCATAGTCACTCCTTCTTGTGGGTGTTTGTACCTGATCTGAATAGTGGAGTTAGTGCGGGTAAAGGTACGCAAATCATTTGCCAAAAGGCCAGATACCATAGCTTCATCAAAGAATCTAACTAAGATTGTGTCTTTTTCTGCTCCTGGGATATTTAATCTGTCCACGTGTCTAATGTCATTCCTTATAATAGAATAACAGGGTTGGGCTGCCCTGAACTAGTGTATAACCTTATTTTTTAGAGAACCAGAATCTTTGTGACCCCTAATGGTAAGTTTTTGAACATTGGTAAGGGATACTGCATCAGAGCCGCTTTTACCCTCCAACCTTCTGTAACACCATCCCTTACTATCCCTGTCCCATAAGGTGCTTTATAACTTGGCCTTTGTATGAATCCTTCATACAGTGTCACCTCCCCACTATCCGGATGCCCAGATCTTAGCAGCCACAGTTTGCTCCCTTGTATGCGTGATTTATTACTCTTCGGTCCCTAGGGCTGGGTAGAGGGTTTCCTTAGAATCTTGAGATTGATGTAACTTTTTAGCAAAGGTACTCTAGACTCTGATTCAGCCAGCCCGTGCTGTGTTAGCAGCGAGCTACTGTCTTTAGCTAGGGGTGATATTAATCTGGAATTTTTAGTGGGACCATAGCAAGTTTTACTTCCATCCCCACTGGTATTCGTCTGAGTAAGAAACCCAACTTCCCATCTAAGGGCAATCACTTCTTCCTTCAGCGACTCAATCATGGTCTTTAATACAGCTAATTCATTATGGTGGTCACTTTTGATTTCACTGGGTTTGGGTTCTCTCACCCCACCATCATCAGCTGTTAGAGCATCAAACCTATTATGGCAATCAACCTGGACAACATGAGGGACAGAGGTCATTTCAAAGATATCCTCTTGGCACTTCTTCATAGTTGAGTTAAACTCCTTCTCCTTATCCTTGACCAAACCCTTTCTCTTCCCTTTCCAATTGGGTTTAAACATATGTGGGATTATTTTAACCAAGTTTGGCTTGTGTGTTAGAATGTGAGTCGTAAGGGGCTGGGATAGGCTAAGTGACCCAATTTCAGAATCAACAGCGAGATTTTTACATGTAGCAGAGCTAGCCATATTTTCTACAACAGAGGACAAATTAGGTGTGGGGTCAGCTATCTCCTGGCACTCTGAAAGGATCGAATCAATACGATCCATAGTTTCATGGCAATTTGTGCCAAACAATTTTTTCTTCTTCTTAGACTTGTCGTGGCCTGGGGCCCTTTCATGATCTTTCCTTTTACCCACCTGCCCTAATAACCCAAAACAGAGATTATTATGCTACTTAACAATTTTTGGAGGTGTCCCAAAGAGTAAAGGAAGAGTGCTAAACTGAGAGCCCCCAAAAACCAACCGCTAGACAACAGTAAAATGTAACTTTTACTGTGGAGGAAGATTAGGTGAAGCGAAACAGGTCCTAATAGTAATCCCAACGACAGTCCTCGATATTAAAACAGAGTACCTTGGTCCTACAATCCAGCTCCTACACCGATGGGGACAGGGATCTTGAACCAAAAGGGGGGTGGCCCAGCCCTGCCATATTCAGGCACTCCATCATAAATGACGGCTTACAGAATAGACAATATGGGAATGGCCTACTCGAAGGTAAGTAAAGCTCAAGTACCTAACACACCCACTAACCCTTAGAAATGGATAACATAATACCCATCACTGTGTCTATTGATGCATATAGGAATATTCCTAAGAGGGGTGTAGCTCATACATACACCATGTATCATGGTACATGTGTCATGCAAAACCACAAGTTACCAACGTCAAAACACATAAAGCCACTATGGCTACTGTTTAATGTTGGAAGGGTACAGAACAATGCATTGATGGGCCAAATGCTGTGTAGCATCGATGTGTGGTTCCATGGATTTTTTGGGGGTGTCTACATGCTACTCCCATGGTTCATCAGGCATGTCATTGATCTCACCAACCACATCTGTGGTTTACCATGGACATATGCATGTGTTAGTGTAAGGGATGTCTCCTATGACATTACCTTTGCTAGGGAGGACCAACTCCTCAAATATTAGATCCACAGTCTGCACTTCACACATGTAGTGGGAACGCATAACTTAGAGTGGTTAGGAGCATCTCCAAATAGACATCATAGAAAACTGCAGGATCAACATGACAGTCAGGATGTGGAAATGTAAAATATATCAGCCCATGCTTTGCATTTGCTACCACACAGAGTAATAGAAGAGAAACGTGTAAACCTATCAGCAACTGTATGACTAACAAATATTATGAAAACAATGTTGGAAATCTGTATGACAATATCACTACACATAACACCCATGGCCTGCCATGTATCAGTAACAGTTAGCAAACGTATTGACAATTGTCCTTTCTCTTCACTTTCTGTTGACCAGGTATATGGAAATCAGCCATGTATCATGACCCCATATGCATACCCCCATACTGAGCAGGAGAAGGCCAACAACCAGGCACTCAGCAAGACCAGGAAAATTGTTAAACGAACCTTCGGACTGCTCAAGGCCAGGTTCTGCTGTCTGGTTATTTCTGGGGGTACATGGCTCTACTCATCAGCAAATTAATCTTGGTGTGTGCCATACTGCACAATATGTGTGCGTACTAATGTCCCCTGAGATGGTGACCTACAACAGCATGACTCGATGGGTAAGAAGGAGGATGCCGATGGTGGAGACATCCAAAACACTGCTGCTGGCAATTACCAATGCGCACACATTGCGCAACATTTCTTTATGTGATCCACATGTTCGGAGTTGGAACATAAACCAACATGTCATAAAAGTTCAACATGAGAATAAATGTTTGAAACCATTACTTAACTTTGCATTTATGTCACAGTTCCAGGAAACATCTACATGCACACATTTCATCAACTAGAAGTAGATGTCCGAAGTTTACAATCAGGTCAAAAGCCAGGCATCAACGCCTCAGAAACAATGCACCATGCATTGTCATGCGCTGTGTGTCACTTGCACCTTGCCCATTTCCGTAGCAACTACGTCAGTAAAAATCTATACTTGAGTGGAAAATTACACTTTTCTAGGAAAGGTGAGTTTTTGTGCAGTAAATTTGTCTCTTTGGTATGGAAGTAATGCATTACCACTAAACGTGAAGCGTGCATAGCACAGGTGACACTATAGCATGAAAAGAGACTTTATAATAGTAAACGTGACTCTTTGGGATAGAAAGTGATGCTTTACCACTAAAAGTAATGCTGGAGTAGGAAAGGTGACCCTATAGTATGAAAGGTGACTTTTGTGCAGTAAACATGACTCTTTAGTATGGAAAATGATGCTTTACAACTAAACATGGTGCTTGAGTAGGAAATATAACACTACAGTATGAAAGGATACTCTTTAATTGTAAATGTGGCCTTTTGGTATGGAAAGTGATGCTTTACCACTAAACGTAATGCTTGAGTAGGAAAGGTGAAACTATAGTATGAAAGGAGACTTTTTTAGTAGTAAACATGACTCTTTGGTATGGAAAGTGACCCTATACCACTAAACGTGACGCTTGAGTAGGAAAGGTGACACTATAGTATGAAAGGTGACTTTTTAGCAGCAAACTTGACTCTTTGGTATGGAAAGTGATGCTTTACTGCTAAACGTTATGCTTGAATAGGAAAGATGACAATATAGTATGAAAGGAGACTTTTTAGAAGTAAATGTGGCTTTCTGGTATATAAAGTGACACTTTACCAGTAAACGTGATGCTTCAGTAGGAAAGGTGACACTATAGTACGAAAGGAGACTTTTTAGTAGTAAACATGTCTTTTGTATTAAAGGTGACGCTATACCACTAAACATGACGCTTGAGTAGAAAAGGTGACACTGTAGTATGAAAGGTGACTTTTTTGTGGTAAATGTAACTCTTTAGTATGAAAAGTGATGTTTTAATACTAAACATGATGCTTGAGTGGAAAGCGCATTGGGCAGAAGCCATGCATCAACGCCAAACAGTCAAAATCAATGCATTGGTCGTAGTGTAACTCGCAACTTGGCTATTTCACTAGTGAAGCATCAGTAAAAACAAATCTTTAGTTGGGAATTTAACACATGTATCAAAAATGTAATATATCCACACAGGAAATTATGCAATGGATCAGCCATGTTGCAAACCAGGTAGTGTGAAGTTCCTTTAATTTACTGTCTTTTGGTCTGTGCTGTTTGGTGGAGGAGTTTGTTGTTTGCTGGTGCGTTTGGTGCCTTTGCTTGGTCTTGCTGGTGTCTGTGCTCTCTGTGCTGTGTCCCAAAGCAGTCACATTTGTTCTGTAATAGCATTTTGTGTTGTTTGGTGTAGTGTATTTCGAGGTTTATGTCTCATTAAGGGTTAATGGTTATAGGCATGAGGGAAGGGCTAGTGTTTTTTGTTTTTTCTGAGTTTAGAGTAGCTAGTGGATTTAGGGAGATGTGGGGCAATGTAAGGGCCAAGAATCTGACGGAGGGGGAGTTTGGGGGCTTGCTGTGGCTGTTGGTCAAATACTGGCCCAACATTTTTGAAAGTGGAGGTCAGGTTAACCAGGGCTATCCAACCAATGAGAGGTCAGGCGAAAGTGCACTGTCAGATGAGCTGAGTTTTTAGAGTAGAGCAGCCTGTCCACCAATAAAATCACCGGTTGGCAGATATCCTCAGCCTGGAGCAGGATTTCCTGGATCACCTGGCATTAGAAGTTGGTGGAGCTTTGGTAAGTTCCTATATACCATGAGTTTGTAGCTGTGTGGATGTGGCAAAATACTCTTAAATATTTTGTTAAGGATGAGCCAGATATGTGGAAGGTTATTATAGCATGATATGGTCTAACTCATGAATATACACTGAACCTGCCATAGCGACCTGTTCACAGGGGCATTACAATAGCCAAAACAGACCGTACAGTGCAGGGGGGGGTCCATATGTGACGTGGGAACCATCCCACACTGTGAAAGGATTATTGTCACCTAGCCTGCTAGGTCATTACTGACACAGTACTGTGTGCGCCACCCAACATGTATTTTGCAGGGTAGCACACTCATGAGTCATCAGGTCACAGGTTCGACAAGGTGTTTGTCCCCCCCAAACGGTCACACATGTGTCTCTGTTACATACACACATCATCATACCTTTATTAGCCTCTATAGACCTTGATTGGTCATTGTGTATTTACAGTGCACTGGTAACATGTAAGGAGCTAGGTGAAGGAGTCAAACAAGCATGGGCGTTGTCTGATGTATGTAGCCTGGTGAACTACACTTATGACCTTGAGAGGGCCCCAGCATTGGCATACTATGCAGAGTGTGGTCAATCAATTCCGACTGTTCACATAGGCATCAAAGCCTGGCATCCTTGCACCATGTTTTAAGCTAGGCTGGTCTC
This sequence comes from Lissotriton helveticus, assembly GCF_964261635.1. Taxonomy (NCBI): domain Eukaryota; kingdom Metazoa; phylum Chordata; class Amphibia; order Caudata; family Salamandridae; genus Lissotriton; species Lissotriton helveticus. The sequence continues at coordinate 1,467,691,250 of NC_136059.1, forward strand.
ATACCTTGTCTGCACTCTGTACACCTCATATGTGATGAGCCTGTTATCATCTAATTACACTGCAGCATGGCATACATATGTCCATCATGAGGGCATTCCAACTGTGCTCATGCTACAAGTCCAACATACAGACAATACCAGCCATCTGTAAAGTCACTGTACACAGTGTAAATGATCAGCATTGACACAGCTAAGTACCAGGAGTTTTGTCTTGTAGGTTGGCCAAACCCATACACCATTGGTGAGGTAGTGACCGTCTGAGGACTCAGTTCTACCGGTGAGTGGCACCTCATTATTTTGGTGATCTGTAAGGATTGGGTGTGCTTGCTGAAATGGGCTGCAGTGAGATACGCAAGTAGCATGATCACTCTGCGGAAAGAAGATACACCTTACATGTGGATTTATTACAGAAGTAGAGCAAACTTTCATGTGCAATTGACTGGACCAAATTGTCATGTGGAATCATTAGCAATATATAAATGCCTACATGATGGATGCCTCTTAATAGGCAGTGCTACTGTTGTAACAGCTATGGTGTGGATACTTATGGCACATGTACAATCATCTGCCCCAAAACCTACTTATGGTAATGATTTGTAATGTTTCTCACCATTACTATGTACATGAAATTGCCAACATATTACCCCAAATACGTGACACAAATGTTGCATGGTATAGCCTGTGAACATCACTGACACAGTATGTTTGTCCAAATCTAAATTTTAGCAGGACACAGGTGTGGTTGAGGTGTAACATATCTCAGGTAAGGTGTCTTGTGAAGTCTGGTTCCAGTCCGTGTTTTGCGAGGAGCTGCGTACTGGAGAAGGCTGAGGCAGGTCTAGCGGTGGCGGCGTGCCAGCAGAAAAATTCATCTACATCCTCATCGAGCCCGCTGAGCCCACCGCCGGACAAAGAGGTGCAAGGAAGTGCATAAGGAGGCGACAGCAGTGTAGACATAGATTAACCACCAGTGGTGGTAGGAAGCGGCAAGCTGCGACAAGAAGACCTCTCAGACGTACAGAGGTAATCAGGCCTACCCTCCATACCTGCCATGCCTGAGCCCCAGGTCCAGAACAGCTCACGGTCCCCCGCGGGGAAGTTAGGAAAAGCAGTAAGGAGGCAGGAGGCAGTGGCAGGGGGACAGTGACAGCAAGCAGGAAACCTATCCACACATAGTCGATTCATAAACTTTATTCGATTCAAAATAATAGAATCACAAAAGTATACAGACCTTAATTTAAAAGCATATTGACACCAATAGGTCAGGATAATTCATTCTACAATTTATACATAAGAATCTAAAATAGAAGTAATAATTTCCAAAAGGAACTTATACAAATATTACATATCATTTATCAATTAATCACACCCTGTACCAAAAAAAAGGTATTAACCAAACTAACAATGCCGTTTCCTAAATTTTAATGACAGTCGTATGAAGCTTAACATGGCGCAGCATACTCCAGGTGATGATAACGATAACAAGTAGTCATAACCCTCTTTATAGTTACATGGTCGCCGAGTTTTTAGGATAGGCTTAATAAACCTGCTTCTTGGTTCCTTATAAAGAGAACAAAAAAGGACAAAATTAATAGTATTTTGACTGGTTTTGTTATCACAAGGACAAGAGGGCAGCCTCTCACACCAACCCCCTTGTTTTGGAAAGGCAAAAAGAAAGTGGAGTGTGTTTAATCTAAACCTTGTCAGATAAAAGCGCCATTGCACATGAGTAGTAAATGTTAAATAAAATTGGACCTTCAATTTACCCAAACAGGTTGTTGGCTGATCTAAATGTAACATACTTAAGCTATAAGGTAACTTGTTTTAATTAAAGATTTTATATCCCTCTGCATATTTTCGGGATTGTCATACAAATAGCCCAAACCAATTCTATGCAGAGTGTCACTAACATATGAAAGCCATGGGATCTTCATCGCATGTTCAAGATTTTTACAGTCCTGGAGGATATCTTTTGAGAGCTGAAGGTCTTCTGATAACCATACTTTACCCCATAATAGTAAAGGGGAAACGCGGATGATGTCAGTCACGTATTCCATTCCCATCTCAGTGTGGCAGAAACTATTAGATGAACCTGGTGGGATTGATAATAAACGATTTAGAAATTTATTTTCCATGACCTGGATCATGGCTGGGCTTTCTATCCCCCAAACCCCTGCCGCATAAGTGGCCACAGATAGGCATTTTGCTCTGTACACGGTTTTTAAGTGTGGAACTGGTTTTTGTCCTAATTTACTGCAAAAGCTAAATAGACCCTCTATAGATCGGCTAGTACTTTGTACACGCGCCTTCATCAAAGGAACCCAGCTCAGTTTGTTGTTAAATAAATTACCCAAGTAAATAAAATTTTCAACTTTGTCAATGGTAGAATTAATTACCATGAACTTACGGGTTTTTGTCCCTTTGGGACCACAGACCATTGCAAAAGATTTTGCAAAGTTTACCTTTAGGTCCAGGTCCAGCATAAAGTTGTTAAATGCATCCAAGCAGGTCTGCATACTATTAGCTGTAAGAGTCATTAATACCGTATCGTCGGCATAAGATAACATAGGTATCTTCTTGCCGTTCACTTTTGGGAAATCCAAGCAATGTTCCAACAAAACTTTTCCAGGCCATTAGTATAAACTAGGAACAAAAAAGGCGCTAAAATGCAGCCTTGTCGCACACCCTCGGTTGAGGGGATAGATTTAGTTTTTTCCCCCCCTGGCCCAAATCTTATGTACACAGTTGTAGCAGCGTGTAATCTGCGGAGCAGGGTAACCAGGGGTTCTTCAAAGCCCATGTCCTCCATCATCTGCCATAGTTTGTTTCTGCAAACAGTGTCAAATGCACTGGATAAGTCCATGAAGGCCAGGTGGATAGAAGAACCCCTGGCCTTCATGTACTTACCCATAATTAGTGCCAAATTTAAACACTGTTCGGTCGTTCCCTTTCCTCTCCTAAACCCATATTGGGAATTTACAATTAGGCCCACGGAGTCTGCCCATGTCTCCAATCTGGCCAAAATTATCCTCCCCAATAGCTTACATGATGCGTCAATTAATGATATAGGGCGATAACAACGTGGGTCGCACCTATCACCCTTCTTGAAAATCGGCACCACCACTGCCTCCTTCCAGGATAGGGGAATGCGACCAACAATAGCTGCTTTAAATACATTCAATAGCAATGGGGCCCATACAACAGTATTATGTTTAAAAAAGTCGAAAGGCACCGCATCTGAGCCAGGGGCTTTTAGTGGGACACCTTTCCTCAAGGCCTCTTCCACTTCCAGGAGTGTAAGCAAAGAACTAAGCAGGGAAGCTGTAACCGGGAAGTCCACATCCTTTATTTCATCCTGCAGACCTATAAGGGGTACAGACTTAGGATTAAAAATGTTCCCATAATGGGCTTCCCATGTCTCGCCCGTTATCTGCATCACCATATTATCCTTGCCATCACTAGAAAGGAAAGGACGATTTATCACTTCCCTGAAAAGCCTACTATCTTTCAAATCTGAGGCTTTATCTAGGTCATCCCAAGCTAGCTTTTTTAAATCTAGCTTCCATTTTTTAATTGCCTCTTTATAGGTGCTTCTCGCAGTTCTTACCAACTCCTTATTCCTTGGTGATAGTCAAAACAGTAACCCCAGTATTATTGGGTCACTCATCGATTCATTTTCGCCTCGGCACCCAACCCACTTAGCCCTCTTTTCCGCAGGGCAATCATGAGGTCTGGAAGAGTAAGAAGATCCCTCACAAAGTCATCACTCAAACCAAAAAAGAAGCAGTCGCACAGGCAAACTACGGGAGCAAAGAAGTTCTAGAAAACGATAACCTCAGTCGAAGTAACATCAAGGATAGCGGTACCACCAGTAAAGGAGAAACCCAAGAAACAAAAGTTTGCCTATTGGTCTGTCCGAAAGACAACAAAGCAAATAGTTCATCACCTGCAACGGTCCTAAGAGGCAGAAACCAGCCAAACAGAATGCCCAAAGGTGTAAAAAGGAAAAAATTGGACGAGATTGTGGACATATATATAGAAGGACAACCTTCAATAAAATCCACAAGTCTCTATCAGCCAAAAATCTATACAAAATTCACTTTTCTTAAAGATCCCGGCAATGTAATTTACTCAAACAACGATGCCATAATGGGTCTACAATCCCCACTGCGACCAGATGTAGTGGAACGTCAGTCACTCCAAGTATCAGGAACAACAGTCATTGAAATACACAATGTCCAACCCCAAATGGAGATAACAGTCCAATTGAAAACCAGAATGAGCGACAGAGCACAAGGGGTGCAAAATGGCAATACTGTAGAAGCAATTGAGGAGGTCAGCGGCCAAATCAACTCTCCAGCACATGCAAGGCACCCGGTAAAGAACTTTAGGGGGCTCATGCCCGAGAACGAGAAGGACCTCGAGAATAAGCGGGCCGTACAACTTGAAGACCTCCCTAAGCATCAGAGGGCCAATGACCTGAGAGAACAGTCACCCCCTTCTCCTACTTCACAATCGCACCAGAACACTCAGTGTAAATATAAAGGAGCAATTACAACGCCCCACACAATAAACTGTTGCCCAACTAAGCAATTAGCCACGCATCACGGCAACCCAACAGCCGGGGAACAGGAAAGGAGTTCCAACCCACTAATTCACACTTCACACCTGCTAACTGTGGCCTTGAGCACTGCAGACAGTGACATGACCTTCCTGGCATCACAAGAATGGGAGGACCTCGTGGCCTCATACAACGTAAAGCCTACCCAGAATAGCTCCACGGAAGAGCTTGCCTCCCCGCTTATCGAAGGGAGTAAGAGTCCCACCAACATATTTTGGGTAAACGTATTAAACACAATTCAGTTGTCAGCCACAGCACTGCAGTATCAATCAGACAAATCGGATATGCAGCTGACCGTCTTCCAGGCCCTAGCAGAAGCTACCTCAGGGATAGAAAGTAAACTAGCAGATCTTAATGGTCTTAAAAAAGAGGACACGAATCAGCAAAACTATCACAAATAATAAGAACTGACTGCATCTGCTCCCTGATAATTGACAAGCTATCAACACTGCCAACAATACTGGGGAACCTCCTGGTGGATTTAAAAAATAAAATGCAACTACGCACCTAACCGCACAGGCTAAGATTAGAAGTACATGTCTCAGCGAAAAATCACAAGGTGGCAATATCCACCACACTGCCATCAAGGGAGGAGACTCGTCCCCAAAACCCAAACTCACTCTAGATGATCCGCACTTGAACACCTCAACTAACGATAGGGACGGCGCAGAGACATGTACGAATGCACGTGCCCATCGCAAACAAAAAAGGAAGGGCAGGAACAGAAAGGCAATAGGAGCTTGTTGCATCAATGAGATCGAACCAATAACAATACCAGGGTACAAAGAACAAACAAGAAAAAACAAGAAGTTTATGGAGAAAAAAAGCCATCTCCCACAGACACCAAATTAACTGATACAACGATTTTGAAAATAGCAGAGACCCTTTCACTGACACAACCTAAAGAGGAAACAGGCAAACAGACTGAGCAGAAAGACATCGGTCCAGTCAAAAATAAGCAACTCATTTTTGCAACAGATTCTGCGTATGACATACGGAGTAAAAGAAGAGGAACGGAATAAGTACAGCTAATAGCAACATCACAAAAAACATAACGCGGAATACACGTCATAGCGCAGGCCCCAGAAGATTCGATCAACCTCAGCACAGACGGAATAAACACCAACCAGCATACAAATAGAGTCAATCCTTGCAAGGAACCTATCACCCAGGATCAACAGATGCTAAGCACACAAAGTGGGAACAAGCAGGATGTTGAACACGCATCATCACGGAATCATCACTATAAATAACGACACGTCGTATAGTGCTGAACCCTTACATACTGTTAAACAACACACGCCAACAGCACATTAGTGCATACTGTCCCCAGGAATAAATGTAACAGATATTATTCTATTCATCCCCAAATTCAAATCCAGAGGAAAAGTGGACACCTTAATCAGGGGCAATATACTAAGACTCATCCACTCAATCGAAAGCCTATCACACATTAATACAGCAGACCTGCTAGCAATTGAATGTCTTTCTTCGCCTGACCAACGGAACAATGAAATAACAAAGTCAGTATGGAAATCGAAAGACGTAGCAAGTCAAATCAATGGAGAAATGCTTAAATTCTCCAAATGGGGAATAAAACTGGAACCAGGAAAAAGACCCGCTTATCCCACTCCACTCCTAGAAGGAATTAATAAAGATCTCCCGCAAAGAGTCACATCGATTCTAAAAGGAGCACGTAGTAACTCCCCAGGGCTGAATAACAACCTTACACCCTTGACAACTCAGCAACCTAACCCAGGCTGGGCAAACATACAGCGGACAATAACCGCAGGTGTCACAAAGTAACATAGGACATCAAGTCAGTCTTCTATAAAAGCCGACATCTCACAAATTAAAATATGTATTTTTAACATAAACGGTCTGACCAGCAAACTGGACGATCCAGAAACTTTAAACTATCTAAAATCATTTGACCTGATTTTATTCCAAGAAACCTTGGAAGAGAAAGAGTTCTCCCTACAAGGATACTCAACCCAAATCCATCCTGCTATTAGATGCTCGTCTTATGGTCATAGCTCAGGAGGCCTGGCATCGCTTGCCTCAATATTTACAATAGGAAAAATGGAAGCAATAAAGGCATAAATTACACCTCCAAGAGCAATGCAGGCAATAGCAATAACGATTGGAAAAAATCAGGCAGCCCAACAACTACACATAATAAACATATACCTACACCCCAAGCACAGATTAAAAGGGGCGAGAGAACTGGTCACCGAGGTGGCAAGACTGATGGAGGAAAGGGAATTGGAGAACTTACTCATGACATGGCAACTTTAACCTTCAACTATTCGGAAATAAATCAGAATACGAAATAGTACAGGATCTTAACATCGCGTGGGGAATTCCTAATCAAACCTCAGTCATTCTTATCAAGCAAACTAGATGTTCAAACCAGCTACTAAAAGACCTAGAGCAGTTAAACCTGAGGGTACTAAATGGTTGATTTATAGAGGACACACCTCCAGCATTTACGTTCTTTTCCTCAACTACCTCTTCGCACCTCAACTTCACCCTTGCATCACTCCCTCTGTTTGACACTATATGTTCATTCAAGATCGGTGTAAACGGTCAAAGCGACCACCTACCACAAGAAGTGGAACTACGTGTTACTAGTGGGAATGCCCTGGAACCAAGAAAAACTGTCGGCATGGAGCACACCACCAATTCTAGACGGATAAGGTGTAAGACCAACTAAGTAGAAGAGTTAACAACTAACGCAAAAACAATTCTGCACCGGATCACAAGTTCGTCAACGAACCCATTAGGGGCTTGGGTAGAATTTATAATGGAACTCAGAACAAAATTCGCCACAGAGCAAGAAATCAACATCAGGAGCACATCAACCTACACAACAGCGAAAGTAACCTCACCAGAGATAAAAAAACTAAAACGGGAAATAAACCAGACCCTTAGGAAGCTCTGCAAACAATCAAACAACGATGCCCTGTATGAGGAGCTGCGATCCCTAAAGACTCGGTACAACAAGTCAATCTGGGAAAAGAAAAGGCAAATCAACAAGGACCTCAGGGTGAAAATCGTATACAATTCAAAACAGAAGAACAGCACCAGGTTCTGGAAAAGTATTCAAAGCCTCCAACGCCCAGGCTACAATTGAATAAACTCCCACATATCTGAACCCGAATGGGCACACTATCTATCGACACACTTTAATGACAAAAATCCAGAGGGGTCTTACTTAGAGGAAAAAAACTGACAACCACGAGGAACAAAAAGAGTAATAGGAAAGCAACAATAAATCATCAAGCAAACAAAGACACTATTCTGGTGGAGACCTCGTGTAACCCTGCAACGCTGCAGAAAGAAGGAACAGCAAGCCTTAAATCACCTTCAGGTAGCGAGGATAAACAACACACAGCAACAGCGGCCAGGATTAAGCTACAAATATCCAAAGGGAAACTAGAAGGAGCTCCTGGGCCTAACGGAGTCAGCCAATAATGTACAAGCACGAAGCCAACTTCTGGAGCGAGACTCTGGTCCCACTTTCTTGGGAAATCAGGGAAATGGTGACATGTCCTTCCACCTGGAGAGGATCAATACTTAGTCCGATCCACAAACAGGGCGAAAGGAGCAATCCAAGTAATTATCGCCTTATTGCCCTAATCGACATAGAGGCGAAGTACTACACGGGCCTCCTCCTGGAGGCACTAACATCTTGGGCAACCCTAAAACACATCATCCCCGTAAATCAAACTGGATTCTGCAGAGTACAGGGCACAATTACAAACATCATGGCGCTAATCCTACTGACAGATGCAGCCAAGATAACCAAGAGCTCACTATTTCTATGCTTTATAGATTACAGTGTAGCGTTTAATCACGTAGATCAAAGCAAACTCTGTCAGAAACTGGACAATTGGGGGATACCGGGGCCACTCCTGAAGCAACTGATACTACTCCACACCACCACCTGGTTTAAGATCAAACTTGGCAGTGGAGAGCACCTTTCTAGGCAAATTAACACCACTAAAGGTCTAAAACAGGATGCGTCCTTGTCCCCATGTTGTTTAACCTCTTTCTCGCAGACTTGCCTGGAGAATTGGATAAAACCAACTCACACGCCCCTCGGCTGGGAGACATCTCGCTATCAAACCTCCTTTACGCTGATGACCTGGTCTTAACAAGTCGGTCCCCAATTGGACTGCAACAACTCTTGGACACTACTAACACATTTTTAATAAACACGCATTGAAAATTAACTTAAATAAATCTAAAGTCATGTCAGTGGACTACAACAAAACAAAGAAACTGGCATCGTCCCTGGATGGTCTGAGGTTGGATCGAGTCACCAACTATAATTACCTGGGCATATTACTAGACAGCAGATGCTTGTTCAAACCCCAACTAGAGGCTATAACACGGAAGGGTACTACTTTCTATTTCTCAATGTTATGTTATGTTATGTTATATTGATTTGTAAAGCGCACGTATACCCGGAGGTGTCTTGGCGCTATGGACAGCGGGGGTCTGTACTGACATCTAGTTCTGAAACAGCCAGGTTTTCAGGCCTTTCCTAAAGGAGATGAGGGTGGGGGCGCTTCTAAGCTCAAATGGAAGGGAGTTCCAGAGCTTGGTGGTGTAGGAGTGGAAGCTGAGCCCGCCCCATTGTAGGGTGCGGATTTATGGCACCCGCAGAAGTTTAGTGCTGGAGGAGCGAAGGTGTCTGGTAGGTTCATACCAGGTGAACAGATTCTGCAGAAAGACTCAGCCTTTTTGGCGCAAGGCTTTGTAGGCAAGAGAGAGTGCCTTGAATTTAATCCGTTGCTCCACTGGGAGCCAGTGCAGCTTTCGAATTTCAGCGGTGATCGAGTTGTTCCTAGGGATGTTGGATAGGAGCCGTTCCGCTGAATTCTGTACACTTTGCAGTTTTTTCAAACATTGTTTCTGTACATTATCCAGTAGTCCGTTGCAGTAGTCAAATTTTGACTGGATTAAGGATGTCACTACCGTTTTTTTTGTTTCAACCGGAAGGTATGGAAGGATCTTCCTTACTTTTTTAATTAGAAAGTGACTGGCCAAAACCGTTGCATTCGTGTGTTGGATAAGAGAAAGTTTGTGGTCCAACCACACCCCCAGATTCTTAGCTTTTACCACCGGTTTTGGGGGCTCGCTCATCTCTGCTGGCCACCATGTGTTGCCCCAACTCTGTAGTAAATTGCCAAAGATCAAAATCTCTGTTTTATCAGCGTTAAGTTTGAGGCAATGCGTATTCATCCATTTATTGATGGGACGCATACAATTTTGAAATTGTAGGGTTTGGGGGGGCCTCATTTTTGTATGCTGTTACTATAATCTGAGTATCGTCAGGGTAAGATGTGAGGCTGGAACCAAAGCTCTGAATTATTGGGGCCAACTCCGAAACATACACATTGAGGAGTGAAGGGCTCAGTGAAGAGCCCTGCGGCACTCCACATGGAAGGGTGTAAGAGTCTATCAACCAAGACCGTAAGCCTCCTATCTTTAAGAAAGGAGGACAGCAGGGCCAATGCAGAACCCCCTACCCCTAATCTCTCGAGCCGCTCATGCAAGAGAGAGTAGTCAACCGTATCAAAGGCGGCTGACAGATCGAGGAGTATTCGTTCAACTGTGCCGCCTCAATCCATCATGGCCCTAATCTCTTTGGTGACTTTAATAAGTGATGTTTTGGTACTATGTTCGCAACGAAAGCCAAACTGTGAGTAATCCAGAAAGTCGTTAGCATTAATGAATTGGGTCAGCTGGGAGTTCATAATTTTATCGATTATTTTGGCTGGTAGTGGTAGCTGGGCTATGTTCCGGTAATTATCGGGGTCTGAAGCATTCAGTGAGGGTTTTTTCAGCAGTGGTAGGATGGAAGTATCTTTCCAAATGGAAGGAAAGGATCCAGAAATAAACATGGAGTTAAAAATTTCTGTGAGACTAGGACTGACCAGGCGGCAAATTCTTTAAGGATTTTTGGTGGACAGGGGTCAGTAGGAGACCCAGATTTAGAATCTTGAATAAATCTGGCAACCGTGTCCGAGGAGATAGGTGAGAATGTGAGAAGTGTGTTGGCGTTGGGCTCTCTAGTGGCAGATTCCCTTGGGGAGGGAAGGGTGGAGTCCTGAAGAGTCCTGAAAGTTTTTAAAGATGTTCATCACTTTAGTTTTAAAAGCGGCTGTAAAGTTGTCACATAGCTTTTGGTCGCTCTTGATCCCCATGGTCTTTGCAGTGGCGTGTTTTTTCACCACTGCAAAAAGTTCTTTGGATGAATTTTTAGCTATTTCAATTTGTTTCATGTAAAAATCTTTTTTTCCGACTATTAGATGCCATTTGTTCATTGGGTTCACCTCTTAGCCCACATTGATCATGGTATGTGGCAACTGTCATCCATCATTATGAGTACCAGCACATCCCTCAAAGTACTGCATATCAGTGACATGTGAGATGGGCTGCCTGAGGAGAGATTGGCAAAATGCCATGGTGGTACAAAGGAAGTTGTGATTAAACTAAATGGACATGGAATCGGATAGATGAACCGCTATCTGCCTGTCCACTGCACATTGCTACTGTATGCGTACACATGGCAATTGATGGAGTTCTTTTGTGTGGCAGTTCCACACAGGCTGTGATGAATCATACACCAATGCAGATTGAATAGGTTGGAGTGGATGTGGGGCATGTCCCCAGTTCACACATGGTGATGCTGTTACATGCCTGACTCCTTCCCCATATATCCAATGGCCTGCATTACACACATTCCCATACCTTTGTAGTGTTTTGTGAGACATAATGCCAATGTGCAAAATACATATATGCACTGTGTTGTCATTCCACATATGCACTGTACAGGCCATTCCACATTCCAATAATGCTGTTGTTACACATACTTTAACCCTACGAATTCTCTCTATTGAACAATTTCTGGCCAATTACCTGAAAGATACAGTTCAAAACACAAAACTATCTGCACTTTACAGCATGCATGTACACAATCATCACATGGAGTAAGTATGAGTTTGTGTGCTTCTATGTAACAATCCATACAGGAAGTTTGTAACAGACTATTGGGTGTTTCAAAGAACACATTCCCTTGTCTGATTTTCAGTAGGTGCTCTATGTTATAGTGTCAAAAGATATGTCCATGTGTCAATCTTGGAAAAGTATTCAACAGGTCTGTTGAATGGGAGGTAGCTATCCATCCTCTGTTTATGTTTCAGCTACCTGGCACTAAGCCAATCTATGCTTCTATGTGTGTGGCCTTGTTTATATGCTACTAGCTTACCCGTCGCGCGTTGCTGCAATCTCCGAAGAAAGGAAATTCAAGGAAACTCGTTATGATAACATTCAATTTACATTGTGTAATTTTTATTGAAACTTATTCATTTTAATATGGAGAACATTTTAAAGTGTCGTTTTAATTCTATTTATTTATTCGAGTGCTTGTGGATACACAATTTTTTGTTTTTCCGTCTGGTGCGTACATCAGTATTCGAAAGATTATGAGGGCTCTGGGGGGCCGATATTTAAAAAAGTTTTATGCCAGAAACCTTCGCGGGAGTGTACTTAACAACTTCCCAAAGTTTCATGGCGATCGGATGAATGGTGTAGTAACGCATAAAGGACAAACAGACAGGCAGACAGACAGACAGACATACATTCGTTTTTATATTTATAGATAACAGTGATGAATTGATGAGGCACCATACATGTACTTGCTACATTCATTTGACATAGCTGATTGGCCAAAGATTTTACACTCTAGCATGTTGCTGACTGTCCCCAGGGAGCACATAGATGGATCATGTGTACCATTCCATGTGTACATAATAGTAGAAACTCAAATCGATCTTCATATGCACATGTGTTCATGAGAATGTGGCTAGACACTGCCATTTCCTTTACCTACAAGGCCAAAACCTGTTTTTTTTACCATTGTAATCTTAGGGGAAGTACATGCTTCTCATTATGGTTTGTCTTGATATGTTTCATAGATGTCATTATTGTTGGCATGCCCTGCCACTTGCGCAGCCAATAATGAACGCATGTAAATGTGATAGTTGTGACAAATAAGCTTGGTTATAATTCATGTATCCTTCTTCTCAAACAGCCAGCATGACCTCAGAGCAGAAAAAGGCTTACTGGAACCACCTGGAGAGGTACAGGCACATACGCCATGTTGCACAGGGCTTCAGAAGCCTGGGCCACAAGTTTGATTGTGAAAGGGCAGCTGGGACCTGGAAGTTGCCACCTCAGGTACAGAAAGCTACCAACAGGGAAAACAGCAACCTAGAGTATTCCGATGGAGGGATTTCAGGACCAGTTGCAGGACCCTCCACAACTCCACTAGCAGTGGCACTATAGCCAGTTGCCCATACCTCACTGCAGCCAACAGAAATAAAGAGGCAGTTGCTGAAGAGCAAGCAAGAAAGAAAATGCTTTGAAGTTGTCAGGACTTCAATTGCAGGTGGCAACCCTCATAAAAATGGTGGTGACTTTACAAAAGACTGTAGACCAGATTGAGTACAAGATGTAGGCCATCCCTCCAACTTTCTAGCCCTCCCATGTTCTTCTTCATAGTTGTTATAGTATAGAAGTCTAGCATAGATTAGGATAGGTGTTAGTCTTCTCTTTTTAGGTGGGGATATGGCTAGGTAAGTTGTTAAGTGGGTGGGTGGTTAATTTTTAGTATCTGTATAAAAGAAATGTTTAGGTTTTAATGTTTAGGTAGTTTTTGTACAGCAGTAGTTTATGGTTTATGTTAGTCAACATGTGTTATAAGAGGGGTTGGGGGTTAATGTTTAACCTGTCTGTTATGTTATATGTGCAAAGATGGCTAACTTAAGGTTTGGTATGTTAGGTTCGTTTTAAGGTAGGATAGTGTAGGTAAGTTGAAATAGGTTAATTTAGGCATTGTTTAGATAGGTATTATTAGTGTAGGTTTTAGATGTCAAGATTAGTATTGTGTGTAGAATAAAATCTGTTTTAAATTTCACAATTGCTAACTTATTTCCAGCTTGCCAGTTGAAACATCTGTTTAGGTTTTGTTAAGCACAAGCTGTTGGAGTTCCTACCAGTGTTAGTATACATGTGGTACAAGGTAGAGTACCTAAGGAGTAGAGCATTTCAAATAACAATGGAGTTACTTAAGGGATCTTCTAACCTGATTGGTCACTGTAAGTGGCACTCTTCCTGTAAATGGACACACAGCCCAAAACAGGCATTATTCTCATGCAGCGTGTGTGTGCGTGATGCTACATGCATTGTATGTATGATAGAGTCAAACCATTGTGACTAATCTAGAAAGTGTTTGGTGCTACACTGATGGCAGCCACTTACACACTCTCCCCAGCACCATTTTGTAGTTGCATCACAGTTGTTTGCTGGTTAGTATGAATGGATGCAAGGAAGTATCACCTATCCGGGCAAAAAAAACGCAATCCTTCAGTCTTACCAGTGAGTTATTGACCTTGGGTAAGGAATTGGTATTTTAGTAGAAGATAGGTATCACATAAACTATTTCGCATACTGTGCATATTTATCCCTGGGTCGCACAACCGCATTTTCCTTTAGATGTTATGCAGTATCTTAAGAGTCAACAACTGAAATTGCATGTGCTGCCAATCCTTTTACTCGCTTGATCTAGATAGAACACCTGACCATTAAACAAATGTTCCTGACACAAAAAATGTCTGTTTGACTTTCATTTTATTTTGAAAAAAGGGGATTTTATTTTTTATTATTAGAATATCCGCAGATTTTTTTGAAGTGATTTTAGGCAAAGTTTATGACCTTATGTACAATATACAACTCTTATTTATACAAACACAATAATACTTTTTCAATAGAAATCTTTTACAAAACTTTATAGACAACATATAGTACAATAACACTCAGTCAAACTCCTCACAAACCACACTATTTACATATCAACAGACAAAATGACAAAAGAACATATAAATTATATCTACAATGTAATCACTTGATTTACAATGAAGCCTTAGAACTTAATCTTGTATTTACATAGCTTTTCAAAAGTAAATATTATCCAATTCTTGGTTTTTAAAGGCTTGAAAGGTCTACGCGTTTCGAACTCATATGAATGAATGAGTTCTCATCAGGACCAAGGTCTGTGAAAAGAGAAGGGGGAAACTTATTGGTATTCTATTAGAGCTTTGAAGTAACACCTACTACTCCTATTGCTTACTCCTATCTCTTACCTCTCAGTCATTTAGAAACCAGCAACACAACTGTGGGTAATCTGGACACCCAGCTCTCTGTCATGGAAAAATAATTGTATCCCATCAATAACTTTTAAAATCATGAGCACTTTGCGTCACATTCAAACTCCAGTCACTTTCATGCTTACATGGTTCAGGAGGGGCCAGGCTTGTTGACGACTCTGGGCGCTCGAGCTATCTGTGGAGAACAGAATGCTGTGAGTATTAGCTCTGAAGGTTGCGGTTGTTGGGCGGGGGAAGAACGCATGAGTTCGCATGGCGGCAAAATCTCACCTTTGGTCTTGGTGCTGAGTCTCCAAGCCGCCGGTGTAGTGTCGGATCCAACGGTGGTCCGTGGCACTTCAGACTTGAATCTGGAAATGGAAAGCTGAAGTCAGCGTACGTCCCTTGTTTCTGAATGAGTTACCGGGATTAATACCAGCGTGTGGCTTACCTGCCGGCAAGTTTCTCGGCGCTGGGCAGCGTTCCGTGTTTGAGTCGTCCTGCTCTTCCGGGTCCGCAAAGGATCCTGGGAGTGTGGGCGGATATGGTTTGCTGAAGTTAGTCCGTCTTTAAGCATCGCCGCCCTTGTGTGGCAAGGAGCGGTGTGTCTGGGATATGTAGTTTCCGCTGTTAGTATTCTCCCGTCAACCTCTATGCAAGTGGTTTGACACTTCACGGGTCGTTCGTTAGTTGACACGTGGTCCGTCTGTGTTTCAGGCTCACAGCGTCCATGTCCAATGGGAGATATTTGTGGCCATTTTTATGAATTGCACTGTTGCTCGAGCGGTTGTGTTGTTTTCCAAATAAACATTTTGGTCAGATGTTTTATACCGGATAACTTGTGGTATCTGTGATCCTGAATGATTCGGTTGGTTATATGTGATTAGAATGGCACAAGGAGCGACAACGTTGGTCCGGCAAAGTCAGTGTTCTAGTTATGTGGGAAGCGTGAGACTTCGGTCCACCTTGGCTTTATAATTTAAACATTTCAGACATCTCATTGAGCCCATGGAATGCTGTGTTGAATTTAACTATTAGCATTGCTTCCATCTTTGTGAGTTTCTCATCAAGGTTGCCACCTCTGGTGTCGTTTTCGACTTTGGCTATCACTGTCCAAATGACCTCTGACTCTTTGTGCTGTTTTTCTTTCCAGTGATTAACCAGAGGAGCAGTGGCCACATTATTGCGGATTCTGGACTTATGCTGTTGTATTCGTAGGCGCACTTCTTGATTCGTTTTCCCAATGTATGCCAATTTACATGGGCAAATGATTCCATATACAACATTGCGTGTTTTGCAATTTGAAAATTTCTCATGTTTCCAGCTGATGTGGTTATAGGTGAAAACCGTTCCTTCGACCGTAGTGTCACAACACGTACATGTGCCACATTTTCGGTGTCCCTGGATTGGAGGGAGATTGAACATAGTTCTTAAATCCGAATTTAATGGTTTGGGCAGTGCCGCTCTAATCAGCTGATTGGCAACGCTGTAATTTTTTCTGAAAGCAAAGAGTGGGTCTTGATTGAAAGTCTGATCTAAATTCCGTAAAAGATGCCAGTTTTGTTTTACCACCTTTTTTAGATCATTTGAATTTGGGCAAAATGTCGAAACAAACACCAACCTGTCTGTGGTATTTTTTGTTCTTCTTTCTAGAAGGCTTTCTCGAGGTGTCCACCAGGCTCTTTTGGCAGATTTTACTAGCAATTTTTTAGGGTAGCCTCGCAGTAGTAGATTTTCAGTAAGTTTATCCGCATGTTTCCAATATTCTGTTTTGAACTGACAGTTACGTTTCAACCGTAAATACTGACCATACGGGAGATTCTCTTTTAAGCTCCGTGGATGGTTGCTTTTGAAATGTAATGCCCTGTTGCGGTCAGTTGATTTCTTGTATAGCGTTGTTATGAGTTCTCCTTCATGTGGGTATATTTCTACGTCCAAAAACGGCATTTTTTCCGACGAGTATTCCATACTGAATTTTATAGTTGGTACCCTGTTATTAATCCAATCATGGAAGCGTTCAAGTTCTTCTATTGGGCCGCTCCATATGAAAAAAATATCGTCGATGTACCGATACCAATGGCTTATCCATTTTATGTAGGGGTTGTTCTTGTAAACAAAAGCCTCTTCGTATTTGGCCATGAATAACACGGCCAATTCCGGGGCAAAAGGGCATCCCATTGCCACTCCACCGGTTTGGAAGAAGAACTCACCGTCAAAATTAAAGTAGTTCTTTTTGAGTGCGAATTCTGCCAGTCTTAAGATGAAATCCGTTGGTATTGGGTGAGGTCTTGGTCTTTCTTCAAGGACTGCTTCTAGGACATAAATGCCTTCGTCCTGCGGGATTGATGTATATAGTGAGGTGATATCCATTGTCACCATCACTTGGAATTTTTTTTCAAATGTTATTGTCATCAGCTTTTTGATAAAATCCGTAGTGTCTTGGATATGAGATTTTACAGTCTGCAAGAAGGGTTTAAGAAAAAAATCAACAAATTTTGAAATAGGTTCCATTAAGGAATCGCACCCGGACACTATTGGGCGTCCTGGGGGCGTTGTTTCATTCTTATGTATTTTTGGTAATACATAAAAAAGAGGAGTTCTGGGGTGTTTTATTTTTAGGTACTCATACTCTTTTTTTCCCAGAAAACCTTTTTCGAAGCCTTCGTCTATAATCTTGTGTAGTTCATTTTTTAGTTCCAAGGTCGGGTCTTTATTCACCTTTCTGTAGCATGTATCGTCACTCAATTGTCTCTTGACTTCTGTCTTATACAAGTCTTTGTCCCAGATTACAATAGAACCGCCTTTATCGGCCTGCTTGATAATAACTGATGTGTCCATTTTTAGATTATTCAAGGCTTGTGACTCTGCTTTTGATAAATTGAATTTGAGATGTTTTTTCTTTGTTTCCATTTCCATTACTGCTGACAACAAGGTCCGTTCAAACGTAATCACCTCCTTTGGTATTTTGTTTGTGGGTGGGCAGAAGGTTGATTTATTTCGAAGTCCAGTTATTTCAAGCTTAGGTTGGTAAGGTTGTTCACTAAAGTAAGTTTTTAGTCTTATCTTTCGGCAAAACTCGATGACCTCAGTCTTCAGTTTCACAAAGTTTGTGTATTTGGTAGGGACAAAGGTGAGTCCTTTTGTAAGAATTTTCTCCTCTTCGGATGTCAAAACTTTCTTAGACAAATTGAATATTGGTGACGGTATTAGTTTTTGTAATTGCGTCGTCTTGTTGACATTTCCCATGTTTGGGGGCAAAGCGGGTTTTTCCTCGTGATGTTGACTGGCCTCTGCCTAAAAAAGGTCCCTGGTGTTGTTGTTGGGGTCCCTGGTTTTGTTGGAATCCACCTCTCCTGTTGTTATTTCGTCTTGGTGTAGGCTCGTCTCCTTCGTTTCCGCTAGCCGATGATGTATCTGAGAAAGTTGTGAATTTATTGTATGATCGTCCTTGGTATTCTTGTAAATGTTTTCTCGAATCCGGCTTCGAGTAAAAATCAGTTTGTAAGTATGGATATACTTTTTCTAAGTTAAAATTCTTCTTGTCTTTTTCAAATTGTACTGTTTTTTGGTTGACTGTATAATCTTTGAACTCTCCAATTTCTTTATGTAATTTCTCTAGTAATGTTTTTGAATCCGTAATAAGTTGATTGGTAGATATTGATGTTTCTAATGCCTCTATTTCTTGTAATTGTACTTTTGAGAGTCTTTGAGCTGTTTCAATAGTTAACACCATTAGATCCCGGCTGCATTTTGTCTCTATATAACTGTATCCCTTCTTATATATGGGATCTTCTGTGAATATTACAGGTACGTTTTTAATCTGTAGGCCTAAAACACCCCAGAACTCCTCTTTTTTATGTATTACCAAAAATACATAAGAATGAAACAACGCCCCCAGGACGCCCAATAGTGTCCGGGTGCGATTCCTTAATGGAACCTATTTCAAAATTTGTTGATTTTTTTCTTAAACCCTTCTTGCAGACTGTAAAATCTCATATCCAAGACACTACGGATTTTATCAAAAAGCTGATGACAATAAAATTTGAAAAAAATTTCCAAGTGATGGTGACAATGGATATCACCTCACTATATACATCAATCCCGCAGGACGAAGGCATTTATGTCCTAGAAGCAGTCCTTGAAGAAAGACCAAGACCTCACCCAATACCAACGGATTTCATCTTAAGACTGGCAGAATTCGCACTCAAAAAGAACTACTTTAATTTTGACGGTGAGTTCTTCTTCCAAACCGGTGGAGTGGCAATGGGATGCCCTTTTGCCCCGGAATTGGCCGTGTTATTCATGGCCAAATACGAAGAGGCTTTTGTTTACAAGAACAACCCCTACATAAAATGGATAAGCCATTGGTATCGGTACATCGACGATATTTTTTTCATATGGAGCGGCCCAATAGAAGAACTTGAACGCTTCCATGATTGGATTAATAACAGGGTACCAACTATAAAATTCAGTATGGAATACTCGTCGGAAAAAATGCCGTTTTTGGACGTAGAAATATACCCACATGAAGGAGAACTCATAACAACGCTATACAAGAAATCAACTGACCGCAACAGGGCATTACATTTCAAAAGCAACCATCCACGGAGCTTAAAAGAGAATCTCCCGTATGGTCAGTATTTACGGTTGAAACGTAACTGTCAGTTCAAAACGGAATATTGGAAACATGCGGATAAACTTACTGAAAATCTACTACTGCGAGGCTACCCTAAAAAATTGCTAGTAAAATCTGCCAAAAGAGCCTGGTGGACACCTCGAGAAAGCCTTCTAGAAAGAAGAACAAAAAATACCACAGACAGGTTGGTGTTTGTTTCGACATTTTGCCCAAATTCAAATGATCTAAAAAAGGTGGTAAAACAAAACTGGCATCTTTTACGGAATTTAGATCAGACTTTCAATCAAGACCCACTCTTTGCTTTCAGAAAAAATTACAGCGTTGCCAATCAGCTGATTAGAGCGGCACTGCCCAAACCATTAAATTCGGATTTAAGAACTATGTTCAATCTCCCTCCAATCCAGGGACACCGAAAATGTGGCACATGTACGTGTTGTGACACTACGGTCGAAGGAACGGTTTTCACCTATAACCACATCAGCTGGAAACATGAGAAATTTTCAAATTGCAAAACACGCAATGTTGTATATGGAATCATTTGCCCATGTAAATTGGCATACATTGGGAAAACGAATCAAGAAGTGCGCCTACGAATACAACAGCATAAGTCCAGAATCCGCAATAAAGTGGCCACTGCTCCTCTGGTTAATCACTGGAAAGAAAAACAGCACAAAGAGTCAGAGGTCATTTGGACAGTGATAGCCAAAGTCGAAAACGACACCAGAGGTGGCAACCTTGATGAGAAACTCACAAAGATGGAAGCAATGCTAATAGTT
The DNA here is from genome assembly GCF_964261635.1 of Lissotriton helveticus. Taxonomy (NCBI): domain Eukaryota; kingdom Metazoa; phylum Chordata; class Amphibia; order Caudata; family Salamandridae; genus Lissotriton; species Lissotriton helveticus. The sequence continues at coordinate 1,467,711,503 of NC_136059.1, forward strand.
AAATTCAACACAGCATTCCATGGGCTCAATGAGATGTCTGAAATGTTTAAATTATAAAGCCAAGGTGGACCGAAGTCTCACGCTTCCCACATAACTAGAACACTGACTTTGCCGGACCAACGTTGTCGCTCCTTGTGCCATTCTAATCACATATAACCAACCGAATCATTCAGGATCACAGATACCACAAGTTATCCGGTATAAAACATCTGACCAAAATGTTTATTTGGAAAACAACACAACCGCTCGAGCAACAGTGCAATTCATAAAAATGGCCACAAATATCTCCCATTGGACATGGACGCTGTGAGCCTGAAACACAGACGGACCACGTGTCAACTAACGAACGACCCGTGAAGTGTCAAACCACTTGCATAGAGGTTGACGGGAGAATACTAACAGCGGAAACTACATATCCCAGACACACCGCTCCTTGCCACACAAGGGCGGCGACGCTTAAAGACGGACTAACTTCAGCAAACCATATCCGCCCACACTCCCAGGATCCTTTGCGGACCCGGAAGAGCAGGACGACTCAAACACGGAACGCTGCCCAGCGCCGAGAAACTTGCCGGCAGGTAAGCCACACGCTGGTATTAATCCCGGTAACTCATTCAGAAACAAGGGACGTACGCTGACTTCAGCTTTCCATTTCCAGATTCAAGTCTGAAGTGCCACGGACCACCGTTGGATCCGACACTACACCGGCGGCTTGGAGACTCAGCACCAAGACCAAAGGTGAGATTTTGCCGCCATGCGAACTCATGCGTTCTTCCCCCGCCCAACAACCGCAACCTTCAGAGCTAATACTCACAGCATTCTGTTCTCCACAGATAGCTCGAGCGCCCAGAGTCGTCAACAAGCCTGGCCCCTCCTGAACCATGTAAGCATGAAAGTGACTGGAGTTTGAATGTGACGCAAAGTGCTCATGATTTTAAAAGTTATTGATGGGATACAATTATTTTTCCATGACAGAGAGCTGGGTGTCCAGATTACCCACAGTTGTGTTGCTGGTTTCTAAATGACTGAGAGGTAAGAGATAGGAGTAAGCAATAGGAGTAGTAGGTGTTACTTCAAAGCTCTAATAGAATACCAATAAGTTTCCCCCTTCTCTTTTCACAGACCTTGGTCCTGATGAGAACTCATTCATTCATATGAGTTCGAAACGCGTAGACCTTTCAAGCCTTTAAAAACCAAGAATTGGATAATATTTACTTTTGAAAAGCTATGTAAATACAAGATTAAGTTCTAAGGCTTCATTGTAAATCAAGTGATTACATTGTAGATATAATTTATATGTTCTTTTGTCATTTTGTCTGTTGATATGTAAATAGTGTGGTTTGTGAGGAGTTTGACTGAGTGTTATTGTACTATATGTTGTCTATAAAGTTTTGTAAAAGATTTCTATTGAAAAAGTATTATTGTGTTTGTATAAATAAGAGTTGTATATTGTACATAAGGTCATAAACTTTGCCTAAAATCACTTCAAAAAAATCTGCGGATATTCTAATAATAAAAAATAAAATCCCCTTTTTTCAAAATAAAATGAAAGTCAAACAGACATTTTTTGTGTCAGGAACATTTGTTTAATGGTCAGGTGTTCTATCTAGATCAAGCGAGTAAAAGGATTGGCAGCACATGCAATTTCAGTTGTTGTTTATATTGCTTGTGGCAAGCAGTGCTGTTGGGAGCCCGAACCCAGTAGTTTTTGTTAAAGGTATCTTAAGAGTCAGCACATCCACCATGGTCTACTTACTTCAATCATGAATGGAAATACAATATGCTGATTCTGGAAATAAGTGTTATTCACATGTGAACCAAGGAGCAAGTGGCAACAACCCCATCATAGTTTGTGAGCCATTGGCTATCCAGACAGAGCCCACAGGGGATGCATGTCATGGAACATGTTGAGGAGAGGAGTGTTCCAGTGAGGAGGAGGGTCAAATTGCCATTTGGAAAGAAAGTCCACATAGACAGTCCACGCATGGATGCAAGCATAGTTCATTGGAATACCTGGCCATGTGGCACAGAGATATGCTACTGGGCAGATCATCCTCTTCCTCTGAGGTGTGTAGTGCCTCCTGTGAGGGTGGTGTTGAAGGTCCTAAAGCCGACAGAGGCACCCACCCACCAGGGGCTGAAGATTTGAATGCCCTGTTCTGAGCAGCGTTTCCTTGCCCCAACAAATAAGGCAGCAAATCACTGAGAAGAACCTTCAGGGTTGCCAGCATGGCAGCAACATCATGGTGGTAGGCACCCATTGTTGCTATGTAGGAGTCCTGCTTCGCTCCATGGACTCTAGGATTATGTTTATTGCCCCCAGCGGGTTGGCAACCTTGCTGGTGCCACTTTGACAAGGCATTTGCTCATGGCTGCCTTTTGACAACAATGATGTTAGCAAGGGACTGTTCCAAGCAATTGAGGGGATGGTAGGTGACTCTTACAGTCTCTGAGGAGTCCTTATTGGGACTGAGGTACCTAAGTATTACCCCTAGGGGGCCCATATGGTCTCCATACCCTCCTGCACCTCATCTGCCAGCTCCCTCTGGGCCCCTACCACATAATGGTGGAAGACTGTTTGAGGGTCCTCGGAGTCCTGGCCTGGGGTGGGCTGGCAGGTGGTGTTTGGTGGGTGAGAGGTGAATCTTCCGGAGACCCTGCAATGCTGTCTGGCTTTCCCACAGCTGGAGATGTTATTTGAATGGAGTCCAGGATTTGCTGGATTGTGTCTTCGTTGAGGATTAGCACTCTGTCATCCCCTACAGGATTCACTTCCAAGACATGCGTCTGGAGAGGTGTTGGTATTTCATCCTCTGGAATTGAAAAGATTCATGTTTATTGTGATCCATGTTACTTGTACACATGAGTTAAAAGGCTGGCATTCAGGGCCTCATTTACAAGTTTTTGGCATAGGGCAGCATTGCAAACCTTCATGCTGTGCTGCCCTATGTCAACAGAAAAGTGCATGAATACCGCATTTCTATAAGATGCAATGTATTCCTGTCCTCCTCCACAGTGCTGGGGCACAAATGTCTGGGGATTAATGTTTTTGTGCAGGAAGGGGCACCTTCCGGCAGAAAAACAATATACAGAGGCAATTTCCTCTATCTGTTTGTGCTGCAGAATGCAGCACATATAGTAAGAGGTATAAATGAGGAGCAATAATGTTATTACTCTTCGGTGTGCCATCCCAATATCTCCCATGGGGGAGGCATTGGATATTGACGCATTCCCAGGTTTTGAGCTTGTTGTAAATATGGGAATGTGTCAAATGACATAGTTGTTAAGTGGGAACATCCACCGTAAGGCCAGTGGAATGCCTCTCCATCAAAGTGTGAGGCAACGCAGCCACTTGCGCTGGGTTGCCCCACACCATATCTGCAAAGCCATGAAAAGCCATGCATGGTGGCTTTATGTGGCCTTGTAGATGTGTGTAAGCCCAGTGCATGGCTGCAAAGTCATTAAAAGTGACCTTCTGCCAGCACTATGGGCTTGTGAATATGCCCCCATATGTATTTTTCTTACGTTGTAATTCTTTATTAACAGTTTTTAAGAAATACACCATGAGAGCTACTTTATTGGCCACATAATGGTCGGGGTGAGCAGCCTAATGACAACTCGTGTTGAGTGTGCTTCTCACGAACATTAAAAAGTGTGTGAAGGGTGTGGGGTAGGGGATTGGTGATTGGGGGATGGGTGTCCGTATCATAGGGAGCATGCAGACGAGGCCCCTATGTATTTGGACGTATTGACACCACTGTTATGCACATAGCACCTAATCTCTAGGGTGCCTGCATTCCCTGTGACCAGTACTCATCCCTTCGCTTATGTGAAAGCGATGTGGCTTGGGACATTATTAGTTATGTATCTGTAGTCTGACTTTCACACAGCACACCACAACACTCTGCCCTGTTGTTCTATCTTGCATGCATATTGCAAATTCGTGTCGCCAGGCGTTCTCTGTTTCACACATATTGTGCACTGATGCTCACCCCATTTCATCATTGCAAGGGTAGTTTATCTTCAGAGTATCAGACATTGTTTGACTCAGGCCGCCTCTCTTGCATTTGTACATGTCTCCTATGGAAATTCTTATTTTGTCAAGGGACTCAACTTACTGCCACACACTGATGGAACCCAGATCCTACATTTACTCTCATGTGCCTACAATATGCATGACCATATCCAACAGACTGACATGCCAGCCTGTTTTTGATGCTCTGGGTCAACTTGAACCCGATATGGTAATAGTGTTCGAATTGGTCATGTACCTACCCAGGTTTGCCACAAAATGTAGACAATCCTCCTTAGACTCCTCCTACCATCCCTGACTCTAGGGCTTTGTGATGGCAAAATATTTCTTCCAATATCTTGAATGATCCCTGTTTCACATCCTCTCACTTTGACATATGTGGCATGGTGAGAAACTTTGCCTCCAGGATCCATCCTGTCACATGCTACAGCTTCACCCAGGCCCACATCACATGTTGAATATAGGGCCCCAAATGGCTCCTCTCTGTCATCCCTTCCCAACTACGACACAAGTGTGACACTATCAGAGACAGCAGTGCATGTTTGTCAAGCTACCTTGCTGTATGCATATGCCTTCTCACCTCCTTCCTATGCAATGTATCCCCATCCACACATACTGGCAGTAGTACGTGCTCAGCCACTAATTACAAGGCACTGCACTGCTAGTGGCCCACCAGGGCCTCACACCAGCTTTAGTTCCAACACACATTGTCCTCTAGTGTGCATCCTTTGCATTTGCCCCCATACGCAGATGCTTATTTACATGCCCAGTGTGCCCCCCAGAAAGTAACTTGTCTTGACGTCTGAGGCCCCATGTTTTTGCTTGGAATTGTGGGATTTGTAGTTCTGGTGACTCATGTTGTACATACAACTACAAGTACCAGTTTACACAGGTGCTGCACTTCACACATGAAAGGGAAACACATGACGGAGCTGGAATGTACTGTGAAACATATAACTGGACAGTGTAACTTACATTTATGTGCTGCTTAGTGGTACATGACCCGCATACCCTCCCTTTGCCCTGCACTCTGCACAGTGGAGCGCTACTACTTATCTAGCTGGACTGCATGACATGACCTTTTTTCCCACATTGCCCCTTGTTGGACTTACCATGGGTTTCATGTAAACCTGGGCAAAGCACTACACTACGCTCGCGTAGTTTGCGAAGTTTGTGCAACATCGCACTACGCAAGCTGCATGTAGCACAGTGCAAACATGCGCAACGTAGTGCAGCGGTCATTTTTTGCTTGCTCGCGATCCTCAACGTCAAGTTGGCGACCTCGAGCAAGCAAAATGACATCCTCACAAGACTTTTTCATTGTTCACGATTAGCAACATCAAGTTGCCGATCGCGAACATGGAAAATAAACCACCCGGCGAGAGTCTCAACGCGGGGAGGTCAGGTTTCTGATTGCGAGTGGTCGTGCATGCTTGCGACTGCTCGCGATGAGAAACTACCGGTCCACGTTGAGAAAGCTGCAGCTCGAGTAAAAATGTACTCGAGCAGCAGAAAAGTACATCTCGCACTGTGCAAGATGCTGTTTTCAATGATTGCACAGTGCCGGATGCTTGTCCGCACTGTGCAATCATTGAAAATGACATCTTGCACAGTGCGAACATGCTACTATGCAGTTCGCATAGTGCTATGCGTAGCTTGCGTCGTGGAAGTGCACTTTGCGTAGCTATGCATAGCGCTACTTCGCGAACTATGCCCACCCCTAGTTTCATGGTCTTGTCCAGGAACTGGTGCCACCAACTCTTCTGAAATGACAGCTGCCACCAGCTCCACCAAGACATCCATCTCCTCCTGTTGCCCTGGACTACCTCTTCTGGTCTGCATTACTACCTCCAGGTTGTTGGCCAGTTTCTCCTTCGCCCTGCGCTTTATGCCTTGCCAACATTTTTTCAAGTCGGTTACTGTTCTCTTCGCTTGTCCCTTGGTGTTGACCTTGGCCAATATGGACTGCCAAATGGCCTCTTTCTTTCCTAATGGTAATTTTGAGGTGGCAATTAACTGATGTTGGTGGTCTGTCACATCAGTGGTCAGGATCTCATTATCCTACTCACTGAAGTTGCACTTCCACGTGGCCTGGGAGTCTGTTTGGACATCCTGGCTGGTGCTGGGGTTGTTTCCTTGACTGATGGTCTCTTCTACCCGCTCCATGGCCGATTTAGAGTTTGGCATGAAGGGTAGTCTATCATAAATGTAACAGAATACCCTGTCTGACAAACTCTCCATTTACTCGCCTCATTTAGAGTCAGGCAGACCTTAAATATTAAATCAATGAAGCTGTTCAGCTCCATCATTGGAATACTTCCTCGGATGGCCAAACAAAATCGGACCAGTCGTAGGAGGGACATTACACTGTCCACCGTACCTTTTGGTAGAAAAATACGACCACAACACCCTGGAAGAAAGTTTGGAGGTGTGGGGATTATTAGTTTTTTGTTTCTCCAAAAACACTTCCGATTTAGGAGTTTGTTTTTGACAAATAAAAATAGATTTAGTGTAGATCCGCCAAAACAGATGGTATACGTACACCAAACTTTTGGTACATTGAAATGAGCTGGTGTGAAAGCAGTTTTATTCAATGTGCAGAGTTGTTCCCTGGAACTTAATTTGTTGCATATACAATTTAAGAAATGGTACAATCTATTACCATCACCAGAAACGTATGTGAATGGGGCAATGGAACTATTCTCAAAATGCCATGGCGTTGATGGACAGCCCATCCAAGGAATGGCAACCATTAAAACATATAATGTCAGTAGCTGAAAAAGGTTATTCTAGGGATCTCTCTCTATATATACTTTGCTATGATTCTTTTTAATGTATTGAAGGCAGGAGCTCTTACAACAGGCTGCTAAAGCTGTAGTAAGACCTAAAATGACTTTACATGTTTTAATTCAAGGAGCATTGCCTTTAGTGCTAATTCTGTCTGAATGTTGTAGGACACATAATTTAATTTCAGTGAATAAGTATCCACATCAACATTTAAGTTCACTGGTCAAGCAGGGGGTGATTGACAATGCATTTTATGTAGGTACGTGTAACTTAGATGCATAGGAAAGTGCTTCCCTAATGTGAATTCCAAATTCTGCTTGCAGGTCACACATATGCATGCAGAAGTACGACCTATATTAGGACATTTCAAGTTTGCAAGTTTAGAGCTGTGGTACGGGTTGGATTACAGGTGTTGTTGGTGGTGCTCCCTGAGGTATATTTGCAAACTTGCATGTTTGTGGCTAGTATTGACACACCTATTTAAGATTTCTTCCAGGGATGAAAACATATACACAAATCTGCTACAGCCAAAATACCCTTTCAGTGCCTTTACAAGAAAGATGAGAACAAACCCATATTTAAATGGGTTTTACGGAAGGTTTTGCTCCACAAGGAAAATATCTTCTCTATGGGTCAAAACGCTAATTGTGTTACGCCTTGGGCTGTTCAGCAACCCCCAGCATCCTCCGCCTCACTGCCGTGGGCTGCAGTTCAGCCCGCAGCACCTCAGGACTCTTCTCAGGTTAATAGCGGTATCCCGCAGCGGGCCACTGTTAGGATTAGAATATCACGGGTGCATCACGCAATGCTCTCATCTATGCCACAGTGGATCCAGAGGCGTAGCTAGAGCTTGTGGCTATCCCTCAGATTGCCGCCCCTTGGGGGGGTTGGGGAGAGGGTGCTGGGGAAAAAGGACGGCGAGCACTTGAAAGATGGGTGTAATTTCTGGTATTCATATGACTTTCTTTCATCTTTTTTGAGTGATTTTAATTTTTGCCTGTGAGAAAGTGTGACTCCTAGATGTTGAAATGTCACTCATAATTACAATGAAATTCTGAAAGTGCCACACATAGCAATCTGAAACCTTGGCAGCTATGGATGAGCCACAGACTCAGCCACCCACCCCTCTGAACCTGCTGCTGCTCTCCTCTTACCTCACTCGCTCCAGGCAGGGTCTCTATGGCAGGCAGGGGTGGTTTGGTTCGAACCTTGATCCCCTAATTACTTCTGCTGTACTGAGTCTCCAGTGCAGCAGCCAGACTCTCAGTCCAGAGAGCCAGCAAAACGACGGCCAAAGCTGCAAGCACGAGGCCACAATTGACTCCTCACGAGAGCGTTGCGGTGAAGCGCATAACGCATCACTGCTACGCTCTAATCGCGAGGGCTGGCCAAAATGTCACTACAGGGCCGTCATAGCTGCCAAGGTTTCAGATTGCTATGTGTGACATTTTTTTTATTTTTTGTGCAATTATGAGTGACATTTCAATGATTATGAGTGACAATTTATCGCAAGCAAAACCAAGTAATGAAGTCCATGGGAACAGATAAATATTACAAATGATACTCTTTTGAGCTGTGAGAAACTCTAAAAGATCTTGAAACTGCTGCGGAGCACCTGAAATTAAAGTTTCCTATTGGTCACCAAATGTCTGCTTTTTGTACCTAGGTGTTCTTTGTATTCTGGGGTTTGTATGCCCATGCATTATAATAGGAAAGGAGAAAACTATTAATCTCAGATTCCTTTTTTTTTATATATATTTATTGAGCAACTCTAATAGTACAAATACAAAGAAAAGAAAAGCAAGACGAATACAAATCTTAAATTCGACAATGAATTGCATAAAATCATATAGACAAATCAAAAATTCCATATACTTATTATAAGCCTGCTAAAGAAAATTAATTACAAAAAAAAATGATTTAGTTCAGACATTCATAATAGATTCACTCCATCTGTCTGTAGGGGACCAAATCCTAACTCCTCCACTTCTAGCCCGCCTATCTCTAGAAGCATATGTAGCTTTTTCCAGGTTGTACACACCTAGGAAACGACATAGCCACATTTGGAAAGTGGGTGGATCAACCTCTTTCCACCTTGCTGCTAGTATAATTCTGTATACTGCTGTTCCTATAAATAAGCAAGATTCTTCTTCTGCACTTAGGTCTAGAGAGCTGTCCTGCCCTAGTATATATAATGTGGAAGATTCTGCAAGCCTATGTCCAAACACTTCTTCCCAGAACTCAGACAGCATCCTCTTAAACGATGCTAGTTTATTACATTCATAAAACATATGAACTAGTGTAGCCGAGCCTCTTCCACATCTAGGACACTTATCGTTCAACCTTTTGCCCCAGGCATACAGTTTAGCGGGGGTGTAATAGAGGTTATAAATAGTCTTATAGATCTGAGCCCTAAGATTAGAGCTAAGGAGGAGCCGCGATGATAATAACAGACTCATATCTATATCCACATCAGAGTTGTCCAGTTTATCGACCCATGTGGCTTCAGTTTGGTCAAGATCATCTTGAAGCTTCCCAAGAAGTATACTATAAAGAGATCGAATTTTAGTCGTGTCACACTTAAGTATTTCTAGGAGAGGGATCTTATCTAGCATTATCACAGGCCTTTTCAGAATCAAAATTGTATTAAGTTGAATATATTTTAAAAAGTCACAGTTAGGGATTTTAAAGTTTTTTTGAAGGTTTATAAATCTGGTACTGGATTCCCCAACGAGAAAATCTCTAATTGTAATGATTCCCAGATTTTCCCATTTTTTTGCAACAGCATCATTAACCTGTTTAGGTAAAAGTGAAGACTGCCATAAAGGCGTATACCTGGTAAATTTAGGGATTTCCATATATTTTGATATTCTTGCCCATATTTTACCTGCATTGTTGATCACTTTAAATTTCGTTTTTTTTAAATAGCTAGGCTCCAGTTGTCTAAGTAAGAGTCCTCGGGCTTTCACCCCTATTGATAATTCATAAATCAATGGTATTCTTGTACCTTCTAGATTCTCCGGCTGATTGGAAATGCTAAAGACTGAATCATTTGCTGAAGGAGGGCGGCCCATAGGTAGAGCATGATATTTGGAGTGGCTAACCCTCCCCTTTCCTGTGATAATGATAAATATCTCATTGACCTCCTGATTTTACCATACTGCCACATAAATTTAGTCATTTGTGATTCGAGATTCCTTAATAATTTATCCTCAATAAGTAGGGGTATAGCACAGAACAAATATAGTATTTTGGGAAGTATGTTAATTTTAAGATAGTTAGCTCTGCCAATTATTGACAAGTGTATGCCATTAACCCGCATTAAATCTTGTTTTATTGTGGTTAGTAAAGGTCCATAGTTTATTTTACATATATCATGAACCTTTGTGCTTATACACACCCCTAGATACACTGCTGTTTCTGCCTTTCTGGGATCACTAAATTCTATATTCTCGGTGCATAGTATGATGGTTTTATCTTTATTGAGAGAGTACCCAGAATATCTTCCAAACCTATGCGTAATTGCCTCTATTTCAGTGATTGCTTCAGTAGGGTCAGGTGTTAGTACATCCACATCATCCGAATATGCGAGTATTTTAGTATCAAAAGTACCCGAGTTGATTGGTTTAATCAAGGGGGTCTGCATAAGTTTAACAATCAGAGGGTTGATGTATAATGCAAACAATAGCGGCGAGCATGGGCACCCTTGCCTTGTGCCTCTTGTTATCCTAACTATCCCAGACTCAATAACCATGACCTGAATCTTAGCTACTGGTTCTTGGTACATAGCTTTAATAGCTTTAATAAATATAGGGCCACAGTTATTTTGTCCCAATATACTCCAAAGAAACTCCCATTACACCCTGTCAAAGGCTTTCTCGGCATCGAGAAGGATCATCGACATCTGGCCTCCAGTCCCAGCCATGGCATCAAAGAGTGAAATCACTCTGCGAGTGTGATCGGTAGTAGATCAGCCAGGGATAAAGCCATGCTGCCAGGGGGAGACCAGATGTTCAATGACCCCTCCCAGCCGATTAGCCAAGATCTTCTGCGGACAGCTTGGAGTCAGAGTTTATCAAGGAGATTGGGTGGTAAGATGATGGGAGGTCCGTTGGTTTACCTTTTGTTGGGAATATAATTATGTTGGTCTCTTTCCATGAATTTGGTGTATGGCCCCTCCACAGTATATCAATAAAGAGGTCAAGTAGGAGTGGAGCGATTATAGTACCCAAGATCTTATATAGTTCTAAGGGGATTTTATCTGGGCCGGCTGCCTTTCCAGAGGCAAGATCAAAAAGGGCTCTCTGTACTTCTGCTAGGGTTATCTCTTTTTCCAGATCTTCCCTCGTTACATTATCTAAAGTTTCATCCCATCCTGTATCAACTAGGAATTCACTAAGAAACAGTCCTATTTCATCACTGTCAATTAATTCGTCTTCATGATACAATTTCTGATAATATAATTGAATAACTTCAGCTATGTCTGTTGGATCAGTATAGACCAGGCCCTCTGATTTTATAGCTTTAATGGTGTTATAGGAGATCTTTTGCCTAGTACGGAAGGCAAGCTAACTCCCAGTCCTCTCTACATTCTCATACACATCCCTCCTATGGGCTTGATAGGTTTCTGCTGCTCTCAGTGTAAGACCACTATTCAGCTCAGTTTTTAATAACAGCATCTGTCTCATTGTGTCTGCCCCATCCTCTCCCCGAGCTATTGACACTACATGATCCTCCTCAATTTTGGCTAATTCTGTCATTAGCAAATGGTTTTTATTATCCAGTTGTTTTTTAGTCCTGGCAACATAACTAATTGTTTACCCCCTCAATGCAGCTTTAAAGCAATCCCACACCACCCCCCTTGAAGCGCTGTATCGATTTATATCAAAATACTCTTGCATCCATTTAGTGATAAACGTTATATACTCATTATTAACTAAGAGTTTCCGGTCCAAAGTCCAATTAAAACGGTGTTTATTAAATCCAGTTTGATTGATAGAGCAGATTAGTGCATTATGGTCTGAGATTAATTTCGGGCATTTATAAATCTCCACTTGATTAGTTAGATCTCTAGTAGCTAATACATAGTCTAGTCTAACATATTTATTGTGGGGATGTGAACAATATGTATACCCTGGGTCACCCTGATTTTTAAAATCCCATGCATCCATAAGATCAAGGCTATCTCTGAGTTGGCTGACTGCTTTAAATACTCTTGGTTTTCGACCCACATACCTCTGTTGTTTCCTAAAGGCAGGGCCCAATGAGATATTGAAGTCACCACATATTACCAATCCGCCCGACCAAGATGCAAGTTCCAATTCAAGTGTTTAAAAAACAGAGGGATTCTCCTGGTTAGACCCATATACCGTGCAAATGATTAACCACATAGCCAACTCAGCGATTGCCCACTTCCCTTGTGTATCCGCTGCTTTACGTTTAGGCTCCCCCAGGGCTATCTTAGCTAAAATAGCTACACCGCGGGTATTAGATGTTTGCGAGGAACAGACCAGTAACTTATAACCTCTAAAATTAAGTAGATCTCTCATGTCCCAGGGTAGATGGGTTTCTTGAAAGCAGATTATATCAGCTTTGTTCTGCTTTATTATTTCACCTAGCCTAGCTCGTTTATCAATATCATGTAGTCCAGCCACATTCCAAGTACAGATTGCTAATTTCCCCATTTTACTTTTGTAAAGATTTTCCTTAGGACACAAGAATCTGCCATACACTTTTCACATCTTTGGATATACTTTATAAATTTAACCATATTGTATCAGTCTTATTGTCAAATTAAAGTAATTGCTTTTTTTTGTTTTCTCCCCCCTGCCCTCCCCCCATCCTCCCCTCCCCTCCTCCCACCCTCCTTTACCTCTCTCCCCCTCCCCACCCCCATAGTGACCCGAAAGGGAGCTCCGACTGGCCCAACGGTGGAGGATCTCCTTTGCAGAGGACCTGGAGTGCTTCCGGAGCAGGATGGGCAGTCATTGCGAACAGCCCTGAGGGAAGATAACCACCAACAGCAGCAGCCCGGAATGATGGAAAGAATGATCCCTGATGCAGGGGGAGTGCCAAGTGAGCCCCAGGAGACTATTACCGTGGATAATAAAGGTATGCAGGGTATACCCCATACAATGGGGGCTGCTGCTACTGTTACTGTCTTGGGGGGCCAGGAAGAGGTTACAATACAGGATTCTAGTACCCGAGCAGCTCAACCATTCTCACAGGCTATTAGCTCCATTGAGATTAATGGGACGAAAGAGTCTCAATGCACTCAGCATTCCCAGCCTGTGATAGCTGGCGCAAGTGGTATGATGAATATGACTATGACCGATGGTGCTGAGCTTGGGGGGGATACGACAGCGACTCAAGGAGCGGGGAGCATTAATTAGACTGCTGACAAAGATATGGAAAAAGAGCCTAGTGATTTTTATTCTTTTTCTGAGGGAGCAGAATGGTCAGATGACACCACCTCAGAACTATCAGATGAAAGTGGGATTAGTGATAAAACAGACATGAAAGCCTCAAATTATAGGGCTAAAGCAACGGTAAAACGGAAAAAGAAACGCTCTAGCTTAGACTGGGAGTATACACCAACCAATCTACTTCAGAGCCCTTCGTCTAAATTTACCTCTGCAAGGCAACCGGTTCAATCTGAGCAGGCTGATCTGTCAGCAACAGCCCTTGATACAGTTTTACAAGCTATTGCTTCACACCGTGAGGAAACTTCACAAGACAGCCGTAGGGCACAGAGAGAGCTACGGAAAGTTCAAGGAGTGGTTCGAAAATTGACAAAAGCATGCATGCACCTTTGGGGACAGGTTGACAGAATTGGAATCTAGGATAGTCTCTAATGAAGCAGAAATCACCTCAAACCAGCAACGGATACAATCCCATGAGGCCGAGATGGTAGACGTAAGATGGAAGCTTGAAGAGTTTTAAAATAGACAGCGCCGAAACAACCTGGGTATACTGGGGTACCCGAGGCTGTGGAGGGGGGTGATATCCGCATGTTTGTAGTAAAACTTCTTCGAGACTCTCTCCCAGAACTTTCTAATTGGAACTTTGATGCAGAAGTCCAGCTGGTCCATCGCATGCCGCATACCCCCGCGCAATTTATATTTTTTTTGGCAACTTTCAGCTTCGTCGGGCAATTTTTGAAACAGCAAGGCCTGAAGCGAAACGTATCTGCAATGAGATTTCCTATTTCACCCGTCCTGATTTTTGCCATTCCACTGTCGAAAGACGGTGGAGGCTACAGCAACTAATTAAGCCTTTTCAAGATAAGAAGGCACAGGCATACCTTAATAATCCAGCAAGGCTAAAAATAATTTTTGAAGGCCAAACAATTTTTTTTATTTCAGAAATTAAAGCTAAGGAGTATCTGGGTGGGCTAGGCTGAGCTAAGTTAGATAACTAAACTATACTATACTATACTATGCCAAACTAAGTTCACTCTGATCTGATCTTAACCACAAAAAAAAATCCTGGAGGGGAAAAAAAGGCACTATATGGTGATCTCAAAGGTGTATTGAAGTGGAAACCTGAGGGGACAATGTTTAGATATTTGTTTAAATTTGTATATGAGGGGCATGAGGTGAAAGTAAGCTGAAGACGTGGCATTTTTTTTTTAGTATATTGGAATGTGACTATCTGGTAGGAGCTAGGAGCATGCGTGGCATGCCCATCATTTTCAGACTCTAACTGGAGTCTATATGCCTCACTATTAATCTCAGATTCCAAAGTATTTAGGATTAACAAGTCAGGATTCACAGTGTTACAATTCCCATGAAGCACACAACAGGAAGCAGCTACGGATAGGTCACATTATAGTACTTGGTGTCATGTGACACAGAGAGCCAGCCACCCTTTGACACAAATGTCACCTGATAAGTGATGTAAACCCTTCTCCCCGCCATAATAACAAAAAGATACAACCAGGCCTAGACTGGCCCAAAAGCAGCAGCAAATGCTGCTCAGTGTGCACATTTACCCTCCTGCCAATAACAAGGATTACTGCCTTCACTATTGCTCTGTATTCTGCAGCAGATCACATGTAGTTCCTACTGTACCAGTCACTTACTTTCAGGGTTACCATCAGGCTCTGTTTTACTGCCATGACCAGTATTTTATTGTCCTGTCTGTTACAAAAATCCAGAGAAGCCCTAAAAGTAGATAGTTTCCCCTTATAAGCGCATATTTTAAACGGTAAAAATAAAAACACTTTGCAGTGTTCTGGAGCTGCGAAGTTAATAACTGGCTAATAAATAAAGTAAAGACAGAAAGTAAAGTCCCTATATACACTTTACAAAGACATTTTTTTTATAACTCGCTCATGCTTGAGCCTTAAATTGACATGGTCTGTGGTGCAGAGCAGAGTGCAGTAGCGTAATGCTGTCTTTTAAAGACAACTCGGGCACCTGGTCACAGCGTGACCGGACAGGTGTGCCCCAGCAGAGCGGGCCGGCAGACAATTAAGTAACAGACCCTGCTTTAGTCAGCCTTTGCCAACTGGGCCCCTCTGGGTACTCTCTGGTAATCAATCAGATGCAGAGCAAATGTGCACTGCAGGCCACTCTGTCCCACGTGGGACCTGGCCAAAATAGGATGTGAGGCCCCAACAACATGGATCTTCTTCGTCAGCTGCTGCAGTAATTAAAATTAAATAGTCAACAGTCTGCTGACTATCGGACTCGACAGCCGAACTTCGAAGCCTCAGGCTGAGGCGCAAAGCATACATGGGTCACAACCAAGGTGCACGCTATGTCAATCGTTATTTAAATAATGACTCGACCCTAAACCATCCAACCGAGAGCTGCCATTGTTCCGGTCAGCGCACAGCTACCAGCCAGCCCCGGAGCCACCAGCATGGTACAGATTATGTCGCAGCTGAAAATGAAGTATTCGCACTAAGGGGCTCATTAGGATGGCGGACGGACTTGCGTCCGTCCGCCACCCTAGAGTAGGAGGGACCGTCCGCATGGGCTGCGGCGGTCCCTCCGTGCAAATTAGGATGTGACCGCCACCCTGGCGGTCACATCCTGGATATTTAACATTGCGGCGGGTGCAGCTTCAAGCTGCACCCGCCGCAATGTTAAAAAGGATACATTGCATATGTATGCAGCAAGCAGACTGACACTAGCCGCGCAGCCGGCGGGAATTTTGCAGGAAGCAGCGCAGATAATGTAACATTGTAGGACTAGAGTCAGAGCAGATCTTTAACTGTTTAGCTGTTTAGCCCCCCTGCCCCCCTTAGCTACGCCACCGGGTGGATCACAGATCACAGATTAATTAATATGGATCACAGATTAATTAATACTCATTATGTGCAGGCCGCGGAATTGTACGGCGCCCTATTTTCTGTGTCTGCATCATTCCTTCTACAGTAAAAACAGTTTTGTGGCAAACATTCTCACCTCAGGTCTGGGGTACACATATAATTCTGATAGACATTTTCCTGCATGGAGGCCATCTTCATGTCTGTTTTCTTCCTATTAATCTACAATCTTCTTCCCAGATGGCCTAGGGAAGGGTTTTTGTTACACCAATATAAAATGGTAATCCTTCCTATCTTTTTCACCTCTCCTTTCCTAACCAAGAGGGTTATTATTAGCTTTTTGTTTGCATCACTTCCTGTCTAGGGGTATTTAAGGGGCTGAGTCCTTAATTTCTCCTTTTTGCAATACTCCCTGCATCTGCAGATGTGTCCTTGCTTCTGTTGGTGCACTTAGCTCCTCCCTGGTTTATCTTTGTTTCCTGTTGACGCTTCCTGTTCCTGTTTGGCATTCTTTTGGAGCTTTCCACTCTTGCCTGTAGTTTTCTGTCTTCTGGTCTGATTTCTCTTTGCTGGTATTTTCTTGCCTCATCCCTGGCCTTTCCTTTTTGCCTGCTTTCTTTTCCTGGACACTCTCAGCCTGCAGTAAGAGGTTTTTTCCCTTCAGGTATTTTCCTCTTTGGGACTCCTTCTAGAAGGCACAGTCTGCTCTGGTGTTACGCTGTCTGCAGCACCGTGGCTACCAGAAAAAGTAGCCCTCACCTCAGACAGACCAAAACCTTCAAGAACTGAAGTCGGGAACCAACCCAAGTCCTCTACAGTTGGTAAGAGGAGTTCAGATCGTGACATGTGCTAAAGGAAATTTGGGTCAAAATTATACATGTAGTCTTTTCTACGTGGTGCAAAATCTACATCCATACATTTTTGCGATTTTGTATTCGATAAAATGTATGACAACTGTAGATTTCTGGGAATACTCTTCAAATATTGGTATAATACCCTGTGAATAGATTTCGGGCATCATAACCAAAGGCTTTGTGAAACCAGACTATATTCAACAGATCCAACAGATTAATCAAAGATGGAATTTTAAACTTTTAAACTAAACTGTTATTTTAAAACTTTGCAAATTTAAAAAGATACATGGACTTGGCATGCAAATAGCCCAGCGCAAAAGCTGTACACTCTTTACATGTCACAAACTATGGCAGAAAGTGTCCACAGAGATGTGACATGAATGTGCACCTTCACACGTTTCTTACTTACATTTAATAATTGACGAGAAAAGCTACACTGAACAATATTGAACGGTGCATTTATTGTAGAACTAGAGAATTTGCTCATTAGAATATATGTAATCATGTTGATTAAGATGTTTTAATGAAGCTTGACTAATGTAGGAACCATTCTCGCTTAGTAACTAATTTTCCTTTCTTGAAGAAACCCAACTTTCCTAAACATGTGCTACATTTTCGGTATAACATGTATTCATTTAAAAGGTCAATGACAATCATCCTTACATGTGTAGGATTCAATGACAAGTGAAACGATAATTAATATGTAATGTATGCACTAATGTAGTTGTATGCAGATTCAAACATACTTCTCAGTCATACTTACCTTTGTATAATTGTCTAACATAGTCTGTACTAGAGATAGATACATAGCCTGAGAAACAGGCCTTGAAGACGAGTATATGGGAAACTTGCAGGCAAATGAAAGGACTATTCTTTACGGACCTGAGTTTGAGAAACAGATGTTGTTCCCATGTCTAGTGTGGGATTTTGAAAAGGATGCTGCAGTCTGCAACATGGAAAATGAAACAAATACAAAGGATATTTGACGATGATGTCACCAAAGGGGTGTCACCTACAAACTTTTCAGATTATAATGTACTGTTCATCTTGGCTGACTGGGAGAACTGCAGAGCTGCCTCTGGATTTCTTTTGTTCATCTTTGCTGAGCTCTTTTTTGCAGATGCTATGCAGAGCCTTCCTTGGACTCCTTTCCCTATTCCTTTTGTGAATCCGAACTACCACTTCCATGAACTTTGAGAGGTTTAGACCACTATGTTCCCTTTGAATCATGCCCCAAGTGTGGCATAGTAGCCTATGTAGCACACTAACCCTTGCAGATACCAGGGGAGGGAAAGAGAGGCGCAGGGCACTTGGAGTCAGATAGCCTCCAACCTAACGTGAAAACACAACAGAAGCTGCTCCAAGTGTCGTGACTATAACTTAGACAATGCTAAGTGAAGTGAGAGATGGTATCTCACAAAAAGTTAAGGACTGTCCTCACACACCACCAGGTGTCATGCTTCATCACCGGCAGTCCTCGCTATCCAAAAACTCGTTTGATGGAGAGCAGGCCTACACCTAGAGACAGGGAGGCACTTCTAATGCTAAGGGGGGGGCCGGGGGGGGGGCATGCAGTGAGTGAGTTTAAAAATCTGTATAATCTCCAGAATTCATTTTATTCTGAGCAGGTTATATGATATTATAATACCGGTGAGCGTGGGGAATTTATTGCCCCATCGCCGTAGTGGTAAGTGTTGTCAACCTGTTTCTACCTATCTGGCCCAAGGAGTCCGCAGCATTCATCAGGACAAGAAAAATAGACATAGGGCTCCTTATCTTACCACATAAGTTGGTTTGATGACACCAATGCATAGGCTGACCTATGTCAATGCTCTACCTAATATACATTTCATATAGTCTGTATGGGAAACAAAAAGGACTAATTTAACAGAAGATTGCCATCAAAATATAACAGTCACGAAAACAAACCTAAATGCACCAATTATACAAATAGTGGAAAAGTGTGTAGCACGAGACACTGCAAGCATGAATCACATGCAAATCCATTAAACAAAAGTTGTGAGATGTACTTACTACCTTACCCTATAAAGAAAACCTACACGCCCCATGGGAGGAGAGTGAGGGAGAGACCCCTTTAGTCACACTCTAAAATTAAAGAAAGGAGAATAAAATGCCAAGGTTTTAAATACTGGTAAAAAGAATGGAGATGCTCCCCACAAATGGTGCTGCCGCTTGTTTGGGGGTTGAAATACACATAGATATTCATACAGACACCCATACCCATACTTCGTCAAGTTGCGTCTCTCGCCGTAACCTGTGAAACAGGCCTTGAAGACGAGTACATGGGAAACTTGCAGGCAAATGATAGTACTATTCTTTACTGACCTGAGTTTGAGAAAAAGATGTCGTTCCCATGTCTACTGTGGGATTTTGCCTGGATGCTGCAGTCCGCAACATGGAGAATGAAACAAATCAAAGGATATTTGACGATGATGTGACCAGAGGGGTGTCACCTATGAACTTTTTGGATTTTAATTAGGGCTCCCAGTTTTCCGTTTTTATGGATATTTACTTATAAATACAGACGAAATCTATATTTCCTTTGTCTGTATTTATATGTAGAAATGGAAAAATGCTAGAAAATGTTGCCACACTGCCCTGCTCGAATCTAGCTAAGCCCCCTTCCTGCTTCTGGAAATTCCTTCCCGGGCGTGCACACAGCCGCACCCGAGTACTTCACAGGTCTTTTGAAAGACCATTTACTTGTTAACGAGGCTTTATTGTTTCACTCCATGGCGTAGCATCCCCCAATGCCCAAAGACTCATCCTGTCCCAGGACATGAATACATGAATGGGGTGTTTTCATCTCAAAAGTACACTGCATCTTCACACATTACAGTCTTTAACTCAGAGTTGCATTGTACAGAAAGCAGTGTGTTTTTGTTTTATCGCTGTAGCAGACACTTTTGAAATTTGGTGAGGACTCCTAATGCAGATCAGACCTTTTGTGTTACCAATGTTTGTTCTGTGCACAACCCCCACTCTTGTGCTGCATCTGCTACGTTGATAATATCTGTGATTTTGCTTGATCACTGGTGGCTGCTGCCGTCTGCGATCGTAAACAAACTAATGTTTTTCAAGGACTTGAAGGGTTCTGCTAATCGAGCCCAGTGAGAAATAGAAGTATGGCTGGGGTTAGTGTGCACATAGTAAAAATGGAGCACATATCAGCTGAGCCTGATTTTATAATTCAGATCATGGTTTTAGATCTGATTTGTTTTTATTTCTTTATATTTTTGGAGGTATTTCAAGCTTTAGTCATGTGTTATACACAATAGAAAGATTTAGTAAGTGGGATACTTGATATGCCTATATTTGTTCAGAGGAGGCTCGTGGTAGGGTGTGTTGGCTCAATCTGAGTCACTCAGAAAAGCAATCATCTCACTCTTTCACATAGGCTGCAGTAGTGTACCAGTGTTTATATAGTGGGATGAACAGAAAGGTGTGCCACACAAGCCGCTGTATTAATGAGTCGTTTGTTAGCTATCCTGCAATATTAAGTATGCATTGCTAAAAAAGGGTGGTTTTGTGTACTCCGTTGTGATCAGGCGTTTTAGAATTATGCAGCAAGGTTGACTGAATTACATCACAAGTAGTTGTGAACGATGCCACAAAGTAAAATGTTCTGGCAATATTATTTTGCTGTTTGTTCATTTTAACGCGAAACAAGCAAACAGTGGTGGGAAGAATGCTTGGAATTTGTGTAACCAGTAGCATTCGCTCTGGGTAGCCTCCCAACCCATCATTTTTTTGTTCAGCTTACCAACTCAGTTTAGACCCAGCCATATCCGTGTTGCCCAGACGTGGGTTCCGTGATCACCATGCCACCAGTCTCAAGCTATCCTGGCTGCTGAGCGTTCATACCCCGAAACCAGTCACAGAATATTTGTTTCCAGTTCGGGGAAGACCTGACCTGGCAGTTCGGGCTGGACTGCTCCCATGGGGAGCAGAGTCTAGACATTTTTGCATATAGCTTGGTCCAATCTGTTAGGAGTAATTAGAGTGGGAGGTGTGTCTGGATGGGTTGTAGTGAAGTATCGTATGGATTTTGGTTGTATTTGTGATGAGTGCATTGGCTAGTGGTATAGGGTAGAGTTGTGTACTGTTTGTAGGTGATGGTGGAAATGTGTGGTAGCTGGGATAGAAGGGTACTATAAAGACGTGGTTTCAGTGCTTTTTTACAGTGTGTGCTGGTACATTTATTTGTGCATAGGGTTGGTTTGTAGAAAGTGTTTGGGGTACATTTGGTATGAGTGTGTTATTCTGTTTGTTGATGGTGTAGGGTGGGTATTACTAAATGGGGAAATGTGCAGCATTTCAGGCCTAGTCCCGACCAGTCTGGAACAGGCTCAAACAGGCACCTGCCCTTGTCCTCTCTGCCCTTAGCCTCGACGCCCAGGCTGAGACGCCCTAAGGCTTGGCCTTTTATAGCCCTAGTGGTTAGGTGACCCCTAGCCCTAGCCCTTTTACAACAAACATAACTTAGATGCCTGATAGATGCCAGGACACAGAGTATGATTATGTGCTTTTAATACAACTTGTATGCCTCGGATAATACTTAGTAGGCGACAAGTTCAGTTTAGATGCAACCCATGCATTTTTAGAGATGCAGGGATTTGGGATTGGGCATAATTTTGGCTCTGTAGGAAAAGACAGTGAACTACAGGACTATGTCCATTTTTATATAAACGGCGACGGGTAAGAGTGATATTGGGGTTAATGGAGCAGGAATTATGTATGCAATGGGCATGATGTTTGCCTTGCATTTGATACAGATTGACTAAATAGAGAGCTAGATATCATGTTTATAATTGCACCTTAACATGCTGACTTTTACAAGCCTAGCTATTATTATCTTTAATCACAGGAAGTATATATTTGGATGATAGACCAGGCTTCCTGATGTCTGTGTATCGCTTACAGGTCAAAAAGATCGTATTTTGATTATTGAATATCCTGGATGGAGGACTATAGAAGTATAGTGGTAAGGATTTGTGCAGCTTATTATGGTGGAACGTTGTTTTGTCTTCTATTAACTAATTCTGGTCATTAGATCTGATTTTCATGTTTTGTGCTTTAGAGTGTACCGAAATCTTTCATAAGCAGGAGATGTTTGGAGTAGAGAGATATTTAATAAGGTGAGCCCATTATCCGAAACTACTAAAGTGTACTGGTGCAAGTCACGGGTTAGGTGGTGATTTATGCTCAATAGGTTTGTGTTTTTATGCACTTTTGTAATCATTGCTTTGTGTTTATAGTATGGATATACTGTACGCACTTGATGAGACTAAGACTGTTCGTTGAGCTCCTTATGTAATAAATATTGTTGTGCCTGTAATTCCCTCTTTCTATGACACACACATCTTCTTGGAAATTAAAGTGACCATTCATGTTGGATTGTTTTTGAAAATATTTACAAATCACCTTATGATCGCTGAACACATGGATGACGTGGTGGAGGTGATCATATCTAATATTTCTAGTATGACTCAGACGTATGTTCTCAATTTGTTTATTGCCCTGATGAAGTCAGAGATATGGATGCATCATATCTGACGAAGCACATGTTGGATTTCTTTGCTACTTGGAGAATATTGTAATGTGTAAAGGAAGGATGAATAGTGACCTGTGATAAAAATATCTCAGGAATAAACATCGGAGTAGAAAAGAAGACTTACTGGACTTTGATTTCAAAATACACACAGTAGTGCTCAGGATAATTTGTCCTAGCCCTAACCCTATCTAATCACAACACTAGCCCTAAAATCAAGAACCAATACCAGACCAGGACTTTACCGCCAATCTTAGCCCTAGTCCAAGCACTGAATCGGGTACAAAAACCCTAATCTCTACATCCAGTAGAGGCCCTAGCCCTAGCTGTAGTCCCAACCCTATTCCCAGCAACAAAGGACCCAGGAAACCCTAGTCCCTACTCCAATAAAAAGCCTAACCCTAGTCTTAGTCCCACACCTACTCCAGCAACCAATCACACCAGAAGCCCTGATCACTACTTCCAATAAAAGTCCTAACCCTATCCCTAGTCCCAACCCTAGTCCCAACAACCAATAACACAGGAAGCCCTAGTCCCTACTTCCAATAAAAAGCCTAACCCTAGTCTTAGTCCCAACCCTACATTGATTGAATCACACATCAAGAAACCAATAAGAACCCTCCAATAACAAACCAATGAAAACACTAACCTTAATCCAATAGAAACACCAGATACAACCACCAATCAGTGCACACATGTAACAACCAATAGTAAACTATATAAGGTCCGAGCGATCTCAGAAAAGGTTGCTGGCCTAGAAGTTGGAAGCTGTTCCTCATTACACACTTTGGACTTCTGCAGGTAAGGGCCTAACAAACTGTTCCCTAACAATACTGTTTGTATAAAACTTTACTCAGTCTCCTAGCCAAAAATCAAATTGTACAATCCCTTTATAAACAAATCTTAAACAGCTCACAGCAGATTACTGCTGTCTCAGAGCACCCTCTGATATAGATGTACCCCACTCCCGGAACTATCCCGCTCCTACTTAATGGCAGCTGAAACACAGATACCCAGCATGAAGGCCATTGATGCACCAAAGGCAAGCCGTCTGCATCCGTCTTAGCCCAGTATCAGGACCACTAGTTTTTGACCCACCCATTTCACTTCTAGATGCTACTCCACTGAAGCTGTCAGTGTCCGGAACCCCAGATACTCTTTCTAGCACTGTAGCTGGTTATTTTCAGCTGACACCAAAGGTGTGTTCGTTTGCATTACTTGTCATTTCTCCTACACTCCCCCAAAATCCATCTCCTCACCTCCCTGTACACACCACCATGCACCTCACATCCCCGCACACAGCCACCAGCCCACCCTGTCCTGCCTCCTACCTAACACCTACTTGCTCGCCACCCACACCACAACATCTGGGACCTCTTACAAGACCACTCACCAGGCCAGCTTTGCTTGACTGAAACCTGGCTGACCTTGTCTTCAGCCCCCGGCATTGCCAGAGTCTTTCTGATAAAAGCTCATAAGAGAGGTCAGATCCCACAGACCTGGAGGAGGACAAGCCATCACTAGCGACACCATGGAACACATAGCTTTCTTAGGTACACATCACAGACAAGTCAACACTGGAGGGTACCCTGATCTACTGGCCTCCTGGACCTCAAACCAACTTCCACCCTTCCAGCTTTGCTACCCATCAAAACGAACCCAAAAGACTCCACCATGACCACCCAGCCTTCCAGCATTATATCGGAAACTGCAGCAAACATCGACTCCATCCCCTCAAGGGTACCATCTGACCCCTGCACTCACCAAACCTTCATCAAAGGACTAGACCCCATCAGCTTAGCCACAATTCTGATACTCAAAAACTCTATCAACAAAGAATAATAAAAAAAACATATTTATTACTAATTACCAAATTAGAATAAAGTTATATTACAATTTTAATTAAATTATAAAATATTTTAAAACATTTGCCTTTCGAAAACCCTATCAATCTCAAAATCCTGAAAAAATAACGCTGCTCTTACTTAAATATATCTTTTATCAAGTTAAATAAACCTGATTCTTTCTTAACCAAAACAATGTATCTATACTACTATTATAAAGAGAGAACAGAAACCTTTTGGCAAGGTAAACTCGGGAACCACAGCGCCAATCCACACACTCAATACATTGTTGTAATCCTCAGGGTGTGTAGATGGACATAGGCTGCATAAAATTAAAAAAAACGTAAATAAAAAAATTAAACTTTAAAAACAAAGTAGTCCCCTAAAAGTCGCGCCGGCCGCGACGTAGCGATGGCCGCGACCTAGCGATGTCCGCAACGTGCGTGATGACGACAGGCGGGGAGGAGCGGCGACGAGCAGCGAGGAGTGGCGGTGAAGTCCGGAGCGCGGGGAAGAGCGGCAGCTCAGGTAAGGCAAAGGCAAAGGCGAGGCGGGAGGCGGGAGGGAGGCAGGAGGCGGGAGGGAGGTGGGAGGCGGTCTGGGCAATGTCGGGGCGGGCGGGGGCCGGGGCGGGAGTGCGCCCAAGCCTGAAATGTTGCCCCCAGCCCCCTTCTGCCCCGGGCAACGCTGCCGCAATCCGGAAATGCTGCCCCCAGCCCCCTTCTGCCCCAGGCAACACTGGGGCGGGCTGCTAGTATACTTTAAAACACTTTCAAAGGAAAAATCATTACATTTAAAATTCCGTCGAAGTGAATGATCTCCAAGGGTGAGTGTCCAGGGCCAGTGACTAGTGTATTATAGGGAGTTTTTTATTGTAGTTTGTTAAATAGCTTGGCGTGTATTTTTATAATGTCCATGTTAGGGAAAAAACAATGTAATCCGGTATTATTCTCTTTTAAAATAGAAAACTAAAACTGCAAACACATTAAGGACCATGCTCTACATTTTTTGATAAATGTTTAAAACAAACAGAAGGATCATGCACAAGCCCTAAATATCGTAATCCGTACCTGAGTCTTGCACTCAACACTTTTTTCCGGATCCCTGCTGGCCCAGAGGAGAGGCGATTGGCGCAAACGCCAGAAAAGCGGTTCAGAGGTTCGGCAGCGTGGGACCCGAGCACTTTGGAACCCGTACATGGACTCTTGAACTCAGCACTTTTCCTGGATCCCTGCTGGCCCAGAGGAGGGCTGATTGGCGCGATCACCAGAAAAGCGGTTAGAGGTCCCACAGCACGGGACGCGAGTACTTTGGAACCCGTATCTGGACTCTCGCATTCAGCACTTTTTTCCTGATCCCGCTGGCCCGGAGGAGTGGCGATTGGCTTGAACACCACAAAAGCGGTTCAGAGGTCCCGCAGGGCGTGACGTGAGCACTTTGTAACTCGTATCAGGACTCTTGCACTCAGCACTTTTTCCCTGGTCCCTGCTAGCCCAAAGGAGGAGCGATTGGCGGAAATACCAGAAAAGCAGTTCAGAGGTCCTGCAGTGCGGGACGTGCACGGGCCTGTTTGCATCCGTCAGTGGCAGGACAAAGTAGTGCTCCCCCCTTGGCTCTGCTCTCTGCACCTTGAATCCTGTGAAGATTCATCTAGGTATTCTGTTTCCTCCCTAATAATACTGTATATCTTGATTTATAAAGTGTACTTGCTCATATTTAGTTCTACTACGATCTACTCTGTTTTCACTCAGAGGTGTCCACTACGGAAATGGGGAAAACGAAACATCAGAGCCCTGCACTAGCAAACTCCCCACCTAAATCAAGGCAATCCATAATTTTAATTTTATAACAGGGGCAATGGGGGCGATAGAGAAACAAATTCTAACTGTGGAGGAAACTCTAACCAGCTGCTCTGGGATTGTCCCCAATCCAGTTGTCCTTGTTCAATCACCCCAGACACAGTTCAACTGCTGGAAACACAGTCTGAGGGAGTAGTTTCTTTAAACAATGTCAGTAATGAGCCTGTTCATAATTTAACATCATCAGGCACCCTGAATAGCTATCCTCCATTTAAACGTCTAAAGTCTCCAAGGGACTGCCCCATTGATTCCACTATGGTTCTTCCCAGCGGGCTAACCAAAGCTAAGAAGAGGGTTACAGGGCCAAAGTTGGCAGCGACCCCAAATCCCTCTACATCTGTCAATCAAGTAGATACTGCTGAACCCATAAACTGTATTTCATTGGTGACTTCTGTCCAAGTCTTGACTGATCTTATTAAGAATTCTGTTTGCAGTTTAACAGCCCGATTGAAAGCCATTAAATGTGCAGTGTTAACCTGTATTGAGTGATTAGACACAATAAGACCTTAATGTGGGATATAACTGATCATGGCAGAGATAACATTGATGGAATTACCCCCAAAAAACTATAAATCTTCTACTACAACAACCTGTTATAGAGAACTCCGAAGCCCCTATACGACAAATGCCAAACCTGCTTCGGGATCCCCACATAATACAAGCTAATGACGTAGACAGACACCTAAATGAAGTGACCCCAGCGGCTGCCATGCCCAGCACCGCTTTGGAGGGATTTTCCTCCATCCACCTCACTCATCCTACTAATTACCTGCATATCAATGATCGATTAGATCTTCCCCCCGTTGCTACTCCATATGTGATTATTTTGGTTATTGTCCCGACCTTAGGTGCTCCTTTACAAGAGACATGGAACTCGTTAAGAAACAAGTCTCCTAATTGGTTAAATTCTAGGGTTAAGATAGGGGGAGCTCTTTTTGCTGATTTTAAGATGGTAAGATGGGTAAGATGGGTTGGTAGGGGCCCCAGGGTGTTTCAGGGCAATTGTGTGGGGCTTTCGTTTAAATCTCCAGCACTAGTTAGCACGATACTTGAAGGACAAACCCAATGTCTATAAATACAAATCAGATTTCAGTATTACCACTTGGTTTTTTCACCGGCCTTCGCCACATCTGCTTAGTCAGCTGTCCATTGAGAAACAGCGACCTTCTCCACTACAACCAAGCTTTCAATTACCACTTTTTAGCTCAAATAAGCCATGTCCTGCGATGCATACCATTGAAACATTCAATAGATATGAGTGTCTTTCTAATTTTACTAGGGTAGACTGACTACAGGCCGATTTAAAGAAAAAAGCAACTGCATATAATTATGTCCCTACTTCCCTAATGTCTGTCAACAGCTCACTAATAGAGGAAGGCGTATGGGGCACTCAAGGATTTATGGAGCATATGTTGTTGAGGGATTCCCTAATGCCTGTTAATAATGTACTAATAGAGGGGGTTGTACGGGACACTCATGGACCTATGGAGCACATGGTGTTGAGGGATGAGACTAATATGTATTGTTTAACGCCTGATTCAGGAATGATTACTGTGTTAAGTTGGAATGTTGTGGGGCTCTGTAGTAAGCCTCACAGACTTAACTCCAGAGAATGGCATTGCCCACTACAGACTCAAAAGGACAACCATCCTCCGCATCCTGAACCTTATTGCCCACAGGCTGACGGTACCAACACAGAGGACAACCAATATTCCACCTCAGACAAAGCTGCTGGCTGTTCTGTACCTGTTGGCCTCTGGTACCTTCCAGCCAACAACCACCAGAGTCGGAGGAGTCTCAAAGCTAGCCCTATCCAAGTTCCTCACACCTGTCCTGGATGACATCATCAGCTTGGTATCCCAGTACCTATACTTACTGCGCAGGAACAGCTGGAGACCAAGCAAGGCTTCTACGCCATAGCTGGATTTCTGCAAGTGTTGGCGGTAATTGACTGCACACATGTCATACTTGTGCCCCCTGCCAACACTGCACACAATTACCACAACAGGAAGCACACATATTCCATCAATGTGCAGGCAATAGTGGACCACCGGGGACTCTTCACCAATGTCGTCGCTAACTACCCAGGCAGTGTGCTTGACTCATACATCCTCCGACAGTCCATCATCTACCGGCGCTTCCAGGATGGCACCTACAGAAATGCAGTGCTCGTTGGTAAGTACTAAATGAACACACCACACACCGCAACTCCACAATCATGAAACTCCCAACTTTTGGAATGCACACGTTACGAACTCACATACAACATACCAAACAACATGCATACCCACCATACACAACAGCACACCATACTGTGGTAACCTGGGCTAGCCATGTACATGAACCATCCACGGCATGGCATATCAGCCACACAATAGCAGAATGTGGGGAGAGGTGGGAACCAGGCATGTGCGAAGGAGGCAAGTGACTCATGAATGAGAATGCATACAATGTCAAGTGTGGGGTGGATGTTCTGGGCAGACTGCAGTATGCAGACCACAGACATATCCATCTCGACATATACTGCTGGTGGTGGTAGTGTTGTAGGCAGTGGATGCAACCATGTCACCCCAGCCAGTGGGGAAGATCTCAGAAATGTTGCTTGTTACATCCCCCCTGTGAGCGTGTGCAGAGTGGGCTGGCACAGCATATACCAGGCTAGCGTAAGGGTGTGAATAAAAAGCACGTAGCCCTGGGCGTGGTACTCTTCCGGAATGGCCAACGTGTCTGCCAGGTCAGCGCCTCTGACCCTGTGGCGAGGCCGACACCGTGAGTGGTGTTGCCTGTGATCCTGTGAACCTGCTGTACCCCAGGCAGCTGGTCCCCAGACCTCATCTTGCTTGCCCCTGCACTTCCAAGCCTCACTGCTCAACTTCCGACACCTTTGTGTCACCAAGAGAGCCCACCATGTTCCGGTGCAAGCTCATCGCCCGATGCCCGCGATTCTGGCAGCCTCCTCAGACCATCATGGCCTCACGAGCAAGGCCCGCAGTACTCCTTTCTTGTTGACGTACTCCACTGGCATACCCAGCGGACAAGTAGGTCACACATTTGGAACTGAGTCTTGATTACACAATAGCAGAGTACATATTTCATGGCTCTATTTATGTCACTATACTCCCTTGGATGTGGTGCCACCAACTCTGTGCATAGTATTCTGACCACACATGTCTGTGGGCCCTTGCTGACTTCTGCCTACGGCCTACACAGCGGTCGAGTAGGTCACACATTTTGCACTGAGTCTTGATTAGGCAATGGCAGAGTACACGTCATTGTACACAAGGAGAGGAGTAAGAGGAAGACGTGGTTCAATCCTGAGGCAAAAAGGATCCTCCTTACGGAGGTGACCAAACACTACCAACAACTGCTCTGGTGCCATTAACTCTGGGCATTGTAAGCCAATGACACGTGGCTGTAGGCCCATGCTGACCGCTGCCTCCAGCCTACACTGCGGTCCAGTAGGTCAAACATTTGCATCTGAGCCTTGATTTATTTAGGGCAGAGGTTATATCCTTGTACTGCCTCATTGCAGACTGCATCCCCTTTCAGCTCCGGTGCCACTAAGTCTGTTCCCCAACATCCATGGACACTTTCTGGTTGAACTTTGGTGGTGACCGAGTCTATGGACTGTTGGTTGTCTTCATCATCATGTCAGTGATACTAACTTTGTGGCAAAAATGAAGCTGTAGCATTCCACTCCTCCAGTTGCCGCTTCCGGCCGGCTTCTGCCCTCTGCATCATGCCCTGGAGGACACCTTCCACTGTCCCCCATATCACTCCGCGCCATTCTCCTTGGACACAAACGAGAACCTGCTCAGCTCACGTGGCCCTATCTCAGTGCACCGCAAGTCACAGTCCCTTGCGGGTGTGCCTGTGATGGCCGCAGTGCATCCAGGGCCACTAACTCTGTGCAGCTCAAGTCATGGACCCTTGTTGTTTGTACTTTGAACTTCTGATTGTCTGATCACTCTTGTAGTTGTGGCCAGCACCAACCAACCCCTGAGGGGTGGCTTACACTACCCAACACCCATCCAGCACAGGCATCACTGGACGTGTGACCCTGGCAATAAAAGGTGCCGGGTGCACATGGCCATAGACAGTTCCATAAATTATCTCAGTGTGTCTGTGTGGTTATTACTTATGCATGAGGGCCTGCGCCATACCACATTACATTGTGCTGTGTACAGCGGGCGCAACGTTGTCACCTCAGGCAGTGGGGTAGACCTGGGACGTGTAGCTGTGTCGGACCCGCCTGTAAGGGAGTGGACCGATGTACGGCAGTATGGCGTAGGGGTGTGGTCATTCAACACGTGGCTCTGGGCGTGGTTGAGTTTAGGCCTTGCCAAGGAAGTTACTAATGCATGTGTCTCTGGTGTAGTGTTGGTGCCACTAGTCACGCAATATGAAATGTTGCTATGTAGCATGCCCCCGGAGTGCGAGCTCGGCTGAAGGGGTAAATGAAGGAGCGCTAGCCCGCTCCGGGATCAGACTTGCCAATTGTTGTGAGTGTTGCTATTTCCGCAGCATAGGCCAAAGGTGTACCCTCAACCGCATGGCGAGTTCAGCCAGGCATGAACTCTAGATCTGTGTCCGCATTGTCCTTACCATAGGCCTACACACACGTGGCTGTCCACCTTCAACGCACAACATCACAGAGTCGTTGTCAGGCTTGTGGACATGCGCAGACAGGCATGACAATGGTGTGCAGTAGGGGTGCAAGGAATCACGAAGTCCCACATATCACACACCAATGAACCAGTGAGCCTGCCAACACATCATGCAGAACCACCTGTTGACTTATGTCTCTCTGCACTGTCATAGGTGACCAAGGATATGCACTCTGCGCTTGGATGATGACACCCCTCCTACCCCCGAACACACAGGCCCAGAGGCAGTATTATGCGGACCACAAATGCACCAGGAGCATCGTGGGAGGCACATTTGTTGTGTTGAAGTCACGTTTCAGGTGCCTGGACGTTACAGGTGGAAGGCTCCTGTACAGCCCAGGCATCGTGTGCAAGATGATCGTTGCATGCTGTGTGTTGCAAAACATATGTGTATGCAGCAATGCCCCATGGATACAAGTGCCAGATGCTCTGGACGATGATGATGAAGATGAGGCAGTTGGACCACACCCCACTGCAGCCGCAGCAGGAACAGCCCGTAGGAACATCATCAATGACAATTTCTTCACATGACCACGTCACATTGTGACAGTCCTTAGCAATGATGGGACAGTACAAAATCACCACAGGCACAGCATGTTCAAATAAATGCATTCCAAAAGCACATTCCCTGAGTGCATGTCACTCATCTGTACAGGCACATCACTCAGACAGGTGTGGGTGCGACATGTGGGGCTAACATTTTTATGATGTGTTCATGAATGGTGGGTGTGTCACCTCTGTGCAGAGAGGCTGTTTAGGGTGTCATGTATTCGATGTGCCAGTTCTGTGTGTCACAGTTAGTAGGGATTCCCACTCTTTGGCGTTTCACATGTTATGTTATGTTATTTACATTTTTAATGCGCACAGATGCTCCAGCGAAGGAGCGTCCTGGCGCAGGGAAAGGTAGACATAACATAACACTAAAACCAGCAACAAAAAAGCAGGAAACTTAAAACAGAGAAAAATTAAAACAAAAAGGTTTTCAGGGCCCTACGAAAGGATATTAAATCATCCAAGAGGCGGATTTCCAAGGGGAGCGCATTCCAAAGGGTTGCAGCTTTCACTCGAAAGGAGCGTCCCCCCAGCCGACTGAGTCTAAAACGGGGAACAACCACCAAGGTGTCCTAGATCATTCCATTTTGGCTGCCATTTGTGACCTACAAGTGACAACAGGGATCCTTTTGGGGTCAGATAGGTAACTCCATGATGCAGGGATGCCCCCTGTGACTCAAGTCCCAAAACATGGGCAACATGTACGTAAGTGGGAGTCGCTGCCCCTCCATTCCTCCACGCTTTCATATTTGATTGATCATGGCCATGACACGTCTGTATGCAGGAGGGGTGGCTTGTTCCTCTGCGATGTGATAGGGAGATGTGGTTTCACAGTGTGTTCCATGCATGTTTCAGCATGCACCAGTTTACATGCAGACTGCATGTCAATGTACATACATCAAAATACAGAAGGAGCGTAATAGTATTTAGAACAAACTATTATTGCTACTATTTCGAATTTCTATGTGTACAGTAAGTCCCAAAGAAAATCTTCCAGTCGAATGATGTGTAGTTCGTTTTCTTTATTCAGACCATTCATCAATGTCAGCCAACTTTTCACAAATGTAATACAAATAACCGCTCTTCTTCTTCTCTCTCCTCCCATCCCCTCTTCAGATTTGTTTTCTTCAGCCCCCACCCATCCTCTGCTCTTCTGCTATCCTTTCTTCCCCTCCCCTCACCTGTTCTCTCCTCTCACTGTCCTTTAAGCACTACCTAGAGGTTTCACAGTGATGTGATTCACAAATAGGCTTCACGTTAGCCACATTATCACTTAAAGTGGCATGGAAGTTAAGGTCTTACCCGAACATCTTGAGGCTGATGTCTCCTCATGGGCATCATCTGTGGAATGAAACACATACTTATAGGTGAAATCAAGTAATACCTGTCAGCAGCTGTATTCAGCAGTTGAACTATATCGAAAACACCGTGTGTTATAACAGCTAAATTCATAGATTTAAAACTCTATTTAGCTATAGTTCATTTACCTTCCCAGATAAGTATATGTGAATGTTTGGGTGCCTGAATTTGCTTTTAAATGCCACGTACCTACTTCAAAACTAATCATTGGTATTTTAGTCAACGCTTCTCGTAGAGTCATTAAAAAAAAAAGTAAACACGAAAGGCATGACACACAAAACAAACATATCTAGCAATAATTATTGCACCGTAACAGTGATCTAATTATTGACAATCACAATCATGTTAAGGATAACCCAACATTTTCTATGCTGTTTTCAGCTAAAAGTACAATATCTTGTATTCCTTAAGGATTTCCACCGCTAATCCTTGAACAAGGAGGATACACTATTAGAATATGTAAATGAAAACATATTTCTGGCAAGCATGAACTATTATCTATGACGCCTTTTGGATCGACCAAAAATAACAAGCCTTCTTTACGGTTTCGTGTCTGTTGCCAAAGTTTTGCAAAGGCAAGTAACATTTCTCAACAATAAATAAACCAGTTTTTCTTGTAACTCACCCTATAAAACAAAGCAATGTTATTTTGTGCTCAACTTTCATGTTCCTTGCCAGCACATTATCAATTGAAAGAAAAAATAGTGTGCTTGTTCGAAATTGGATGGGATAGGATATGCATGAAACCACGATAGTATAATGTCATAGGATTATAGAATCTAATCAACGTCCCAAATGCGTTTCCCACTCCGAAATATTCGTTTTTCAAATGTCATTTATTAATACTATCAATTGATAGATCAATAGGGTATGTTTCATAAAATATTAAAATAATACGTTTTAAAAGAGTTTTTCTTTAACCCAGGTGATACCTACCAAAGTCTCCAACGAAGCTGATTGTGAAAAAGGCATTTTGAGTGGATGTTAAACCTTATTCTGCTTAAGATGACCAATTTTCAGACATTGAGACCCTGTCGTTGATTGCTTAATACCCCTGAATCTTTGAAAATAGATTAGTAACAAAGGCTGCCTCCATAATGGTATTTGCTAATTGAAGGAAATACATAACTCATATATTTGTGCACTGAATAGCATACCTTCTACAGGTGCATTTGAACATATTTTACACTCATCTTCATAATGTATATTGGGCTAAGAATAATTGTGTGCATGATGCTTCCAGGAGAACATGGCGGCAGCTAGCTGAGCTGCCGCTGCACCCGTAGGACCCACTCGCTTCAATGCCTTGCTGCTGGGGTTAGGAATGGTTTTCCATACCTGTTTAATAAAGTGAACTGTTCCGCTTGCACCTGATTGTACCGGGGGGGCTTCTTCGCTTCAATTGGCTCTTTACAAGATCTCTTCCTAGTCACCACCACTGCCACGCCACGGATGTGCCTTGGACGCAGCCCAGCATCGGCTTCCCCTCGCCCACGGCGGAGGGAAGCGGCAGCACTGGAGCTCAGGAGGTGCCGAAGACCAGCGGCTCGCAGATTCCTCCGGTTTACTCAGGGTAGAGGTAGCACTGGTTGTGTGCATTCCATGCTGGAAGGCGCTGCTGGAGGCGAAAGGACAGACGAGGAAGAAACCCCCAGCGCTCAGCCCCAGGGGGGTCCTGTGTCCTAGGTGGCCATGTGGTTTGGGTGGAGACTCAGTCCTAGTCCCAGGTAGGAGGCGCTGATGCTTTTGTCACCGCCCCAGCCTCAGTAAAAGCCCCTAGGAAGGGGAGAAAATGTGGTGGGGTTCCAGGTTTTTAGGTTTCGCCTCGTCGAAAGCTGCGCCGCGCAGCTTTTCGGCGCAGGCGAAATCTAATGTTAGAACAGTGTCGCCTTAGTTCCGCCTCTGTCTTCCATTGGCTAGCTCCATAAATGGAGGCTAGCCATTGGAAGAGAGACGCGTCCGTCTTTCAGCGAGGCGATTGGTGGGCGTTCCCGATGATTTTTTCTCATCCTGCCCCTTTGACAACGTCATTGCGGTGGTGGGC
Organism: Lissotriton helveticus; assembly: GCF_964261635.1. Classification (NCBI taxonomy): domain Eukaryota; kingdom Metazoa; phylum Chordata; class Amphibia; order Caudata; family Salamandridae; genus Lissotriton; species Lissotriton helveticus. The sequence continues at coordinate 1,467,746,351 of NC_136059.1, forward strand.
GGTTCCTATTTTTTTTTTTGGACGCCATGTTTTTATCATTTGCCACCGGAAGATCGGAAGATGTCCAGGTGAGTGCGTCCTTGTTCTTTATTTTTAATTAAATTAAAACCCAACCCGACCCCCTCTGGCCGTGACTGCTTATCGCTTCAATGGACACTACCGAATTTGAGTTGTGGAACTAATGTTTTTACGGGTCCAACTCCTGCCTCATGCGGTACGAGCGGGCGTGTGCTTCACAGTTCTCTTATTGGCTGCAATGATTGTTGTGCAACGTGTAATTATGGAAGCGCAGGTCATGCTCGCACCTCAGACTGCCACGCAGTATGTGATCCCACAATGGACCCGACACCACCGGCCCCCTTGTGAACTTGCTGCCTGGGCAATAGCCGATAGTAATGGTGATTATGGCAGAGCTTGCGCGTCCTTGGTGGCTGCAACCCTCAACCACAGCCAGCGCGTGTGCAGCAGCAGCTGATGGTTATCAGTGCTAGACAGAATCATGATTGCGGTGAGAGACAGAGTCTTGCGGCCACAGTGGGCCCGCCAATTGCCAGTCCTGTACCACAGCCCACCTGAGCAGCCCCCCACCACCACTATTCAAATGTGTGGAGGGCAGACGCCAGGTAGAATGTTAAGCCTCATCTGCTCCCCAGCCACGTGTGGGCTTGTGGTAGTCCAATCCCATGCCAGCGCCCACACTCTTTTAAAAGGGTGAGTCAGTCTGCCTAGCCTCTAGCGGTCATAAATCATCCTCCAAGCAGCAGCAGCCACTGGAGTGTTACCGTGACTTCACCTGAGCCTGCAGCAGCACTAGAAAACAGCCTGCAGTGTAGCATGACCCTCAAGGGCAGCACACGCAAACTATGCATCCTGCCCCCCCCCCCGCCCCCACCTCCCTCCAGGACCTGCTATCCCACTTCCAAGACGTTCTCTACTGACTCAGCCTTCTCTGTCAGTTATTTCTGGTTGGCAAAGGTGAGTCCAGCAACAATGTGGGCATTGTCAGAGTGTGAGTCAAAGACGTGGTTAAAAAGGACATTATTCTGTACGTATTTTCATTGGTCTTTTGCTTTTAGGTATCTAAAACAAGCCCTCACTTTAAATGAAAGATCAATGCAAGCTCAAGGAATCATTGGAAAATACTATCGTACATTGTGAAACCTCAGTTGGTTAATTCAGTCTGTCTGCAGATGTCCGTCTGTGTTTAAAGAGAGGGAAACAGAATTGAATTCTGTTTGGCTCAGTAAGGCAAGGTGACTTGTCTATTTGTGGTGCTATGATGTCCCCTTCTGCGACTGAGAAAGCACTTTAACAATGCAAGTAACTGATTGTATGCATACAGTAGTGGGTACGGGTCACTCAAAGTGTCAAAGATTTGACTGTAGAATGTCTCATTTTCTCAGTATATATACCATTTGATTACTATAAACGATCTATTGTGTGTTAGTTGTGTGAATACATGTTTCGTGTTGTCTTAGAAATGTTAGCAACCGTTTTTAATATATCAAATGTATCTAAGTGCTCGTGAAATTTGTTGTTATCGTTCTACCTTTAATACAGTGCTTAGAAACAATACGTGTAAGGTATCGTCCATTTGCGAGAGATTAAGCTATTGGCATTCTGAATGACAATGCCATTAATTTATCTGTTTTCAAAACCAACACATAAATAATAAAAATTGTCATTTACAATGCCAATAGCTCTAACTTTTACAAAGGCGAAACCGTTGCATTGTAAATGCTTGTTACAAAGGTGATCTCGGCTGAGAAGAGCTGTAAACAGCCCACCGAGGGCAACTTGGAACTAGGCTCTGGCATTAAGAAGTGTCAGGGAAGTGGGGGCGTGGCTTGGCTGGCTGCAAGAAGGCTGCACTCTGAGTGGGCTCTGCCGGCCAAGCTTCCTTATCTGCCAAAATCCTGCTGCATCCTCACTGCAATCTGCATAAAATTTGGTTTTTCGGACAGCCTAGGACTCCGTGCATCACCCACCCCAACTCCCGCTCTCCTACCTGGTCCTACGGTGGGGTTACGGCTCTCGGGGCCGGCGCTGTGATTCCATCTTTGCCCCTGGTGTGCCTTCCCTGTCACTGCTGATGCCGTGTGGGCCCTGGGCGCCCTGTTTGGACTGATGCCTCACCCGTCGCTGTGACTGCCTGTGCTCGGTGAGTGACTCTCCCTCTGGGGGTCAGTTGGTGGGGCTGGGGGCCGTCTGCTTAGTGGTTGGGCCTTTGCTATGCTCTTTATTCCCCGCTTTCTCCTACGCAAGTGCCGGGGCGCCCGGGCCTAGTCGGGTTAGAGGCAGACCCCAGTGCCTCCCTCGTCGGCGCCCTCCCTTCTCGGGGGTGCCCTCCTCCTGCGTCCGGCCCTGCCTCCACCCGATTGAGCCCCCGCTGTGTGCCCACCTCTGCGGACCTGGGGAGGTGCTTCCTCGGCCCGGGGCTGTGGCCCGCCTGGGAGCCTCCCTTCATTGACTCGAAAGCCTGCTGCTGGGTGTACGGCGGGGCGGGCCTTCCCCGTCTACCAGCCTGCCCATCTGCCTGCGGCTGTTCCCGGCCTGCTGTCCCCGGCCTGCCGGCCGGCCTGTTGCTGTCCCCGGCACGCTCATCGGGCGTGCGGCCTGCTGCTGGGTGTGCGGCGGGCGGGCCTTCTCTGCTTGCTGGCCTGCTGCTTTCCCTGACGCTGCGCACTTTTTGGTTTGGCACTTTGGAGTCTGCTGCGGGAACCTGGAGCTGCGGGGTCCCCTCCTTCTGATCCCGCTATCTTCCCTATTGTGAGGGGGCCTGACTCTGCCTTGTGGGATCCTGTGGTCTGCGTGTTGGGGCCTGCCCCCCCTCCCGGATTATTTATGAGCCTCTGGCTGTGGCGCTCTGGCAGGGATCTCCTACTGCTGCTCCTCCCAAGGTCTCCTGCTGTGCTCTCCCCTCACCTGCCTGGCTCTCCACATTGCACTGCACGCCTGCTCCTGGGCCATTGCGGAGGCCCCCAGCGTCCTCTGCTGTTTCCTGGCAGGCTTGGGCGTCCAGTCGTCTTGCTGCATTTTAGGATTACCTCTCGCTGCCTCTCAGCCCACATCGCTGTGCTGATTGTGCTTTGAAACTCTATTTGGGTATGCTAGCCTATCGCTGGAGGCTGCTGAGTTGAATTCTCTGTATCAGCTTTCAATCTACACTTCTGGCCCTTCCCCAGACTCTCTTGCCATGGCCGCCTGGGACCGGCCGGGTGCCCCGGGCTAGACTTGTGGATTGGTGAGGTGCCTACTACACGTGCTACTTGAACCTTCCCATCACCTGGGGCTGCGTGTCCTTCCTCCACACCTGGCTGGGCTCACTGGTCGCCGGGTCTGCCCTGGCGTCGGAGAACCCTGCTCACCAATCATGTCTGGGGCAACCCACACCTTGTTGTGCTTCTGACCCTCCTCGCACATTACCGGCTGGTGGCAGCTAGTTAATGGTCGGCATCGCAGGCCATCACCCTCTACCTTGGATTGTCTGCTGCTAGCTGTGCTGTGCTGCCGCGGACGTCCCTCCAGGCCTGCTGGAACCTTCTCTCTTATGGTGCCCCAGCTTTGCTCCTTGCTGGACCCTGTGCTGTTGGTTACTGGCCGCATGAGTATATCACCCCATCTCTTGCTCTCCTCCCACCCTGGTTGCCAGGTGCCCACTTTCAGTGCCCATGGCTATGCAGAAATCGGACCCTAAGCAGTCCAAGATCGCCTTTGAACTTCTCTGACGTCAGGACCGCGCAGGCTCGGACGGAGCAACTCCGTTGCAACGATGGACCCTCCTTCGAGCCGAGACGACGACCTTAAGGCAATCATGCTTGAGGTAAAATCTACTGTCACCAGTATCACGTCCCAGCTTGATCAGCTTTCGGCCCGCCTTGACTCAGTGAAGTCTCGTGTTGACTCCCATGTTAGCAGACTGCTCCATGTTGAATCCAGGATTTCGGAAGCCGAAGACGCGGCCACCCAAGACAGGCAGAAGCTACTCCAAATGGATAAGATCCTGGCCATGATTCCAGAGAAAAATGAAGATTTGGAGGCTCGCTCTCGTCGGAGTAACGTCAGCATCCCGGGCCTTCCAGAGTCCACCAACATCTCCAAAATGGAAGACTTTGTCAAGCAGCTGATCAAGGAGCTCTTCGGGGATGTCCTGTCCCACTTCTTTGTCGTGGTACAAGCCCACCGCTCTCTCGGCCCGCACCTGGGTCCTGGTCTGCCACCCCGCCCCATTGTGGTGAAGATCCTGAACTTCCAAGATCACGATGCTATCCTTCTGGCCGCTTGTGACAAGGGCACCATCACACACCAGGGAAACACCCTCTCCTTCTACTCGGACTATACCCTGACCGTTCAAGCCGGCAGGAGAGAGTTTTTGCCGGCAAAGCGCATCCTCCAGAAGCACGAAATGTTATATTCCCTGGCCTACCCAGTAAAGTTGAGGGTCCAACAGGGTTCCAAGACACTGATTTTTCCTGACCCGAGGGAGGCCCTGGCTTTCGCCAAGAGACTGGAAAAAGAATCTCGATCCTCCCCTCCGAAGTCCCCACTTGAGAGTGCTAGTCGCCTCAGCGACAATGATTGACTGCGCGGGCAATGTTTCTTGATCAGCATGTTATATGTTTATTGATGCCACTACACATCTCAAGCTTGGCCACCCTGCTCTATTGCAGGGGTGTTCGCCGAGTCCTGCCATGCCCCCACCGGGATGATTCCCATAGATGATGCTATGTTGCCCCCTCCAAGTGTGGGTCCCCAGGGCGAGGCAGGTGGTTTTCTCAGCCTAATTGGGGGGGTTGAAGTGGGTGTGGGGTGGTTGAGTTTCTTTCTGTTTGGGTCGGTGGGGATGTTTTGGGGTAGTGGGGTTGTTGGCATTGTGGGTTTTTTCCTATTTGGTTTTTGACACTGCATCGTGTTTCCTTCATAGCACCGCCGCAAGCCGGCTCCAGTGTGCACTCTGTTTTGTTTGGACTTTTACATGGTGCAATGTCCTCCGACTCGTCTTGATTGTACTCACGGGTCATGTATTACGGTTTCATATGCTGCTCCACTGGTTCCTCCTATGCTCCCTAGGCTACGTCCTCCGGCGGTCAGACATGTCTGGCGATTTAGCCATCCGCCGACACGCTTTGCACTCCCAGCCACACTTGCCAGTCTGACACTCATGGGCTTTACCCCAGCTGCTCCGTAGGTGGGAACCCCTCACGTGCTGTCTTCCTTTACCTGCGCTGCTCCCCATTAGCATCTCCCCTGGCTTCCACCTGGCTCCCCTACTCCATATGGGTGCTGTGATGAGCTGCGCTGTGCACAAGATGCTGCACCCTTCCCTGCCCTCTAATGGCTTACATTTACTGCTGGATTTGGAATGTCCACGGCCTGAATGACTACCGCAAGGCCCGTCTGATACACTCCCATCTACTGGCCCAGCCTGTTATGATTGCGGTGGTTTACGGCCCCAATTCTGATGACCTGGCATTTTTTAATCATGTTTGGCACCTCATCTCCTCCTGTGGCTCCTTGGCAATAGTTTGGGGTGCAGATTTTCATGTTACTCTTTCGGCGGGCGACCCGGGATCGTTCTGGCTCTTGCACGTCTCATCCATGTGTGGCAGCAACTCTTACACCTATCTTAATTGACAATGTACTGCATGATACCTGGCGCCACCTCCGTATCGATGCCCGTGAAGGCACCTGCGTAACCGGGCCACGGGGCTGCTGGTCGTGAATTGATTTCTTGCTGACCACACGGGATGTCCTGTCCTGGCTCACTGATGCTGAGCATATGGCTCGCACCTTCTCCAATCACGTGCCGGTCCAGCTCTGTCTTAACCCTCCCCATTCCCAGCGACATGCCTTTACCTGGCGTCTTTCTCCCAACGCCCTCCGGGACTGAAATCCATAAAGCGATCACTAACTATTTCGATCCCAACACGGGTTCTGTCGACCCCACCTCCACCCTTTGGGAAGGTTTCAAGGTTGTCGTTCAGGGCGAGTGTATTTCCAAACAGGCGGGCGCTCTCCGCTCCATTCGCTCCACTCTGGCTAGGCTTGAGGGGGAGATTAAGGATCTAGATGCCGCTCAGGCGGCTTGCCCCAGCCCTGAGACGCTGGCGCTTCTACGCCAAAAGCACACCGAATTCTCGGATGAAGCCGGCCGTGTACTGTCTTTCCTGGGCAGGGAGGGTTGAGCGTGCCACTTTGGGGAGGGGGACCGCCCGGGGCACACCCTTGATAACCTCCTGTGTCTACCGCGCGCTGCCTCCTATATAACTGCTCTCAGTGATGGCGGCCCGGATAGGACTACCTTTCCGGATGAAATTAAATCCAGTTTTCTAGACTTTTACTCTCACCTCTAATCTGCCGGCACTCCCTTGCCACGGGAGGAGTTCGACCAATATTTTGAGTCTATCGCCCTCGTCTGGCTCAAAGACTACCATCGTAAATTTCTTGATGAGCCATTCTCCAGGGAAGAAATATTGACAGCCATCAACAGCTTACCTAGCGACAAGGCCCCCTGGCCTGCATGGCCTGCCTGCCTCGTTCTACAAAATTTTTGCTGACATCCTGGAACCGCATCTGGCAGCCATGTTTAATGAGCCTTTCGACACCGGGCTATTCCCGCCGTCCCTGCGCGAAGCATTGATAACTTTGCTCCTTAAACCTGACAAGTCTGCTGACCACCGTGACTCCAACCATCCTCTTTCCCTAATAAACATTGATAATAATATCTTCACCAAATTGATAGCCTCCAGTCTTCTTCTCCTAATACCCACCATCACCCTCCCTGATCAATCTAGCTTTATACCTGGCAGGGCAACCTCACATAATCTTCGCACCATTTTCTCTGTCCTGCATCAAATTAACCCTAACTTGCCGGCCGTGGCAGCTCTACTTGACGCCACCAAGGGGTTCGCTATACGTTGGAGTGGCCGTTCCTGTTCTATATTCATGCTCACTTTCTGCGTAATGTCAAATTCCCTTCCACCATTTCCTCCGCACATCTCGGCATTAATGGTCAGGTATCCGACCCCATCAACATTGCCTGTGGCACTCGCCAGGGGTGTCCGTTATCGCCCATGCTTTTTGCCATCACCATGCAGCCCCTGGCTGCCAGGCTACTGCAGCACCATACACACAGGGGCATTGCTTTCTCATCTGGCTCTCTCCTGGTCTCAATGTATGCGGATGACGTCACCCTATATGTCCGTCACCCCCAGGAAAACCTTAGCCCCCTGGTTCGGGAAATCATACATTTTGGCGGGTTCTTGGGCATCCAGGTGAACTGGAGTAAGTTGGTCCTATTTCCCATGACTGATGCTACTGTCCCCTTCACACCAGACTTTCCATTTGTGTGGGCATCCGGCCCCACGCAATATTTGGGCATCTGGTTAAGTAGGGATTTGGATGAATTGTGGAGCTAGAAGTTCGGGCGTGCTGTTGATTGGCTTGAATCCAGAATCCCTTTGTGGAGCCGACTGCCTCTATCCTTGGCTGACCGTATCGCCATAGCAAAAATGGTGGTCCTGCCTAAATTCCTCTATCTCTTCTTGAACTTACCTATCCCCCTCACCTCTCATTTCTTTCGCAAACTGCGCTCTCTAGTCATTTCACTTGTTTGGGCAGGTAAACAACCCAGGGTGGCCTACAATATCCTCACTAACCCTGGGCGCAAGACTACGCTCCGCCACGGAGTGTACGAAGTGTTGCCTACTTTGTATTTTGCAAAGTAGGCATAGTAGGCAACACTACGCACGCTCCGTGGACGGAACGTAGTTGCCCGCCACCCGCCTCCCTCCCGCCCTCTTCTACTTAACTAATTTCTGCTTACAAATACTTGAAAAGTAAATTAAAGGCACTTACCTGGTCCGCGGCGTCCCGGGGCTTCCTCTTCTATTTTGCGCCGCGTCTTCCATCCAAATGCGCATGCGCGGCCGCCCTCGCATGCGCCTTTCTGGCGAGAAATGCGCATGCGCAGCCGGCCGCGCATGCGCATTTGGATGGAAGACGCAGGGCGAAATAGAAGAGGGAGCCCTGGGACGCCGCGTACCAGGTAAGTGCCTTTAATTTACTTTTCAATTATTTGTAAGCAGAAATTAGGTTTGTAGAAGAGGGTGGGAGGGGGGTGGGCGGCGCGTAGTGGGGCTACGCAAAGTGCGTGGGTGGGCGTAGCTTCATGCCCCCTTCACGTAGCTTCGCGTAGCCCCACTACGCATACTACGCCCAGGGTTAATCCTCACCCTCCCTATCTCTGCCTGTGCGATGGGTGCGCCTGACTTTCAGATCTATGCCTTATGTGCCCAGGCCAGCTTCTTGCGGTTCTGGACTCACCCCACCCCATATCAGCCTCACGTGCAACCAAGACCGATGTGGCCTCTCCTTGGCCCTTGTCCACTGCTCTGTTTGCTCCTGCGGTGCGTTCCCAGGCGGAGGTTGACACGGTCGAGACGCTGCGCTGGGCATGGTCTTGCCTGCGCTGGCTCTCTCAGGTCTCCCTCTCCTCTCTGCCAATGCCATGCCAATTGTTAACCACCCGGATTTCCCCTTACTCCAGTCTTCCAGCATGTCCCGACACGTGGCGCGTTTGGGCCTGAGAACGGTGGCGGATCTTTACCCAGGGAATTCCTTTTACTCTCTTCCGGGCTCTCCAGGGTTGCAGGATACGCTACTATTTTATCAGTTACGTGCCACTTGCCGGAAACTGCACTCCACATTCCCTCAGCCCCCGTCCACTCTCCCGGCTCTTGACTTCATTTATGCTTACACGTCGCCGCACAAGTTAGTCACCAAACTGTACGCTTTGTTCCTTTTTTTTTATATATATATTTTTATTTTTTACTATTGCACAGTTAGCACATTACAGCGCACTTCATCAAATAAACTAATTTCCTTAAATCATAACAGTACATTTCCTTTCAAATCATATCAAATCATATAGGAAATTCATCGTAGAATACTTCATCATATGAACTACATTAAACTAATAGAATACATTTCTTTTCAAATCATGTATAGAATTTGTCAAAGACTACTTCATCTTATTCATGGCAACCCCAAGCCCTCTCTCCATCTTCTAACAGGGTCCCATATTCTTGAGCCTAAACGCCTCCCTTTCCTGCCTTTTCGAGCATATATGTTCTTTTCCAAATTATATGTCGCCAATAAATTAGCCAGCCATACATGCATTGCCGGAGGGTTCTTATCTAACCAAGCCCTGGCTATACAGAGTCTATAAACTGCCATAGCAACAAAAATGAATTCTCTGTGGATAGTATTGCTATCTGTGACTATCCCTAAGAGTATTTGGGGAGGGTTTAAAGTGATTTGGATGCCTAAGGAGGAATCCAAAAAGTTCTCAATCTCTTTCAGTAGTGTGTGCAACTGCGGACATGCAGCAAATATATGTGTCAAATCTGCCTCGGAAGAGCTGCACCTTGGACATGTGATACCTGTACTGCCCCCCCACTTTGCTATCTTCACTGGTGTAAAATACAGCGAGTACAGAGTTTTATACTGTTTCGACTGCAACGGGGCTGAACATAATAGTGTGCGACCCAAATCCAATGACTCTTGAAACCAGCCAACCTCCCCACCCAATTTCTCTACCCACTTAGAGCTATGCTTGTCCATATCATCTGGTTTCGCTGCTGTAAGGCTTGCATAGAAGCTTTGAATAGAGCAATCTCCGCCTAATCTTATCTTCTCCAGAATTTCTACCTTACTAAAACCCACCATTCCCCCCTGCTTACACCCAAGAAAGCTTTTTAGTTGCAGAAATTTTAAAAAATCCCTCCTATCTAAACCATATCTGCTCATTAAGTCTGAAAATTGTAACACTCCCTCTGTATTCCTCACATCCCCGATTTGAATTATCCCCTTTTCTGCCCACCCCGCCATTATCGTATCCCCGAAAATCTGTGACGGAGAGGAAACATTTTTGTACATCCTAGTATACCAATTATATCGGCCCATGCCAACTTTCTTCATGACAGCATTCCAAATCTTGACCGCGGCTTGAACTGTTTTGAACCTTGTCCTTTTATAATATCCAAAATCAGTACAGTTGAGGAAGCAGTTCTCCACCTCTGGCCCCAAAACCGCAGTATATCCTAGACAAATCATTGGTGGTTCTCTGATCTAAACCGCCCCCCCAATTAATCCCCTCATGTACTGCAATACAGCTGCCCAATAGTATAGCCTAAAATCGGGCGCCCCCCACCCTCCTCTTTCTCTCGGTAGTGACATGTATCTGTAGGCCCTGCGTGTCTTGCCATGAGCCTAGATGAACCTATTCAGAATATTCTCCAACTCTTTAAACCACTTTGCCTCAAAGAATAAAGGTATTGCCCTGAAAAAATACAAGAATTTGGGCAATACCAACATCTTTATAACATTAGTGCATCCCACTAGTGATAGATGTAAATTGCTCATCCGTTCTAGGTCTGTTTTTACCCTAATCATCAGGGGCGCGAGATTATTCTGCACCACTGAATCTAGATCAGCTGTAATTGCCACCCCTAAGTATACAGCTGAATCCACCACCCTATGGTCATTACAAACAACATACTGATTACACACTATTTGAGTTTTAGAACTATTTAAGCTATACCCCGCAACCTGACCACATTTTTGTGCCTCGGTCTCAATTTCTCTTATTTGCCTCGGTAGGATTAGATGTCAAAATGGCCACATCGTCTGCGTAGGCTAGCGTCTTTACCTCGTAGCAGTTAGACCTGATTGATGGGATCTTGTGGTTGCCCTCCAACTTGCGTATCAGTGGATCTAAATAAAGTGCAAAAAGGAGTGGGGATGACGGACATCCCTGTCTAGTCCCTCTCCTAATGCTAACTGCTGTCGAGTATCCCCTATTGACTCTGATCCTTCCTGACGGGTTTTTATAAAGAGTCTGCATCGCTGTTATAAAACCACTTCCCATTCCACTCCACTTTAACGTATGCCACAGATATTCCCAGGAGACCCTATCGAACGCCTTCTCAGTATCCAAAAAAAGCGCCGCCATAGGGTCCCCCAGGATTCCCGCTGCATCAAACATTGTAACTACCTGCCTAGTGTGTTGTGTGGTACTTTTGCCTGGAATAAACCCATGCTGGGTATGACTTACTAAATCCTCTATCACTACCGCTAATCTTCTCGCCAGTATCTTAGAGTACAGTTTGGTGTCCGCGTTCATCAATATAATGGGTCTATATGACCCTGGCAGTGATGGTATTTTACCTTTTTTTTAAATAACAATAATGTCCGCTTCCCCCCAAGATTCAGGTATAACTTCCCCTTTCTGTGCTTTCAGCATGACGTTAAACATATCCCCACCAATCGCTTGGTGAAACACTTTGTAAAACTCAATCGGCAGTTGATCTGGGCCAGCTGCTTTGCCTGATGGTAATAGCTTCAGCGCCATGAGAAATTCCTCTAAGATAAAGGGCGAGTCCAACATCTCCTTTTCCTCCATAGTTATAGTCGAAGGGGTAATATCTCTAAGATAACTTTCTACCTCTCTTAGGGTTCCTGTCCTACCCCCAGCATACAACTCTGCATAAAACTGTCTAAAGACTTCCCTTATTTTAACTGTTTCAGAGACCAAGGCCCCATTCCCATCCCTAATCTCTGAGATGTCTGAAGCTGCTAGTCTCTGTCTAGTGCGGACAGCTAAAAAATGGCCCACCTTCTCGCTTAATTCGTACGCAGCTTCCCTCTTGGTTAGGTAATTCTCAGCTGCTTTTTTAGAGATATTTTCCGCGGCTTCTGATCTAAGAGCAATAATTTTAAGGAGGTGCTCTTCAATTGGTGCATTCAACCGTAAATCCATCGCCAGTTCATCCTCTACATTCATCAAGCTTTGATATACTTCATTAATTTTAACTCTTATCTTTTTCTGGGTGGAGAGTACGTAACTCATTGTCTCCCCCCTAACCCCGGCCTTAAAAGCATCCCATACTACTCCCGAGGGGGCTGTACCTATATTAATGTCCCAATACATCTTAATCCAATTTGTCATGTGATCCCTATATGCCTCATCCTTCAAAAGAGCTCTATTGAATGTCCATTGTGTATCCTTCCGCTGTACCTGACCTATTCTGATGGTTAAAATCAATGGACTATGGTCGGACACGATTCGAGGCTGTTTTTCAATTTGTGCCCCTGCCATCAAGGGGGTAGAGATCCAAAAATAATCCAGCTTAACCAATACCTTATGAGGCGCTGAATAGAATGTGCTACCATCCATGCCTGGTTTCACCTTAACCCACGGATCCACTAAGGAATTGTGAAGCACCATATCAGTCAGTGCCCTATGTACTCTCTTCTTCCTCCCTAGATACTGCCCTCCTCTCTGTAGAAACGAACTGCTGGGGTCATGAATATTAAAATCCCCACAGCATATAATTGACTCGGACCACAGCGCCAGTTCTGTATCTAGATATTGAAATATCTCCGGGTCGTCCTCTGTGGAGCCATACACGGACACTATAGTACATTTCTCCCCTTTAAATCTTATTTCCAAAATTACCCACCTACCCCATTGATCCTCTTTTTTTTAATCACCTCTACATCCCTTAATCTCCCTAATACTGCCACTCCCCTATGCTTAGTAGCTTGTTTGGATTTTGCCAAAACAGCAAACCCTAATTGATCCAGGAGATACCCCTTGGAGGCTTCTACATGTGTTTCCTGGAGGCAAACCAAATCCAAACGTAGCGTCCTAAGTAATGCCGCAACTCTTAGCCTCTTACCAGCATCATTAAGGCCACAGACATTAATAGTAGCGATTCTACAACTCATTAAAATACCTGAAAGGGTTTCCCCGAACCCTGCATACCTTCCCCAGCCCATCCCGTTGTACTGGTTATGGATCTGGGGTTGATCAAGTGACCATCAACGTATCTCTGCGTACTGTGCCAATTGAACTTCTTGTGCGCTGCTGTGAGCCACCCTGTGCTGCCTCATATACCCTGTGTCCTTACCTTTTTTTAGCCTTTTTACCCCCTAAAACCACCCTTCCCACCCATCCTGCCACAGTCCCCCCCCCATTACTGGCAAATAGGTCAATGAGACCTATGTGTAGCCGCTCCGGCTTGTGGTGATCGCTCCCCTCTCCCCCTCCACCCAAAGTTTACCTATATCTCGTGTACCCCCTATACCCCCTCCATGTCCCCGTGTCCCCCGCCACCTAATTACATATCTTACATATCTTATTAAGCTTACAGCTCTAAAAAACCAGTTATACATCCTGTTCCTTGCAGTAAAAACCCCACATCTTCCCATGCTCACAGAGTATAGACGGCTCTAAATATCTCAGCCACCTTTCTGCGTCTTGATCTCCTCCAAGAACTTTTGAGCCTTAATCTCGGACAAGAAGATGCTTGTTCTCCCCCTTGTGACTACCTTCAGCCTTGCGTGGAATAGCAAAAATGCCTCTGAGCCTAAGGCCTGAAATGGCTTAATAAGCTGCCTGAGCCGCGATCTTCTCTCCACAGTTACGTGGCAAAAGTCTGGCCTAGCAAAGAAGATGGTCCCCTCGAATGATCTTTTTCTGTCCGGTCTAGCCTTGTCCATTATTTCCTCTCTGAGTAGGTAATTTCCAACATATATCAAAATAGCCCTGGGTAACGCTGGTTGACCTGTCTGGCCCCCGCCACCCAGGCCTTTCCTGATAGAAAAAGGGAATATGTGGGCCCGTTGGATCTCCTTTTCCCACTCCCACTCAGACTCCGGGAAGGCTCCTCTTAACAGATTAATCACAAATCGCATAATATCCTCCCCCTCTGACCCTTCTGCCACATCCAAAATGCGAATGTTATTCCTCCTCTGGCGATTTTCGAAGTCCTCCATCTTCCACTGTAGATCACTCGCCAACTTTTCCTGCTCCACCTTAAAGTCCTGCCATGCCCCGACATCATCCTCCAGCTTCCCAGTTCTCTCCTCCACCTCTGTAACCCTCTCAGCGATGCCATCGTAGAGTTTATTGATTTTCCTGAGGGAGTTCTGGATTTTTTTTTATGTTTGCCTTGCCCTGCGGCTTTCTGATCTAGCTTCTCCTTGCATTTGCTTGAGAGTGTTAAAGATCATGTCAAAAGGGGCCTGATTCTGCACAGGGGTAGTGGTATTAGCTGCAGCGGGGGATTTGATCTCCTCCAAGTAGGTCTGCGAGGTGGCTGAATAGTCCCATGCTAATTTCTCCCCCCCTGCTGAGGGCAATCCTATGTCCATGCCGTGCCTTTTCCCCTTAACTCGTCTCTTTTTCTGCGTGCTCTCTTTCCTAGATGTACTTGATCCAGAGCCCGACTCACCGTCCTCCTCCTCACCCCCCTCTGAATCACCCTCGGTGTATACCTTTTGCTGCTAGACTGACATTACTGCCCCAACTGTTTCCAGTTTTTTGCTTCTTACCTATTTCAGCCTCCACCTGCATAAGTGCCTCCAGCATATCTGCACTTCCTGCAGTACCGTTGGTTATGGGCGTGCAAGTCTCGTTCCTCTCAGGGCCTTTTTCCGGGTCTTCATGTCCCTTCTCCATACTGCTGTTGGAGTCTAACACCAGAGTTCCTCTAGTTATGGCACTCACTCCGTTATCGCTGCTGTTAGCTGCTGTGGCCAGATCCCGGGGTTGCCTAGCGACCGCTGACTCCACGTCGGGAGCGTCTACCGTTGCGTCCTCGAGGACGTTTCTGTGTACAGCCTGCCCCTCGCTTGGCTGGATGTTCGACCTGGGACTAAAGGATTCCATCAGGGTAGGCTGTCTCAGGGCTGATTCTTTTCCTTTCCTTGGACCGCATTTCTGCCTCTCCGCACCCGATAAATCCTCCGCGGTGAGCCGATCCAGATCCTGCTCGAACTGATCTGTCCTTGCCGCGTTTGCCGCGGTCGCTGCCTTTGAGCGATTCTCTGCTTTCTTCCCCTTCTGAGCTGGGGCCGGGACCACAGTTTTTCGAACAGCGCCGGGTCCTCGCTGCTGTAGTCCAGGGGTCCCGATGTCATTAGTCTTTTTCGCATTCGCTACACCGCTCCCAGTGTTGACAGCTTGTTGTTTCCCAGCACCGGCTGCCTTCTCCTTATCTTTATCCATCTTAGCTTGGCGTGCCGGCATCCTCGCAAGTTGCATCCGCACCTCCGCCGTCAAGTCGAATATTTTTAGCCGGAGCCAGCTGACTCCAACCTTAGCTACTGGGTACGTTTTCCAAATCCTATTCAACCTCGCCTGAACCCAGACAGCCAACTCCATAGGTGGGGGGTAGATGGGAGGTAACGATGTCCCTATTCCATCACCATCTGGGTAGCGCAGGGAGAGAGGTCAGGAGCGACTTCTCACCACAACCTTACGGCAGCCATCTTGCCCACACATCAGGCCTGTACGCTTTGTTCCTGATGTCTGCCCCCATCTCATCGGATCGTGCGCCGGGGACGTGGATCGCGGACTGGAGCGCAGACCTTGGAATTGACGTTTCGGAGGCCGACTGGTTGTATTGCTGTAATCAAACCAAAAAGTTGTCCCCGAATTTCCGGCTCCGCCTGATTCACTTCAAGTACTTGCACAGACTGTACTGCACCCCAGTGCACCTCCACCGGCTCGGGCTCACCCCTTGAGATACTTGTATGCGTTGCGCTGCTCCCGCCGCTGACTTTGCCAATTTAGTGTGGCTCTGCCCCAAGATCTCTGAGTTCTGGCAGGTGATGTGCTCTACCGTCTCTGACATCACCGGTGCTGCAATGAGAGCAGACCCTCCCCTGTGCCTTCTTGGCTTTGTTAAATTTTGCCCTGATGCTTCCCGCCGCCTGATCGCTGCCAGACTCTCCTCTCTGTGTTTTGGGATTTAATGCCTGCAAGGTCCCGCCCTGTCAACATTTGGGCCCCCCCTTGTCGCCTATCTCCTTTCCCGCTCCCACCCCAGCGGCGCTACCTCTCCCGTGCTCCCCGCTGGCCCTGGGTCCGCGGCGGCCGCCGGTGTTGGTTAGTGAATGCTCCCACCTCCCCCATTCTGCGTGCTTCCCCTTGGGAGGCTGTAGCCCTGGACTGTGGAGCTCTGTCTTTAACATTCCTGGTTTTTGCTGAATTGCTGTAAACGTAACCCAATTGCAACTCAATGTCTGTATTTTATTTTATCTTGCTACCTCGTTCGGTGGTTCTGCACGGTGTATTGTGTCTGCCATGTTGATATTCCTTAATAAAGGTTTTTGAAAAAAATAAAAGAAGTGTCAGGGAAGTTGAAGCATTACAACTACTGGGAATAATAGTTCTACCTTCCTTTGCGTTGAAGTTAAGAGAAAGAGTGCAAAACCTGGCAAAGCCAAAAGTACCCCTTCACTTAAGATCACGCCCTCGTTAAGATCTTATTTCAAAGTACTACCACAAGTCTTGAATCTGGCGAGGCAGGATGAGGCTTGCAGGAAGTGGGCAGGGGGTTTGATTGACTCCGTAGTAGAATTTGCCAATATGGAGGTATCAGGGCCCCTCCACTCTCAGGAGATATCCCAACCTCAGGTATTGAGAGCCCTGCTCCAGCGCAGAGGGAGAATGAAAAGTAGGCGGAAGGTCAGGGGCCTCAAGTTGTATCCCAGGGACTGCCTCAAGTAGTGGTACGAGGCGCTGACATAGGCATGATGGCCCAAAAGTCAGAGGAACCCTCAGTATCTTCTCTGGAGGCCCTCCTTGCTTTACTTTTGGTGGATATTAAGAAAGGGTTTGAGGTTTCAGACGTGAATCAAGGAGAGATCAGGTGCTTTTGCGAGACTTTGGAGAGGCAAGTGGATCTTTTAAACGCCAGAACGGAGACTTTAGAATCTGCTGTGGGGGTGTTAACAGATCAGCTTGGTGTTGTGGAAGCAGACTTAGTCACCCTTCAAAGGGAGGAGGGGGCCCTTCAAGACAGGTTAGACATACTGGAGAACCATTCACGAAGGAGCAACCTGCATATATTGAATGTCCCTGAGGGGAGTGAGGGGGACGACCTTAAGTCCTTCATGATTACACTCCTGAAGGAGTCCCTTGAACTGGAACAATCAGAAGACGAGCAGAAGAGGGACATTCAGAGAATCCACAGAGATCCCTTCAGAAGGAACCCGAATAGATCCAAGCCAAGAAAGATACTTTAAAATATATATATATTTTTATTGAACAAGAATCAACAATGAATACATCAGGTGACATTTCTCAGATCTTACAAGTACCTCAACGACATTCCATACACTCAAGATATTTTACAGTTATGACAGTTAGTGCATCAAGGGGATGAGTGCCCATCTGCTTCTTCCAGACTTATTGGCAGGGCACAAACATCTCCCCTATAGTGATTCCAAGCCTCCCAGACCGTACCCCACTTCCGAGGGCATCCCCTGGCGGTATAAACTGACCTCTCCTGAAACATACACCAGTCTAGATCCTCCATCCATTTCTTGATCCTAAGTGGCTGGCTGGCTCCCCACAGCTGGGCAATATTACGCTTAGCTATCATGAACGCCAGTGTTACCCATTGCTTTTGATATGCGTTCAGGTCCGTGGGTTCCCAGACGTTCAAAATACACCTGCGGGCCTCCGGCTAAATTTCTATCCCAAGGACAGCTCTCAATGTACTATGGACTTTCCCTCAATATGCCTGCACACTAGTATAGTGCCACAATATATGTATGAATGTCCCCAGTTCCCCACAACCCCTCTTGCATTCCCCACCCTCCGAGCTGCCCATTCGGATCAGACATGGCCCTGTGACATATGACCTATGTAGAATCTTTAGTTGCACCAATCTGAGCCTCATCTGAATCGCCACCACCCGCGGGGAGGAAACTGCCTCCTGCCAGTCCTCATCATCTAGCTCCAACCCGTCTTCATTCCAATGTCGTCTTACAAGTACCAGCGGATCCTCCATATTATTTATAAGCTTCTTATATATTAAAGAAATAGTTTTCTCGGGAAGGTATCCATCCAATACCCGGTCTTCGAAGGGAGAAGCATCAGGGAGTGTCGTGCCCCTGGGAATGTGGGTGAGTAATGCATGTAAGACCTGAAGGTACCGGAAATATTCACAGTCATTCAGTTGATATTGTAGCTTAAGGGAGTCAAATGTGTGAACTGTTCCTTCCCCCCAAACATCTTTAATGTGCGTGATCCCTATAAGGTCCCACTTCTCAAAGCCTTTAGACTTCCATAAACTTCCCAACCACTACGAACTCCACAGCGGGTTGGCGAGTGTGAGTCTCCCCTCCCACTTGAGGTGCCTGTTAGCTGCATGCCATACCTGGACGGCATGGGCCGTAGGTCCTTTGAGTGGAAACATGTGGGCCCCCGCATACAGTACTCTAGTGTAGTCGCCCCGGCAATTGCCAGCGATCCATGGCGTACCCGGGATCCCCTGGGGGTCCATAAATCCTGTGATTTACCGCTGCCAACTGGGAAGCCCAGTCTTATTTCCTTAGGTCCGGCAATCCTATCCCCCCGTCGTACCAGGGGAGAGTGAGTTTAGAGAATGCTATGCGGGGCTTACCATCCCAGAGAAGCTGTCTCTGGAGGGACTCTATTTCTCTAAAGTAGGATGAGGGAACTGGATCCATCGCATTCTGAAGTGCGTATAGGTACCGGGGCTTACAATCATCTTAAAAAGCACAGCTCTGGCCAAGAGGGAGAGCAGAAGCGCCTTCCAGCGCGCCACATCACCTTTAAATCGCGTCATGGGGGGCACAGGTTATTAGCGTACCGGAGCTTCAGATCTAACGTGATATAGATACCGAGGTATCTAAATCCCACAGGATTAACTTGTATAGGGCAGGTGGATGGAACGGATGGCATGTCACCCCTTAGGGCAAAGAGTACCGACTTGGACCAATTAATCGCAAAGCCTGAATACCTCCCAAAGATAGCCAACACGTCCAGAAAACAGATCAAAGATCCCCTTGGGTTGGTGAGGTATAGCAGCACATCATCGACATAGAGTGAGATTTTGTCCTCCCACTCCCTCGTCCATTGCATGCCACGTATCGAACGGTCCTGTCAGACCCATGCCACCAAAGGTTCCAAGGACAGAGCGAAAAGAAGCAGGGACAGGGGACAGCCCTTTCTTGTTCCCCTGGCCAGATGAAAGTCAGAAGACCTATGGGTATTTACTACTACTCAGGCCAGTGGGGCGGAGTACAGAAGGCGTACCCAGCCCGTGAATTCCGGGCCAAAACCCAGTTTCACCAGTACCTCAAAAAATTAGGGCCACTTGACTCTGTCAAATGCCATAGCGGCATCCAGTAACACCAGTGCCGCTGGCTCCTGAATCATTGGGGTCCTACCAAAGACTCCATGTAGCCAACGTAAATTGAGGGCCGTGTTTCAATGCAGCATACAACCCGATTGGTCCGCGTGTATCAAGGTATTATTGACTTTGGCCAACCTCATTGCCAGCAGCTTCGCCAGGACCTTAGGCTCCATGTTTAGCAACGAGATAGGCCTACACGATGAACACCGCATCCTGGGCTTAGCCTCCTTATGGATGACCACTATATTGGCAACTCGCTGATCGTGCAGAAGTTGCCCACGATCTTTGCTTTTCTCAAACATTGAGCAGAGAAACAAAGCAAGTCTATTGGAGTTTAGTTTATGAAGTTCTATGGGGGTGCAATTCGGCCCTGATGCCTTTCCGGAGCACACTTCTCTAATAGCTTGCGCTACCTCATCATCTGCAAGCGAGGATTCCAGATAATCCCGATTTTCATTTGATAGTGTGGGCAATTGAATGTCTTTGATCATCTCACTATTATCCGCTTCTGTGTACACCCCTGCCGAAGTTTACACCCCACAATAGTAACCTGCGAACCTGTCAGCAATGGCTTGTGGATCGGTAATCGCTTCAGAGTTGTCCCCGCCAATTCCGGCACCGGCCGTGATGCCCACTCTCTCCTCTCGAGCCAAGCAATCAATTTTCCTGCCTTATCTTCATGTTCGTACACCCTACTCTGAGTGTCTCCATTCTTCACCCTAGCTCTGTCTCTTGCGAGACTACTAAACTCATCCTGCCGTAGTTTTAAACGGCGGAGACCCTCAGGGGTTACCGCCTGGGATACCTCCCTATCTGATTTCATCACTTTCTCCTCATCCTTTTCTAGATCAGCCTGTCGTTCCTTCTTTTTCTTCACAATCAGGAAGAGAGCCTTCCCCCGAATAACAGTTTTATGTCCTCCCACAAGGTCTGCGTCGAATCTACTGTGCCCTGATTTTCTTGAAAGTACCTGTCAGTGGCCTTAACTATATCCCTCTTCGTGGCAGGGTCTCTCAGGTGCCAAGGGTTAGCAGGGGCAAGCTTGCCTGCATTAACTTGATCTAATTCTAGCCGGAACCAAACTGGAGAGTGGTCCGTAACACCCCTCCCCAAATGCAGTGCCTCCCGAATGGCGTACGTCTGAGCGGCCGGGACCAGAACGCTATCTATCCTGGACACGCTGTGGTGTGCGGAGGACACATGCGTATATTGCACGTTGCCTGGATTGCAAATCCTCCAGTCGTCTACTAATCCCATTGTGCCCAAGAAGTCAGGGAGCCATCTCTGCGCCGGTCTCAGTGTTTGGGCGGGATACCGGTCCGCTTCACCGTCTACAACCCCATTAAAGTCACCTACCAGCACCAGGAAATCCAAGGGCAAAGTCAGTAAAATAGAGCCCAGGTCATGAAACATATCTGACTGCAGGCCGGGCGGGACATAGATGGAAACAAAGGTGACTGTCCTCCCCTCCCACTGCCCTGATATGCCGATATACGTCCCCCGCTGATAAGACCACGTAGCCTGATTAGTCAGGGGAAAGGAGTTTTATACCAATATACCGAATCCCTTCGACCCTGAAGTGAACCCTGCATGCGCTACCAGCTTGTAACCCCCTCTATGCAGGGCAATGCACTTATTCCCAATAAGATGTGTCTCCTGCGGAAGCACAATGTCTGGAGAATGTCATCTGATAAACTGGTTGACCATCCCTATCTTTATTTTGTCTCCCAGGCCATTCACATTCCAACTAAGCACGTTTATGCCCGATCCCCGTCTAGTGTTTGACATTAAACTGATATAGAAACGTCTTTATCACAGCGCTGTCTCCTGATGCTGTAAGAACAAACAAAACAACAAGCATTCCCACAAATGATGTGGTCCAGAGAACCGGGAGCCTCACAAGCCCCAGACCCCTCCCCCCCTCCCTGCACCCTTGCTCATGGCTTCCGTCCATGCCCAACTGGCAGTGTGCCTGTCGCCTCACATTCTAACTCTACTTAACTGGCTAGATGTAATAATGTGGAAGAAGGCCGGTGTCCCCCTTCCCCTGCCCCATGTAGAAATTACCCGAACCCGGAGCAACCAGTAACTAACAAATGTTCTACATGTCTCAACAAGAAAAAAAATTAGCCGAGGGTCCAACCCCACTACCTGACAGTTCACAATAGTCCCTTGGGTCTCGTGGCCTCCTTCATTTCTACTCCTGTGATCTACCTCCTCCGTTGTGATCAAGTCTCTCCGGCCCATCTGGGAGACGGCTGTCTATCCAGTCTGACACCACCTCCGGGTTATCAAAAAAACAGACTCTCCCGTTGGCTTCCACTCTCAGTCGAGCCAGGAGCATCATTGCATACTTCAGTTCCCTGTCTCTGAGTGTCTTCTTCACCACGAGAAAACTCATCAGTTGTTTCTGGACCGCTTGTGTGAAGTCAGGGAAAAAGGAGAGGGTGGCGTTCTCATACCGTAGGGGAGGTCTCGAGCGAGCCGCCTGCAAGATCGCATCTCTGTCTCTGAAATGTAAGACTCTGGCAATCATCGGGCGAGGGGGCACTCCCGGCCTGGGTCTCACCTCCGGCACCCTGTGTGCACGCTCGATTGTGAAGAAGTTACCCAGTCCCTTGGGCTTGAGGTGGTTGAGGATGATGTCTTCAACAAACGGGTCTGGGGCCGGGCCCTCTGATTTCTCTGGCACCCCAAGGATACGTATATTGTTGCGTTGGGCTCTCCCTTCATATGTGTAGGAGAGTAGGGTCTGCTTCCTATGGTTACCCCCACTTTTTGCTGTGATTCTCTGGTTTTCCGACTTTAGTCTGGCTGTGGCCCTGCTAATCAGGACCACAGCCTAGCTGTGCTTTCTCTAAATGGATACCATGTACTTTAGGTACATACCAAATTGGTTACTGGGTCAACCTTGTGAGCCCCTTTCAGTGTACCATAGGTACCTAGGGCAAAGGTGCCTCCAAGGCCTACCAGGGGCTGCAGCATGTATTATGCCACCCCTGGCTGGCCCTCCAAACTGACACCACAGGTCTATTCACACAGCCTGGGTAAGGTGGTGTAATCACCCCTTACTTAGATATTGTATATCTGTATCTCCCTTATATATACACACGTAGTAACCTATAAGCCACTCCTATGGCAGGCCTTAACAATCCTGGAGGCAGAGTGCTTGGTTTTATGTGAGAGGGTGCCTAGCATGAGCTGAGCCCCTCTGCAGCTTTCGGAACCATCTCCTTATAGCTGTTTTATGATATAACCATACCATATACTCTTAAGTGCACTATAATCTATGGTTAATGCTAACTTTGGTTTGGCTTTATCGAAACATGACGTGTAAGGTGTCAAACACTTTGGTATACTACCCCTCCCCCCCCCACCAGTTCTGGTGGCAGGGGTAGCATTCCACCCTTCTAGAGGGAGAAGACATGTAGTTTATGGTAAACCAGGTTAAAGTTAAACAGAGCCTCAGCATCACAAAATGGATGCTGCTGCCACAGACACGAGTCTGACCTCCTGCTGCTGGACGAAACTCCGGCAGGGGAGACCTGGACAATAGGTTTCCTGTTCAAGGAGGTGCTGGCACCTCCCCAGACAGAATTTTAGTGTATGGGGGCAGGGAGGGCTGCATTCGGTGAATGCTTTTCAGACTCTGCCTGGGGCACACAAGGTGCTCCATGCATAGCCCGGTTCAAACCAGTTGCAGAGGCACTCAGCCCCAGCTCTGGCGTGAAACTGGACAAAGGGAAAGCGGTGTAACCACCACTTCCCAAGGTCCACCCATAGGAGGGACCTTTCAGGTAGTCCAACCCCTAAACTTGGTATAAGTATAGGAGCTGTGTCCCTAGGACTTTAGATTACCCTGGACGAAACTTTGAAACACAAATCCTGGACCTTCGATGTTCCATTTTGACTGGAAGATAGAAGACATCTCCCTTGTGGTCAAGGAGTGACCACCCTGTGCAAACAGGCACCAGCAGTAACTTGCCAGTCTGCATTGTCGAGGCTCCCGCCGGAACTCAAAGATTCTGCAACACAGGACATGGACTTCCAGACATCTCTGATGCTGCTCGATGATCCCAGCAAAGCTGAGACCCGTGGTGGACACAAGAGACGTGGGGCATTTCAACTCAACCCATCTTCCCGGTTTGTAGCCCGCTGGCTAGTGAGCCCCCTGAAGACTTCCTTTTCAATCTAACTTATTTTCCTGGTTGCTCCAGGCTTTCTCCAGCTTCTCTACAAAGGAGAAGTGCCACAGACCTTTCTGGTCTGCACCAAAGCCAATCTTCATCTCCTGCGTGGATTGCTTTTGCCAAGGCTTGTTAGGTCCAATCCGGATACCGACACCGCAGTCAACTAGATCCTTTGTGGGACAGCTCGAATCCAGCTCCTCGTTGTTGTCGACACCTCCTGGACCTCGGGACTGCAGAGACAAGCTTCACCTATTCACCTGAAATCGCCCAACATCGCTTGGTTCCTTACAGTTTCCATCCGGGTCAATGGCTAGTGACCAGTACTCTGACCCATCTGCATTCAGGTTCTACAGATCTTTGATCCATCCAGACACTTTTCCTCTGGTCGCCTGCAGCACTTCCTTTGCAGATCTCCATTGAAAACGACGACGAAACCCTACACCAAAAGGCACCTATGCACCCCGCTTCCCTGGGTGAGGTAACACGAGTACTCTGGTGCTCCCGTGGGTCTTGAATCTCGAAGTGTCCTAGTCTAAAGGGGTTTTGTCATAGTCCATCCGGAAGTGCCCTTAAACAGTAACTTTGTAACTTCTTTGTTTTCCATAGAAAGTCAATGGTAACTCGCGACTGTGTTGAGACACTGCAGGCGTCTCCCGTGGGTCTCCTACTTCCTAACCTTTGGTTGTTTAGTGTAGCCCCAGCAATTCACTAGGCCCTAGGCCTGCTTTCTAATTCTCACGTAGTTCTTATACCACTATTTTAGTATATGGTTTGTGAGGCCCATAGGGCAAAACGTATACTGTGCAACTTATCGTAGGCTAATTAAGTAACTTGTATTGTTCTTTTACCTCTGACCTCATAAAGAGTGCAGAGGGGTTGTGTTTAGAATAAATACATATATATTTGATATATACCTTGTCTGGTGTGCTCTCATTTGGTACTCAAGAGATTATAATTGGTAAAACGACTTGCTTAATATCGCCGCCTATGAAGTCTTAGCCTGATGACTGCTGGTCCATGCTAGCACTAGGATAGCTTTCTATAAGGTTGACTTTACAACCACCATCAATAAGGGTCGATTAGACTGGTGCAAGGTGCCCACTAGAACTAGTGGACATCATATGCCAGGCTAACTTCTCACAACATTCATCCAGCTTTTGTTCAGTCCGGTCACTGGAGGTTTTGAGGCCATGCACTTCCTGCTGGAACAACTCCATGTCATTGATTAGGCTGGCAGTCTTTATGTCTAACAATTTGACTTTTTCGTTAGCTTTCGTGAGATCCGCCCGGATGAGATTGACCTCGATCGTGACGGTGTCCAGCTTGTTGTCCAACGACTCCAGTTTCTGTCCCATTGAAGACTGGACTCAGTCTATAGCTGCCATTACGTCGAGCAGCGTCGGCTCTACAGGTGGGCTCGAAGAGTCCCTCACCGCTGACTGAACCCGCTTCGAGTCTATAGGAGAACCTTTAGGAATTGTATAGCGGTCCAGTTTGTTGGTCTGGATCTTCTTTGTACCCTTGAAGGATCTGTACTGGTGCTTGTTGACATCCACTTTGGTCACCATCGGAGCACTGCCCTCCCCGAGCATGCCAGCACTCTCGCTCTGCAGGAGTATGAGGAGATTCCAGTCTCCCAGGGCCTCAGGTGCGAATTATTGAACCGAAGTTCCCAAGGGCAGCACAGCAGTGACTCAATACCACAAGACTGTTAGAGGTGTCTAAAAACTGTTCGGGACAATCTTGGATATGAACGGTAAGCACAGCAGTAATAGCGCCACGAAAGTGACAGTGGCTGATAAATAGCAGCTCTGCCGAGTTATCAGAACAGTCGAGTCTGGACACGAGGGAGCGTCAATGCAGACCGTCCACAGGTTGTGTTTATAAACAGCCAAATTGAGGGATCAACGGTCTAAGCCCTCAAACTCGCCCCGATGGTCATGAGAGTGTCTAGAGGCCCATGCAATATCACACCGTCAGCTTCAGGGGCGTGGTAGGATAAGTGCCAAGTCGGGAGACACCTGAGGAGACAAGGTCAAGGGTGCATGAGTGTAGCCTCGCGACGACCTCTGTCCTAAGGACTTTCGGTTCAGTAGGGGTGCCGCAGTACAAGTACAGATCAGGAGGCGGTCCCTGGAGAACAATGCCACAAAGGTACAGTAAGGCATCTCAACAGCATGGGGGCCAACACATGAAGCTCATCCCAACAACAAGCAAAGCAGCAGGAATCTGGCCATCAGGCAGGGCCCCTAGCAGCATTAAAGTGCAGCGGTAGCACTCAGCCGGTGTTAACAAGATCAGGCGCCTGGTAACAAGTCCCTGTTGGTTTCGCACCGGTAAGGCCACTCACCCCCAGCAGCGCCAGCTCCCTCACACAGCTGCTGGGGCACAGCGGGACCAGAGCAACAGCAGGGGTCGTTGGGGCAGAATTGTGGGACTTTTAGGATTTACTCACTGCCCGGTGCCCATTCAGAAATGCAGCTCCTCTCTGCATCTCGAGCATGAATGCGAAATCGTGGCCAATGTCAGGCACTGGGTGCTCCTCACTCCTCGGTCGTACACCTCCCTCAAACGCTTCTCATTGCGGGCAGACCAGTCACTGCTGATGGGGCGGGGGGGTCCCTCCGACGAGCCCCCACTCGCACTCCTCACCACCTCACCCCTGCTCGCGGCCGCCGGCCGCCGAAGTTCCGATGCCAGAGCCGGACCGGGAACTTCCGGTTTGCAGCCCCGGTGTTATTCAATTCAGGGCCGTTCTCTGCACACACTTGAGCCCCAGGCTCCAAAGGCAAAACAGGCCACAGAAGACGGGAGGTGAATCTCCGGCCGCCGGTGTCGCAGAGGGGCCGGGGTCGCTGCCGGGGGCGCTGCATGTCTTCAGCTAACGGGCGGTGGGGTCCGGGTCCAGGATTAATGCCAGGATATTAGGGCTGGGGGACAGGATCGGTGGAGCCTAGCTCTTACGTGACCATCTTGGACCGGCGCGTGGCTCCTCCCAAGAAAGATACTTGTACATTTTCATACCTACTCGCTGAAGGAGAAAATTCCTAATTTATCTCTGAAGTATAAGTTGCTGAAGGCTAAAGATTTTTCATTCCAAATCCAATCTGACCTGGCCCGGGCAACTCTAGATAGGCAATGGGAGCTGGGTAGGAAGCTGGAGGATTTTATGAGACTCGGGCCGTGGCCCAACTCAAATTCCCTGCCTCCCTGAGGGTCATGTTTAAGAATAAAATGCATAACGTGAGATCAGTACAGGAGGCAGGTGAACTGCTTACCATTATGGAGAAGGGTGAGGCTTAGACAGGGGCAGAGATCCCCTTCTTCTGGCCTCTCCTAGCTCCCCCTAGCTTTCCACTTGTAGCTCACTTTCCACTTGTAGTTCACTTGGATTACCAGTCTGATAGAAGGATGAGTTGCTTAGTTGTTTAGTTACACCAGTCAAGGCCCCCACAAGAGAATGTTTTGGGCCAAGATCATGGGTGGTAGTATGGCTCGGTAGGTTCAGTTGGGGTGGCATACTCACTCTCAAAGCTAGACAAAGTCAGAACAAAAAAGGAGAAAATAAATATATATATATATATAAAAAAATATAAAAAATATAAGAAGGGAACATATATTTTTTTTTAGGTTAGTGAAGGTTAGTGTAACCTTCCCTGCTTCCTCTTTTTCGGTCTTAGATCATTAGGGTCGGATAGGTTTCCTTTTTTTTCCTTTTTTCTTTTTGCACTTCTCTTTTCCTTTAAGGACGGAGTGGGGGGTGGGCGGGCATCTCCGGGATGCAACTATTTGGACTCCACCTGTCCAGATGATTGGGTTCAGGTTTCTCCAAGGGTGGATGGTAGGATGGGAGGGGCACAAGGGGTTGGGGTGGGTGCAGCGGGGGAAAAACATAAAAAAAAATCCTCATTCTCCCTTTTCTTTGATTTTACCAATTTTAACTCAAATGTCAAGGACACTGGAATGGTGCTGACCTGGGTACTGGTGCTGGTGTCTCCAATTTCTGTTCTTGAGGACAGGCGCAGATTCGATCCACCATGAGCTCCATACAGATTCTCTCCTGGTATGTCAATGGCCTGCGCACCAGACCGAGAAGAGATAAGATCATACAATATATTTGGGATTCCCCTGAGCAGGTCATTGTCCTTCAGGAAACACAACTACTTGAGGAGGAGACGACCTCTCTCTTCAAACGCCTAAGATGGGTTGTTTTGTATGCATGTACTAGTCAGTCAGAAAACATTAGAGGGGTCCTAATCTTATTTAAGCAATCTGCCAGAGCTCAGATTCTATCTCAGCTAGTGGACCCAAGTGGCAGACAGGTCATTGTTAAAGTTGTGATAGTGGGTACCCTGATTACCTTGGTTGGGCACTATGGACCCAGCCATGACGACCCCTCTAGCCTTAAGACTATTTTCTCTCATTTGCTTGAATTTACGGAGCCGATAGTCCTGGCTGGCGATTTTAATATTGTTTTGAACCCTTCATTAGATAAGACTCCAAATAACAGAGCTTTGGTTCCTTCTTAATCTCAGGATTTTTAATTGGAGCAATGAAGCAGTTTACCCACTCGGATATCAGCAGAGATAGATCAGGCCTGCAGCCAGGTGTCTCATACCAAAATTACAAATATCGGCATCCAATCCAGAATAGATTTCGTGCTGATCAGTTATTCGTTAAGAGGCAAGGTTAAAAATGTCTTCTATCTGGCACCCCATCTTTCAGACAACTCAGGGCTTCTTCTGGGTTTGGAATGTCCAGTGCCCAGTTCTGGTAGGACATGTTCCTTTGACCGTGCCTTACTTTTGGAGGAAGAGGAGATCTCCTTTCTTTCACCAGAAATTGAATGGTTTTTGGAGGTGAAATCTGACTCAGCTTCAATAACGATGGTTTGGGATTCTCTAAAAGCTTTTTTGCGGGGCCAAATCACCAGCAGGTCCAGCTACAGAAATAAAAAATACAAAGAGCTCTCAGATATTGAAACCAAGTTGAAGGATGCGGAAATAGATGTATCTGGTCAAGTTCCCCCTGAAATCCAGCAAGAATGACAGGCTAAGGTTGACAGCTTAAAAACCCAGGTAGAAAATGTCTGAACATTAGGCTTACTCAAAGATGGGAGGAAAGTAAGAGCTCCCGATTTGAGTATGGGGAAGGGGCAGGCAGGCTCCTCGCATGGAAGAGTAAATCAGATACAGCGAGGAGCTATATCAAGGAAATCATTAATGATTATGGTACTCACTCTACAGATGAGGAAATTCGTGATGCTTTTCAGATCTTTTTTCAAGACATCTATCGGGAAGATAGTAGAGTGGACAGCCCTAGCACACAGAGGTGGCTTGGAGGCATCCCTCTCCCCTCCCTCAACCCAGATCAGCAGCAACATCTAGATCAGGCCTTCTTTCACGCCGAGGTCAGGGATGCTATCTCACGCTGCAAGAATGGTAAGGCTGCGGGCCTGGACGGGCTCCCAGCCGAGATTTATAGACTGATGAGCGACAAGATCGTCCCTACTCTGACATCTCTTTTTAATCAGATATTACAAGAGGGCCTAAATCTCCCAGCTTCTTGGAATGATGCCACTATAGTCCTGATCTTGAAACCAGGGAAAGCGCCATCAAGCTGTGGGTCTTATAGGCCCATATCACTCCTGAATGCAGATTATAAAATCTTTACTTCAATACTGGCAGCAAGACTGGGACTTCTGGCAGAGGACATTCTTCATTTAAATCAGAAGGGTTTTGTCAGGGGTCGACAGCTCTCACACCTTACGTATGATTTTATTGGTGTGATCAATCTGGCTCCTGCATATTCTATCCCACTGGCAGCTATGACCCTTGATGCTATCAAGGCCTTCGACAGGGTGAACTGGATCTACCTGTCGGAGGTCTTGAAGAAATTCGATCTAGGAGAAAAATTCTGTTGTACACCACAGTCGATTTACCAGAATCCAACGGCCAGACTTCTTGGAAACGGCAAAATTACTGATTCCTTTAAGATCTCTAGGGGGGCCAGACAGGGCTGCCCGCTCTCCCCTCTCCTTTTTGATCTATACATTGAGCCATTTGCTCAACAGCTCAGGGATTATCCCAATATAACGGGAGAGGTGTGGCACAGCGGCCAGGGCAACAGATGCTGGAATCTGGGGATCATGGTTCGATCCCCGGCTCCAGCGGCAGGTTAGCTCAGCACCATGTGGCTCTGGGCAATAGCTTGCTTTATCTTCCCGATGGCCCCCAGCGCCTAGAGACCCTTACGGGTGATTGTTGGCGCTTTATAAATAAATGTGGATTATTAATATCCAGCCTTTCAAGTATGGGGAGAGGGAGAGGAAGGTAGCCCTGTGAGATGATGATATTCTAGTTCTCTCTGCCAACTTACAGGCAGCACTTCCAGCTGTCGTCCGTCTAGCTCAGGAGTTTGGTCTGGTCTCAGGCTACGAAATCAACGCTTCAAAAACCGAGATTAAGGTTTGGAATCTAGGAGCAAGCCAGCATCAGTACCAGACAAGTTCTAAAATGAGGTATTTGGGGATAAATATCCTTCAAGACATCACTAAGATCACTGAGGCCAACTTGACTATGATGGCAAGGGAGTGTCAGAGGCTAATGAAATCTTGGGACTCACTCCCCTTGTCCATTATTGGTAGAGTTAATCTGGTCGAGATGTCAATACTCCCGAAAATTACCTTCCTCTTTAATTTCATTCCCCTCCATTTTGAGAAATCTTTAATTGATAAAATGCAGAGGGATATACATTTGTTTGTTTGGGCACATAAATTACCCAGGACTGCTTGGAAAAAACTGAGGCGTAGGAGAGAGAAGGGAGGTATTGCTTTGCCAGATATCTAGCTTTATGCTTGGGTGTTCCAACTTTCCCATTTGCACATGCTCC
This sequence comes from Lissotriton helveticus, assembly GCF_964261635.1. Classification (NCBI taxonomy): domain Eukaryota; kingdom Metazoa; phylum Chordata; class Amphibia; order Caudata; family Salamandridae; genus Lissotriton; species Lissotriton helveticus. The sequence continues at coordinate 1,467,776,673 of NC_136059.1, forward strand.
TGAAAATGCCTGTTAACACTTGTGCGGGAGGGATGTTTTTAGCCATGCTCAGGGGCGCTAATTTACCGGTGGAGTGTTTTTTGTTCAAATTTGGTGATCCAAAGTGAAAAAAAAAATTAAGCTGAGGGTTCTCCAGGGTTTAGGTAAAACATGGATAAAATTAAGGAGTGCAGCCACACTCTGCTATTTCTCCAGCCTGTCTCCCCTCTGGGATTCCCCTGGGGCTCCAGAGTGCTTGAGGAATAGACTGACAATTCCCTTAAGGGAAGCTGGTCCGGCGGTCTGGGGGGACCTGATCCCAGATGGCACACTTGTTTCATGGGAGAAACTTAGGGACAGGGTCGGTGCATGTCTCTCTAGATTTAAATATCTTCAGTTGGAAAGCTGGATTCATTCACACTCACAAACAATTTGTGGAAGCTTACTCAGAGGTGGTAATTCCCTGGAACATCAGCTTGTGACTATGCCCCCTGTGAGTAAGGAAGTTTCTTTCTGGTACCAAGCTATATCTGAATGGGTGGATGGGGAATTCAAACTTGCAGAGGAACTGTGGGGAGGTTTCTTACCAGCACAAGACTGTGATACTTTATGCCAGAGCTCATGTAAGATCCTATATGAGGTAGTAAAACCGGCACAGCTAAAAAGGAACCACTGTTCACCATCCAGAGGGCTCATTTTTCCCCACCAAAACTCTAAAAAATCACCAAAGGCTCGCCTGTCTGCTGCAATAAATGCGGGCTGGCCTCAGCTTCCGATATCCACATGTTTAAACAGTGTCCTGCAGTCACTTCCTTTTGGGACAATATCGGAAAATCTCTGGCAAGTATTCTGGGGAGTCCTGACACCATCGACTTACCTTTGATCATGTTTGGCTTGGCAGATGATGTTAAGGGCCCTGCTAGATCATTGCTTTTTTATGCTATCCTCCTAGCTAGGAGGCAAATCTGTATAAAATGAACAGATTCCACTTTGCCCTCTTTCTTAGACTGGCAGACTTCAGTCTTGGCAGTCTCCAAGCTAGATCTTATGAGATCAGGCAGCAAGAAGAAGAAAGCATTCTGGAACATCCTGAAACTCAGATGGGGCTCACAGTTGATTGATTGAGTTTAAAAAAAAATGTTATTCTATTTCTCTGAGTCCTATGATTATGCTGCCTTAATACTCTCCAGGCTATGTCGGACACTCCCAGTCTGGTGCTGGTTGCTCTACGACGAGGGCCATATAGCTCTTGGAGCTTGGCAGAAGAGTTATCTCAGCTGGTTTCTTCATTAGCACCCAAGAAAGTTCTTGTAGCGGCAGGCGGGTTTTACTATTTCCAGACACCTAAACCTCTCAGCTCGCTGAGTGTGGGTATAGACAACTTGAGTGCATACTGAAGTGGGATTGGTGGCGAATGAGGACAAAAAAATAAAAATTATTATTGTGCATGTTGTTGTCATACCAGTGGGTGTGACAGGTGTCACCTTGGATTTGGCACTAAACTAATAACTGTGTCATTCTGGGACAATCACTTCATTTGTTTTATGCTTCAGTTTGTAAGTATGCCTAACGCAAGGAAAACTATACATTTCGGTAATGTAATAGCAATATTATTCAAGGGGAAGGTCACTCCCAGGTGGGTATTGACTGGGATGGGAAAGGGTCCTTGACTTTGCTAAGAGGCCTCCTGACTCCACCACAGTCAATAACTACCTGGAAGTGACTCCATCTTTGATAATATTACTTAATTGTGCCTTTCAGCCCTCATACAAATATCGAACTGTTCTTAATAAGGACAAATGTTTGGGATTTATCTTGTCACTATTCAGTTTTGGTTAAGCCTTATTTCTCCATGTTGTACAGTGATATCCTGTGGAAGCACATACATTTAACCATTTTCTTCAAAAACACACTAATAACTGAAAAATATCTAGACATTGTGATAGGATGTACTGAGTTCATTTTACTAAGTACATACAAATCTCACTTCAAACATCAGCCCCCACCCCCCTCGGCGCAGCTCACATATACGGTCACCTTTAATATTTTTAATAGGTTCTCTGCTAATAATGAAATCACACTAAAAGAGAGACAAGGGACTAAGACTTCTCTGACTCCCTCTCTATGAATTAAATCTCACTCAACAGAGAAGTACTAAAAGAAATGTCCTATTCCTTGGGGTCCAAGATAGGCTGGAGCTACAAATCATGTAGTTATCCCCATGGGAAAAGTAAATCTCATATCTACTCTCTTGTCTTAATACTGCCCTCACACACTTTGAAGTGTCATGCTTTGCGAAAAGATATGTTAACTATAATCAGGCTTGCACAACCATTATGCATGTTCTAAATTCTACAGTGTGACGGCGAGAACTCAGTCCCACTAAATTCCCGGGTTCAGATAAATCCTTGTGAACTCGTGTGAGTATAGAATGATTACACTTGAGAGGTTTATAATACACATTGAAGACAATTGTGAAGTATGTATGATGATGAAAGAATTGGATGTTACTTGGGAGTGTGGCTGCCCCAGGTGGGTCGGATAGAGGCTCGTTTTCTTTGGGACGTTTTAACGGAGAACCTGGCTGTTTTTTAATTGATGAATTGAAGACAAAAGTCTGACCTTAGACAGAAGGAACACACAGACATAGGGGTACTTAAACCTGGGAGGCTTTATGATTTCTCCCCCCCCCTTTTCATTTTTATAGGAATTTGTTCCCTCTCAAAAATCCTGCAGAGTATAGAAGAATTGGATATTACCTACAGACCATAAAAAAGGAAAAACACCCGAGTTGGGTGAAGACCATTAACTAGGGACCAACACCCTGATGAATGCCAGCGCAACCCTTGTGGGTGCATAACATTGGCAGAAACATTTTGGTATTTGCAGTGGGGCAATAGGGGCCATTACCTCCCCTTTATACTCCAAAGTGTATTTTTAATCCTACCAGGGTTTCACAGACAGAATAAAAGAATTTATGTTGACCCTTAGGTTGTTTTAAGTAGATATACTGCACTGTTTGGTCCCGTTTTAGAGGGGACTAGACCTCCCCTTCTTTTGTTTTGAGTTGTATAACGTTTTTGTACGTGTCTTATGTGTGTTCTACCACGTTTTCCTCTCTTTGTCTACCCTCACCACTGTTCTTCGTCAAAAAAACATATTGCGCTCCATCCAGAGTGTTGGTCTGCACCCGGATGCATGATGCGGCCCTATGATGAAGCATGACACTGCATAGTGTGTGAGGGCAGTATTAAGACATTTGTTGTCTCCCCTTTGTTTGTCCTGGGTTAGAGTAGATATGAGATTTACTGGGGATAGCTTCTCTGCTAACAATCACACAGAGCTCTGACATACAGGGTGCTTTTGGGGACCTTCGAATCTTTATTGTAAACTCCAACTCAGTGAAAGATCACTGCCCATGGTGTGAGGCTCTCATGCCCATAACCACGTGTTGTCTATTTTGCGAGAAACCATCCTCTATGTACCCAGGCTCTTTTCTAGACTGTACAAAGCAGGGAGAGCCTTGCAAAAACAGCAAATCAAATTGTAATTACTTAAGAAAAGAAACTGCAGAAACCTCTTCATTTGTGAAGGATGTCGGGTAGAATGGGTGAGCTTCACTGCAACTATTTCAAGTGACACCGGCCTGGGGTGAGTAAAAGATAGAAAACCGTGGATCTGTTTCTAATTTAGAATGACATATTTGAAGAAAAACTGCATTTAGAAACAAGGGGCCTCATTTATGAGGCCTTGCGTCAGTTTTGCGCTTCCGATGCGTCACTTTTTGTGACGCATTGGCAGCGTAAAACATGCCCCCTGTTGCGCACTATTTACAAAGTGACGCATCTAAGCAGATGCGTCACTTTGTAAACCCCTGCGCTACATTATACCTGCGTCATGTATAATGTATGCAGAGGGGGCGTTCCCCCACAAAAAGCCTCGTAATAGTGACGCAGTGAAATCTATGAGATTTCACTGCGTCACTTTTAGGACGCTGTTGCGTCAAAATCTTGCGCCTGCCTCACAGCAGGCGTAAGACTGACGCAAGCCCTTTCACATGGGGCTTTCCCCATGTGAAAAGACGCATTGCTGGAGTTGCGTCACTTTTGTGACACACCCCAGCAATGCGTGACTTTTGCGCTTACAGATACGTCAGAAATACTGACGTATCTGTAACTCCTTGCGACATGATGCGTCATACTGTAAATATGACGCATCAATCATGTCGCAAGGAGTGCGCACTGAGAAGTGACGCATCGCTGCTTTCACGCAGCGATGCGCCATTTCTCATAAATGAGGCCCCTGGAATAAACATGTTTGGCATCTAAAAATAAAAAAGACAACAAACAGATTTCAGGGGCCCTATCATGATGTGCAGGGCAGATCCAAGCCCACATTTGTCTGCGCCTGCAGGGCATTAATGCAATTTATTTAACCCAATATTTCTCTGAACTTGTGCTTTATTTTCAGACAGTATGGCTAGGAGTAAGGGATGAATTAAATTATGCCAGTAGTCTACTTGAGAAGTCCACACAAGTACACACCTTACAAACAAAAATGACACGACATTCTTAGAGAATAGTTGGAGAAGAAATTGTCTAAGGGCTGTGGCACCCATTAGTTTTTCGATCGGTGAAAGACTTTTTTTGCTCCAATCTGTCGTCTACAGATGAAAATTATGCCAAAAGATATAACTGAGAGGAGAACAAAAATAAAGTAGGATATGCATAAGACTGGAAACGGGAATTACGTGAGAATCCACTTGCATTAAAAATTGCCCAGTTTGAAATGTAAGTTGAATGTAACTTGTGAAGAGAAAGCACCTCGGCTGAAGCCGTTTGCCATTAATTAGATGTCCTATGACTCCTATACAATAGCTCCTAGAAATGCACACATTTCTGCTGTACCGTTACATATATCAAATGCTATTAAAGTAAAGGCCTTACAGCACTTACCGGCATTGGCATGTCTCTTACAGGACTTGGAGTCATAAACCCCTAAGGAAAAAAAACAGAGACTTAGGGGCGATACAAAGAAACTGTTGACATCTTCATACAGGAGCTGAAGAGCCTTAAAGCTCCGGCTAATACATCTGTTACTGCGGGCATCAGGGCAGAAAGTGCCCGGTGAAAAACAAGTGCGTGAATCTCTGCACCCACCTCGGACTTCCTTCCAAACACTCTTCTAGAGTGTGGACATAGTCACTCAAACCCTTCTGCAGGACACTGGCAGACTGGAATCACAGGCAGCTGGCATGGGTGGCATCCTGGCACAGGGGTCTGCTCCCTTCTTTTGGCTGTGCACCCTACTGGCAAATGCACCAGAGCTTAATTTGAAGTTGCCCTTGAAATGGTGTCACTGTTGAGGAACTTTCATCTGAGACCACGAATACATTGAACCAATTTTATTGTCCGCAAATTCAAACCTGATCCGATCAGAGATTGTTTTGTGTGGGGAGCTTCCAGAAGCTTCCGTTAAGTGAGCCCGATGAAGAGATGCATGCTGGCGCCTAATCTGGATGACACGGGGTGCGGTGATGAGGGATTGGAATCAAAGGGTGAGACTGAATGTAACCAGGGATGGATAACTGTTGCTGGCAGGATTGGGTGCCAACTAGTCACCCTGAGCACAAGAGGCTACAGCAACTCTTAGGGAAAGAAACACTCGGGGAACTGCTAGGCCAGTGAATACACTAAACTATTTAATTCACAATGTAACATATGAAAACTACAAAATAGAGAAAAGGCAGTTATTTAGGAACAATAAATACACTTTGGCCTGTGCTCACACTCTGGGCAAAATAAATCGGTCAGTTGCAGTACACTTTCTGGTGTGACGACAACTCATCTAAGCCTAAGAAGTCACACAATTCAATAGCTATCAATGCAGGGCCTAATCTACAGAAACACAGAACCAGTCCTGCCCCTTGTTTTCGTATGATGATATTGAAGATTGGACCTTGACAACCCTAGTCAATTCATAAAGCTTTATTCGGAGCATAAAAAAAAACATGTCCATAAAAGCACATACAATTACAGATGCAAACATTTCATTGATTAAAAAAGAAACACATAATACATTTGTTATCCAGAGGGGGATGGAGTAAATAGTTAAAATAATTAAAAACACATACTTTTCCTGGCACCAATTGCCTTAAGCAGGAAAGTAGCCGTAAAAAAGCAAATGTCCGGATGGTGCAAATTAAAAAGCAGTTTCATAGAGTCAGTAATTGTTCTTACTCCAAATCTTTTCAACATGGGCTTTAAGAAGATTTTCCGTAGTTCGCTATACAATTGGCATGATAAAAGAAAGTGCGTAGTGCTCTGTTCCGCATTTTTATCACAAGCACAGGGTCCAGTAGGGCGCATTTTTACATTAGGGCACGCAACCAGATAATGTACTGTTCCCATCCTCATTCTGGTTAGTACAAACTGGTGCGAAACTCTGGTCACCTGTGTCAAGTAAGGATGAAATCCAGTAAAATGATTCATGCTATTGTACAGCTTACATGTAGATAATTTAGATTCCTCCAAAGCACGCCTCTCTATGCAATAATTCAAAAAAGTAATTTTCAAATTTGACTTGAAGATATCAGAGGCACAATATCGATCATTGGTCACATTAAACCCAAAAACCTTTTGAAAACAATCGATAATATATTTGATCCAAGGGATCTTTAAGTGCTGGTCCAAAGAGAGGCAATCCTCAATAATGGCTCTATTCAATGAGGTGCCATCATTCAGCCAAACAGAGCGCCACAGTAATAAGGGTCTTAACATGATCATATCATTCAGGAATTGAGTCCCTGTTTCCTTATGAACCAAGTAGTTGGAGGTAGATTTGGGTAAGCACAGGAGCCTTTTCAGGAAATTATTCTCCTCCACCTGTAGACTCCCGGCTGGTGACACACCCCAAACTCCAGCCCCGTAGAGGGCCGCAGAGAGACATCTAGATTGAAACATTTTTAACATGTCCATAATGCGTCTATTCCCCAGCTTCTTTGCAAATACAAAAACCCCATTAGCACTCCTGATCATCTTTGTTTTAACAGCTTTATGTTCAATATCCCAGCTACCATTTTTAGAAAAAGTGATCCCCAGATAGCAGAAGTTGTCAACTTTTTGAACCGGTTCGCCTTCTATAAAATAATGGGAATTAACTTTCGTTTTAGCTCGTCCTGGCCCGCACTCCATCACATAAGTTTTCGACCTATTAATCACCAGTTTCCTACTCTTGATGAACTGCACAAACCTGTCCATCAAGCGTTGGAGACCCAGTAGGGTCCTGGACAGCAGCACGGCGTCGTCTGCATAGAGTAACACAGGAATGTTAAGGTTGTTAGCTCTAGGTACGTCTGCCGTAACTGTCTGCAGAACAGAATCCACCTCATTTATGAAGAGTGTAAAAAGTAGGGGTGCTAAAACACACCCCAGCCTAATTCCCCTCCCGATCCTGAACTTGCTCGTACACTCCCCATTGGGTCCATACCGAACACTGGTGCTAAGTTTTTCATACAGTCGGGCCAAAAAGTAAACTATACCTTTGGGAGCTCCCATTTCAATCAGTTTAGCCCATAATATAGCGTGGTCTACCATATCGAAAGCACTGCTTAGGTCAGCAAAGCATAGATAAAGTGACCCTTTTTTGGCCTGGGTATATTTCCCTACCAAAAGTTCTAAATTCAAGCACTGCCCAATGGTGCCCCGACCTTTTCTGAACCCAAACTGACTGTTAGTTAAAATCTCATTGGTCTCTGCCCATTCCTCTAATCTGACTAAAAGGACCCGACTCATAACTTTAACAGATGAGTCCAGTAAGGATATTGGCCGATAATTTTTGGCATAGCCCCGGTCACCTTTCTTATAGATAGGGATGATTATTGATTCTGCCCAAGTAGACCGTATTTTACAGCTAACTGCTGCATTGAAGATCTTGACCAACAATGGGCCCCAAATCTCCGTCAGGCAAGAGCATTCTAGATGCCACCCTGACCCGAGTAAGCTCATCCATGACAGAGGTACCCATTCTTTCCTACGCTGCGGGCAGTTGATGAGGTAGTAGCGTTAGCAGATGAAACCAGGGGATAATAAGTAAAGAGGGACCCATCTAGTCAATCCAGGAATCGTTCAATGAAGGCTAGACCACCCCATCCTATCCACAATTGAGACATTGTTACTTTGTACCCAAGGTTTGGCAGTCTGAATATGAGATGACTGCATCAGAACACAGAGACCCCACAAGTAAACAGAACCTCAGAGAGTGAAAACCTCTATCAGAGCATTAACCCACTTGTATTCATACACACAAATTAAATATGGCTAATTTGCTGTGCTATGTACACAAATTAATACATATGCCTGGATTGTGCAAAGATAAGTTTCCAACCTTTAAGTCATGCCTACACTATAATCCTGCCGCAGCAGCAGCAAGATTGCTCTAAATGTTCTAACTGAACTAGTGTCTGCTATCTTCTAGTCACCACGTGCATTGGTCAATACTGGTTACCCAGACAGCAGGTAACCTGGAAATCATGCCCAATGAGGAGCCTTTTTCAACTACTACCACCAGCACTTCTACTGTCGCATCAAGTTCCTTTTTGAACCTCTGACCAGGGAGAAACGATCACAACATGGAGGGCACAGCATAAACCGGACATTGCACTGAGACATCTGCATTGATGGTCTGCATGGTAGACACACTCGTTCGAAAGCAAGTTTTAAAGATTAATATTGGTTTCTCCATCAAGTCTAACACAGAAATACAGTTCACTTATTATAAGGCATCAGCATATACAATGCACAGATAAACCCAAAACATTAAAAATAAGACAAGACGCAGAGAGGAGAATGCATATATAACAACAGTTACTCGAAACACGATCAACCCTGTAGGGTCCTCCCCAGCCTTTGTACTAAGCAATGACAACGCCACACGCAGAGCTCAGTATAACAAGTCTTTATTCTCCTGTGTGTAAGCACAAACTCAACCTTCTAAACCTGCATTCACCTGCTACGCTCTAGCACTTATGTCACAGTTCTACAGAGTCCCTCGGGACCCATTGGGGTTCTGTCATTGCTAGCTTGCACAACACTACACACTCCATGCAATATCAGCTGTATAATCCAAATAGCATCTTTTTAACTCTCCAGGTCTTCCATACCTATAACGAACTTAGTCATATTGCACTTTTATAGTATAATACGTTATACACTTGTTTTACTTCAGGATCTACTGGCGGTCTCCCACAAGAATGACCTCGGCCCTCGACATTGTAAGTCCAGGAAGATGAAGAGAAGGATAAGAATTCATACCAACACTGGTGTTGGCTACCCTCCCCCGTCTGAAAGAAAACAGGAGAAAAGCTGACCCAGCTAAATCCTATGTAAAGAGAATTGGCCAATCTATATATGTTTCTCTTCTCCAAATCGATTTAAACAAGATATAATTTGATGTCTAAGGAAAATGTAAATGCACATGTTGCTTAACCGGTTCTTCAATCAATGCGTTTATCTGGTGGACATCTGCTGTAGATTAAACATCTGGCTCAGACCATAATACAGTTAAATCACGGCCCACCATTGTATCCCTTAAAAGAGACAAATATAGCTATCTTGTTAGGCAATCATGGCCAAGTATGTCATTTAGCTCTCCTTGGTATATTTAGGCCTAGGTCTTGGACCAGAATGTCGCCTAAAATTTGACATGCTTTAATGTTTCATTGTCCTCTGTATCACTCAGATCCAGCTCTTCTCTGTAAAGCAGCATAAAGACAGATTTAGGAAGGCCACTAACTTTCTTCACAAGCCTTTTGTGGTTTCAATAACTGTTCATCGGCCTATAATAACCATGGGTACTGGAGATTTGTATTACTATGAAGCAGTATACACCTTCTTGTCATAATGTTGAAATAGGAAGCTTGTCCTAATTTTAACATGATTGTGTTAAGTATTGTACTAAGATGTAACATTATTCTGTGCTAGTTGCATCTGGTTTGGATGGAATGATGAACTTATACGCGACAATTAGCTCACTAAGGATGGGTTCTTTCTTTTGCTTTTTCTCCTCTTGTATTTTCAATAGGACTTGACTGTCCAGCCGCATAGGCACATGACGCCAAGAAATTCATGAAAGTACAGTATTTTTCGATGCAAAAACTTTGATATTTTCATCACATATTCCAGTACCTGGATTAGTTGCAACGCTGTGGATCCTATTTGGCAGAGGAGTTTATATAAAACGCAATGAAAGAAATATAGTTAAAAACTGAATTATGGTGGTTCTGTCTCAAAGGTGCAAAACGACTAAAATTCCCCCATTATATTATGCGATGCACGTCATAACTCATATTCCTTGCTGCGGTTCACTCTTACTTGTTTACCTTTTTCCAATGCCATTTGCAAATACGTGTTTTGGGCACAGCATGTGATGTGAAGTATGGCATGTGTTTTGTGCATTGCATGGCATAACAGTCGAATTTCAATAGTTTTGCACGTTAGAGACAGACCATAGTGCAGTTTTTAATTTTGTTTTTTCAGCACATTTCTATTATTTTTTTGGGGTTTCACATTTTATTTCCAAATTGTGCTCCACATTAATTCATGATTTTTCACAAAATGGCTGAACAATCCACTAATTAAAATAATGACTCTCAAGATCACATTTGAGTTATTATACATGCTTAGTTTTGTTTGCTATTTTCCTTGTCAGTTTTTTGTTTTCCAATACTGTGGGTCCCCCCTACCCTAGCCTTATAGCGATACACTTATCTAGGCACCCTCCCTTTCCTGTGGATTTTGTTTGCCTCAGTACGAACATCGCAATCCAAAATTGATTTGAAATGATCTAAATGGCAAAAATAAATATCGAGAGAGCTTTGGGCACCAGATCATTTGTCAAAACATTTAACTGTGATTGACAGAAGTTACGAATTAATGAATTGCAAATTTGAATGACAGGGATAATAAATAAGTGTTATCACGTTCAAGTCCACCTGGCCCGTTTTTCACACATTTTTCTCCTCAAAAACGACAGAAAGATTCTCATCCAACCAACAAATGTACACTTTTTGAGTGAAGGTCTACTTTCATTTCAAACTTGGTGCATATCCATTCAGCAGTTTTCGCTGTCGGCAGGAACGAATATCTCTACAGGAGTTAATATTGGAAAATGCATCTGTTTTTCACCCCTTTAACTTTTTTTGCCCTGGGCAGAAGTCCTGAACATCTGGCATAACAGATCCCAACTTACTATAATAATTGATTGCCAATTATTATTCCTATCCATCGACACGAGGCCAAGTTATTGGCAAAAAATATTTTTGCAATGGAAATTGCTTCTAAATCGTAACTACAAAGTGACAATAGTTAGGTGAAAATGTCTATGAAACAAATAACATTTTAAAGTAAAAAACACTGACATTCACAAGTTATAGTTAATTGAAGTAAATGAAACTATCACACGTGCCATGCACAGTGATGTCATTAATGATGTAATTTCAGATGATACAATATAAAATGTCATGAGTGATGTAATGTGTGAGGTCAAAAGCAGTGCATGGCAAGCGTGAAAGTTACAGTTTCTTCAGTTGGTTATAACTTATGAATGTCAGTACTTTTTTGAGTTCAAAATAGCTTTTTCAAGATTACTAGCCCTAAATAAACATTATAAAAATACACAATAGTAACATTATGTATGGTTTATTATGTTACCAGAACTGCCTAGCAAAATTGTATTATATACACATTTGCCTGTTATCTATCTATCTATCTATCTATCTATCTATCTATCTATCTATCTATCTATCTATCTATCTATCTATCTATCTTTTACTCAGAAAGCATGCTTTTGTTGGTGTTTTGTGAATTCATTCAGTAGTTTTTTAAATATAAGTAGCTGCCTGGCTGGGTTTAAATGGCTCACATATTGTGTGTCTGTGCCATTAGGGATCTACAAATCCTTCATGAAGTCAGAAATTTAAAACAAATAGATAGTGTATGGGTGGGTGGAGGAGTGAATGTGTGAATAGTTGTATGTGTAAGTGAATGGGTGTGTGAGTGTAGGTATCGGTGAGTAAGTGAGTGTGAGAGAGGTTGTATCGGAGAGTATGTACTTGTCTCAAAGACTGTAAAGGTGAGTGAGTACATGTGTTAGTATTTTTATGAGTAAGTAAGTGGATGTGTAAGTAACTGTATGGGTGAGTGAGTGGGTATGTGAGTATGTGTATGGGTGACTGATTACATATCAGAATGGCTGTATGGGATGTATGAGTAAGTGCGAAAGTGTCTGTATGACTGGATGTGTGAGTGTCTGTATATTTCAGTGAGTAGGTGCATGAGTGACTGTATATATGAATTAGTGGTTATGTAAGTGGCTGTATGGAGAGTTGATATTTGAGTAGCTCTATGAATCAGTGAGTACGTGTGTAAGTGTGGAAGATGCCATCAGTGTTGTCATTTGAGATGCCATCAGTGATGTCATTTGAGATGTCATCAGTGTTGTTATGAGTGATGTTACTGACCATGTCATGAGTGATGCAATATGTGAGATCATAAGCACTGCATTCCTGAGGTTATAGTTACCTCAGCAAACTATAATTGCTGAATTACTCTGGTTTTGTATGAGTTAAATGTCAGCCTAACTATAACATCCCTGTAAAATTTGTTTTCATCAGCGAATTTATAAGGTTTTTCAAATTCTATTTACTAACTATAACATCCCTGAAACGTTTGCTTTATTTAACGGAATTTCTATGTTTTTTAACTAGTAGTCGCGCTTGTAGACTTTTGGAAAAAGGGGTGGGGTTACCAACCAGCTCTCCGGAATGCCGCTATGTTGGACTTACTGGAGGTAACAAGAGCGCTTCTTTGCCCCCACGGTATGTCAGCATCTAAGAGGACCTCATCGACCAAACAGCAGTGCCACAGGAGGCACATTTGCTGAGTGGTGGAGGAAGGTGGCGTGGCCTCCAAAGACCTCTCAGAAATTCCCGCTGTGTGGGACTTACTGGTGGTAACAGAAGTGGTTTCTGGCCCTGTGGAACCTTCAGCATCCAAGGAGACTTCATCCCCTATCCAGTAGTGCACTAGGAGGCGAGTTTGCAGAGTGGTGGAGACGAAACGAAGAACAACACAGTGGAAAGACAACCTAAGAGTATACCTAAGTTTCATAGACGATATCTTTATCATATGGAGGGGCATGAGAGAATCATTGGAAAATAAATTCAAATACAGAGATTAAATACCTTGAACGAAAGAATACAACTGACTTTCGACATACAGGATCAGACAATTAACTTTTTGGATGTCTCAATAACAAAATCTGGAACAGGTTTCATAACAAATATGTACAGAAAACCCATCGACAGGAATAACACCTTAAGGTACGATAGCTTTCATCCACAGGCACTCAAGCAACAGCTTCCGTACTCTCAACTCTTGAGAGTCAAAAGGATAGTCTCAGACCCAGAAAAGGAGATCGACCAAATGGAAACCATGATGCAACGCTTCAGGGATAGAGGTTACCCGGAAAATGTACTCACACAAGCATCCAATAGAGCAAACCAAAAAACGAGATCAGAATTATTGCAAATACAAAAACCTTTGAGGAAAGATATTACCACATGTGTATGCAAATATTCAACCATGAGTCAGCATTATAAAAAGATAATTAAGAAACATTGGATGTTACTTAAAATGGAACCAGACTTTAAAAAACTCTTTGAGCAAGAACCCATATTTGCGTACAAACGAGCCAAGAACTTAGGCGAGATCATAAAACAAAGAACTCAATCCCCGGAAAGGCAAGTGTATAACGGGACCAAGCCATGCTGGAACTGTAACAACTGCAGCAACATTATGAGTGGAGGATACATCACACATCCCATGAAAGGTCATAAAATAAAACTACAAGTGAATGCAACATGTGATACGTCCAATATCAATTATATGCTTAAATGCCCGTGTGGGAAAGCCTACGTGGGCCAAACAGAACGCAAATTGAAAATAAGGATGAACAAACACAAGAGTAACATAAGGACTCAGTCCACAAAATCAGTAGTAGCAGCTCATTTCATAGAAGCACAATATCACATCAGCCAACTGAGGGCATGCATATTGGAAATAGTGGAGAAAAAAGAGGGAAGAGACAACAGAACCATGTTACTAAGGAGGGAAAATTAATGGATTTATCATTTGAACAGCTTAAGACCTAACGGGATGAATGACAGAACAGAATGTTTGTGTTACCTATAATTCATGTGGAATATCTAGGCATGGACATAGAAATTCCTGGTTTAAGACAACAGCAGTGCCAAACCACAATGATCCTGGTGAGGAGGAAGTATCAACAAGCTAATTTTGATATCCATGTGATCTTTGTGCTATTCTCGCAGTATTTTAACTTTTGGTGTTGAATTCACCATTTGTTTATTGATTGTATTCTCTAGAGAAATAATTGTGAGTAACAGCAACATAAACATACACCAAGGCGATTGATCCAAAAAAACTTTATTGATACACAACAGCGCGCACTAACTAAACTTTTTAAAGACAGTCCCTTTAAGACAGCGAGAGAACGCCAGGCGCAGCCCATACGTATATACCGTGCGAAATGCAGACACCCTGTTAGGACTCGAAAGCAACCGAGAGAACACAGCAGCATCGTGAATCGGTAAGCGCGCTAGCAAACATAGACAATAAGCGATCGGTAAAACTAGAGAGGCACCAGCAAGGCATAGGACCGAGCACTATCCACACGATTATGGCCATAACGTTTTTTGAGTGGGTTACGACTCAGCTTGGCCACAGCGTTGCACATAAACATCGCGTTTATAAAATACACGTAAACTACGATTTTAAACACACCGGTTAGTGGCATAGAAAGTTCACCAGCCACTAATACAAAATAGCAATAGCTCACAAATCTAGATCGTTGTATTTAGATTTTGATTTTGGCACCATTAAGTTTGTTTTAAATTATCAGCTGCAATTCACAAGAGTACATGGTGGTGGTTGTATTTAAAGTAGAGAATCCCAAATATTCACTACAACTATGGCTTGAACACTTACAGACATTCCCCTGATGAAGGAATTCTATGCCAAAATGCATAGGGAGAAGGTTTAATACGCATGCAAGAATGAAGCATTATGGGAAATGAAGTTTTATATACAATGAATGAATTCATGTAAAACAAGTGAATTGGAAAAAAATATGTGAAATACAGAATCATTTGAAAAAAGAATCAATGTGAAGAGTATTATTTTGTCAAAACTTGGCTGTAGTCACATCATTCATCAACCAGTGCCCAGAGAGACACACTGCAACAGCAGTGGTGCAACCTACTCAGCATCTAAGAGGACCTCATCGACCAAACAGCAGTGTCCCAGGAGGCACATTTGCCGAGTGGTGGAGGAAGGGGGCGTGGCCTCCAAAGACCTCTCAGAAATTTCCGCTGTGTGGGACTTACTGGAGGTAACAGAAGGGGTTCCTGGCCCTGAGGAACGCTCAGCATCCAAGGAGAATTCATCCCCTAACCAGTAGTGCACTAGGAGGCGAGTTTGCAGAGTGGTGGCGAAAGGGGGCAGGATTCTGATGACCTCTCAGCAATTCCATGGCGTGGGACTTCCTGGAGGTAACAGGAGGAGTAGTTGGCCTTCAAGGACACTCAGGAGCCAAGGGGACTTCATCCCCCAACCAGTAGTGAGCCAGGATGTGTGTTTGCAGAGTGGCAGGTAAAGGGGGAGGGCCTCCAAAGACCTCTCAGCAGTCTCACTGTGTGGGACTTACTAGAGGTAACAGTTGGGGTTTGTTGGCCCCAAGGACTCCCAGGAGCCAAAGGGACTTTTACCCCTGAATAGTTGTGAACCAGGAAGCCACTTTGCAGAATGATTGATAAAGGGGGTGGGGCCTTTGGCGACTTCTCCCTGTTTGATGATTTTTTTAAATTTATATTTAAAGAGGTCCGTGGTCCCTTTCCACTGGCCAATTTCGGCCGTAGGGACCTCATCCCCTGGGGCTTTGACCTTTTACAATGGGGAGGGGCCCCCAACCCGGGATGATTTTAGCCCCAGGGACCCCAATCCCCAGGGCCCAGCTTCTTTTTTTATTGTAATAGAGGAGGTGGCAGTGTGGCCCGCCTCCCCGGGCACCAAGCCATATGTGAATAAGGGAAAGGGGCATCCATCCCCAGGGCCCAGCCTCTTTATTCTGCATGCCTTGGTCCTTCCTTGGGCACCCAGTTACCTTATTTTGCAACCACAGGGGTTACTCAAGGCCCCACGACCCCTGCTAGCTCCCCAAATCCTGCAGGAGCTTGCAATGCTTTGGCACACAGGGAGCTGCTAAATATGCTGCTCCCTGTGTGTTAAAGCAGTTGTCTCTGTCCAGCATGTGGCAGGCAGAGATGCAAGGAGGAAAACAGATGACACCTCAGCTCTATGCAAGTGGGAACAGTTCCCGCTTGCTGACAGCAGAGTGTTTGCTCTGACGTGATTGGAGTTGTCAAAGCTCCCACCAAGTAACAGCAAACTGCTATGTCCCTGGGGTGGGCCATCCAGGACATAGCAAAATCCATCCCTGGGGTGTGGTGGTCCCAAGGCCATTTGTGGCTCCATGAAGGGGGCCATGTGGTCCCAGGGGCAGCGAGGCAATCATGCAGGTTCGACCACATTAATTTAGCATTCTTTTTCCAAGGGAGGTAGTGGTCCCTGGGGCTGCAGGGGGTCCGTGCGGCCCACCGCATTAAATTTCACAAAGCTTCGAGGACGTAGCGGTCCCCGGGGCTGCAGGCGGGCCTGGCAGGCCCCCCTGCATTGTTACCATTGTTTGAGCCAGGGGGGTGGGGGTCAAATGGACATCCTCCAAATAATAAAAAAAATAGTTCCCTCTGTGATTTGGCCTACCAGGGAACTCCTTAAAAGGACTTCCAGCACGGGACTGTTGGAACCACGGAGGATCCATGGCCCTAGATATACAATTTCTTTTTTTAAGCTTAATATCTCTAAAACTACTGAAAGCTTTAGCCAAATCACAAAAAGCACAATCTGTGTACCAACATATAGCTTCTTGCCTAATGTGGTGTGATTCCGTCTAGTGGATCAGGCTGTAGGGTTGTTCAAATGTCCTATAGGAATTAACATGGGAAAAAAGCACCTTTTTTTGCCCCCCCCCCCGCTACACAAAACACTCTGAAACTTTCTAGACTCCAGCGGAAGTACTGCACAGATTGTTTATGGAACATCTCATGAAGATTCATCAACCAGCGCCAAAGATATAGGTGACTGAAAATCACCCTATTAATAAAAACATCATCATAAATATAACTACCTGTTATATATATTACACTTACCTGCAAAATGCTTCCATTTTCGTAGTAAAGGCGTGCGTAGTAAAGGCATATTTATTTAAAAAATGTGTATGGTAAATGAATGCATGGTAACAACGCATGCATTGTATAGCCTGTGTGGTGATGGCATTTATGGTTCTGATTGTGTTGTAAATTTTGCTTCCAACTATGGAGTTATAAGTAAGTCAGCACATACCAATTATTGGGGACACCCAATTATAAACTTCATTTTGAAAAGAAAAGAACTTTGCAACTGAGGTCTGGACAGCAGGCCTCAGTGCACTCTCAAAGTCGAAAACCAGCAGATAGTGGTCCAAAATTATTTATTTATTTATTTATTTAAGTATTTCTAGAGCGCATGGCTGCCCGTGAGCGTCCCAGCGCTAATGATGGAGACAAGCGAAGACAGGTGGGGGAAGTTAAGGGAACAGCCAGGTCTTTAAGGTTTTACGGAACAAAACAATATTGGGTTGTGCCCGAAGGTCCAATGGAAGTGAATTCCACAGTTTGGAGGCATTATACGAAAAAAGACGGCCTCCAAATCGAGCCTTCTTGGACCAAGGTCAAATGTGAATTCGTGGACCGGAGAGTTCTGTTAGTAGTATAGGGGGCAATGAGGTCTTTGAAGATGGGTGGAGCTTTACCGTGCAAAATTTTGTGGGTAATACAAAGGGCCTTAAACTGCACTCTTTCACATATTGGCAACCAATGGAGTGCTCTCAGGGCCGGTTTGGCCGAGCAGCGATTGTTGGTGCCTGTAAGAATCCGAGCGGCAGTATTTTGCACTACCTGCAGTCTGGCTGTCACTTTCTTGGGTGCACCAAGGTAGAGGGCGTTCCCATAATCCACTCTGGACAGTATTAGGCCCTGAACAAGGAGCTTCCTGGACTGCGCAGGGAGTAGGGGGAGAATTTTGCGGGCGGTACGGAGAAGGTCATAACAGGCTTCAGCCGTCTTCCTTGCTTGGGTGTTAAAAGTGATCCCTTGATCCACATAAATCCCAAGACTTTTGATATCAGTCTTAGGGGTTGGGGGGGGGCCCATGCAAGAAGGCCACAGAGTCTCCGGGCGGAAGAGGGACTGGTTGCCCAGGACCAAAATCTCAGTTTTGTCGCTGTTCAATTTTAAGTGAGATCTGTTCATCCAACTGGTTATGTCTCCAAGGCAGGCCTACAAATCGATGGCAGGGTTGTCCTGTTGGCTTAGAGAAACAACGAGCTGGGTGTCGTCAGCGTAACTTAGTAATGTAATTCCATAAGGGGTGACAATTTTTTCGAGGGGGACATATATACATTAAAGAGCATAGGGCTCAAAGATGAGCCCTGCGGGACACCACAATGTAATGGGGTCACTTTAGAGGTGTACTTGCCCTCCGCCACCTGGAAAGAGCAGCTGTGTAGGAAGGATCTCATCCAGGACAGGGCAAGTCCAGAGATACCCAGATCCCTGAGCCGTTGGACCAGCTTACGATGATTAACGGTGTCAAAGGCCGCACTCAGGTCCAGGAGGATCACTGCCACTGATCCTCCCGCATCGATGATCTTCCTGGCCTCCTCAACAACCGCAACCATAGCTGTCTCTGTGCCCTGACCCGGGCGGAAACCTGTCTGTGATGGTTTCAATAGCTCGCTCGCTTCAAGATAGTTGGACAGCTGACTATTGATGAATTTTTCTGTCACCTTGCTGGTGCTTGGCAGAAGGGAGATTGGTCTAAAATTATTAAGGTCAAGGGGGTCCGAATTCGTTTTTTTTAGTAAGGCCTTAACCATCGCCTTCTTCCAGCTTGGAGGGACCAAGCCCTGCGCGAGGGAGGAGTTTATCACGTTCAACATTGGAGCGAGGATGGTGGGAACGAATAGTTTAAGGATCTTAACTGGGGCTGGGTCCAATGGGGAGCCACTCCTAAGTGACTGAAGAATAGGTAACAGAGTGTCCTCCGAAATGGGGGCAAACGCATCCAGCCCCTTTTTGGGGGCCTGAGATGGTATCGGGAGCGTATCAGATAGGTCGACAGAATTTAGCAGAGGGAGTTGTTTCACAATGTTTTGGATCTTTGATCGAAGAATTCAGGTAGTTCATTGCACCGATTGTCCGAGGGATCCACAAGATGCGGGGGCTCCGGTGTTTTTAGAAGTGCTTTCACTATTTGGAAAGTTTCTCTTGATGAATTAGCCGCGGCGTTTATCCAAGGATTGTGAGTTTATATTCCCTCTTCCTGGTAAGGTCATAGTTATTCCTCCAAGTTCTTCCCGCCTTTTTACAGAGAATTTTCAGGAGTCGGACCTCTTTAGTAAACCAAGGCAGAGAGGTTTTTTCCCGTGGTTTAAGGGAGGGTTTTTTCGGAAGGACTCTATTCAGGGAATTTTGTATCCATGAAGAGAACGGCTATGGGATCATTTTCCTGAATTAGCAACGAAAGCTCTAGAACCTGCTTCCATTTGTCCAGGTCCAATTTAGACCAAGGGCGTGTTGGCCTGCCATGAGCTAATCTAGGGCAGGGGATAGCCGGGATCGACCAGCTAAATAAAATAAGCCGGTGATTAGATCACGGTATCGGAATTGGTACCGCCACTTCGAGATCCGAGATGTTAAAAAAAATGGGATTTAACAAGTGCCCCAGTATATGGGTGGGATGCCGGCTCCCCAGGTGGAGCTGATGTGTTGCTAAATCTAATAATAACTCAGAGGCTACCCTGTCTCCGCTGTTATCAAGATGGATATTTAGATCCCCAAGGATCATGAAATTGGAAAGAGTTCTGGCCAAGGCCATTGAAGTTTCCAGGAGGGAGCTACAGAATGGAACCAACGCACCTGGGGGACGGTAAATAAGGACTCCCGAAAGGGAGTTACATGAGGAAATTTGGATGGAGAAGTGAACATTTTCACAATCGGAGAGAGGACTCTGTGAAGCCGGCAGCCCAGGTAATCTCTGTAGATTATAGCTATCCCTCCTCCCCTCCCCTTGACGCGATCCAGATGTTGTATCAGATAGCCTGGCGGCAGTGCCTGGACCACATCCGGGTCAGAGTCTGGTGCAAGCCATGTCTCTGTTAAAAATAAGATCTCCAGTTTATGTTCCTCTAAGAGCATGTGGACTTCCTGTGCATGTTTAGGCAGGGATCGACAGTTCAACATAGCCATGTTGACGACAGTCTGAGCAGGAAGAAAGGGCTTAGGGGAGGGTAGCCTAAACGGGCAATGAGAGCAGTGATTACCAAGACCATTAACTGTGATAGAATGGGCACAAGAGGGCAGGGGGGCTGGTTCAGTAAAAGTAGGAATTCCTAGAATAGGTTAGAAGAATCTGAGGATTAGGAATGGAAGTAGGAATGGAGGAACAGGATCCTGGGCCCTGTCTGGCGTGGACAGGCGCAGATGGACTTACCTCTGGCGCACCTCCGGCGTGCCATCGTCGCGCCCGCTGCGCTCGTCCGCTGCGCGTACGAAATAGAGGGGGCATTTTGTAGTGCAAGGGCCCAATCGCCCGCAACACTAGAGCGCCGACCGTTCTTCCCCCAAGATGGCGCCTGTGCAACAGATGCTCGAGTGCCTAGTCCCGCAGTCCATGAGACCCAAAATCGGCCACCTAGCAGCGCGTGGACCTCGGGAGGAGAGCGTGAAGGTTAGGAGTACGTGCAAATAAATGTATTAAAAGATGTGTCCCAATCACACACCGTTTTACAAATAAATTTTAAAAAGGCAGGTGTCACAAAAAACAGCGTAATAGTCAATTTAAAATCAATTTCAAGGTATACAGCCCCTGACTCCCGGCTTCCACCACAAGAGTCGCAAGTACTATCACTGAGTGAGAGTTTCTGCTCGCCCTATATGTAGTGCTCGGGCACAATCGCCCGCAACACTAGAGCACCGACCGTTCTTCCCCAAAGATGGCGCCTGTGCAACAGATGCTCGAGTGCCTAGTCCAGCGGTCCAGGAGACCCAAAATCGGCCACCTAGCAGCGCGTGGACCTCGGGAGGAGAGCGTGAAGGTTAGGAGTACGTGCAAATAAATTTATTAAAAGATGTGTCCCAATCACACACCGTTTTACAAATAAATTTTAAAAAGGCAGGTGTCACAAAAAACAGCGTAATAGTCAATTAAAATCAATTTCAAGGTATACAGCCCCTGACTCCCGGCTTCCACCTCAAGAGTCGCAAGTACTATAAAATGGGAAAAACATTTGGGGTAAACCTGCAAAAGGCCTGTTTTCTCACACAACCATCCCACCTTCCATCCATTACTCCAGGGAGACCTCAACCCCCTTCTGGTGGGTCTTCATGGATATTGAGACAAGAGGGATGCAGGAAACAGTCTGTTCGTATTGCAAGGCCTACTCTGCCTTACATCCTTCTGACAGAGTAATTCCTACAGAGAATTTGACCAACCTCAAATCTGGCAGGACCGATCCTAAACAAAACTCTAACTGACACTTTGTTTTCTTTACCCTTTCCCTTTCCCTTAAGGTCAGAGACACCTACCTCTGCTAACCCTATCGTAGCCAGGGCAACACCTAGCAATGGTGGGGATAGGTTTTCCCCCCACGACCAATACGGTCAGAGGACCTATCTTGCTACTAAACATGCGGCTGACCACCAAACCAATGACAGTGCAGCCACAAAGGCTAACACCCAGCAGAGGCTACTGAGAGCTGTCACTACCCAGCTTTAGCTCTCCACTGACAGGTGGATGGGCTATGCAATAGGCTTCCTTGGGTTCAGGGTGCCCTTCTGTTTTTTCTGAGTGGGGGCTACCACCATTGTGGCAACCGTCCTTCTTCCACTCTCTGTCCTGTTACCTGAGGTGTTACAACTGTCTGACTAGTCAGGACTGCATGGGGCAGCGCTTGGTGTCCCCCTGCCCTCAGAAACCCCCCCAATCCTACAGACTACACCCCGAACCTCAGCTTCATCCTGGACTCCTCCTTCACCCTGACCCACCAGATCAACGTCATCACCTCCACCTGCTTCAACACCCTCTGCATCCTCCCAAAGGCCTTCAAGTGGATCCCCTCTGAATGAAGAAAGACCGTCACCCACACACTCATAACCAGCAAACTGGACAGTAATGCCCTCTACGCCGGAATCAACAAGTCCCTGATACACAAACTCCAAACCATCCAGAACACCGCAGCCAGACTCGTTCTCAGAACCCCACGACATGAGCGCATGACCCAGCACCTACAAGACCTCCACTGGCTCCCCATCGGGAAGAGAGTAATCTTCAAGCTACTTACCCATACCTGCAAATCCCTCCACAACATCGGACCCAAATACCTCAACGAAAGAGTCTCCTTCCACGTACCCAAAAGGAACCTCCGCTCCGCTGACCTTGCCCTAGCAGAGACCCCATGCATCTGCAGAACCAGAGCAGGGGGGAAGAGCCTTCTCCTATGTCACAGCAAAGACCTGAAACAAGCTCCCAGTCAACATCAGACGCTCCCCCACACTGCACACCATTAGGAAGACCTGGCTTTCCGACTGTTTCAGAACTGCACCCCCGCCCAGCGCCTTGAGACCCTCACGGGTGAGTAGCGCACTCTATAAACCCCTGGTTGATTTATTGATTGACTTTTTGTGGGGCAGGTGAGGCCTTACCACTGCCAACTCTGGATTTCTTCTTACTGGAATAGAATATCCTTGGCCCACTGAAACTTTTTATAAAAGTTGCCCCCATTTCCTATATTTCTTTTTTGTGTCTTTCTTCTGAGGCCTACTTTTACTACTCGTAGCTTCAGCAATTCCTGAATCCTTGGGGAGGTATTGCACTGGGCAATTATCTCCTTTGAGCACAGACCACCCTCTAGGAGGTCATTACTAAGGAGACACTCTGGGGAGAGTTTTATACTGACTACCACTGTATTCCAGCTAATGGAACCCTTTAGTTTTAAAGTTAGTAAAGCCATAGGCCAAACTGTAACTTCACCTGGGACAGTTCATACTCTTCTAGTCTCTCCTGGTAAATACTGGTCTGAGGGAACTTGCCTATCATGCACAAATGAGTGACCCATTCATCTTTATGGGTTGAAAGTGCTTACTATTCTCAGGAACCACCAACTAACCCTCTGGACCCTTTTCCCAGTTAAAAGCAATTAGATATCCTCATCTGAGGAATAATTCTCTAAGGCTACGCTGTCAACACCAGTGGTTGTCTTTTTCTTGGGAAAAGCTGGGTCCCCTCTGTACTGCACAACCAGCGTACAATCAATGCAGGGCCTACCTTATATTAACTTTTTGAGCTTAGTGTCTTCATTACTCTACTTTTTACTAGAGTTGGAGTGGGATTTGCTCTCTTCTAGAGTTCTGAGGGTCAGAGAAATGTTCCTCGGTGGGTTTACCACCTCCCTCTTTTCCCTTCTTGGAGTCTCTCCCTTGATGCTTCTTTGGGATTGTAGGCTTAACCCACTTATCAGCCTTTCCCCCCACTCTTTAGGGCTAGAAGGCTTCCAACCTACTAGATTCTCTTGTAACTTTTCCAAGGAACAATTTGTCAAACTGTGTTCTTTCACAATTAAATTGTACAATCCCTCTTTGGTTTCAACCTGGTTACCTTTTATCCAGCCCTCCAGTGACTAAACAGATGTATCCACAAAGTCTACCGATGTTTGTGTAGACTCCTTTGCATTGTTCCTTAACTTCAACCCATATTCCTCAGGTGTAAGGCCAAATAGCTCAAAGAGTGCCTGTCTCATGTGGGTGTAGGCCTCTGCTACCTATTCCTCAAGTGTGAGCAATATATCCCTCCCTAATGTAGGCAACAACTTCCACAACAAGGCTCTCCAATATTGTGGACCCATCTTTCTCATCCTTAGCGCTCTCTCATAGAATGTCAGACATTTGTCTACATCATCGCCTTCAGTGAATTTAGGAACAATGCCCTTGGGCTACCTGGGAACATGTATACAACCTGTGTGAACCTCTTATTCAGTACCAATGCCACTATTGCCTTGGGGATTTAAAACCATCTTTGCTCTTCTCTATTCAAGTGCCAACCTTCTCTCCTTGATCTCCAGCCTTCTGTCTTCAAGCTCCAGAAGCTTGGGCTGCGTATCCAAGTCCTTGGGCCTTTCTACTGGAGTGAAGCTCCTTTCACTCTCAGACATAGACCCATGTCTTGATCTTTCTCTAGGGACCACACTGTTGTTGTTCCCTCAATCCCAAAAAGACTGTTGCCAAATCTGTTTTCATCACCACTCCCATGGGTGACTTCTTCTGCCAACTGAACTAGAGCCTGGAGTTCCCTCGCCTCCATCCAGGCTACAGGAGATTTCCACAACTCTTCTTTCTTGGCAACAGGACCAGTACAATTTCTATACTTCTGCACTCTGCACTTCCCTCTTAAATCATTGATTTTAAGTTTAGACAGGTTAGCAAGGTCAACTGCTTTATTATCCATCTTTAATGCTAGCAAGCTTTGTGCTACTTAAGAAGAACTGGTGGTCAACCTCTCTTTGGCTTGAGAAAAAATCTACCTAGTGCCTGCAGAACTTTTGGCGACTTCTTGAGACCATTGCTAGACTCTGAAACAGTACAAACATTCTGTCAGTAATAACTTATTTATTGTATGGTACAGCTAAACACAAGTTCTGGATCCCACCTCCTAGGCAAATATGTGAGAATCTGGCTGTATATGATTCGGCTGTGGGGCCTTCTCATGGAGTACACTCACAGATATCATCTTTGGTCCAGTCAGGGTTATTTACTTAGCCTGCAGCTCAACCCTTTGGTAGCTATGACATAGAGAAGCAAGGCCTATCAAAGGAACATTGTGGAAAGTAGTTAACAGCACCAAACAACAAAATAGGAAAACCACCAAACAAGAAAGACACAACAATTTATTTAACTAGAGCATACGTTTATGAGACCATACTCATTAAAATCCACCAGAGGGTTCTGTAGATTTGATATCTTTTTGACTGCAACCGCAAACAAGCAATGGCTTATAGGACTAAAGTGAATCTTTGGACAGTTACTTGGCCACCAGAACCTTTTTAGAGAAAGTTACAAACTTTACAGGACAACCGCAATTGACTTCCATAGAGTGATCCTGATGCTGAGGGATGCAATCCAAAAGATGCTCAATGGCTGCTCCAGATGCTGTGTGGTCCTGGTGGAGTCTGGTTGAGTCCTCAGTCCACAGATAAATAAGGATGACTCCTGCCATGGTTCTCGAGGTCCCACAAAGTTCTCTATTCAGGGGTTATAAGACTGCCAATGCAGACCTTTCGTTCTTGCAACACAGCGATCATGGTTCAAATCACTGGTGGGGGCTAGTGTCTCTTGGGGTGGACAAATCTGGTCACAGCCATCACCCATGGGTCCAACAGACGTGTGTGCACATTTTGGCTGTTTTCAAATTGTCCCTCAATGTGCCCAGCATCCGGTAGCAGAAAAAAAGATGCGGTGCTACCAGGAATATGATTTGGGCTCTTCCAGCTTTAATGCCCCCCCATGCCATTTTGTGGAACCAGACAACTGACCCTTGAAGTCTCTGCTTCAGATTGAGGCTAAGAATCAACTGTTCCCCAAGCCAAGCACGCTGATCAGGGTCCAAACTCCGCTAGCTCAAAGTGCAGCAGGTGCAGCCTCTCTAACATAGCAGGCTCTCCTTGTGCGCTTCCCATAACTATTGGGGGCTGCATAGTGACAAGCGGGGAATTTTTAAATGCATGTGTACTTTATGCACTTATTGGACACTTTTCTGCTGCCATTTTGGTTCTGACACACACTAGTGTTCTGGCTGGTCCTCAATAAATGAAAGGTGCAGTGAGGACGTGCCGTCAGAACAGGTAGCATATCAGGGGTGATCGCGACTGTTTTAGATTGTTTTTAGATACCTTTAAAAAATAACTGTGATACTTGTGATCTTTTTTTAAATTGTTGGCAGGTGGAAATTTCCCATAAGTGTTGGAGGCTGCATAGTGACATGGGGACATTTTTATATGCATGTGCACTCATTTTCTGGACAATTTTTTGCTGCTGTTTTGGTTCTGACGTGCACTAGTGTTCTAGATGGTCCTCAATAAATGAAGTGCGTGGTGAGGAAGCGCGTTGTGCATGTGTTGCTGCTCGAGCACTGCTGACACGCCAATGGCAAGCCCCTCTGCCCTCTTCCAAGACCAGGGGCCAGGGAATCTGCCTCATCCACTCAAAATAAGGTATATTACACTGCTAGCCAACTGTATACACTTCAGATCTCTGCAGGGTACTCCTTTATTGATTTGCTCAACCCTAACATCTTTTACTGGCTTGTGATAGTTGCAGCTTCCAGCCCCAACTCGACCTGAATCAGTCACATGTGACCTCTACATTCACAGCTTGCTGTATGTTTATGGTTAATTGTCATTCTCTGGCAACTCACAAATTAGATATTTGTTATCTTTTAATGGAATCAGCAACTGGTGTACTTTTCCTCACCAAGACTTAGCTACATGAAAACTCCTGATGTAATCCAAGCATTACCTTCTGGCTTCTGTATCACTAGTCTGGACTGGTCGGGAAAAGGAAAGGGTGGGATTGTCTTTATTTACAGGGACATTTTAAAGGGCATGTTCTCCCCCTCCAGATCGAGGATTGGGAAAGTCTCCTTTTTACTCTAAAACTCAGTCCTGCTTTTACAATTTTTGGTATTCTATTGTACAGACCACTGGGCCTGTATGCCCATTTTCTGCAGGCTTTTCCTTATGTGGTTGTGGGTTTTATCTGTACATACGGCTAATTTCACTGTACTTGGTAATTTTAACCTAAATCTGGATGATTCCGATAATACTGCTTCTAAGAACCTGCAACAAGATTTTGCCTCGCTGCAATTGCTGCAATTAGTAGTAGGGCCCACTCATGGAAAAGCCACACCATCGACTTAGGAGCTTATTTACAAGCCCCTTGCTGCACATTTCCGCTGCGGGAATGCCATTTTTCTGATGCTCGGGAGGTGTAGTGTGCAGACCCGTATCTGCGAGGCCAGAAAAAACACTTTGCGTGGCTTTTTATGGCCTTGTATAGAGTAAGGCAAAACAGCGCAAGTTGCTGCCTTGTCTTACTCTGCGTCAAAAAGACGTTCCATGGGCATTGCCATGGGTGTTCCCACGCAACACCCAAGGATTTTGAAGCTGACCCACATTTACAATATCATGTAAGCCTGGGGCAGCACCTAAGCCATGCGCCTCTGTAAAGCAGGCTGTTTACATCCCTCCTTGTTTTTTCTCCTACCATATGTACTGCACTCTGCAGCACACATAGAACGAGGAAAATGCCTCTTGTGATTGTTTTTGTGCAGGAAGGTGCTTTTCCGGCACAAAAACAATCATGCCACCAACACAAACACCCTCGCACCATAAGCGTGCCTGTGTTGGGGCTTGGCTGCAAATTGTGCATTGAAGTTGACGTAGAGTAAACCAAGAAAAAATACTTGCTGTGCTGCCCTATGCAAACTCTTTGTAAATAAGCCTTAGTATTTAGTAATACTACTAATCTTCAGGTACTGAGCCTTATCCCTTTAACATTATGAGACCATTTTTGCTTTCACTTGTTTTATCTGTCCCCTCTTCCCCCACTGTCGTACCTCCGGTCAGACGGTTGGAACAACGCTGGTCTAAGTTAAATTTGGAGGACTGGTCAGTTACATCTGCAGACAATGAGATCTATTTGACATATAATATCCTGCAGTTTCAATCAATGGATTACCAATTCAGTGGACATGGTTTTACCTGCAAGGCGGCTCAGGACTAACTAGTGGGAAAAGAAATCCTCATGGTTTAATGCCATCCTACTTGTTTTGAAAAAGGACTGTAAACGCCTGAAAAGATGTTGTAGAAAGTCCTACGAGGAAGTTAGCAAAGCTAAGTAAAGGGGTGCAATTAGGCACTATCAAACATAGGTTAAAGTTTCTCAATCTGCTTAATTTTCCAACAAAATTGAGCAATCTGCCAACTCCTTCAAGGAGATCTTCTGGATCCTTAAGGACATCACAGAGCCCAAGTCTGTCCTAGAAGACTCAGTTGAGCGCAGCAATGACCTGGCTCTCTTCCTCCATAGAGAGATATTGGACATCTATTATTCTTTTTCTGATGGTTCAGTCAGTAAGGAGCCATCTAGCAGTGAGCCCCATCCAGCGCAGTTTGAAGGAATTCCGTCGGCCTAACCAGGCCTCATCATAAGCCTTCTCCTAGACCTCCTAAAGGCAGTAAAGTCAGGGTCCCGCCTGGACCTTGGCGCCCCACCCCCATATCCTGCATCAAGGCTTCAAGAACATTGCTCTCTCTCTGGTGGATTTGCTGAATCTCTCCATTACTAGTGGGCAAGTACCCCCACAATGGAAGTATGTGATGGTTAAACCCTTCTTTAAAACATCGGGGTTAGGTCCTCTTTGCTTGAGTAACTATAGGCCAACCTCTTTGTTGCCAAGTTCTTCGAAGCACCTAGAGAAGCATGTCAACAAGCATCTTTCTGCTTTCCTTGAGTCCAAGGAAATCCTCCAACCCACACAAATGAGATTTAGGTCACACATTGAAGAGAAACAGACTTGCTGGCTGTGGTCGAGGAACCCAGATCCTTGCTGGACAAAGGAGGGTCAGCAGTAATTATCCTATTACACCTGCGCGTGGCCTTCAACATGGTAAATTAAGCCACACTTATAAACAGGATATCAAAAGTGGGTGTCGTCTGCCGTACCTTGAGATGGCGCTTCTCCTTCTTGAAGAATAGAACATTCCAGGTGCTTGACCATTCCAGGTAGTCTCACAATTTCCCCTGAGCTGTGGGGTGCCGCAGGGTCTTCCCTAAGCCATACTCTTTTTAATCTTTATATGTACCCTCTGGCTGAAATTGTTCACTCTTTTGGGTTGTCACTGGTTTTCAATGCCAATGACATCCGGTTGGTGATATCCATTTCCCCTGTTCCCAGCTCTATTCACCGCAGTCTGGCCCCCTGTCTTCACAAGGGGCCCAGTTGGATTGACAACTGCAAACTGAAGTTCAATGAAGACAAGACTGAGGTTAAGCTACTGGGCAAATACCTCAGTATGAAAGTTCAAACTTCTGCACCTGATTGTCTGAAAAGACTCTCCAGCCCTAAAGTGGTGATAAAGAGCCTTGGAATTTGGCTAGACTCCAATCTTACTATGGAGCACAAAGCTAAAAAAAAATTGTGGCCAATTGGATTGGTGTTCTGAGACTGCTAAGAAAGGTCCTAAATCTTCTCCCTTTCTTAGCCAGACTAATTGCCCAGGCTCTCATTATATCCAGCTTTGATTATGGCAATGTTCTGTAATTTGGGTCAACTCCATATATAACAAAAGGTTACAAATAACACAGAATGATGCTGCATAGCTACTGATGAATCTCCTCAGAGATCAAACCACAACAATGTCCTTTAACCCCTTGCATGCTCATGACGGAACGGTTCCGTCATGAGCTATGGTTGAGCTGTGCTCATGACGGAACCGTTCCGTCATGACCACGCCCGTTTCTATTACGGCCCAGCACCGGCGGGGGAAACGCGGTCGCACGGAAAAGGTTAAGGATCTTCACTGGATCCCAGTGGAGCAGCAGGTTCAATTTAAGGCCTTATGCATCTTACATAGATCACTCTATAAGGGAGGTGCCGCTATGCTAAGATCGCTAGCTACTTTTTACTTTCCTGGAAGGTTACTTAGATCTTTCTCAGCTCACCTGCTACTGGTTCCCAAATTTAGCAGCTCTCGTTGGTGTGGCTTCTCTTTGTCTCATCAGGTTCCCAAACTTTGGAACACTCTCTCCCTCAAACTATGCCAGCTTTCTAATGAGATTTCTTTTCATAAGGCTTTGAAAACCTGACTTTACAGTAAGTAGCTTCTGCAGGTCAGCTGGTAGCAATGATGACTGTTGTAATGTTGAGAAGCCTTCAGGTAGCTATGCACTCTACAAGTATCACATCATAGGATAGAGCCTGTCCAAAATGGTCATCTTCTTGTCCTCTTTCTAAAACCAGCAAGTACTGAAGTCTCAGATGCTAGGGGTGCTCATTATATCCCAGTAAAGTGCCCTGAGGGGACAACATGGTCACTAGCCGATGGGCGAGTACGTCCCCTCCTATCTGGTGACAGAGTTTGGTGATGTGTGGCATCTGGCTGTCCCAGGATGCAACTTGCATGCCACAAACAACATAGTTAAAGTCTCCTTAAAGCATAGGTCTTCAAACTGTGGGGCGCGCCCCCCTGGTGGGACGCAGCATCCCCTCAGGGGGGGCGCGCACTTCACACCACCACTTCATCGTCCACTGTTGCCTTCAGGCGCCAGTTGTTTGTCTCAGCCTGGCCATAGCCAGAGTGGAGATGCAGGGGCGCTAGGAGGTGAAAAAACAACAAAGCCTCGTTAACACGTGAAAGGCCTTTTGGAGACCTGTGAAGTACTCGGCGGCCGGCAGCTCAGAAACTGTCTGTGTGTGTGCCACCGGCGAGGCGAAGCAGGTAAGAATCTTATGCTGAGCATAGCTTGACATCCATTATTGCCTGCATGTTGTATCTGAGATAAATCCACGAATGCCTGCATAGAAAACAAAAATACAGTGTGTGAAACTGCCCTTCACCCTCTTGTTCCGCACACCCGGGGCTTAATGTGCATTTGGAGGGAGTGTTTTTAGCGTGGAAGTGCATGTTAAGTAGCATGTGCATTGTATGTATGCCTAGTGACAGATAGCATTGGGAATTCTGCATTATTCTCAATTCTGCAGCTGCCAGCGAACCCTCTCATGTAATGCCACATCATTATTTTAAGATTGAGTGTGTTTCAGGCATTCCCAATTTGTTGTCCAGGTGTGTAAACCTCTCTCGCTCACCCAGGTGCAGTTTTCACAGGTATGGCAGTATAAAAGATATGTGGTTGCGTGAGGGGAGATGCATGAACAAAACCAAGCTATAAGTGTTATCTCTGTCGCACTGCTTCTGGTATCCTCTTTTTTTTTTTTATTTATCTTGGAGTTCATGGTGCAATGCAAGAATACATAATTAACCACAAGCAAGGTATAAGAACATCTGATACAATTACATGATCACTCAAAAATAAGCAGCTAAAAACAAAAAACACATTATTTGATTTGACGTGGGGATCAATAAATATAACAATACAGTACATTTCAAGTTCTTATTCTGTCCTCCAGCCATTTCTTAACCGGGGCCCATAATCGTCTTCCCATCTCTCATTTTTTAACACCTTTAAATTCATAAAGACAAGACTCAATGTTATAAATACCCAAAAATCTGGAGACCCACATCTGAAAAGAGGGGGCTGTAACGTCCTTCCATCCGGCCGAGATTAAAATTCTAAGCACAGCGACCGACATAAAAACCAAAGCAGCCTCATCCTCTGTTAAAACCAGTTTAGAATCTGAGCCAAATAACATCAGTGTTGGGGATAGGTCGATCTTATGACCTAGCAGCCCCTCCCAAAATGTTGTTATTCCATCCAGGACAGGGGCCAATTGCTCACAAGTAAAAAACATATGTAATAAGTCTGCTTGGCCCTTTATTGCATCTCGGGCAGCAATCATCATTCCTAACACCCCAGGCAAATAGTTTGGCCGGTGTATAATACAGATTAAAAACTGTTTTAAAATGTTGTGCCCGTAAGATGGACGCCCGAAAGATCTTTTTATTTAACCATAATGCTAGGTCCAAATCTACATCCGGGTTTCCCAGTTTGACAGCCCAGTCACTTTCTACTTTTCCTACATCATCCTGTAATCTGGACGCCAGCATATTATAAACCTCTTTTATCTTCCTACATCCTCTTCCAACTCCCTTAACCACAGGGAAGTCTACCAGGGGGTTAAGTTTTGGCCTGAAAGCCTGTATGATACCAGAGATTTGGCCATATATAAGCCACTGATTTACAGGGAGGCCATATCTTCTTTGCATATCCTCAAACCCACTTATCTTGTCTCCTACCATTAGGTCTCCAATAGTCTTAACCCCTAAGCCCTTCCAAATTTGTAGGTTCCCATCATTACTTAACTGAGGAAAAAGACTCGAATTTTCCAAAAGAAGAGAAGGGTTAATTTTTGGGACATGAAAGAATTTTAAGATTGATTTCCATACTTGCCATGGCCCCAGTAGAGTCTTGAATCGTGCCTTCCTGTAGAACCTAAATTCCAGTTCTGTCAGCAATAGGCCCGTTGCTTTCCCCCCGATCGGCAATTTGAAGATTGGAGGGGGACCCTGACTGTCTACAATAGTCGCGCCAGTGTCACATTGAAACAGAATTGACATCTGGATCAGGAGACAAGACCAGTGGTACAGTCTCAGGTTCGGGAGTGCCATCCCACCCCTTTCCCACGGAAGGGACATAAGGGTCGTTGATCGTCTATCCTTGCCATACTGCCATATGAACCTAATAAAGGCAGACTCTAATTTCTTCAGAAATTTCTCCTCAATATATAGAGGAATGGCTCTAAATAGATACAACACCCTCGGAAACATCACCATTTTTAAGATATTTACCCTCCCAACCAGAGAAAGATGAAGAACATCCATCCTTTTCAGTTCTATCTCTATGGATTTAATAAGGGGGGGGGTAGTTGTCTTCCACTATCTTACCCACTAAAGCATTCATCTTTACCCTTAAATAAATAGCAGAATCAACATACCTTAAATCGGGTCTTGGTATATTCCTGGAGCAGATTATCTGGGTTTTGGATTCATTCAAAAGATATCCAGACCTTGACCGAAAACTTTAGCCATCTGTACCAATTCCGGGAGAGCCTGCTGCGGGTTTGTTGTGATAACCGCCAAGTCATCAGCGTAGGCTAAGATCTTATTTTCGTAGCCATTATAGATCACTGGAGATATTCTAGGCCACTGTAAAATTTTCTGGATAAGAGGGTCAATATACAGAGCGAATAGTATGGGGGAGCAGGGGCAGCCCTGCCGTGTCCCTCTACTTATCTTAAACTTATCTGATTTCTCCCCCATAACCGTAATTGTTGCCACTGGATCTGTATACATAGCTTTGATAGCCCTGATGACATTTGGACCAAAGCCTCTCCCGGCCAAAATGCTCCATAGGAAGCTCCACCCCACCCGATCAAAAGCTTTTTCTGCAACGAACCGGATCATGGCCATCTCTCCCCCCACGGCTTCCTGGGCATCAAACAAAGTTATCGGCATACAGGTATGATCTGTCGTACCACGCCGGGAACAAAACCATGTTGCCATGGAGAGACGAGACCGCCTATGATCCTGCCCAACCTCTTCGCCCAGATCTTTGCGTATAGTCTAGTATCGGCGTTTATTAAGGATATAGGCCGATATGACCCCGGTTTCTCAGCTGGTTTACCTTTCTTATGAAAGACTATAACATTAGTTTGTTTCCACGAGTCCGGGACCACCCCCAAATACAGTATCCCGTTAAATAGATCTACTAAAAGAGGAGCGATCTCTTTTTCCATAGCTTTATATACCCCCAAGGGGAGACCATCAGGGCCAGATGCTTTCCCTGGCGCTAACTCTCGCAGGGCAGATAAAACTTCATCAAACGTTATATCCTTATCAAGGGCTGTTCTTGTTGAATCATCCAAACAAGGTCCATTGTCAATACATCCCTCCTCCTGATCATTATTGAAGGAGTCCTCTTCATATAATTTCTGATAGTATTTTTTAAACACCAACAGAATATCCTTTATCTCTGTATATGTTATCCCTTCCTCTTCTATATACACAATCACATTCTTTGATCTTTCCTGTCTATTCCGAAGAGCAAGTGCTCTACCAGCTTGCTCTCCCGTTTCGTACCTCTTTTCCCTTGAAGATTGATACTCCCCGATTGCTTTCTGTGTAACCTCCTTCTGCAATGCCGCTTTTACTGCCAGCAGAACACCCTGACTCGCCTCACTATTACTACCTGAAGCAATATCTTTTATATGTTGTTCTTCCGCCTTAACCAATTTATCCATTAATTTCTCTACTTCGCTCCTATCTTCTCTTCTAAGCCTGGCGGCACAGCTGATTGTTTCTCCTCTCAGCGCAGCTTTGAAAGCCTCCCAGACCACGTTCCGAGATGTGCTGTATCTATTTGCCGCAAAAAATTCACCAGCCCATATATTCAGATGGTCAACAAATCTGCTATCTGCCAAAAGCCTTCTTTCAAAAGTCCAGTTTGTCTTAGACCGTTCTAACCCTCCCGTAGCATAGTTTAGCAACAGAGGGTTATGATCTGAAATAACCCTTGGGAGTCTACATATCTTAACTTTTTCAGTTTCTAAAACAGAGACAAAAAAGTAATCCAATCTTGAGTATCTCTGGGCTGGATTAGAAAAATAAGTATAGCCTGCATTTAGTTTTTTTTTTAGCTCTCCATAGATCTTGAAGCCCATGAGAAACTAACATAGCTTGTACCACCTTAAAACCTCTGGGTTTTCTCCCCTGATACGATATGCCCATCCCCCATTCAGATGAGATATTTAAATCTCCTGTGAAAACCAAAGGAGTGGGCCAATTTGCAAGCTCTGTTTCTAGAAAATCATACATTTCAGAATCGTCCTCATTGGAGCCATATTCCATTTCGATAATCACCCATCTTCCATTGCTATCTACTTTCACTTTCCTTGCTTTCCCTAGACTTTTCCTTCCTAGAATGGCGACCCCCCTAATAGTTGATGTTTGAGTTGTACAGGCCAATAATTCAAATCCATTTATGGAGAGCAAATTTCTCTTAGACCAAGGGAGGTGGGTCTCTTGTAAACAGAGAAGATCTATTCTATTATATTTTACCACGTATGCTAATTTCTGTCATTTCCTCCAATCGTTTAAACCCCCCACATTCATTGTACAAATATTAATGCATGCCATCAAATTGAGTGTAACAACCTATATCGAAAATCCTTTCAGAAAACGTTTTCCTTGCTGGCATCCTTTGACCATTACCGATTCTGCACCATTCCCTCCTTTTTCCATTTTTTGCCTTATTCTTACCCACCCTTTCCCCTCCCTTTCCCTCTCCCCCCTCTCCCCCTCCCTCTCGCGCCTCCCTCTCCCCTCCAATCCGTGAGGCATCCTGGGACCAAAGGGCCCCAGGGGTGGGCGACCGAGTGATCCGAGCATCACCGCTTGCTCGATCGCCTGAGATATCAAAAAGTCTTTAACCATATAACAGTTTGGCTGGTTAACTTTCCCCCTCCTATTTTCATAGTTCAGGGAGTTCATGCAGGTAAGATTCTGCTTGAATCTCACTTATAAAGTTCCTTGATGTAGAGTACTCTTAAACGTGCTGGATTTAGGAGATAGACAGTTGCTCCCATCTTCTCAAATGGGGCAAAGAGTTGTCTCAGCCTCCATCGGCGTTCAACCGTTGCGTGGGCAAAATCCGGGCGGACAAAGAACTTATTTCCTTGATATTCTTTTCTGCTGGTTGGTCTAGCCAGGTTGTAAATTGCTTCTCGTAGAAGAAAGTTTCCGAAGCAGACCAGAATAGCTCTTGGGTACTGATTTTCTTTTATAGGTCTCTTAGGGGGTGTCAGAGGGAAGCGATGAGCACGATGAACTTCTCGTTCCAATTCCCATTTTGAAAGTTCGGGCATGGAAGACTTCAAAAGGTTG
The DNA here is from genome assembly GCF_964261635.1 of Lissotriton helveticus. NCBI lineage: Eukaryota > Metazoa > Chordata > Amphibia > Caudata > Salamandridae > Lissotriton > Lissotriton helveticus. Next base: position 1,467,812,556 of record NC_136059.1, read on the forward strand.
ACAATATATCCCTTGGCATCACTTCCCTCTGCCCCTTCTGCAATTCCCAAGAAGCGGAGGTTATTTCGTCTTCCCCGATTCTCAAGGTCCTCCATCTTTGTCATTAGGTCTTCGATAATAGCAATTTGAGACTTTTCTCTACCTTGAAGTTTGATGACATCTGCTTCTAGATTTTCTGTGCGGGTCTCCATCAAGACCATTCTATCCACTATCTCCGTACAGGTATTATCTACCTTCTGGACAGCGCATTGGAGTTGTTGAATCGCGTCGTGATTCCTTTGACTATCGGTTTTAACATCCGAATGAAAATCCTTTATGGTCCTCAGAACCTCACTCAATGATGGTTCTGCAGAACCTCCTAGTTTGTCAGTATCATAAAGTTGTTGTTTTCCCTTGCTCTTTTCAGCTGCCCCATTTTTAGGATTTTTCTGTTCTGTGTCTCTTTTAAATGTAGGGGTCAAACTTTTCCGGAGGAGTCTAGATTTTTTCTTTGCTTGGTCCTGGTTGCTCCCCTGATCCGTTGTTTCGTCAACTAATGGATTGTGAGATTTTCTACATTTGGATTTCTTCTTCTCCATTTTTTTTTAGATGCCGAGTCTCGACCCGGTTCATTATTGTTCTTTACATCGGTTGCTTCCAAATTGGCGGTTGGTGAGTTTTCGTCCTCGCTAACCGCACTTGTGCCTCCAATCTCACTTTCAATTTCGCTAGAAATTGAAATGCCAGTTTCATAAATTTCAGAATTAGATTCCTCTGACGAATCTTCGCCTCCAGCTTCTAATACTTTATTTCCAGCTTTGATTTGTCCATTAGTGTGCACATAGTCCCGTTCTTGATCAGTTGGCTCTGTAGCCATTTCCGCCATTTCTGCACCTGTGCTAGTTAAATTTGGATTTATTCCATCACTAGGAATCTTATTCTTCATTAAGTCTTTTAGCTTTCCAATATTGTTAATAATACTGCTACTATCGTCTCCCTTATCGCCTTCCTTCAGGGATTCCTTTGAGAGCGTTATAAATATGTTAGAAATCCTTGGTTGTGTTTCATCACACAAACCCGTTAGCTTTGCTGCGGCCTTCAAGCTTTTAATAGTTTGCACTCTTTTAGCTTTTCTGAGCAGAAGTTCCATCTTTTCATCAGCTTGGTCTTCGGGGTTACATTCATTTAGTTGCTCATTTAGCTGCTCTTGTTTCTTCTGTTTTCCCCTTTCACCATCTTTCTCCTTCCCCTTCTCCTTCTCGGCATTTTTCAGGGCATTTTTGCTTTGACTTTTACTTTTCTCCAAGTTGTTTTTATGTTTTACTTTGCAGGTAGTAGTACCCTCCATACCTTCCTTTTCATTTTTGGCCTCCTTAACTTCTTGTGCCCTCAATCCTCTAGTTTCTGGTCTTCTAATGGAGCCATTATTCTTTTGTTGGTAACTTATCGGTTGTTTTAGGCCACTTTCATGATCCACTGTCACCGCATTTTTTGCTGCTATTTTGGTCGCCTCATTTCCCTCATTTACCTCGATCATTTCATTAGCTCCATCCTCTGAAAGCACCTTGCTCGCAGATTTGCTCGAGCTTGTTTCAGACATTTTCTGTACTATCTGCACTATTTGTGCTTGAGTTTGAGTCTGTGGTGCTGTTGCCGCCGTAGAAGCTACAACAAAATCCTTGAGGTTGAGAAAGCCTGAATAAGTATAATCCCACTTTTGTATTCCCTTAAAGATAAGCTTTATCGTGATCCTGTGTGGGTTTACTCTCTGCTCAGGCTGTATTATCTTTTGCAGCAGTCTATGCTTATTTTGTTTATTTTTATATATTTTTATGTGTGGATTCTCCTTGTGCCTGCTGCCTCTCCCAGATCTCCTTGAGACGATAATAATTTGCAGGGTGCACATGTAGAAAATCAGTTTTTTTTTTTTCCCCTCTCAGGAAGGAAAAGGTGCCTTACTCCACAACCCCCTGTGAGATAGAAAGTTTTTAGGCAGATTATTGACATTCCCTGGGCCCTGAGTGCAGGGGCGTGGTTATCCCCCTATCAGCAGCCGACAGGCAGTGCTCTGATGAAGCCTCGCATGTTTTTCACAGGGCTGCCGTCTAAATGAAGGGACAGCAGGCACAGCGCAGCGTGGATAGAAGTCAGAAGCCAGGAACGGTCGGAGTGGTTCAACAGTCCCTCCGTATCTCACAGCGGGCACAGAGGGCACGAGGTCCGAGGGTCCAAGGGTCCAGGAGACCAAAACAACAGGGGGAAGAGAGAGAGAAAACAGGAGGAACCGTCAGCACTTTCAGGCACCTCGCTCCTTGCAGATCTGCACACCGCAACACGAAATCCACTCGGTGCACACAGCTTTCAGGTCCGATGCGGCGTCTGACCCCCAGCTGCTCAGCTATCACCACAGTGCTCCGGCGATCCACCTCTCACCCACGGCGCCGCCGGGTCTCCACCGGGTCTCCAGTAAGATTTCCTCCCCCCCCGCTAGTTGTTCTGGTGATATTCGGGGGTATTACTCAGCTCTCCTACATCAAGCAGAAGCCATCAGCCATCTAAAATTGCTCAGGTCCTCAGAGCAAGATCAATGCGACTTCTCACTCTGACGCCATCTTGCCTCGGTCTCCCAGCTTACCCAGTGCTTCTGGTATCCTCATTGTGCTGTAAACTTCACTAAATCGTATGTCACACATCAGTGGGGTACATAAGAGGCGAGCAATCCCCTCTGTCGCACATTGCTGCTTCCGACTTCCCAACCTTTGCTAGAGTGAGGTTTGTTGAGGAATTGCTGAGTTCATGTACAGTTTTTCATGTATTTTTCATTTTTTAACTCTTTTTCCGTCTTCCAAATTTCAATTATTCATTCATAATTCCACATGCCGGTTTGCATTTTATTTTCCCACTCTGAAAAAGAGCCCTTTGATTCTTCTCCCCTCTTCCAAAGTTGCAGTACTGTTGGTTAGGCAGGTGGGCAGTTGCTTTGTAGTCCAGGCACCGCAAGCTGTCCAACCTATCGCAGTGGTCATCCCCAATTGTGCAGCATGCGAGATCCTACCAAAGGTTGTCAAATGCTCATCGAGGCACTATGTTGCTGCAAATTGTTTACCCAGTGCGGTGGCAGGGTTGTTATTGTGAGTGGGATGAGATGGAGGGAGGTCTGGCACCTGTGCGATGAGACATGCCTAGGTTGGCCTCCCCGCTCCGGGCATTTTGGTAGCGATGTTCCCTCAGCTTCATTTGGCAGTGGGTGGTGTGTCGCTGGTTTGATGTGGAGTGTGTGTTGATCACAGATCTGTTCTGCCACTTGTGAACCCTGAGTATCGGGCAGCCAGGCTATTGTGTCCTGTCCCCTGGTCATGCCGAGTGGGAGTTTACTGACCAGGTGTTGCCAAAGTAGGAGGAAACCATGAAAGCGTAGTTGTGTTAGCAAAAAGGGAATTTCTTCCTGCCTAATAGCTTTACACCCATCATGTGTCAGATAGTAATCTGAAAGTATTGCAGTGCATTTGGCTCTCAAACGGTGGTTGTATGTGTACTGTCAACTAGACTCTGTAACACTGTTATGGGAGCTCTACTTGCACTGCATCCATCACCCTCAATTAGTATGCACTCATTCGCAGTGCAGGCCACAGTGTCTTGAAAGCATTAAGACTTCTTCGCTAATCCATATCAACGGTCCCTCTGGTGTGATCCAATAGTGATTCTGTTAGCCAGCGTTGGACAGACAAGGGATTGCATTGAATAAACATGGCTCAGCAGTTCAACTGGGCATGGGAGGGTCTCTATTTAAAATGTACCAAAATACAGAAATAACCCCAAGGTGTGGGTGGCTCTGTATGTGTGTGTGTGTGGGCGGCTTTGTGTGTGTGGCTCTGTGTGTGGGTGCAAATGCAATAGGTCTCGCATTTGCGAGAGATTAAGCTATTGGCAGAGTAAATGACAATGCCATTTATTTATATGTTTTAAAAACAAAAACATAAATAAAAATAATGTCATGAGCAATGCCAATAGCTCTAACTTTAACAATGCCGAGACCATTACATTGTAAATGCTTGTTCTGATATCTTGTTTAGGGGTAAGGATGTGGCGCAACAGCCAGTGCGGATAACTGTAGAGCTGGGGAACCAGGTTCAATTCTTGGTGTCTGCTCAAAATCCTGTGATTCTGGGCAAATCACTTAATCTCCCTGTGCTTACAAAAATGAATGTGTGCTTGTGTAATGTAAAAGATGCTCCTGTAGGCACTCTAATACCTTTGGGTCATGTTCGCACTATATAAAACTTAAAAAAATATATTACAACACTTTGTGATCACTGCCATTTCCAGATACTGCTCAAGACTGGAAGTGGAGCACAACCAAAGGATGGCAGAAGCAAGATTCCATCCACACATTGACTGTCTCTGTGGAGAAAAACAGCCACACCCCACACCTGTGTTTTGGGAGTTTTTTTGCTAATCTATCCTACATTTTATGTGTTATGTGAAAAATAAAGCACCAGTGTAAATTTTTGTGCTAATTTTTTCTTGGAGACTTTTCATTTGAACTTTAGAATAAGCACAAGCACTGAAAAAAACTTCTGTTTACTAAACACTCTTAATGTATTTAATATTATTTGCCCTATACGACCTGAGCTCTGCAGGAGGGAAGGGCCATCAATGATGCAGAGTACCAGCTTCCAGAACTTTTTTGTCAGGTGGTGGTGATTGTGGGGGGGGCTCGACGAGTAAAATGTTTTAGATGGGGGGGCTCAGCCGACAAAAGTTTGAAGACCTCTGCCTTAAAGTGTAAAGACCTTAGTAACCCACTCCCAGGGGTGTGGTTACCATGGGCTGCACACCCACTGAAAACTGGTTCTGCAACCAGCATTCCCTTCCTTGGCTCTACCTTGTCTAGGGCAAACAAAAGACTTCCTGCGCTGGAGTGTTGTTGCAGTGACCCTTCAATGACAGCATCACCCTTTGATGCTTGCCTTTCTAGCTAACGGCCCTTGCAGCCCATCCTGTGAGAGGGGGGTCACACCTACAGTGTGTCAATAGGCTTTGTTTCTGGCCCAGAAGTTGTTCATACGTCTCTGCTGGTGTAAAGAATCCTGTTACAGTGTCTCTGCAAGGTCACGGAACCAGCTGCGTCCAAGAGTGGCGCTTTCACAAAAGTGGCCAGAATTACATTTGACATAAATGCTGACGGCACAATAAAGCCACATTTGATTTTCCCTCTAATTCTCTGTCAGGAGTTACGCATGTTAGAATTACAACAGCTAACCCTGCAATTGCCTTATAAAGCTACTTAACAGTCCCCAGCAACTACCAACACTTTAGGGTTTTGCTGTACAGACATATCAAAAATATATGTCTGTCTAACAATATAAAGCTCCTTGCTTTAGGGCTCCATAGGCCTGTCTTAGAGGAGACATATATATATTAAAATGATTTGTGGAATTTGACGATAATGGTAATGGTAAAGTTGTGCTTTAACTTTGTCACTCACAGAGTGGTACAACCAGTGCTGCAGCTCTTGTATGGACAGCCAGCCTTATATGCCCTGTGTACCTGGGTACCATATATTAGGGACTTGTAAGTAAGTCAACACATGATAATTGAGGACATCCAAGTAAATACACTATTTTGAATAGGAAAGAACACTGTCACTGAGGTCTGGACAGCAGTCCTCCGTGCACTCTCAAAGTTGAAAACCAGCATATAGTAGTCAAAAATGGGGCAAAAGGTTGGGTACAACATGCAATATGCCTGTTTTCTCACAAGACCCAAGGCAGAACACCCAAGAAAGTGAGTACTTAGATCCCATTCTGGGCAAGTAAGAACCAAAAATAACTTAAAGCTTGTTTGTCCTAAAGCAAACGCTGAAAAAGCAAATAGACCATAGACAATGGAACAAGGCAGATCTTCATTGTGCAAAACGACAGCGGGAACTATCACTCAATCAATCAATCATATCATTTGTAAAGTGCACTACTTACACATGAGGGTCTGAAGGCACTGGGGGCTGGGAGCCGCTGCTACTGCTCGAAAAGCTAGGTCTTAAGGAGTCTTCTGAAGGTCAGCAGGTCTTGGGTCTGCCGTAGGTGGATGGGGAGGATGTTCCAGGTCTTGGCGGTGAGGTGGGAGAACGATCTGTCACTAGAAGTTGTTCTTCGGATGCAGGGGACTGGGGCGAGGGCGAGGTCGGCAGAGCAGAGCTGGCGGGTTGGGGTATAGAAGCTGAGTCATCTGTTGAGGTATGCAGGTCCGGTGTTGTGGAGTGCCTTGTGTGCGTGGGTGAGGAGTTTGAAGGTTATCCTCTTGTTGACGGGGAGCCAGTGCAGGTCTCTCAGGTGGATGTGATGTGGCTGCGGTGAGGGATGTCGAGGATCAGGCTTGCAGAGGCGTTCTGGATGCGCTGAAGCCGTCTCTGGAGTTTGGCCGATGCTCCTGCTTAGAGAGTGTTTCCATAGTCCAACCTGCTGCTGACGAGGACCTGGGTGACCGTTCTCCTCGTTTCAGTGGGGATCCACTTGTAGATCTTGCAGAGCATGCGGAGGGTGTTGAAGCAGGAGGAGGAGACGGCGTTGACCTGCTTAGCCATGGAGAGGGTGGAGTCGAGGATCACCCCTAGGTTGCGTGCGTGGTCAGTGGGTGCAGGGGAGGATTGGTTATGTGTAGGAAGGTGTCCCTTCCTGTACATAAACAAACCTTTAAAAAAATGCAATTTTGTAACTTTAATATGTGGTGTATGAAGCAGCACACATGAAAGTAATAAAATGGCATGTTAGGAGTGTTTATGTCCATGAAGGGACACCTTCCTACACATAACCAATCCTCCCCTGCACCCTCACACCCTTGCACTCTGGTGCAAGGGTGCCTGTGTTGGCGCTAAGTTGTTAAACTTAGAGCCATCGCAGAGGGAAACGCAAGGCTGCACCACATTCTTGTAAATATGGTGCAGCCTTGCGTTTTCAAAGTTGCGGAGAGAGGCGTTAAACCCAGGAGGCTAACGACATGCTCCACCACTTCATTGTACAAATTCCCCTAAATCCGCCCAAACTAACTGGCTCAGTTCAATTGTCTCAATGGCAAAAAAAATGAACCGAAGTTGTTAAAATCATTTCCCATGATTCAGAGTTTTGGGGCCCGATGTAGGTAATCCCAGATTACCGATTATTAAATACCGAATCATACCGATTCGGTATTTAAGAACTGGCAATCGGGATGTAGGTAATTTTACTGAATTAATTACCGAATCGGTATGATTCGGTAATTAATGAATCGGTATTTACCGATTCTGTAATTGCCATTGATTCCTATGGGCCTCGAGGCCCATAGGAATCAATGTCAATTATCGAATCGGTAAATACCGATTCGGTAAAATTACCGATTTTGCAGGGGGACAGGGTGTCACTTTGACACCCTGTTGAACCCCTGATTCTGGCTTGTGTGCCATGTGGCACACATACATGCCCTTAGGGCATGTATGTGTGCCATATGGCACAGGTGTACATGCAAAGATGTGCATGTACACAGGAATCCGTTATTTACCATGACATAGTATGTCATGGTAAATAACGAATTCTTAAGGGCCGGTGGCACTGTTTTCAGTGCCACCTACATCAAAAACTTGAGATTCGGTAAATTTACCGATTCGGTAATTTACAGAATCGGTAAATATACCAATTTTGTAAATATACCGAATCGGTAAATTTAAGGCCCCCTACATCTCAATCACCAAATACCGGTCGGTATTGGCCGAAATCGGCTGTTACTGACCTGTGTTTGGTGACCTACATCTGGCCCTTAATGCTTTCCGAGTACGAGCAGACTTTGTACTCATTTATTTGTTTATTTACATTTTTTATACAGCGCAACACTCATCCTGTGTGAAATTATGATAAAATGCCAGTTTGAGAATAAATATGCTTCTCTCAGTGTCTTGCATTAAAGTTTGGTTCACAGCATGCCAAGCACAACCACCTGCAACATACTAATACACCAAGGGCTAGATGTAGGTAAAAAGGTTTTACCGATTCTAAAATACCGAATTTTACCGATTCGGTATTTTAGAATTGGTAAAACCTATGTAGGTAATTATTCGGTATTTTTTACCGAATCGTTAGGATTCGGTAATTACCGAATCGGTATTTACGGATTCGGTAATTGCCATTCATTCCTATGGGCCTGGAGGCCCATAGGAATGAATGTCAATTACCGAATCTGTAAATACCGACTCGGTAAAATTATGAAATAGTCAAGGGTGGCAGGGTGTCACTTTGACACCCTGTTGCACCCCTGATTAGTGCTTGAGTGCCATGTGGCACACATACATGCCCCTAAGGGCATGTATGTGTGCCACATGGCACAGGTGTAAATGCACATATTTGCATTTACATAGGAATTCGTTATTTACCACCAACTAATAGTTGGTGGTAAATAATGAATCCTTAAAGCCCTGTAGCACTGTTTACAGTGCTACCTACATTTCAAAATACAGATTCAGTAATTTTACCGAATCGGTGATTTTACCGATTCAGTAAAATTACCGATTCGGTAAAATTACCGAATTAGTATTTTTTCATGCCCTACATCACAGTATCCAAATACCAGTCGGTAACGGCCGAAAATCGGTATTTTCGGCAGTTACCGACCGGTATTGGGATACCTACATCCGGCCCTTAATTTTATTATAGTCACTCCAGTGGGCAGTAACTTGGTAAGCATAACAAATGTCTTCGATAGATGGATGCTGTGTTCTATGACGAGATTTAATGACAGCGCACATTGTGGCACACAACTGATAGCCATCTCCAAAAGTATTGGAAACATTGGATATTTAAAAAGAGTCTGACAATGGCAAATGCAAAAGTAGTTATTACCATGATTTAGGAGAGGCGCAGCATGGGAGGGAAGTACCTATTTAAAAAATTACATCTGCATTGGAAGGATAAACAAGATAGTCAGACATAAAGCATTGCAGAAGATATGGTCTAGGTGAGGTGGAAGCACGGAATAGAGAGGAAAGCAGCACATCCTCAGAATGGCATCAAAACAGATAATACGGCTATCTCAGAAAACAGTACAATAGTAAACTCAAAGTTTGGGATACAATGCTACCTGCATAAGTCAGCAAAAGGCACCCGTAGCAAGACAGCACAGACATCCAAGAAACAAACGTTTAACTAGTGACACCGTTTCCATAAGTTTTATTTCATGTAATTAAGTTAAAAAAAAACCTTTGCAAGTGACACAACCCACCAAAATGCGCAGAAACCATACATGTACCAATCTGCGTTATGATTAGTATGCAGACACGTCAGCCATCTGCGTTAGAAGTGATATTTCCAATGACCCCTGGAGCTACATACCAACTGATACCTAGATCTAATCTTCGACCTCAAGCCGGGGCAGGGCTCAGCCTCTCGTACGCTTCAACCCCCGCTGCACCCCAGGATTCTGCATTCCCTTCTTTCGTGGACTGCCCGCCTTGCACCCACATTACACTGGCAGTTCTAGATGCCACTTGTTTACACCCTCTGTGCCAACGTTTTGTCCTCCTAACAGTATTTTTTCTTGAGGAAGATATTGTCCACTTTCAATTAACTGCGGGCAGGTTCCACCCCGACGCCCACATCACTCACTAGCTGTGCAGCTCCGCTGACACACCTCAGCATCCTGTGAGTTCACGCCGAGGGTCTCCCATCTGTGACGAGGAAACAAAACGAGTCTCGGCATCGGCTCAACATCCTGTAGTGTTGGGAAAAACACTTGGAATCCGGCCTAAAGAAACAAACGGTTGCAATTGTTCTGGCAGCTTCGAAAATGAAAGGACGCAAAGCACATTGAATGTAAACAAAGCATGTCATCGTGCCTCAAGTAGGACAAACTTAATGAAGAAAATAGTGCTTACAACACTAAAATAAAACGTGCCGTGTAAGAACTGAAGTAAAGGGGCCATTAGCCATGGGAGGTTACAAATGACGACTTGGCGGAACTAAGGAGAGACTAACAAGCCTATCGAAGAATCAGAAGACAGCATTTAGGAAGGACAAAGACACAAGCCAATGAAAAATAGGGGCAGGGGAGTGGGCGGGGCTTCACTACTGTACTCAACTACAACATATTGCCAGAGCAGGCTCAGGCTCGACCTAAAAAGAGGATCATCAATACACTTTTATTAAAATCTAAAATATAATCAAGTACAGTGGTAAACTACTTAAAGGATATTCTCAAGTATTATTTGGAGTTAGTTCCAACAGTGTTACTGTTGGGAATAAGTATGAAATTCACACCGAAATCTAGGGCTAACGAAACAGTAATAACGATTGTAACTAGTATCCTAAGAATTATCATTGCTGGACTTTGGATGGCAATGGACCTCACTGTATTTGAAATCTGGAAAAAGAAGTAGAAATGGTGGCCTTCATGAAAGGGAAATGACCTAATGTACACAATCAAGAGGAAAATAATTATGGAGGACATTAAAGAACTAGTAACGTGAAAATTAACTTAGTTTGTGCGCTACAGGCGTGGAACAACTCCATTTGTAATCAATAGCTACATCGCTATTATAATTATTACGTAATGCCTGACTTACTGGTAAGTAATAGTACAAGTGCCCAAGTGAAGGATACTGATTTGAACTTACTCCATGGCGGCCATTTGGAAGAGTTTATTTTGATCCCAATCACATCCTAGGATTACAAATGTTGCACATGGCCCTTATCAGTCTCCTGTGCTCCCTAAAGACAAAAAGCTGTGGTGGGGTATCAGGATTATTATTTTTTTTTTAAGTTGAAATGATTATTATAATGGTGAGCACTTCTGGCACACTGACTAGAGCCTCACTTTTCGTTACGGACGCATAGCCATTGTTCTAAAAAAATAGTGAATTTCAGCCTAAGCAGTGTTTTTTGTACGATTTCGATTTTTAGAAACATGTTTTTGCAGCAGGCCAAAAACACATTTCGTCTGTGAAGTGCAATACCGCATAAACCAGACCATGAAAATTGTGTTGCTGAACCTTCAAGCACACCTACTTCCCACACCTGTGTCCTTTACTGCAAACACGTCAAAGGCACTCTCAAGCAAAACTATGCATGATTAAAGAGCTTCAGTTATCAAGGGTGGTCTTGGAATTTGCCAAATCTCACCAGTGTTCGAACCAGGAGACGGATACAGGGCCGCCACCTTTTTGTGTATTGTCTGCAGAACCTTCTTATAATTATGTGACCCAGTGCCCAGCGGTGTCAGCATCACCTGGTTTAAATCTTAGTCACAGAATGACACAGTCTCAACCTCCTTCTGGTGCTTTCTGTGAGCTCGATCGGCTTTCTGTATCAGACACCCACAGCAGTAGCGGTCGGCAGTAGGAGTTACTGCAGGGCGGTGACGTGGGCAGGGGGAGGGGCAGGGTGGGGGGTAGTAATGTATGGATTACAGAGTTTTACAGGTAAGTAAACATTTAAATAAATAAAACGAATTTCGTTGCGCGTAACGAGCTGTAACTCCTACTGCCGACCGCTACTGACCCAGAGCCCCCACCTCATATAATTGGTGATTTTAAGCTATTAAACTGGATTTAATGTTTCCTTTGCTCAGTGCTGGGAAACCCTTTTTGGGTAGCTGTACGCTTTATAAGAATATATAATAATAATAATGGTTGATAGTCAGGATTTAGTGGTGGAAATGTATTTGACACTAATTCTGTGCGTATGCCATTGATGAAGCCATTTTCAACCGTACTGATACAGCGGTGCCAAGGTAAGACACCTGTCTGAGGAGTCAGCACCTTCCACATGGTAGAACAGATGGCTTGAGACACTCAGGTAAGTCCTATGTAAACGCATTATCAGTTCTTATGTGGGGCTGACCCTTATCAGAGAGACAAAGTCGGTCATAACTCTTAAGACATGGATGTCAGGGAAGACTCAAACACACACACAACTGACATTCTAGCAGGACTACTCGCCCATGCACAGACGCATGCTTGGGGTATTGCAGAGGCATAGACGCCATCTTGAAGGGATCACGTTGCTGTCAACAGGAACATAAATGAGGCCATTCTTACAGCCCTTGATCTGTCCCATTTCAGCCCCGCTGGGATACAAGTGCTGGTAGAATTTGAAAGAGTTACCAGTAGTTGCAGGTTAGACATTAGGATTTGGCTTCTCCCCACTGTACCGTGTAATAGTGAAGCCCATGTTTGATAACTAGACATTAGTAACTTGAAGATCTTACCTCCTCAGCATCATTGTGTATGTGAGGGATTTTAGCTTCAAATCGGTTCATAATTTGCAATTCTATTGTACGCCTAGACCCTTGTGTGGAAAATGGGGTTCTTTATTGTAAATTATTTGTAATATGCTGGTAGCAATGATTCATAACACAGTCACTTAGCTACCACTAACAATTTGGACCATGTCGTGATTCAAGAAAATTTGCAAAACTCTTCAGAATCATTACTTCAAGCTCTATAAACGTAAATGTCTTACCTGACGCGGTGGAGTCTCCATATCCCGTCTCTATGGAACGAAATACATATTAACATATGAATACATGTATTTGTGTTGTGGCCAGCGTAGCCCTACATATGTTAATATCCACTACATTATCTTTGTAAAGTCCATAGAGCATCAGAGTATATACAAAGTGTCTCTCTACTGCAGTGCTGACGGTTTAGATGTTAATGATGTGGTAGGCTGGGCACAACTTCCATACAGCCTTATAGCCTGCTGCTGAGGCTGTACCAGTTGTTAACCCCTTCAATGCGGATGACAAAGCCAGCTCGTCATGCGCGTTACCTGCGCTACGCGGATGACGAGCTGGCTTTGTCACAAACCGCGTTTTTTTTTTATTTCAGCGCACAGCGGGAAAACCCGCTAGCGCGCATGCGGTTAAAGGCCCTGAACCACAGTTTACGGGGAAGAGGGCCTTTTACAACTGGTACGGCCCAAGGCAGAAGGGCTCTAAGGCATTTAGAACATTCCACCCACTAAGGTTGGAATTTTCTAAACTAAAAAGGAGACACATGGAATGATAGAGCTCCGGGTTTATGCCAGCCATTATTAGCCCCCAGCTACTCCATTGTCTGCAATGGCGCTCTCAACATTCCAATGATCTAATCTGGACTATCTTTTAGCAGAGTTACGGTTCCAGACTGGAACATGAACTGTAACTCTGCTAAAAGATAGTCACTGACACAACTGGCACACAGGTTTTATGTTTAACAAACAAATCTTTACTGAGCAAACAGAGAAAAGAAGGCAAGAACAGAAGTGCATCTTGTAAGGTGTAGTGTGAGTAAAAATATATAAATATAACCGGTATCCTTCGGGTCGTGAAGGTCAGCTCAGTGGAGCAGTAGTTCACAATCTTTGCAGGTTTTAAGTAGCTGTATTTTTGGATGCATTATTTTTCATTGCGTATTATTATTTTAGTTCCGTTTCCTCTCCTTTTGCCTGCTTCTGCAGACTTGGAGCTAGTCTGGCCCCCTTAAGTTCACCTCAGCTTCCGTCCTTTGTGTTTGGTTGGAGCTGCAGGCTCGCCAAAGTTATGTAGCAATGTTTCAAGAAGTACGCCTTACATGATACATTCATAACTGCTAAACTGCATCATCTATTTCCGCTTCCTGTCCTCATAGAAAGAGTGCCGCCTCATTGCAGTAATCGCAATTCACCCCATTGCAGCATTTCAGAGTGAGTACGTGTACGGAAGTTCCCTTATTGACATGTTGGAGCGGAAGTTGCTGCTTTCGGCAATGTTGTCACTGACTGACCTTGGGAAGGTGGTTCAGGGTGCGCCTTCCATACGTGCCAACTTGCCTGAATCAGGTTAGAGGTACAAGAAAACGAGTCTTCCCTCTCAAAGAAGAACCTTAAAATAACAGATTGCATCAAAACGGAAAGACAACCCGAAACCTATTTACTACTATTTAACGGACTATGATGGAATGATCGATTGTTAAGGCATTACTTGCAGAAGTTGGAACGGTGAAATGTCCCATAAATTCTGTGACTCGTTGCAGTAATGGCCTACTCTTGAAAATCCTGATCCCTCCTTCCAGGAAGTGAGTGGTCAGTCACACGTAGGCTATCTGAAGTGCCACTTGGGTGCTCCAAGTCTCATAGCTGCCAAGGTTTAAGATTGCTTATGTGTGACATTTTCAGAATTTCACTGTAATAATGAGTGACATTCAGCGACTATGAGTGAAAGTTCTTGCAAGCAAAATCAAGCAATGAGGACAAGGAAAACATATAAATAGCAGAAATTATACATATTAGAGCAATGAGAAACTTTCAAAAGATCTTAAAACTGCTGCAAAACTAAGCTAGTACTCTTATAAAAGCATGTTGACTGGAAGCAGTGCCTCACTGCAGCCAAGCCTTCAGGTTCAGGGTTTTTTTTTTTAAATAGAAGGGAGAGGTGTGGGAAGGCTAATTACATGGGGGTGCTACCTGGAGGCTGTGTGTTGCTGCAGCCAAACCTGAGATTCAGGGGATCTGAGGGAATCAGAGGGGTGTGGGAAAGCGCCATACCCCAAAAGTTGCACTAAGCATGGTTGAGCAGCAGGCAGTGTTACCTATGCTTTAATCTTATTCTCCAAGTATTACACACAAAGCACTAGCATGCGATATCAGAAAGAGATACCCACTAATAATCGCATTGTTCAGAGTAAAACTGGAAAAACTGGGACAAATCCCAGCTTCTTGGTATCATCAAATTGTGTGATCCTAGACAAACTGTTTATTTCACAACCTTGTGTATGTTCATTATCACATGTAAGAGTGCCTTCAAATATATTTGTCATACAAAAACATGTTTGTACAAATGGTGATGGTTACAACTGATTGTGCAATAAAGTTCCTTCATATATTTGAGTTTGACTGTACTCTGTACATGTATAACATGTCGCAGATATTGTACAAATGAATCAGAAGAAGGGCGAGTATTCTGGGATTACTAAGTATTTTCTAAATGACACCATGGCTAAAATATTACCAAGTCAAGTCAAGTCAAAGATCTTTATTCGGATTAGACATCCATAAAAGTACATAAAATCACAGCATCATGCAGTATCATACAAACACAGGATTCAATAGACTTATAAGAAGAATTAATAAAATCACATAATAAAATCATCTGGTTCATCATAGTGTGTATTTACAGTCGACTATAAGAGTAGGGATATCAATCAATTTTGGATGCACATTAAAAACAAACTGTGAGTGGCAACTCTTCAGAAATCATTTCTATAATATGTGCAAAGGACAATTATTTGTGCAAAGATAGGCAAATGTGCAAACTAGGCAATTCAAAGTGCAAACTTTTCAGGGCAAGTTCAATGACATTCTTGAGCGTACTGCAGATTTGAGAAAGCAACTAACTCTAAAAATTACTTCGTCACAGCTCAACCTTAATAAATCGTGAAAAGCTAAGTTAAAATCAAGCTGATCAGTTTTGCAAAAGTATGGCATTAACAAATGTTTGGTGTATTTAACATAGAAGCCGCAAAAAAGTATAAAGTGTAAAAGGCTTTGTTTGCCACCTTGGGTACAGGGACAGTTTAGGTTTTCTAAATTTCTATTAAATCCTATTGGGAAGCATAGTACATTTTTATTGCTTCCGTCCCTGAACCGAAACAGCAGGCTTCTATTCCATTTACTCATATTTTTACACAAGTAACTTTCAGGTAGGTTAGAAGGCATGTCACTAGGTATCTGGAAGGATAGGTACCTTATAACAACCGGCTTTGTAAGGTCTTTCATTTCTCTCTCACAGTTGTAGTGGCTATACAGGGCCCTTTTTACTAAGTTCTTGTGTGTCTATTATGTGGGGAGATGTAAATAGAGGCCCCTGTTCCACACTCACTAGGCTTTTTTCCACTGCCGCGAGCCATGGTATGTGACTGGTCCGGTCACATTTTAAACAGTCCATAATGATGTTACGGGTCAATGACGCGGCTTCATTCCTCCATATTTTTAACCAAAACAACGCAGGTCTAGATCTTATAAAATCCTCTGTATACTTGATGCTCAGTTCTTCGTGGCACAAATAAGTTGGGGCGCAGATAACCCCTCCCATGATTTTCCTGCAAAACCGGTTCTACACTGTCTGTATATTTGTACAATTTGTATAGCCCCATACCTCTGCGCCATAGGTTCCTGTTGGTAAGCATTGGGTCTTGTAAATAAGTAACATTGATATAATAACCTCAGCACTTAGTGGTTGGCGAAGTGAGGTGACAGAGTTTATGGCTTTGCTCAGTTTATTTCTTCCCTGTGCAACATGCGGTTGCCATCAGCCAGAGTCAGCAAACAACAGACCCAGATATGGAAAAGTGCTTGTGCATTTTAAAACATTGTCCCCTATTGAAATGCAGTTGATCTTATGCTTTTTTGGGCCACAACACATTATAAATGATTTAGTAAAATTAGTACAGAGCCCCAGATCAGCCATATATGTAACAAAACCGGAAATTAAAATTCGTAATGCATTAGGTGTGCGAGCCATGAGTACCGCGTCATCCGCATAAAGGAGAGCGGGAAGTGGTCTACCATTGACTTGCGGGACATCAGATGTTAATTTACACACACAGTTACTTAATTCATTTATGTACAAAATAAAAAGTAGGGGGGCTAAGACGCACCCCTGTCTGACCCCCCTGCCGATAAAAATGTCACTGGATACCTCGCCGAGGGTGTTCAAACGAACACGGGCTCTCAAGTCGCTGTGTAACTGGGCCAGGAAGTGAACTAAGGATTCATCTAAACCATAATTCAACAAAACTGTCCATAAACGGGAGCGATTAACAAAATCAAAGGCAGAACTCAAATCCATGAAACCTAAATAAAGTGGGGACTTTTTTGCAATAGTGTACTTTGCCATTAATAAATTTAGATTTAGGCATTGTTCCACAGTGCCCACGTGGCTTCTAAAGCCAAGCTGGCATGGATGTAGGATGGAGTTATCTTCAGCCCAGGTTCTAATCCTATTAAAAAGGACCCTGCCTAAAATCTTCAAGGTGTTATCGATTAGAGATATCGGTCGATAACAGGCAGGGTCTAATCTATTGCCTTTTTTGAAGATGGGCACGATGGTACTATTTGACCAAGTTACTGGCGGTGGAGTGTGGGATAGATGGTTAAAGACGTTACAGAGTAGTGGCGCCCAAAAATCTGGTTCCGATTTAATTTGGTCGATGGATAGACCGTCGGGGCCAGGGGCTTTGTTCCCTGCGCTCTCTGAAATGGCATCTTCTACCTCTATTAAAGTGATGTTAAGTGGGGTTAGTGGAGGGACGGCGCCCATGATGTTAGATGGCGCCTCATATATTTTCGAAAAGTGTTTCACCCCGTCGTCCCCTGGTATATTACAATTTATCGGGGTAATGTTGGTTCCTAATGATCTTAAACTTTTAACCTCACTCCAAAATCCAGTAACATCCCTCAGTGTCGCAAAGCGCACAAGAGAGTCCCAGTGTTCTCTTAATAGCTCCTCTGTCCTTGTTTTTAGTACATGTTTGTAACCAGCCCTCAATCTCCTCACAGCTGGCTGATCACGTGGGACCGCTCTGAGTGCTCCCCTAAGTTCACGATTAGCTTTAGAACATAGGGAATCGAACCACCGTGGTTATTTATTGTCGGTGGTTCGGACTGGTTTAGAGATTTTCTTTTTTGTAGCCTTACAAAGGTCCGTAAAGGCCTCTATAATTACGTATTCGGGGCTATCAGTAGATAGACAGACTGACACTAGTTGGGGATGCGTTTTAATAATACGTGCTAAGACTCCCTTATTATCCATCCCCCTCCAAACCACCCTAAGTCTATCTGTGGAGGCTACTAAATTTTGTGCGCCAATTTCTCTCACATTCCCCTGTTTTTTAATAGATTTTAAACTGATTAGAATGGGGTAATGATCGCTATATGGGACATCAACCACCTTGGCCTTTAATAGGAGTTCTCCTAAAATAGAGGATAGGAATACATAGTCTATGGTGGTTGAGCACCCTCGCCCTACATAGGTGGCCTGAGGTTCATCAGTTTCCTTAATTTTTTACCTCATCCATTACGTTAATTAGATCACGAGATGTTAAGTGGTCAAGTAGTTCTACGCCTCTTTTACAGCTAGGGGTTCTTAGATGGATATGGGCATTAAAATCACCCTCAATACAGATGCCATCGAAGTTGCCATATTTATGTCCGTCCACAATTCCATCTATAAAATCAAATAGTCTTATAAAATTAGGATTAGGATGGGTTACAAAATAATTGTTGTAAAAATTGATTATATATAGCTTTATCCTACTAATGTATGCCAAAGCCTGAAAACTTTTGTCGTTAACAGATAATAATTCAGTTTTAACTCCTGCCGTGATTTTAGCCCAAATGGAGAGTCCCCCACTAGGACGGCCCATAGCAGGGGAGAGAGCATTTTGATTGTAACAGCTGTACCCTTCCAAGAGTAAGGAATTAGTGCACCACGTCTCCTGGAGCATCAGGACATCAAAATTAGTAACCCACTCTGTCCACTCTTTAATTTGTGTTTTGGCTTGAAGGCCAGCGATGTTCCAACTCAAAATACTCAAGTTGTCAGTGGGTGCTAAAGAGTTAGTGCCCTGGTAAGAACTTAGGGGAATAATTGGTAGGACCGGTGTTCCTGATTCGTTGGGCACTATTGTATTAGGGCAGGTCGTCGTTTCAGCTATAGAGTCAGTTATGGGCGGCTGCTCGATTTGTAAAGTATCCAGGGGGGCTGTAAATGATGGTCATTCAAAGCTACTCATCTCCGATAGAACACTGAATCTGTTAAACAATGGGTATGGTAATGGTGCTTGATTAAATAACCTCTGGGGGGGCCTATAGAAATAGCCTAGTGAGAGTGAAGTTATGACAGTTGATGGGCCGGAGTAAGTGTTATTGTTATTAAGAATGTATTTGGCTGTCCCAGGGTGGCGAAAGTTAATCACAATGCAGTCGCCATTGATGTTCTTGAATAGGGGACCAACCCAACTTACACGGCGAGCTGACAAGATTTCATTTGAAATGTCATGACCCACCCCTTTGTATTTACACAACCAATCTATACATTTGTTATTAAGCTGAACCCAAGACTCGCCTTGACCTTCATTGAGTGGTGGAACACCGGCTAGGACTAGGACAAATGGGCATGCATCTGGTGGTAAATGTAGGGTAGGTCCCATGCGTTTCACAGACTTTAGTGTGGTAGCCGGCCCTTTATCAGGGGAAGTGGTGGTTGTTGCACCTGATTTTGGGACAGCGGGAATGGGGACATCCTTTGGCGTCCCGCTAGCCACACTAAGAGGACTGGTAGAGCTGGGAAGTACTGCTGTCATAACTTGGGTTTGCTGTGGTTTCCTAACAGTAGGAGTTTTCCCGGTGATATTACTTCTAGGTGTAACAATAGGTGTAGATGTTGGGGTAGGTATACTGGTACTGACTGTATTCGGCCCTTTACCCATATTGACCTTACAAATAGACTCTATGTCTTTCACTAGGCGATCTCCCCTCAAAAGGTCAAGGCTGATCTGTCCCTTCCGTTTTACATCTTCCTTCTTAACAAGATTTTCCAACCTATCTAATCGTTTAAAAATAGTATTAAATTGCTTGATCATTTGACTTTCCATTTGTTTAAAAATAGCGTCTACAATAGTTTCAATCAAATTCCCATTGGTTTTAGGTTGGCTGATGCTATCAAGTAGTGACTCTGTCTGAGTATAGACAGAGGTATAGGCATCATTTACCGGGGTTGTAGGGGGTACAACTAGAACCACGTCATCAGACGATATAGTCTCGCTCGTGTCAGTGCCATCCCTTGGGAGCTCTTTGTTCACTTTGGACCACATACTTTGAGGTGTTGGCTGGCTCTTATTGCGAGGGGGTTGCTTCCTCTTGTTTCCTGTTGGTTTGGAGGCCCCTCTTTTTCTTTTCTCACCTCCCGGTTTGTTACTCGGGGTCAGAGGGGCAATTGAGTCTAGTGGAACTTCCACTGTGCCGATAGAAATAGAGATATTCCCACCTGGCAATGGTTCCAGGGAACTAGCTGGTGGTGGTTGTTGTTTCAAGACCGTGACCACCGGAGAAAGTGGGGGGGCGTTATCAGGAATAAGCAAAGATGTTTCAGAAAGTGTACTTGCTAAGCCCATTGACATCCTCCTCTCGGTGTTTGCGATTTCATTGGTGACCATGTTCTAGTGAGATTTGTGACGCAATGAATCCTTCGGTAACTGGTACCACTTTTACAGTATTTCTTTTCACCATTGTGAGGGATGATCAGTCGTACTCAACTATTACAGGAGCTTAGAGGGGTAGCCAGCCCAGCCTCCTCTGGCCTCTGAGGGGCCTAAGAGGGCCCGCCTTTTGCCCGAGCTTAGCCTGGCGCGACCCCGCGCACGATCCCGCGACACGGAGAGTGGGGCTTGATTTAATGCGCCTCCGGGCGCGAATGTCCTGTGGGCGGCTTCCGGCCGCAGAGGCTACAGGGAAATGTAGTCTGCAATGGACCACAACGTCCTCCCCTCTCGGCGGCCGCACCACGCCAAGCAAACTGGACGGCCGCGGGAGGGACGCTCCGGCCAGCAACAGCAGAGTCCCAAAAAGGTCTTGGCCGAGGTAAGGGAACTCCTCGATATGGCACCAGTTCACCCCGCTTCACCGAGAGTGGGGCTTGATTTAATGCGCCTCCCGGTGCGAATGTCCTGTGGGCGGCTTCCGGTGAAGTGAATGCTTCTTTCCTCGAGTTCCCTTTTTAGGTCTCGCCTAGGCAGCGCTTGCGCTGTCCCGTTGAGACATGCAGTATACACTATAGTGTATATAAGCTCCACCCACCAGTTTCATTGGCTTGTGTCCTAAATGCTGCTATCCAATTGGTTGTAGGCTTGTTAGTCCCTCCTTATGATGGACATATCTTCAGTTGTGTCCTTCCAAGGCTATTGGCCCCTTTACGGCACTGACTACTTTCTTCCGGGGCCATCTCACATCCCCATACTATTGTCAATGCTTGGTTTCTGTTGCATTGTCAATGTTTGTTTTATTTGTCTCTTCCACTCTGAGATCTCTCTTTAATTATTTATGATTAATGCAGTCCAGCCATGGCTTGAACAATATTTTTTAATTTTATATTTGTCTCTCCCACCCCCCAGTATCACTTTTTACTTAGTTATGATGAGGCGATACAGACCATGCTGAGGCTCGAACCCTGCTGCCCAACTCCAAAGTCGGCAGCTGTATATGTTAAGCTACGACGTTGCTGCAAGACAAGCCCCCTTAAAGGGGTTTATATTTGTACCCCTCGCCTGGTAACCCTCCCACCATGCACCCACCCTTAACCCCTTTCTCCCTCTCGCTTTTCCTGAGCTCCCCCGTAAGTGCATGGGGAAGTGGGCAAGCAATATATCTTAAATGTAAACAGCCTTAGAGCTCTCTTCCAGAGCCCCTCCCTGCCAGCCCTCACAACATCCATGCATGCACGGTGCATTAGGCATATTGCAGACAGGGGTGTTAACTATTTTATACCTGTTTTTATTTTTTTTGCCATTTGTATACAGCGCGACTCAACCCAAATGTATTTGAGCAATTTATTTGAGCACTAGCTACATTACACAAGTACACATTTATTTTTTTGGGTAGGGATGCTGAGCCAAGTCCGAGACACGAACTAGGATCTCCCGATCCAAAGTCAGCAGCCGGAGTTGTTGGGCCACAACATCTACCCAATTCCTTGTAGATTGTGCGCATCTCACATTTCAAAGGTATGCAAATACCATCATTGAAATATATGGCCACTAAAAGAGAGTTAGGCGTCTTTCTAACTTCTCTTTATTCTGATGACGGCAGCGCTCCTTGCATCTCAGTTCAGGTAGGTTTTCAAGCGGCCCCTGCTTAAGTCTATTCTTATCAGTCCATCTTGTGCCCTCAGCGTGTTCGTTTGCAGTGTGTAGTTCGAGTCGCCTCCTCAGTTCTGTTATATGCGGTCCTGCTTCGTCCGGGTCACTTAGGGGCATCTGCTGCTTTAATTCCTAATCTCCAAAGGACTGTGTGTTTAGGGGCAGGTTCGATCTGATCAGGCATGGCGGCTCTGCGCTGCAGCGTTCGGAGCATTTTCAGGGCAGTGCTGCTGCACAAGTTGAAATAGCAGCCTCCCTTCTGTAGTGAGAATGGAGGAGAGGAGCTGGAGGCCATCAGGAAGAAGCATATGTCTCAGCTGCAGGCCAAGCAAGAGGTGTCTTTCCATTTGCTTGAACTGAAATGCAGAACCTTGGTGGGATTATGGAGGAAATCCAATTAACCAATGGCGAGAAATGCGGCCCCCAGGGGAAGTGAAGGTCGCGGACCAGTCTTCCCCCGGGGTATTCGTGCATTAGCGTAAGGACAAGGTGGGCGGTGGGACTAGAGGGGTTAAAGGAGGGGGCGGGTGTAGGAAGGCATATAAGATGTCAGGAGAGGAAGATCCAACCTCTTCCTGACACCTGAGCACCACCGAGGGGAATTAGAAAGTTTGTTAGGGAAATTTGTAGTGAGGTGGTTGGAGTCAGGTGGTCGATTTGTCGATCGGCGGGGTTTTCCTTGGATTAGCATCTACATTAGGGCAGGGCTATGTTGAGTATCCCCATTTGCGGTGCCTCATGGTGACATCCAGCGTGGCGGCTGGCTTCGCAGAGATGTGCCCGGTGACCGAGCGGGCCGGGAGGAGCGGTCGTGGCCGGGCGTGTGCAGCAAGCAGAGGCCTGGATGGCCTGTGTGCCTGGGAGACTGAAGGTACGGTGGAAGAGCCACCATCCGGAACGTCAGCTGTGGCAGGTGGGGGGGTCATCCTGTTCTGGTGACCGGGGGAGAGGGGGCGGGCGGCTGACCCCCTCCGCGCACCCACACAGTGCCGCGTTACAGTCTGGTCTGTATGCCACCATCGAAAGCGGGGAGGGAGGGCGGTAGTGGGCTGGAGCCAAAGTTTGCGGCGGCTAGAGGCCCCGAAGCGGCTGGAGACTCGGGAGCGAGGGCTGGAGCTTCAGTGCTCCTACACGCACACACACTTGGATATGGCAGGGGGAGGGCTGTGCCGGCGGCGAGTTTTAGGGGGTGCAGGTACAGGTATTGACCTTGCCGGTACAGGCGGGAGCTGACTGGCCTCCTGGTGTTGGGGGAGGGGCGGGCTGTTTATGTGCTGCAGTGCATTGTGGGCCCCTTGGTCATGGCAGGACACCCCGGGTGCGGCATGATCAGATTTGTGGGGGGAAGGTTTAGGCCTCCCCCTTTTTTGCCAGAATCACCCTAGTCAGCCAACAGGTGTACATGTTAAGAAGTAAGCAGGCTTTCAGATAGGGTACTCTGGCGAAATAGGACCACCTTCAGTGAAGACACTGAACAAGCAGAGATGAAAGTGCTGCTGTGACAGGAGAAATTATGGGAACCTATCGTTGGGTGGCATGGGTCCGAGAAGGCAGCCAAGGGACAGACAGGTGTCAGTTCAAAAGACTTTATTTGGTTATATTGCATAAATAACCATAAAAGTACATAAAATCACAACAATTTATACAATCATCATAATTAAAATCTCAGAACGAGCAAACCGATATATGTCATAGGCTCATAGCTAAAATTTTACATAATTATCGTCTTCCGCAAATAAAAAACACTTTTTAAAAAAGCAGAGACAGATGCCACTGAAAATATATCGTCCAGTTTCAGTAATGCTAGAAAAGCAGTGCGGCACTGTCTCACATTCATATATTTCAAAATGGGCAAGATCCACCTTTTTCTTGACAATAAATAAAACCTGCAAAAAAATAAAATATGAATATCCGATTGGGTGGACAAATCATCACATGGGCATTTACTAATACCCTTGGTCCAATCATTGGTTACAGGAAAACTCAACAGCCTAAACAATATCC
The DNA here is from genome assembly GCF_964261635.1 of Lissotriton helveticus. Classification (NCBI taxonomy): domain Eukaryota; kingdom Metazoa; phylum Chordata; class Amphibia; order Caudata; family Salamandridae; genus Lissotriton; species Lissotriton helveticus. Next base: position 1,467,836,428 of record NC_136059.1, read on the forward strand.
CAAATCTAAATCGAATCAAAATAAACCTTTCGTGATCTTTCATCTGTAAAGTTACATATGGCTGAATAGCCTTCGGTGTTAAAATCAATTGGTGAGAGATCACAGTCTTTTTTGACAACTCTGTTTGGTCTCTTTGATTCTCTAAGAAGGTTAAACATAACTTTTATAACATCTTTCTAGGGATCTTGGACATCAACGAAGGGTCATCATAGAATTCAGGATGATCAATGCTACCACAGAATGACTGAATGTAGCACAGCCATTTCACCCTTTGCACACCGTCCAATTCAGGGCATTCCCCAAAATAAGGCAGTTCAGGTGACACTCGTCAGTGGTCCATACCCTGTGCCACAAGAGAATCGGTTGGGCCTTGATTAAGTCTTCCAGATATGGGATGCCCAGTTCAGAGTGACAGTTATGGCTAGACATACTCTCAGGTATGGCTAGGAGGAATCTCAAAAAGCCATTTTCAGTCAGCTGTAAACTAGTGACATTTGAGACACCCCAAATACCCACCCCGTAAGTTGCCACCGCAACACAGCTAGCTTTATAGATACATAAAAGCTCCTTAACCGGCGTTTTCCCCATCTTTTTGCTAAATAATTTAAGGGCCAATATAGACTTAGCAAATAGCAGGTTTCTACCTTTAACTGCACTACTCCATTGACCTGTACATTCAAACAAGATCCCCAAATATGGCAATGTTGGAGTATGGTCTAGTGGTTTGGAGCCAATAAACATAGTTCTTTTCCTCTGCTTCGCTGTTCCACCACAATTCATGGAGAAAGTTTTGGTGCAGTTTACCTGCAGATCTAAATTAGTCAAGAAGGTGGTAAAGGAGGTGATCATTGTTTGCATGGCTATTGGGGTTCTTGCCATCAGGACAGCATCATCTGCATAAATAAGAGCAGGTATTCGACGAGTTGAAACAGTTGGCATATCTATGCAGTCCTGCAGCAAAGTTCCCTCCAAATCGTTAATATAAATGGAGAATAGAAAGGGGGCAAGGACACATCCTTGCCTCACTCCCCTCACAATGTTAAACATTCTAGAGCACTCCCCACTTTTACCATATCTGAACATTGCCCTAGCCCCATTATACAATTCTCTTAGAAATTTAATAATGCTGTCCTCCACTCCCAACCTGGTTAAAATTAGCCATAGTTTACCATGATTGACACAGTCAAAGGCGGATGTCAGATCTACAAATGTTAAAAACAACCTTCCTCCATTAGCATTAGTATATTTCTCTAATAAAATGGATAGGATAAGTCCTTGATCGATGGTTCCTACTCCTTCTCTGAAACCATATTGAAGGTCGCTAATGATCTTGTGCTCACCCGCCCATGAGTGCGGTCTGTCTAGTATGACCCTTCCAATCATTTTAAAAGTCGAGTTGAGCAGGGATATAGGCCAGTAACACGCACAACTTGCCCTGTCCCCCTTTTTAAAAATGGGTACAATGATTGATTTATACCAGGTGCTAATCAATCCTACTGAGCAAGCAGCATTGAAGGTTCTTGTAAGCAGTGGTGCCCATAGTGATACATTATTTTAAAAAATGTCCACCGGGACGCCATCAGGGCCAGGTGCCTTGCCCCCTAGACTTGAGTTAATACCCTTAATAACTTCTTCCAAGGAAAAGTTAAGGTTCAGCCCTTCATTGCTCGTCTCCTTCTCAGTTCGCTCCCTTGGTATGTCAACAATGGTTGCCTCTGTGCTATAAAGTGTTTCAAAGTGTCTAACCCATTCATCCTCAGTGACCGCAATCTCAATCCGGCCCTTTGTATTGTGCTTAAAATATGGCGCATTAACTGCCTTCCAAAAGGCCGTCATAACCTTTAATTCAGAGGCCTCTATTAGGGCTGTCCACTATTCCCTCTTCAACGAATCCCTTCTAGTTTTAAGTGCAGATTTATATTCTTTACGAAGGTCCCTAATCTGAATCTGCTTTCTATCATGCCTGCACAAAGCCTGTTTCAAATTCTTGTGTCCCTTACTGCACATTTTATCAAACCAGCCCCTAGACTTCCTCAGATTATTCTTATTCTTTGCAGACAGGTGTCAATACAGGTCTCTGATCATGAGAGCACATGGGGCCGGAGGGGCCTGTCGGCACACAAGCGGTCATTGGTGGCAAAGCATTGGGATTGAATATGATGGTAGGGCTCCAGGTTTGGGCACTTACCCCGGCGGCAGCTGGGGGGCGCAGTGAAGGGTGAGAGGACTGAGAAGTTGTTTCTGCTGGGATGAGACATGTGGGGAGTCGGGTCAAGGTGGGACCCAAACGGGGCGAAGCCAAAGGGGGCAGCAACGCAAGATGCAGAGACTACCCGTAGCCGGGCATGCTGGCGATTTTGTCAGCATTACGTTGGCTCAATTGAGTAGCAGAGACGGGGAAGAGCAGATTGGGCCTATTATACCTGACAGGCCCCTCCAGATACAGGGGGAACGGATACCCAATGACGTTACGCAGGCGGTTGCAGGGGGAATGCCGGGGGCCCTTCCTGGTTAACTGGAGGCCATGGGTCCATGGCGCTCGATGTCTCCTGAGAGGAAGTCAGGCTTCCGGCGACTATGTAGAAGGTAGCATGCTTCACATCATGGCTCACCGAATGCGCGGGGTGAGCTTGTCATATAGGCTCTCCACGTTGGGGGGGACTGGTTGCGAAGGGCTATAATGGAGGGTACAGCGGTTAGTATCGGAGACTTGTTGCATTGCATTTTCTCTATGGGCGGGGGGGGTCAAGCGAGCCAAGTGCGGAATGGAAGGCACATTCTAAAATAGCGAACACAGGGTTGGATGGTGCTTTGTAAGGGGTACATGGGGCGAAAGTACTAAGGTATGGGCAGCTGACGCATAGGCATGGACGGGGTATTTTGCGGTACTGTAGGGGGTGGGGTGTTAGGTGGGGGAGCAAGGGGATACTGAAGGCCCAAGGCATGATTGCGGGGGTGCAGGCAGAAGCTCGGGGAGCCATGGTTTGGACAAGTGTGAATGGTATGACATGGACGGGTACCAGGGTGTTGTGTGGGGTGGCCGAGGAGGTGGGGACCAGAAAGACGGAACACTGGTAGAGTTATAGAGATGCTGATAAATTGATTTAGTCTAAAGGTTCTTTCAGTTGAACTGGGGGAATGGTAATGCAAGCTCTGGAGGCGGGAGTCTGTGGTCCGGGGGGAGTGCAGACAAAGGGGGGTTGTGGGGAGGGACAGGTTATTTAGCGCCGGGCATTTGGGGTTGACACAATGGGGTGCAGGTATTTCGAGCAGAGCAGCGTCTGTGTGGTACGGCACAGCACAGATTTGAAAGAAGAGGGCTGTTTCCTCAGATTGTGTCGATCTGGGACAGGGGGAGTGTCAAAAAAGGAAAGATATGAGAGTGAAGGCTGTTAGATGGAGGGATGTTGTTTTTCCGAAGGGGGAAGGTAATTTCTACTGGTCATTATTGGCCTTGTGTGAAGGCAGGGTGTTTTGTGGTGGGGCTATCTTACAGAGACGTATGGTTCTTGTGTACTGAGGGCGGTACTGGTGGTGGTGTCAGGGTGGCCCTGGGGAGGAAAGGGGGCTTCAGACTGGCGAGTACAGTACAGTGTTTTGGTGGCGACGTAGGTATTGGGTATGAAGCTTTTAGGAGGAGTTGAGGACGACTACTGTATGAGGGTTGAGGGAACAGGATGCATTTCTTGCCGGACTAACTTTTCTTTTTCTCCCATAGGGCCTGGGAGTAGAGCGGTAGCCAGGGCAGTCGCCTGAATGGGGTGGCCGTTCTCCTGGCGTTTGGACAGCACAGGAGGCACACTGGCAGGTGTACAGTTGTCACTAGACAGGGACCACAGTCACCGGGCTGTGAGATGATGGGGAAAGGAATCGGATGAAAGTTGGGGGGTGTGTGTGGCTATTACGGCTGACATTGTTTCGCAAGAAAGATGAGATTGCCCAGATCTGGGGATACATGCGGGGGTAACAGTTTTCTGGGATATGTCAGGACTGGAGTTATCCCATGATGCCTGGATGGGGATATGGTTCAAGGGGCCGGAGCATGGGGCAGCCTGGTCACGTGCATGAATTGTGCTTTGCAGAAGAAGGGATTGGGGGATAGTGGAATTGATTGGCCAGGTCATGGCACACTGGTGATGGGACTGTTTTCAAGGTGGAATGGGGAGGTCTTGTTCAAGGGGGGCAAATGTCACGGACAAGGTTTTGTCAGGGCTGTTCCTCACTTACATGGGGATGTAGGTCGTGGATGGTCGTCCACGGGGGGCACCTCTCATGAATGAAGATGGGCCTGAGAAGGTTTCCGTGTTTTACAGGGATGCAGGTCCAGATGGTGAATGGTGGTTCACTGCATTTGGGGCACCTTTTCACGGACAAGGAGTGGTCCAAAATGTTGTTGTTTACAAGGGAAGCAGGTCCAAGAGGTGGATGGTCGTTCACCAGGAGGGGAGGCACCTTGTGTGAACAATGGACTGGACCGAAAAGGTTGCTGTTTGCTGGGGACACAGGTCCGGGTAGCGTATGGGCATCCACTGCGTTGGGGGCACCTTTTTTGCGGACTGGGATTGGCCAGCAGATGTTAATTGCTTCCACGAGACATAGGAACAGGTGGTGGACGGCCGTTCACCGCGAGGGGGGGCGATTTTTCTTGGTTGAGGATTGGGCCCGGGAAATGTTGCTTGTACATGGAACCCAGGTCCAAGTGGTGACTGGTTGTTCACTGCGAGGGAGGCACCCCTTTTGCGGATAGGGATGGGCCCGAAAAGGTTACTGGTTCCATGGGATGCAGGTCCAGGTGGTGGATGGTCGTTCACCGCGAGAGGGGGCACCTTTTTCTGTCAAATGATTGGCCCGGACATGTTGCGTGTTTCTGCGGGACACTGGTCCAGGTGGTGGATGGTCATTCACCGCGTTGGGGGGGGGGCACCATTCACGGCAAGGAATGGCCCCTTGAAATATTATTTGTTCACGGGGGATACAGGTCCAGGTGCGGTGATTGACAATCACCGCATGGTGAGCATCTTTCCTGGTTGGGGTTTGGCCCGGGAAAGTTCCTGACTTGCAAGGGACGCATGTGGCGGTGGATGGTCATTCACCAGGTGCTGAAGAGTGGGGAAGCTTTTAGGCACACAAGACTGAGGATGGACACCTTTCGCGGTTAACGTTTGTCCCAAGAGTAGTACTTTTTCTACAGGACGCAGGGGGAAGTGGTGGATTGGTCATCCACTAGGGGTCCGCGGGGTCAGCTGGCAGGAGGCAAAAGGTGCCCAGGAACGTGGGTGGGGCAGGTAACCGCCCTACGGGGGTTCCTTGGTTGGCGGTACTTTAGAGGGGTGGTGAGTCACATACGGGCAGATCCACCCCTCGGGGGGGGGAGAATGGTACACAGGTGATTGATAGCGGGAGGCAATGAAGGCAAAGTCAACAGAGGATGCTTGGAGGGCAAGTAAAGGTGAGAATGGGGAAAGGAAGGAGGCTACTGAGTGAATGGGGAAGAGTCAAACAGGTGAGATGGTTTTGAGAAGGCCGAATGGAGAATGTCTGGGTATGGGATGGGAACATATATTTCTTGCATTTATATACTGTTATTAAGTCTAAATAATTGCAACCTTGTCCTAATAAAATGGCCTTTTATGATTCAAGTAACAGCGTGGAGTGTAGTTATTGCGCGATGTGCGCATAATGAGCCCAGAGCTTGGAATTTGAATAATCAAAAGAAGTCTCTGTGGATCTGTGCTTTATCGCGGGACGCGCTGTCCCTGTTCCACAACAGCCTTCTTCAAGAATTGAGCCGCTTCTAAGCGCTTCTTGCTCAAGGAAGTGCATAGGGGGGGTAAAGCCCCAGGGTGAGTGTGTGAGCGAGGAGCTTGAGTAGAAATGACCCGCTGCTAAGCGATTCCTTCTCGAAGAAGGGCAGGGACAGGTAAAGCCCCTGTGGGAGTGGGTGAATGAGGAACTTGAGTAGCTTATTTCAAGAAATGAGCCGCTTCTAAGTGCTTCGTTCTTGAAGAAGGGAAGGGATGGGCAACGCTTTTGGCGGCGCTGGGCGAGTCCGTGAGCAAGTGGGGAACTTGAGTAGAAATGACTCGCGTCTAATCGCTTCCTACTCTTAGAAGTTCCGGCACAGGTAAGGCCCTCTGAGGGAGTGTGTGAGTGAAGAGCCTTCCGTAGCGTCCCTAAGAAACGACACGCTTTTAAGCGCTTCCTGCTTGAAGAAGTGCTGGTACTTGGTAAGAGGGGGGAAATATATACACTGATCGGTGGAAACCATTTATCTGGAAAGGAGGTTCTGTGAGTGGGTTAATATGAAGTTACATTGTATGGCACATTGTTCCTCGAAGGCCTTTGAAGGCATTTTAGGGCAGATGAAAAAGGCAAATGTCTGCAGTTACCTAGGGAAGGTATTCGGGAAAGGTTTTGAGATCAATGTGGTGCCGCTACTCAAGGCGCAGGTATGTTGCATGAGCTGTACATATGGCCATGTCTGAACTGGGGTGGCTTGGCGAGCAAAATAACGATGGATTAAACCCTGATCTGTGACTGGGGGTGAATGTTTTGCCATTGTGCAACATTCTGTCCATCCTCTTGTGTGTTTTGGTGAGCTGTACAGTAACATAGTTTATTACTCAACATACCAATTATCGTGTCGACCTCGGGGGCATAAAGCCTAGGTCAGCCCCGATGGTAGTTTACAATCCGTGGCCCATCGAGTAATTAACCAAGTTATTTTACAGGTTAAGAGTTTGTAATTCTCCTGGGTGAGCAAGCGGCTCTATGCGCGTGCGAGCGAGTAAATTACAAAGCACCTTGTTTAAATTTCGGGGAACCAGGGGTGGGAAGGTAAAGGAAAAAAAAACAGTTCCGATTGCTTTTTCGGAAGCTGTATGTTGTTTGAGTGTGTTGATAAAGCACTACATGTGCTGCTGGCGAAGCTGCTTCAAGGCCCTCTTCATAGACGACTCAGAGAAGTTGGGAAAAATAGAAAGGTCAGAGGGGAACAGAGAAGGGCGGAAAGGTACTCTTATATAGTGGGTGGGGCAATCCTGCTAAAATATGGAGCCTGCCCTGAGATGGCAGAATTCTGACCTTTCACCTCTGTTTAAACAGGATCCTGTTCCTTATTAATCTGTGAAATGAGTTTGGGGGTCTGGTTCCGGCTCCGTTAGTGCACACCCTTAAAATGAGTGTAAAAGTGTTGTGTTCGGTGGCGGAGAAACTACATCTGAGTTAGAAGGACGTACCCTGTACACGTTGGCACCCACTCTTTCTGTCCTGGTGGGGTCGGCTTAATTCTATAAAGATGATCTTATCCCCCCTTCTTCTTTATGCTCTTTCTATGCTCCCAATGCGCATTCCGATTTCTTTCTTCAAAAAGATTGACTCTTTACTACTGAAATTCTTATGGAATGGTAAACGACCTCGGATAGCTCTCGCCTCCTTACGGAAGTACAAGGCTCATTCCGGTGTACGCTTTCCTGATTTTAGAGAATATCACTGCGCCTTTTCTCTGAAACAAACAACCCGTTGGTTTTCTCCTGATCTTCCTTTTTATCCTCCCGTATGGTTAAGCATGGAATCCTCCTTTATTTCCCCTTTCAATTTCCGTGAATTCTTGTCTTTCACGTCCTCTCCAGTTCGCCTTCTTACACCTGTTATTTCTCATTCTCGCAACCTCCTTCTTCCTTACTTAACTTCATCTTATCACTCCTTTCTTTCCACTCACGAACAACCGATCTGGAACAATTCACTTCTCAAAATCCGTAATCGCACCATCTTTTGGAAGGCCTGGCACTCTCGAGGATTGTGTTGGATCTCTCAACTATTCTCACAGTGTGTTCCTCTTTCCTTTCTGGAACTTAAGTCTTCTTTCTCATTACCCTCTTCTGCTCTGTCTCAATATAATGCTCTTTACCCAGTTCTAATTCTTTATCTCCAATCCTCATCTCCTACAAATGATATTCCCCCAGACCGCAAATCCACTTCCTTATTGTTAGAATCCTCTCCCTCCGATCCTGCTCTTTATAATTCCTTTCGTTATACACTTGATAGAGTAAAATCTAAGGTCGAAACCGCGTGGGAATCTGATCTTTCTCAGGATTGGTCCGCACTTCTTTGGGATAAAATCTGGGCCAAACTTCATAAGATCTCTAGAGCTCTAGAGCTGCTAATACTACCCAAACGTTATATTTTATTTATAACAGAACCTTATTTACCCCACATACATTATCACGTTTTTCATCAGACACTCCCTCTACTTGTTGGTCGTGCCCCTGTCCTTCTGCAGACCTAAAACACATGTTGTGTGACTGTCCTCCTATTTCCAAGTTTTGGCAACTAATCTGGATTCAAATACAAAAGATTTTCCAGTTTTAGGTTTCCTTCTCCCCATCACAAATTTTTCTAGGTTCTCTCTCACCGGACCTTCCCCAATCTCCTCGTCATTACCTCCTACTTGACCTTTTGATTGCTGTGACTTTTCATACCATTACCTCTAACTGGAAGCAAGCTGCAAACGTCTCCTACAACTCTTGGTGGAATGCAGTCTGTTTTCATCATCGACTGGATACCAACTATGTATCCCCCATCTCCCTGGCAATTAAACGTGATCTGATTTGGCTTCCTTTGGTAACATATTTCTCTTCCTCTGCTCCAGTACATACCTCTCCAGATCCTGACGTAGTTGAGGTACGCAAGCCACCGTGATTTTCTTATTGCCTTTCTGTTAAAATTTACGTTTCAATGTATTTTTTTGTATATCTAATTCAAGCACACATGTTATGTTCACGAAATCCTCATGCTTGTTATCCATGCCTTTCATGATAATTGTAGCGTAATTCTTATTTCCTTTACATATTTCATTGGCTAATACTTTCTATTAAGATGTATTATATTGTCAAATCCATTTCCTGTTTTTTCCTTTCCTCTCCCCCCTCCTCCCTTTCTTTATTTCTTCAATAAAATCAAACTTAAAAAAAAACAGAAGGACGTACCCTGGAGCACAGAAGGAATATATATCCAAGATCACCCGTGTCTGCAGACAAGAGTTATTACCGGGGAAACTTCTAATTCGTTTGGGAGTCGGAGGTTTTTGAGAGTTATTTCTGGTTAAAGCCAAGCTCACTTTGAGGCAAACACACACCAGTGATTCAGCATTTAAGCCAAGACACCGCGTCAAATATAATATTTTAAGGGGGCGTGGCTTACTTCTTATGCACTCTTGAATTTTCAGGAATAAGTCACCCCAGTGCATGGAAGGGAAGTTTGTGGGTTGGCCTGTAAACTCTGATGCTCTAGTGTTGTTCAGGTATTTAGGTAGAGGGCGGGAGTCGCCTCACATGTCAGCGAGTGGCAAAGTGCTGGACAGCTCAGTGTTGCCACTGGCACCATGTGTGATACTGGGCACACCCATTGGTTGTGTGGCTGGGTCTCCCGATGCCTTTCACACGAAGACTCCCTTGTCCCTCAGAGGTCTGCTGCCTTAGCTAGACTTATTGCATCCTGTCCGGTGCGGAGACGGGCCTGACCACAGGCTCCTGGACTCTCACACTGGACCTCAGGTGCTTTCCCTCTATGTAGCGCCTCATGCAACAGCACTGTCAGTAATCCAGTCACATGTAGTGCCTCGTGCAACAGTACTGTCAGAGCTCCAGACACATGTAGCGCCTTGTGCAACAGCACTGTCAGTGCTCCAGTCACATGTAGCACCTCATGCAGCAGCAATGTCAGTACTCCAGTCATATGTAGCGCCTCGTGCAAAAGCACTGTCAGTGCTCCAGTCACATGTAGTGCCTCATACAGCAGCGCTGTCAGTACTCCAGTCATATGTAGCACCTTGTGCAACAGCACTGTCAGTGCTCCAGTAACATGTAACGCCTCGTGCAACAGCACTGTCAGTGCTCCAGTAAAATGTAGCGCCTCGGGCAACAGCACTGTGAGTGCTCCAGTCACCTGAAGCGGCTCATGCAGCAGCGCTGTCAGTACTCCAGTCATATGTAGCGCCTCATGCAGCAGCACTGTCAGTGCTCCAGTCACATGTAGCACCCCGTGCAACAGCACTGTCAGTGCTCCCGTCACCATACTAATTCAACACTAATCCTGATGGGTTCCAGAGTAGCGTGTTACTTGCGCTTCAAAACCCCATCAGGAGTAGCAAGCGCTATATAAATACAAACCTCTTTCCCTTCAGTATCCCGCCACCTACCCTCCTCTACTCAAATAACTGAATAACATATCCACCACTCAAATTACTTCACATTTTACTATAGTAATTTTCAACACTAATCCTTATTGGTTCCGGAGTGGTGTTCTACTCGCCAGAAAAGCACTTCAACACCCATCTTGGGTAACAAGTGCTTTATGAATGCAAACCTTTCTTCCCCATTTATCCATACGCTATCCTTCTCACTCCAAATAACTGCCTAATATCCACCACTGAAAATACTTTCATATTTCACCATATTAATTCACCATTAATCCTTTATGTGCTCCCTGAATAGCATGCTTCAACACCCCATCAGGGGTAACAAGCGCTATATAAATACAAACCTTTTTTCCTCCTCTATCTTTCTGCTATCATTCCAAGGCCAAATAATTGACAAACCTATCCACCACTTAAAATGTACTTGCATATTTCATTATACTAATTCAACACTAATCCTCTGTGGGTCCCAGAGTAGCGTGCTACCCACCGAAACAGCGCTTTGGCGCCTCGTCAGGGGTAGCAAGCGCTATATAAATGCAATTACAATACAATACAATACTGTATATTACAATGCAAAGACAGGATTCTCCATAAATGTGTCCCCTCTCCTCTACATAATACCACTCATGTTAACTGTTCCTTCTAAAAATGCAGGTGCGTCTAAGAAATCCGTGGTTCCAAAAAAATGAAATACTTCAAAATATAACATTGCCAGGGACACAGGCAAAGGGACAGGCGCACACACATACGCACAAACACACACATCTTTTTTGTGGTGACAGTAAAAAATGCTCTCTATTGATCTATTTTTGAAGACGTCTGTATGGAACCCATGAAAGTACAACATGAAAATAAACAGTGATAAGCAGCCAATATAATTTGCATGAACAAGTACTGAGTACTTATCTGTTGTCAGCAAGTGAATAGTCAGGTACATAAAAATAAAGGGGTTGACTGGCGGATCATAGGGGTGGCGACCTTGAACATTTACTAAAACGTTGACCTCGACTAGATCTGCGAGTGAATCTACATACCTTCCCTTCTCTCTAAGAAGGACTAATGAGTATAATAATTATGGTATGCCACGTACTGTGATTGAACAAGGCGCACTTGCCCCCTCCCCCCCTACGGACGAACCCCATAATAACATATTTGGGTTAGGGGTGGATAGGAAGGAGCCTGTCAACTGCACTCTAAATATATTTACATGGACTGTAGCAGGGTAAAAATAAAAAATTGGCAGCTTAGATTAGAAAAGCTTTGTAGTAAAACATGATATCCTGTGTTTCTCCAGGAAACCAGGGAAACTGGTCAGATATTTTTATACAGATATGGATCATTTTCAACAACAGCAGTCCCTTCTCTGATGGGTAGAGCAAAGGGTGATATTGTGACCCTAGTAGCAAATACACTAGGGCTAAATCTTATAACGTTCTTTAGTCCTTCTCCCCATTTCCACATCTTATTTTGTGATGGTTTAGGTGATTGGGACTGGCTCTTGATAAATTACTACAATAACTATTTTGAAGGTAACATGGCTTTCGTGGCAGGTGATCTGGATAGAGAAATCACCACCATCCCCGAAGCACACCGGAAGTGTATTTATATCTTGTGACTGGGCGACCTCAACGTGCATTGTTGTGATAATATGCCAATACCTGTGTGTGGAATAGCTGATGTAGAGGGGGATGTAGCTTCCCATTTTACTCAAATATGGTAATTTGCTCAATAGGCTTTTAATAGCTAGGTACATGTGCATGATATATACATGTTAAAAGAATCAGGGCAATATAAACACACCCCGCACATGTATCTAAAAAAGAAGACTTTAGGAGCCTTTCCTGATAAGCAGAACCTGGGCTAGTGCACGGCAGTATTTAGCAAGGTGGATTAGTGGGCTCTTTATTCCAATTTAGTTGTTGCAATAGTATACACTTTTCAGAGACATGTGCGGGGTGTATTTATATTGCCCTGATTCTTTTAACATGTATATATGTCCTTGTAGGGCGATCGATCCAGACCCCTGTTCCGAATGGTTCACTGCCAATGTACTAGAACTAGACAACTGGCAAGTCGACTTGGAGAGATTATTTCCTCCTTTCACTGACCCATGCAACTGGTGGGTTCTTAAATTTGATCCTTATGTTCTGAATGGATTTAGAATTAATCGTTTCTTTGAATGAAAGTGAGTTGAGCTTCCACAGATATGCAATGGCACCATGGTTGGAACGGAGGATGTAATGTGAAAATTCATGTTTTACATGGACTGTATAGATACATAAAAAATTGAATTGAGTGCCATGATGCAATGTTAATTGTAACTATGTACCTGTTTCTATAGTGATGAGTTTGTAACATTTATTTGGTTTTATATTACTGTTTTTAGATTATTCGTGGTGAGATTTATGCAAACATTTGTGAGCCTGAAGAAGGTGGGACACTATTGTATACCACTGAAACGCGTCACTTCTGTGTCTAACAACAATTCAAATAACTACGCCTGGTTCCAACATAGGTGGACTTACTAGAAAACTTGTAACAACATCTTGCGTAGAATACAAACACCAACTTGCATACTATATAAATTATGCAAAAGTATCTATATGACACTGTTTTCCAAGTGTGAATCACCGTTGGCCAGGGTGTTTCTCTGAGTTTTAGTGATTAGTTTGTATAAATATACCATATTTGATTCTCCCTTTTTAGGTAATTTGCTGCTTTTTGACAAAAAGTCTTTGTATGCTTATTTATAATTGTGTAATGAGATCTCTTAAGAGACATGTTTTTAACTAATTGATTACAGTTTTTTAACAGCGATAAATAAAAGATTCATGATTTTTTTACATTGTATTCTTGGGTTCTAATTGTTGCTACTAGAGTGTGGTGAGATTGGTTAAGGTATACGTGTGATGTGTGCATAAAAAGAGAGCCCAAAGGGACCCTTTGCTTTTAGCTTTTACTTTTGGTGTCCAATCCCTTTGGTGCTTTTGGACCCCTCTCTCACACTTTTTGAGGTCAAAAACACCCTGTTTCGGTCAAATCTCCCCTCAGGGGACCAGAGTGGCTGGCTGGCTGGTTTGGTATGGCCTACTATAGGACCTTAAGAAATCTGTACAATCCCCTCAGAACCATCTGAAGAGACCAAAAATTGGTAGGGATCTACGCTTATCTTATGGAGAGGCATAGAAAGCCAGAATCAGGGGCCTGAGGGAGGAAGCGTGGGAGAATCTGTCACAAGCAGCAGCTACAAAAAACTCCAGGGATTTCTGGAGAGTGAATAATACCGCGTTTCTTAAACATGAGTCCGACTCGACATTAGACAAGTGAGGAATGCTTGGGCTCACTTTGAGCAAATCACTGGGGCTGCAGATGTGCCCCTGGCATTGGCCTCCATTTTCCCGCAGGTAAACCATAAGGAGAATTTGGCCTTTGATATGGCAGAGGTGAAATTGGGACTGGTGCAATGTAGTGTCACAAAGGCCCCAGGCCCCGATGGGGTCCCAATATATTTTTTCTTAGCTCATCAAGAGCTTTGGACTCCACCCCTAACCAAAGTCTTCAATACCATAAGTAAGGTGGGTCCTCCAGCCTCATGATATAGCACAATAATAATTCCCATTCCCATTCACAAAAAGAGTGATAAGTACATTCCTCAAAACTACAGACCCATCTCCCTGTTAGACAGCACAGCAAAACTGATGGGATGCCTTTTGTTTAACAGGCTGGAGGATTGGGCCAGAGAGAGGAACCTCCAAATACCAGCTCAATACAGCTTCCAAAAAGGCAAGGGGACCATAGTCCAATTCCTCAACCTGAGTTTGACCATAGCCAAATATACGTTGGCTAAGCCCGAGCAGATCTATATGGCCTTTCTTGATCTGTCAGCGGCTTTTGATTGCGTTTCCCACTCTAAGCTATGGATTATTATGGAAGTGAAGGGGATTGAGGCAGCTATAATCTATTTTATCTGTAAAGCAACTGCCTATGTCCTTTATGGTAGGGATGGGGGAGTTCACAAGGCATTTCATGATAAAACGCGGTCTGAGACGTGTTTGCCCCCTTTTTATTTTCAATCTACAATACTTGGGAGCAGGTAGCCATAACTCAATCTACGAAAGATGTCTCTGTCTTTAATACAGCGCCCCTCTCCATACTGCTTTATGCAGATGATGCAATGCAAATTGAATGGATTGGGTTGGTGCTACAAAAACTCATAGAGGGCTACTCAAAGTTTGACTAGTCTGGACCTTCATCTTAATGAAGCCAAATCCTTCGTATTGGTGGCAGCGGGACGCCCCAATAGACTTCCACTGTTCCATACACCGTCACGCAGGATGACAGTGGTGGACACCTTTTTTTAACTGGGGGCTGTGTTTGAAAGAAAATACATATGGTCAAAACATGGTGGTCAACAGAGCTCTAGTCATGGAAAAACGTGTATGGGACATGTTTAGCTTTATTAAGAAGCTGGGGTCTAAGCTCATTGAGGTAATAAAAAAGGTGTATGCCGCTCAATCTACCTCTACAGCAACGTATGGAGCGGGGTTGTGGGGGATGGCAGCAATTGAACCTTTAGAATAGTAGGATGGTTTGTATAAAAGATATTTAGCCCTTCCATCCAACTGCTCAAATTATAATTGTCACTCCGAGCTTGAGGCCCCATATATCTCTGACACTGTGAGGTTAGCACCTATTTTTTTTAGGGTACTCGATTTGGAGGAGAGACACTGTTAACCTGACCCATAATATTATTAGGGAATGCTTAGCCCTAGATAAAGTACATAAGAACACTTGGCTGCAATATGTGAAATCTACACTGTGGATTTTGGGTTTGGAAGTTTATATGTTAATCCATCTAGTTGTAGAACCGTGTCTGAAGCAAGAATCAAACACATCATTTGAGAGAAGACTGCAAGAGAGAGAGGTGAATTAAGTCATCAAAAATGATCAGTAAAGATGTACCTTATGTGCCCCCTCTACACCCAGGTTGATGAATCATGCTTTGCATTTGTTTCAAATCCCCAACATCGTTTTATTTTAGTTAGGTTCTATATGAATCTTATCCTTTTGATGATGGGTTTTCCAAAGAATATCTATTCGCTAAACAATTTGTCAGTTTGCCCCTGTGATGAAAGATCAGCCCAGTCAGATCTGCATTTATTGTTCTTTTGTAGTTTTTTCAATCTACAAAGGACATTTTTTATTCTTTCTTTTTGCGTAAATTCCATTTTCAACAATGTCGCCCTGCTCTCCCTTTTATTAACCAATCGACTAATCCCTTGGTGTACCTGCTACAGCCTCATTTCTCTGGTCCTCTCTGTATAGTAGAAGGGCCATGTTAGAATAGGAAAGCGAATGTCAAAAGCGAGTTGACTATTGATCAGTTTTTGATGGCACAACGCACTTTGAAATTCTATGTTGATTATGTTTTATATATTTTTTTATTTATTTTTTAGAAGAAACAGTGTTTTCGGGTGGCCTAAAGAGGTCCTTATATAGTAAGGTATAGTTATGTTATTTGAATCAATCTTGGGAGAAAGGCTTTTTTGTAGGGTAACATATAAATTAATACTTTATTCTGTTTTTTGAAAACATGTTTCAGGTGCTCACATTGGTGACAAGGTGCATAGGGTGACTGGGTGAAAAAGTGAAACTATATACAGTGTTTAAGTATTTATACTAGCGTTTAAGTATTCTTGTTTTTGTGTCACAATCAATAGTATTGTGGTTCTGTTTGATGCGGGGCAGTTTTCAGTTGGTGCTGATTAGATCAATTATTTGTACATGGTCCCGGCGGGAGTAGATCACCGCGGTCCGCGGTTGAGTTGTGTCTGCCTCGCTGCTCTGTCGTACTTAAACGATAGACTAAGATTAATCACTGTCAACCATTGATGACACCTGATACCAATCCACCGACTGAGTACTCTAACTATCAACTCCGCTACCCTGATGGGAATTAAATTCTGCCATCAGATTAAGAAAGCTCACCATGTCCTGATGATGATCTAAAATTATCTAGATCAAAACGCCGTCGACCCAACCAAGGAAATTCCCCCACTTCACTGTATAAATGACTGTGGAATATATCCTTGTTTTTGTGACATTCTGTATATGGTTTCACTTTTTCACCCAGTCACCCTATGCACCTTGTCACCAATGTGAGCACCTGAAACATATGTTTTCAAAAAACAAAATAAAGTATTCATTTATATGTTACCCTACAAAAAAGCCTTTCTCCCAAGATTGATTCAAATAACATGACTATACCTTACTATATAAGGACCTCTTTAGGCCACCCGAAAACACTGTTTCTTCTAAAAAATACTTCAACCCCAGGTTTAACTTATGGGGTACCCTTGTTTTTCAAAACTACTCTACGCGCAGTGGCTACACTGCAAGGGTCCCGCTCACTGAGCGATTATGTTTTTAAAGCTTGGATTTTAAATATGTATTATAATCTTGTTTTTATGATATATTTCATAATATATGTATTTTTTTTATCTCTGTTGTTTTTATTTTGTGGACTTTATGTGCATTAGAAACATTGCAAAAGAAAGATTTTTGACTGACTGACTTTGGCGGTTGGACCGGCATTGCACTGCCACTGCTGAAAGGGAACCGCATTTCCCGGCAGCCCCATTGCGTTCTGAGGGACCCAGTGTGCTTGGTCTTGCCCTGAGGCTATGCCAAGCATATCACGACGTTCCTCATTGCCAGCAGTTACATAGAGTTCTTCCTCCATGTAATTGCTGATGATGAGGAAAGAAAGGTGGCCCTAGAGGGCCCCTTCTTGCCCCTGTGTATGATGGTTCATGCAAGTGGGAACATGTTGTGCCCCTCCGTAGTTTTGCACCCCCAGTTCCAGCATGGAAAGAAATGGATAAACGTGCACTGGCAGTCTCGCAGCCGTGCTGTTTAAGGTTCCCAATGTACCTTTACAAAGCACTGCTGCAGGACCACCACACTGCCCACTCGCCAGACCACAAAATTACTGGTGGGGACGGCGACTCTTGGCGGTGCAAGAGCAAGGCATGCTGCCCGCACCTGCTCAGCCAAAAGACATAATCAGGCCCTATGAAACCATAGCAGAAAAGGATGTTAAAGTAAACAATATTGTAAAGTTTGAAATAATACTTGTGAGAAAATGGATAATTAGTTGGGCTGTATGGTGGTCTACCTCAAGTAGCAATGGCACAAAGCTTGTTAGGTTTAGTAAAGGTAGAACAGATAAAGATGGCTGATGGCAAGGGCCACCAGCTGCAGTGAATACAATTGTATAGTAACCCCAAATCTCCCCACCCACCCCGACTTGGTAACCTGTTTAAAGAAAGTGACAGTATCTCCCACCTCCCAACCCGATTTAATGGCCATGGGTTGGTGTAATGTGGGCTTCCGACAAGCTAAGTAAGCATAAGTACTTAGGGCATGTAAGTTCACGAAATTCTGTTGTCACTAGGGATAAAAAGGGCTTCCAGAGCTTGGGGAATGTTGAGCCTGATTCGTTAATGTGAGGGTGATTCCCTCCATCCCCATTATATACCACAGTCTGTGGAGCTAGCCTTGGTGTGAAGGAATGTGTCCAGTGCCCCAATGCAATAGTATATTCTGGAGAGCCGCAAGTAGCTCCAGTCCAATCTGTCTACCCCTGCAGGATTTTAGTGCAAGGTAATCGCATTAGGGAGCCTAAGGAAAATAGATGCTGGGAATCTAGGAATTTCTGTTTCTAGCTGTTTGTCTATCAGCCAGATTCATCAAGCCGAAATCGGCTCGCAAAGGGCCAGATTCTGAGAATCTGGCCCTTTGCGAGCGATATTTTTGCATTTGGGATTCATCATCCCAAATGCAAAAATCGCAATTATAGAAATCGCTAAATTGCGAATAATTGCATTTGAGGAATCTCAATTTGAGATTCCTTAAAAGCAATTCATGAACCATTTTAAAATTGCAAATTCGCAATCTGGGGCCGCTATTTACAGCGAAGTCTAACTACGTGGTAAACAGCGAAAACTTCGAAAAATGCACTTCAGTGCATTTTTCTAAGTTGTATGTTACACACATGCATGTCCTTTGGACATGTGTGTGCGCAACACCAGTGTACCTTACCATTTCAGGGGTGCTACAGGGTGTCCTTTGGACACCCTGGCACCCTTGAATTCGCTTCCTTATTTGCGATTCGCTAATTGCTAATCGCAAATAAGGAATGACTCCCCCATAGGAATGAATAAGAAAGCCATTCCTTATTTGCGATTAGCAATTACCGAATTGCAAATAAGGAAGCAGTAGAAATCGCAAAAAAGATTGCGATTTCTACGTGCATCCCGTTTTGCGAGTCTTTATTAGCGATTCCTTAAAAATCGCTATTAAGGACTCACAAAACAGGACTTTGATGAATCTGGGGGTATGTCTTATTGGCCCACATGCATCATTGTGTCTTTTTGCATTTCTTAATTTGCGAAAAATAAGGAATCGCAAATTAAGAAATGCAAAATGATATGCATCAATATTTTCGGTATTCTTGTGGGATTCGGTAAAAATCGCATTTTTTACCGAATCCCAAAGAAATACCGATTTCTTAACTTAATTTTCGCAATTCCCATTGATTCCTATGGGCCAAAAGGCCCATAGGAGTCAATGGAAATTGCGAGTGGCACTTAGAAAATTTCATGGGTGCAGGGGGGGGTCCAAAGGACCCCCCCATGCACCCCTGAAATGTACTTTTCAGCATACGTTACATACACACATGTCCTAAGGACATGTGTGTGTGTAACTTTACAGTTTAAAAAATGCATTTTTGTGCATTTTGAATCAATTTCGCAATTTACCACGAAGTTGAACTTCGTGGTAAATTGCACTTCCAATTTAAAAAAACGCATATTTTTCTATAATGATGCATAGCATTTAAGAAATCGCACAATTGCGATTTCTTAAATGCTAACGCAATTTTAGAAATCGTAAAAAAGATGCGACTTCTAAAATGGCATGATGCATCCCAACAAGCCCTTTTGCATTCGCAAACGGCCGATTTTAAGGAATCGCACCGTCTGCGACTGCAAAAATGCTTGATGCATGTGGGCCTAAGAATCTGTGCCCAGTAAGAGGCTACCTTCTGGCATTCCCATAGTATGTGAAGTGTCATGCCTGAAGATCTGCATTGGCGCAAACAGTCAGGTGACTTGTATGGCTTATATATTTATGTAATCTAACCGGGGTAAGATACCAATAGGTTATGATTTTGGTAGGCGTTTTAATGCCTGGGATGTTTCGGGCTATGTGTTGGGCGCGGTAGTGAATATCTTCCCATTTTTTGGGAGATAACACCCATACTATCTCTGATTCCCATCGCTTTTGGCCTGGGGATTTCATGGTTGTGTTTTCAGGGACCAGTAGCTTATACAAGTGGTTAATGAGTCATGTATCCGCCGTGCTAGAAAGTATCAAGAGTTCATATGAATTAAGGTGTCGTTGTGTCCTTGCAAGGTATGCTGGATGCATCACCCAGTGGCAGATCTGGATGCAGTGTCAGCTTTCGCCTTCGGGAAGTGTGTGTTTTTGGCGGAGAAGTACATTGGAATGGGGCCTTCAGTATCAAACATGTGTCCCACCGACCTGCATCCTGGTTGGTTCCAACTGTGAAACCCCGGGTCAGTAAGGGCCGGAGTGAAGTCAGGGTTCCCTACTAAGGGTGTCAGGGGGGAAGGGAAGGAGGTGAGGGTCCTTCTAGTTGCCACCCTGACCCATATTGCTAGCGCAGGTTTTGTGATAAAGGAGAGATACAAGTTGGGGGGCTGTGCGCTTTTGGGAAGAAAAGGTATTTTCCTCAGGGGTTGTTCTGCAAGCACCATCTCCATAAAAAGCCAGTGTTTTTTGGACTCTGTGCATGACCACCCAACAAAAGCTCTTAGTTGGGCAGCCTGATAGTACCGGACAAGGTCCGGAACCCCTAGGACACCCTCCAAGGGGGACATATAAGTCAGGTCTCTGCGAAGGCAGGGACGTTTTTCTGCCCATACAAAGTGGTTCAAGTCGTCCTGGAGGGAGCAAAGTGAACCCTGTGGCAGTTCCAGTGGCAGGACCTGGAATAGGTAAAAGATCCGGGGAAGGACTGCCATTTTCACTGTGGCTATTCTTCCAAGCCAGGAGAGAGAACCGTGTCACCAGCGGCAAAGATCGGAGCATATCTGACAAATCAGAGCGCGGTAATTGAAGGTCACTGTCTCGGGTATCATAGGGGCAATCTGGGATCTAAATACTGAATATGTGTAGTGGCCGATTGGAGAGGAAAGGTTTGAGGAAGTGTAGTTAGCCATTGTTGTTGCAGTGTTAGGAAGAGGGTTTGTGACTTATGAATGTTCATTTTAAAACCCGCTACATGGCCAAATGCTGTGAGCTCATCAAGGAAGGCCAGTAGGGAGGAGGTCGGGTTCTCCAGAGTCACCAGGACATCGTCTGCTTATAGACTGATGGTATCGTGATTGCTACCGAATGTGATTCCCAGTATTTCTGGGTTGGATCTGACTCTATGAGCCATAGGCTCCATGTATAAAGCAACAGCGACAGAGGGCACCCTTGTCTGGTGCCCCTATTGATTTTTATTTGGGTGGAGGGATGGCCGTTTACCCAAATTACTGCGGTCGGGTGGTTCTAGGTGCTAGAGATCCACTTTCGGAATCTTTCGTCTATACCAAAGTGCTCCAAGGTGGCCTTGAGGTAGGGCCAGTGGACTCTGTCAAACGATTTCTCAGGATCAACTGATAGTAGCATTCGTTCTTGCCCATGTGTCTGAGCATTTGTCTATGACGGGTAGGACCCTTTGCATGTTGTTGCCACATTGGCGTTGTGGGATAAAGCCTGCTTTGTCTAGGTCTATTAGGCCCAGTAGAAAAGGATTGAGGTGCGCCGCTAAGATACCTGTGAAGATTTTAAGATCAACATTTAAAAGGAAATCGGTCTGTACGAGAAACATTACATATTATCTTTCCCTGTTTTGGGAATCACCACGATTGAGGCCATCTAAATCAATGGAGGGAGTGCTGTTGAGCTCCTTAGGGCGTCAAAGATTCGGACAAGGAGGGGTGCCAGGGTCGGACAGAACATTTTGTAAAAAAGGGCTCGGAATCTGTCCAGGCCTGGGGATTTAGCAAGCTTTAGGTGGGATATACAGGAGATGACTTTCTCGATTCAAATAGGGCGATCCAATTCTTCCCTCTGTTCCGAGGTTGGGGTAGATGTGCGTGCTTCCTGTAGATATGTTGATATCCCCTCCCGTTGGAAGTTTTATGCCATGTATAGCTCTTGATAGTAGTCTCTAAATGTCTCTGTCATGTCAGGGTGCTCGGTCTGTGCCCGTACCTCAGAGTCCCTGATCTCCTGTACCCGGTGCCCTGTCTCCTCCAACATAATATCTGTGCTTTAAGCAGAGCGTGGCCTACTCTGCCCTATCCGTGTCGATGCCAGCTAATCGAGATCTAGCGGCCTCCAGCTGTCTCCACACCCTAGAGGCTCCGGTCCTTTTGGGAATGCACGTAAGTTCCACAACCTTTTTTAAAAAAAAACTTTGTTTATTGTTTTTTCAGCATTCTTAAGGTTACATAATAAGAAAAGGCAGCTCCGAGCACACAGCGTCATGTAGTATCCTAACAGGCAAATGTTATGGCCAATACGGCACATATATTACAGGCAGCAATAATTATACATTGTAAACATCATTTTCAGGGCGTATACATCAATGTTATATCACGTCATAGTCCATTCCCTCACATCTCCTCTACTGTGTCTACTATTGCAACCCAGGGACATAGTGTCAAATCCGCAGATGCGCTACGCATAGGTATGATATCACCTTGGAGTATCGGATCTATCTTGTGCCAGCAGGTAACATTTCAGGAGGGCCCAAATGTCAGTTGGCCTGGAAGTCACAGGCAGCAATTCTGCATATGTCAGTAGTTGGTCCTGACAATAAATAAGGTAATTCAGCCAGTCTTAAATTTAGGTGCTCTCCCTCTATCCCATCTACAGGCTACTCTTCGCTTAGCCATAAGCAGCGCAAATGCAACAAATTTTACGGTTGACTGCCGACAATGGTGCAACATACCCCAGAAGTGCAAGAACTGGTGAAGGCGTTACCTCAGCATTAACCATGGTGGACAGGGACCTGAATACTTGTCCCCAATATGCATTGATGCTCTCGCAGTTCCATGCTAGGTGTAAAAAATCAGCTCCCGGGGCGTGGCATGTATGGCAATTGTCCGTTTCTCGCAATCTGTGTCTATGCATACGTGCAGGTATGTAATACATCCTATGCAAGAACCTATAAGGAATGATTCTGAGTCTACTATTCGCGGATATTCGTTCTGTCTGTTGTGCACAGAATTCCCATTGGTCATCCGTTAAGGTTACTCCTAGTTCCTGGTCCCATTTAGCTCGAGCAATCGGAGCCGGTCGATCCTGCTGCCAGTGCACTGATTTATAGATCACTGATACTATTTTTTTAGCTTGTGCCCCCTTCAAGATTCTGTGTAGTGGTTCGAATGTGGGTGGTTCACTGGGAAAGTCTGGGGTTATAGCTCTCAATCCTTGTCGTAGCCGAATGTATAAAAATACATCAAGGGGTGTTCTCGCCACTCCCAGAAACATGTGATCCAGCGTCCTGAATTGGCCTTCGTGATAGAGGTCTCCCCAGGTTACAACACGAATGCGCTCCTTCAGGTTATGAAAGAGGGCTTCCTGGAGCAAAGGCATATCGGGGTGGTAGGCCAGTGGCAACGGGGGAATACAGCATAGTTGTGTCCAGCATTTTTCCCAATTGTGCCCATGCATGCACCGTGCTCATGACTGTGGACGGTGTCTTATCTCTGTCCATAGGAATGTACAACGCGCCGTCTATAGGAACCGGTAATGCCAGCCAGTGTTCTGCCACAACTTGAGGCATGTATCGGGGTTGATGTACCCAGAACAAAGCATAGTGGGCCTGCGCGCTATAGTAGTATGTTTCGAAATCGGGGATCCCAAATCCTCCTTGAGTATATGGTCGGGTTAGCACCTCCCACGCAAGCCGTGGGCTTTTGCCTCCCCACACCAAACGGGTCAGTTCGGACTTCAAAAGATTAAAAAAATACTTCCCCGGGTAAAAAGGTATGTTCAAAAATAGATATAATAATTGCGGCAGAATAACCATTTTAATCAGGGATGCCCTCCCTGCCATTGACAGTGGCAACATAATCCAGCGCGAGATTTTGTCGAAAATCCGGGTCATGGTTGTCCCGTAATTTAGTCTCATCAATTCCTCTCTGTTTTTTTAAATGCGAACTCCCAGGTATTTAAAGTCGTCATCGCACCAGGGTATGGGGTAGTCCATGTGGGATGCGGTCGTCTCCGCTGTGAGCGGGAAACAGCAGGATTTTCCCCAGTTTATCTGGACTCCAGACATTCTACCAAATTTTATGAATTCCCTCAATATGGGATTCAGATTTTGCTGGGGGTCACGAATGTATAGCGTAATGTCGTCTGCATATAGCGATATTAGTATTTGTCGCAGGTTGTATTGTAGCACTTTATCATTATGGTGTTGCCTCAGTTTTGCCGCGAGCCGCTCCACTGCGATCACGAAGAGCAGGGGCGAAAGCGGGCAACCCTGACGTGTGCCTCTGGAAATGGGTATGTCTTGGGACTGCTTCCCGTTGACAATCACTTTAGCCGTGGGAGAGTCATATAACAGCTTAATCCAGGATAGGAATACTGGGGGGAACCCCATGCGCGTCATTACTGCGAACAGATAGTCCCACTCTAAAGAGTCAAATGCTTTTGTAGCATCTAGGAAGATGGCCACCATGGGCAACTCATCCGAGATATTATTTAAAACTGCAAAGAAAGTTTGTAAATTTTGAGATGTCGCCCTACCAGGTACGAACCCTGACTGGTCCGGCAGTATGAGATACTCCATGAGGAGATTGAGACGTGTCGCTATAAGTTTAGCCAGTATTTTGACATTGCAGTTAAGTAGGGACAGAGGTCTGTAAGAGTCACAGCTCCGGGGTGATTTACCCGACTTCAGCAGCGAAGTGATGAGGGCCAGCCTCATAGAGGGGGGGAGACGCCCCACTTCCAGCGCATCATCGTACACTTCTCGTAGGATTGGGGCCATAAATTCAATATAGGTTTTATAGAATTCAACCAGTATCCCGTCTGTGCCGGTGGCCTTGCCAGACTGCATTTGCATTATTGCATCTCGCACCTCATCTAATTCAAACGGGGTACTTAAGAAGCGCTGCTGAGTATCACTCAACCACCCTAGCGTCACATCATTCAGGTATTCCGAGAAGTCTAGCGTGTTCGCTCTGGTAGTTGTGTAAAGGGTAGTGTAGTGCCTTGCAAAGGAGTTCAGAATATGTGTCGTGTCTCTGTACACCTTCCCATCACAATCCTCAATTTACATCACCACATTTGCAGGCCGTTCCAATCTAACTGTTGCTTTAAGCGCCTTCCCCGGCCTCTCGCCTTCTCCATATCTTCGCGCTATCCAGTACTTCCCTCTGAACTTTGATTCCCTTTCCGCTTCCGCTTTATACTCCGTGAGTTTCTCTCTTAGTTTGGAATGAGTCATCCCTTCCGGCCTGTCAGCCAGGGAGGCCTCTAATGCTTTCTGCTCCTGCTCAAGGCTATTCAACGTGTGCTGGATGCTTTTCAGCATTCCAGATCCTTTTGCTATGCAGATCCCTCGCAGCGTGACCTTGAAGGCCTCCCATATCGTCTCTACGCTATCTACAGTACCCTTGTTCCGGTCGAAGAAGTCTAGCACCTCTTCCCTTAGTTCTTCTTGAAATGCCTTATCTAGTAACATGGTGGGTTGTAATCTCCAGCTCGCTCTTTGCGGCCCTAGCTCGTCACTTGTCAGTGTGAGCCGCACCGGTGCATGGTCCGAGTAAG
Organism: Lissotriton helveticus; assembly: GCF_964261635.1. NCBI lineage: Eukaryota > Metazoa > Chordata > Amphibia > Caudata > Salamandridae > Lissotriton > Lissotriton helveticus. The sequence continues at coordinate 1,467,861,548 of NC_136059.1, forward strand.
TTCTGGCTAGGTGTTTGACTTCCGTGAGAGCTGGGCACAGTCTAGCCAATAAAAATATGCAATCTAGTCTAGCCCATGAGGCAGCATGAGCCGTAAAATGTTTACCCTCTCGTGTGTCGGGGTGAAGATGTCTCCAGGCATCCACCAAAGAGTGTTCCTGCAAGATTGCATGTAACTCGGCGCGTGCATGGGTATAATGATGTGGGGCGGGGTGCGACCTGGCTGCTGTCGGGTCCCGTGAAACATTAAAGTCACCGCCCCATATGACCTAGTTCGACCCTATGCCCACAATAGTGGCCCATAGCTCAGTAAAGAAGCCCGGATCGTCCGTTATTTGGGCCATAACAGGATATTAGTTTAAGTGATATGTGTCCTATTCGTCCCCATGTCACGCAGTATCTGCCCTGTGCATCCCCCTTCGCCCCTAGAACACTAAACTGTGTGCCTCTCTTATGCAGTATAGCAGCCCCCCTGGCATAAGCGGAGTATGAGGAGAAGGTCGCATGTTCCGCCCATCTACAGGCGAACGTGTTGTGAGTCCGAGGGTTAATATGGGTTTCTTGTAGAAGAGCTACATGTATATTGTGTCTGTCGAGATATGCTAGAACATGACGTTTCTTACGTGGATCGCCTAGCCCCCTGACATTTCATGTGATAATATTCAGGTTAGTCAGTGCCATAATACAAGGCAATTGTCCCACCTGTGATGAAAAGGACTCGAGTGATCCCTATCCTGCCTCACCATCTGTGCTGTAATGCCAGTTATTGACTTTGAACCATACCACCGTGTGCCTGTGAACCATGCCGCACCACTAGGTCGCGCCTTTATCTTTGGAACCAATCTGTCTAACTTCTGGACATTGGAACTATGGACAAATGTGTCCTTTGGAGCAGGTTCAGAACTTCCAATAACATCATGCAAAGTACTGTTTCTCCAATCGCCCCCTTTTCCTCCCCCCTCCCACTGAAGCATCCCCAACTCGCCAGAATTTCCCACCCTCTCCCTTCCCACAACATTCTTTAATTACCCCGGTAACTTCATTTTCTCAAACAGAAACAATAGGGAACTCCCGTAGGGCGACATCTAAGGTATACACATTGCCACTCCCGCCACTTGTAGCCCTACAACCTGTTCCACCCTGGGGGGACTAAATCAAGGGAGGGGGAGTGGTGCCTGGAATACGTTACCACCAACAGTCCTATACCCGTCCATGGTATTCAGAGCTCGCAGCGTCTTCCAGACTCGGTAAGGGTCACCTCAGGTTCAGCATACTTAGCGGCTCGAAATGAGAGTGGCGTCCTGCCGCTCAGTAGCACAAGTTATTGTTCATCGTCTGTCACTCGGTCTTCGTCCCGTTGCACCGCATCACGGCCGCCATTCCCACGTTGATCTCTTCACAAAGTCTTCAGATAGTCATCCACCTGTTGTGGGTTTGTGAAGAAGCGCTGTTTCCCTTGGTGTGTTACTCGGAATTTCGCAGGGTACAGTAGTGCATAATTGATTTGCGCTGCTCGTAATTTTTTCTTCACTTCTATAAACTTGCGTCTTTCTTCTTGCACCATCGGTGTGAAGTCGGGGTATATGGAAAAGGCCACGCCTTCATATGACAGATTTTGGGTGGTGCGTGCTGCTCGTAGAGCCACATCGTGGTCGCGGTAGTTGAAGAGCCGCGCGATGATGGGTCTCGGTGGGACTCCCGGCTTGGGCCTCGGCCCAAGTGAGCGGTGGGCTCTCTCAACTATAAATTGCTTGGAGAATGCTTCGGACCCAATTGCAGCAAGCAGCAGTCTTTCTATGTAGTCCTCCTTTCGCCCTGTGTTTGTGGACTCTGGCACGCCTGTCACGCGAATGTTGTTGCGCCGGCTGCGGGCTTCCAAGTTCTCATTCTTCATGGCAATTACTCTAAGAATATTGTCCATTCACGCAAGCTGTGCTGTATGGGAAGCCGTGGTGTCATCATTGTCAGAGATCCGCCTCTCGGTCTCCTTAATTCTTTCATTGTGTAAGTCCAGTTTATGTGCGATAGCGTCCATTCAGGAGGACATACGGTCCACCTTGTCCACCACAGTGGCAAATCCTTGCCGCATTTCTTGCACCAACTGTTGTATATCCATACCAGAAGAGCAGGGTCCTACTCCTGTCTCCACCGGACTACTAGGTCCTCCATTCTCTGACGTGGATTTCAGTCCCTTTTTGGCAGTCGCGGATTCAAAGGTGAGCTTCGACTGGCGATTGTCCATTTTTCTCATGTTGGCGCTGCCACTAGTGCCTGGTGCCCCAGTCGCTGCACGAGTGGCTTTCCTTTCGTGGGCAAAGCTGGAACCTCTTCTCATGTGCTCTGTTGGTACAGTTTCGTGGCTCTCAGCAGTGAGATGGGTTTGTGTTTATATCGCAGTTTGTGGTCCTCTAGAGCCAGGACAATCTGATCAACAGCACGTTGCAGCTTTCTGTGAGCAGACAAGGGTTGGCCCAGAGTGTTGTTCATCAAGCGGTCTAACGCCACCCCCGGTATGGCCGTATGTTATGGCCCAACGTCCTTTCGAGTGGTATCCCCTCGTGCTATATTGGAAGGCTCCCGTCTGCAGCCAATGTATGTCTCCTAGGCATGCAATAGCTATCTCCAATTGCAGTCAGGGCCTAATCGCACATCTGTGGTCATGTGCTAGGCAGTGGGTAGGTCCGTGCCCATGCACGAGATAATGCGGAGTAAGTGCGTTGTCTCCTGGTGTTTATTCTCCGTGCGGCACGTAGCTCTCAAGTGCCGGCCCAGTCTTCTATGCCCATGAGGTGGTCCTGCAGGAGTCAGCGTAGGGGGGCTTACCCACAGTGGTGCTTCACCGCCTCTCTCGCACTTAAAGTGTCGCAAGTATCCTGTCACGGTATCCCCTTTTCTTCTTGTGACCTTGGACTAGTCTCATGTGTCGCTTTTGGGGCCCCTTCCGCCAGTCCTGTATTTCGTATGATAGACTGTGCCTCGGTTTTCTCTGCTAGGCGCCTTCGCTCATAGATGTGGACCATAGGAGGCGACTCGGGCATGATCCACAGTCTGCGGCGTATTCCCAAGCCGCCGTCTGAGACTCCTGTGCTGTCCTTTCTTATTGTGGGCGCCAGTCAGACGTATAAGCAAAGCTGCTTTCTCTGCGGCCCGTTACCCTCGTGCAAGCCGTGGCCTGGAGTGATTAGCAGCACCGCGGTTCGCACTCATGCGGGGCCCAGTGGCGCTTACAGCAGTGTCCAATATGGAGCTCCTCTGCACCCGCAAACTGCCCAGTGAGTCTACCCGTCCTCAGTCGACACCCGGCGTCTCCCGCCCCGGCACGCAAAACCAGCTTGTTAGTGTGGCGACATACCGGTGAGTCCCGTTTCTCCCAGGTCGGACACTCCAGGCAGTCCCGATCACTTATGCCTGTTACAGGGTCGTGGGAGGGCAGCTTTCCTTTCCCTGGTGTTCCGGTGCCCGCTCCCGTTCACCAATGTCCCCGCACTGCACAGGGTTGTAGCGGACGGCACATGGCCAGACAGTTCCTCTTCGGCGGTCTATATATCTTACCGCTATGCTCCGGCTTCCTGATCTAACACAGTACCACACACCCGTGTGTCGTCCAGGCGCCCCCCCAGGCACAACAGGCAGAATCTGGCAGCCCAGAGCTCTATCGCGGCATCCTTCATATCGCTGCACCGTACCGGGGTAGAAAGGCGGGCATACTCAGAGCGTTCTCTCTCCTGAGGCCTATGTGCCTCGTGAAAAGCAGCGGGCTAGCGCAGTCCTCGGTTCCCCACCTTGCGTTCCTCCAGTCTCCAGCGTAGCTCCCGGGTCGGTACAATGCCGCCTCTAACTTTGGCCTGCCGGGTCAGAGAGCGTTCAAACTTTCACCGAGTCTAGAACTCCACACTCTCCTCCTTACTGCGTGATTTTTATCGGGTCTCGGGTTGGTTTTCTAGGATAATTGTAGGATTCACTGTCCAAGATGCAGGAGCCTCACTCAAGTGCGGCCATTTTGCATGTGCGCCCTCTAGCGACCCCTTAAGTTCCACAACTTTATGGGAGAGTGCTTCTCTTTTGTCCTTGTGTTTTCAGCCTACGATATAGCAAGCAGTTCCACCCTTACTTATAGTGGAGACGTCAGAGTCAGGGTTGTCATTGATGGCCAGATAGTCGTTGATGACTTTGGTACTTTGATCTACATTTTCCAGACGTTGCAGGAGACTATCTCTCAGGTGCCATGTCTTAGGGTTGGGGATAGTACTTGGGGTTTCAATAGTACAGAATACGGCCGCATGGTCTGACAGGGATCGGGGTCCAATAGTGACTCTCTGTATTCTAGGGATGAGGTTATGTGAACCCAGGAAATAGTCTAACCTGGTGAGTAGTATGTATAGTCTCGGGTCTGTGTATGAGTGTTCCTCCAGATATTGACTAAGCCCATATCGTTTAGCCAGTCAAATCCCTCTTTGGATAAGGTGCAGGCTGACCCTGTAATTGCACTGATTTGTCCATGTCATTGTCGAAGACAAGGTTCAGGTTGCCCTCCACCAGGACTGAGTGATTTGAGGTTCCCATGATCTATGTCACTGCTTGTCATACAAACATCTCTTGCCCTTTGTTAGGTGAGTACATAGAGGCTATTGTGAGAGGAGGAGGGTGGAGGAACAGAAGAAGGAGACCCCAGAGGACCCGGCCATCCTTAGGGAGTTGCAGATCTTGAGGATGCTCCAGATAGTGTATCTATACCTGCCTGCTTTTCAGCACCCCCTGGCCCCAGGCCATTTGCTCTGCCTGGCTTCCCTCCACTGCTTCTCATAGTTTCGGGTGGGTCTCCTTTCAGGCCCAGTGTACGGTGTATTTTCTCCAGTGATCGGATTTTGTGAAATTTCCCATCGTGACGAAAGGGATGTCCCCACGAGTAGCGTACTCTTGACGCGCGGAGGTGTGTAGTAATGGGACAAAAGTCTTTCTGTTTTTTGGAGGGTCGATGCCGCAGGGTCTTGATATAGAACCGGGTGATGACCTTGGTATTGGAGAGGATGTTTGCCTCTAGCGATCTGGAGAATGCTTTCCTTCAGGGGGAAGTTGTGTGCGCATGTGAGGATATCTGGCGGCGGGGCTTTAGACGAGCGTCTAGATCCCACTCTGTGCTTTCTGTCGAGCCTAATGTCTGTCTGGGGTGACCCCTAGGATACATCGGAATAAGTCCTGTATGTAGGAGGTGATGCCTGAATATTCAATTCCACAAGGAACCTTGTGTATGCGGATGTTTTTCCAGAGTTCTCCAAATCTTCTCTTTGAGCTTGGAAGTCCAGGTGGTGATCATGGAGGCAAAGTATTTCTTGTTGGAGTTGTTCTATTTCATCCTCCCTGCCTGTTTCATGGTCTTCCAACGTGGAGACTCTCTCACTCAGTCCATCTAGATCACGTTGGGTTTCTTTCAGTTCTTGAGTGAATTCCTTCCTGAAAGATTGAAGATCCTCCCACAGGGAGGCAAACAGAAATTCCAGATAGGGGTGGGTGATCGGCTCATCCGATGCCCCATAGCTGACGGGCTCGTCAAGTGTCGTCGAGGGCGCTTTACCCCCCCGGTCCTCCCGTTGTCTTACAGAGCATGTCCTTGAGAGTGTGGTCTTTCTTCCCCCGAGCTGCCTCCATGATTGTGTTGGGTGAAGTGCCAAAAGGTGAGTGGTGGACGAGCCTGCCACGAACTTAAGTGGGGGCCCTGATGTTTAGACTAGCTTCTCAGAGAAGCTATGTAGGCCCCGATGGCTGAATAGGCTGCCCCCGGCTATTCCACCTAGCTTATGCTGACAGTACTTGCTCTGCTGACAATACTACTCCAGGTGCACACCCAGCATCACAAGCTCCTCCGTCTTAGTTATCAGAGCCTGTTAAGAGGTCTGGAGCTGCTCTGGGTGCACAGGAGGGGGTCCACCCCAGTCGTTTGCCTGTACTGTGTTTTGCGGCGCTAAGAAGCTTAGGGTCAGACATGAAGCAGGTTATATCCTTCAGTAGAAGTGGCACGTACAGTCCTGCTTCTGCACCACTCTACAGCAAGCAGATTCAATGCCATGGAGCCCTGGTTGACTCCGCTCTCTGTGCGCTAATGCTCATGCCATGATGCATGCCAACCCTCCCCCTGGTTTCAGGCACCAGTCCATCAGGTATGCCCAGCAGTCCGCTGGAAGGGGGCATCCACCAGGCAAGCAGTATCAGGCTCAGGGTCGCCGCCCTTTACTCCTTTTCATCCAGTAAGGTGGGCTTATTGTTCCTTAATGTAGGCCCCCCGGCTCCTCGGTCACAGGTGGGCCGCAGTTCTCCAGTGCCGGGGTGATTCCCCTCCTGCCACTGCTGCCTTCATAAACAGTGGTCCCTAAATGATCAAATTTATAGCACGATAAATATAGACTGAAATCAGAGCTATATTACACATGTCCAGCCAGACAATAATTTTAATATTATGAACAATTGGACAACCGTAGTTGAGAGCATCAATGTAGTGGGACACAGTCCTGTATCCTCTCTAGAACAAGACAAGTACAAAACACACACAAAGACATTTCAGGCAAGTCAAGTATAGCTTGTCAAATTACAAATGATATCAAGCTTTTTAAAGACAGTCAGTGCACTTGTTTTACACATTGGAATAATGCGCAAAGCTGTCTAACAAGTGTCGACGACGTTTCTATCCTTTCAACATGATAATAGGACCATCGTCAGGACATTATTGAGAACATGCCTGACACGATTTAGAAATTGCCTGTGGAGGGGGAAGGGGGTAGAGAGAAAGGAAAATTGGAATTAGGAAATCTAATGGTGAAATCTAAAAACCAAGCCAACAAGACCTAATATAACGAGTACATCCAAACATTTGTGTTGGTGAGAGTAGGGGTTTCAGACCAAGACATGCTGTACCTAAAATGGGAACGTGAACGGATTCCGTCGGTGGCATGAAAAGTCTAACATGGTAGGTCATACAAAAACATGCAATGCGGCACTGGGCCAAGCCGGTACTACAACATGCATCTACTATACAAGGGTCCACGGATGGCTATTAACCACATGCTGAAAAGTGCCAAAGCCATTCAGTGTATCAGACTAATAAATAAACCAACATTGATATCATTGGGGGGTCCAATTCTGACCTATTCAGAATCGGGCCAAGGTATTAATAAACCGAAACCTTGTGGTACAATGAAAATAACCTCAGCAGGTGAGGAAACCAACTTGTGTCGTGATAACCATTCTAAAGCAAAAAGCCAAAGACACTCTGTTGGTTTATCAGGCTAGGCTGATTACAGTAAACCGTCAACTCAGTCGAGTGGTCCAATTCCGACCATTTTAGAATTATGACATGGTATTAAAAAGCATGAAACCGTGTGATGCAATGAAACCCACCTCAAAGGGTGAGGCAACCAACTTGTGCTGTCCGTTTGCAGAGGGCAAACCCAATGGGAATACTGTGGCGTGGTGGTGCGGTTCTGGAGAGAGAAAGTAGGGGGTTAGGAGATGTGATGTGGCACGATTGAATCCATGCAGGACGGGTAAAAGTGCGAGCTCACCTTTTTCAAATTGCAATGCCGGCAAAATTGAAAGAATAGATCCGGAGAACGCGGCTTCGTACTGTGAACAATGTACTGTGTGGAGGGAAGAAATGATCCACTTAACTTATTTTACAAATAGAGGCCAGTTAGGCAGGTAAAACCAAGTTGCAAGCGCCTTCGCTTTCAAAAATAACATAACATTACAATTTGAATAAGGTGAGCTCGCACTTTTACCCGTCCCGCATGGATTCAATTGTGCCACATCACATCTCCTAACCCCCTACTTTCTCTCTCCAGAGCCGCACCACCACGCCATAGTATTCTCATTGGGTTCGCCCTCTGCAAACGGACTATACAGTCTGATACACTGAATGGCTTTGGCACTTTTCAGCACGTGCTCACCTACTGGGTGACTAGCGCGCTATACAAAATTGCTGATTGATTGATTGATTGGACTCAGGCAGTAAAATTACATTTTTCTAAAATGAATACATTTTGCAAATAGTAAATAAAATCCACCTTAACCATTAAGTTAAATCTTATATTACTATTAGATGAGTTCTTGAAGCATTATCCAGCTACTCCCAAACTGAATGTAAGCATTAGAAGGGGCTATAATGTAAACCAAGTACTTCCCTATGCCAGCATTGCACAATGCAAAACAACATTGGAGATTTTTCACTGACAGCACATGTGAAACATGAAATATACATGTCCTACTATTTAAATACCATGCACACTGCCCTATGGACATTTAGGGCCTATATTAGGTGTGATCTATAAATATTCAAAAAAGATGGTTTAGGTCTGGCAAGAGGTTGATTTTACCAGGTTGAATTGACAGTTTAAAAACTGCATACCCATGCTGCAGGGGCTGGCCCAGCGACATGCTTTGCATTGTTACTTTAGTAGTGGCACAAATATGCTGCAGTTTACCGGTGACATTTTGTTTATAGGCCCTGGGTATACTTGTTTACTAGGGACTCATAGGTAAGCTAAATATACTAATCAGGAGTGTAATCAATTTCAACATGCTTTTTAGAGTTCAAAACACATGGAGTGGGGCCTAGCAGTGTGTCATTCCTCAAAATCAAAATATCAACAGCATGAGTCCCAAGAAATAGGGGTGACCATACAAAAAGAGGAATTTTCCTACAAATGGGAAACAGTTAAAAAAATAGTATACTTATCTTCAATATGTTTGTTACAACACTTTGACCTCAATATTAAGGGTGGCCAATATTTTAGAGTTAATACTTCAGTAGAACACCATCTTTGAGACTGACGACATCACTGCAAAAAAACATTCTTTGGGTAATTATTTTAATTACTGTGTGGCAATGTGCAGCACAGTGGTCTGTGAAACAGGTGGTAAGCCCACTGAGCTATCCTATATACACCATGCATATGTTCTTCAAAGTTTAGGTATGTAGCCAACCTTATCAAAGACTGATCTGTAGAGCAAAAAAAATTACAGTGGGATACGCAAGGGGCAAAGGATAAGTTCTAACTCCTCACTGAGACGTCTCCTGTTTTATTTTATATAAAATGTTACAGTATGATTGTTGAATCCCTCTCTCCGTCCCGTTATATCAGTATTACTCTCACTGACTACCATCCAGTTAGCTCAGTTTTGACCCTGCTGTCTCTCATTTTCATATACCAAACTTTACTGGATATCAGTCATACATGTTAATCGACACTCCCTACAACTATCCAGGAAGAAGGGGGGTGGTTATTGAAGCAGCATCGAGAGCTTTTGGTCACACTTAACTTTGTCAATCATGATAAGCATTCTCCTAGGTTGGTACACAATACTAAGGATCTTATATCAAAGAAAAAACGTAAACATGGTACTCAAAAAGCTATGTTTGCTTACAGTGTCTGACGATGCCTATGTAACCAACATGCCACTTGAAAGAAGAAGGGAAAATAGGAAAGAAGGAGCAAAGGAGGGAATGAAATAAAGAAGGAAGGGAGGAACAGGAGCAGGGAGGAAGAACAATTGAAGAGGAAATGAAGAACAATTTCAGACACTCTGTTCATCACCACCCCCTTTTCTGAATCGTTTTTGGCCACTATAGGTGTGGCAGGGTATACTCAGACATGAGTCTCTTGCTCACTGCTCCATCAGGATTCAAGCAAGCCGGGCCGACGAGGCTGAAATGCCAGAAACCGGTCCCCGGTAGCTTGTCTCCTTTCTGGTGAAGAATTGGCTTGGTAGTTTGGTCTGCCCTGTTCCCATGATGCACTGGGCCAGGGACAGACTAATTTGCATATAGCCAGGTTCTGAGCTGGGATGGGGCAGTGAGCTAAATAACGGGGATGGATCAAGCCCTGATCTTTGGACTGGGTAAGAGTGGTCTGCTTAATTCAGACACTCTGTTCATCACCACCCCCTTTTCTGAATCGAACAATAAGGAGGCATGAAGAATTAGAGTGCAACCGGAAAGAATGGGGTTAGAGAGAGCCAATGAGGAAGAAAGGCTCAATCAATCAATCAATCAATCAATCAATCAGGGGTTTATAAGGCGCACTACTCACCCGTGAGGATCTCAAGGCGCTGAGGGAGGGGTCGGGAACAGCTCCGGATCAGTCAAAAAGCCAGGTCTTGAGGTCCCTCCTGAAAGTGTGCAGGGTTGGGGAGCATCTGATGTTCACGGGAGCTCGTTTCAGGTAGTGGTTGCGATGTGGGAGAAAGCTCTCCCGCCAGATCTTTTCTTGCAGATCCGGGGGACCTCTGCCAGGGCGAGGTCAGCGGAGCGGAGGTTCCTCTTGGGTAAGTGGAGTGATACTCTCTCGTTGAGGTATTTGGGTCCGATGTTGTAGAGGGATTTGTAGGCGTGGGTTAGGAGCTTGAAGGTGACCCTCTTCTCGACCCAGAGTCAATGAAGATCTCGTAGGTGTTGAGTCATGTGTTTGTGGCGTGGGGTCCTGAGGAAAAGTCTGGTGGTGGCATTCTGGATGGTCTGGAGTCTTTGAAGGAGGGATCTGTTAATTCCAGCAATATATCAGGCATTGCCGTAGTCAAGTCTGCTGGTTATGAGCACTTGGGTGACAGTCTTTCTGCAGTCGGGGGGATCCAGTTGGAGATATGGAGGATGCATAGGCAGATGAAGCTTGTGAAAGCGACGGAGTTGACCTGGCGGTTCATGGAGAGGGAAGAGTCGAGGATGATGCCGGGTTGCGTGCGTGGTCCGTGGGAGTGGGTGGGCTTCCGAGGGCAGAGGGCCACCAGGAGTTGTCTCAGGCTGAGTTGCAGCTGTCCTTCATCCAGGTTGCCGCGTTCTTCATTCCCTCCTGGAAGCAGAGTCTGGTTGTCAGGATTCTTTGTGAGTGAGAGGATGAGCTGGGTGTCGTCTGCGTAGGAAACAATGCTGAGCCCATGCTCTCTGATGATGGCGGTGAGGGGGGGCATGTATATGTTGAAAAGCATGAGGCTGAGTGATGAGCCCTGGGGCACTCAGCAGCTGATGTCTGTCGGAGGGAGTCTGATCCTCTGGGTTCTGCCAGAGAGAAATGATCGGATCCAGTTGAGGGCAGTTCCTTGTATCCCAGCGTCGTGAAGTATGGCTGCAAGGGTGTGGAGAGAAACAGTGTTGAATGCTGGTCGTCACGGTGTGTCCCTGGTCGAGTAGCATGCAGATGTCATCTGTGGCGGCAAGGAGAGCGGTCTAAGTTCTGTGGTTACTGCAGAATCTGGACTGGGAGGGGTCTAATATGGATTTCTCTTCAATGAAGATGGTCAGTTGGGCGTTCACGAGTCTTTCGGTGACTTTGGCTGTGAACCAGAGGAGAGAGATAGGCCAGTAGTTCTTCAGGTCCCTTGAGTCGGCCGTGGGCTTCTTGAGGAGGGGTTTAACTTCCGCTCTCTTCCAGTCGTCAGGGAAGATGTCAGATGTGAGGAAGGTTTTGATGGTTCTTCCTAGTTCAGGTGCGATTGTGGTTCCGGCCCTGTCGAATATGTGATGTGGGCAGGGGACCGTGGGAGCTCCTGTGTGAGTCTTATGCATGGTCGCGGTGATGTGTTAGACGGTCGCAGGCTTCCAGGTCCACATCGTTGGCTGATCGGCCGCAATAGGGGGAAGGGTGCTGTCCCTCGTTGGCTCGCTGAAGTTGTCGTGGAGGTCCTTGATCTTTCAGTAGAAGTATGTGCTGAGTTTGTCACTGAGTTGCTGGGAGGGTATGATGTCCGTGGCTTTCCTGGGTGGCTTTGTGAGCTGTTGAATGACGCTGAACAGTTCCTTGGCGTTGGTCGAGTTGGCCTGGATCTGGTCCTTTATGAAGGTTCATTTGGTGTCTCTTATGCATTAGTGGGATTCCTTCAGGGTGTTTCTGTGGTTGTTTCGTGCTTGCATGGTTTTCTGGCTTCACCAGGTTTTCTCTAGGCGTCTGCACGAGTGTCTGGCTTCCTGTAGTTCTGTTGTGAACCATGCAGCTTTTGGCGGGTGTTGCTTCGCGGGGTGTCGGAGGGGTGCGAATGTGTCAGTGCAGCGGGCAATCCAGCGGTGGAGTCCTGTGGCTGCAGAGTTGAGTTGGGTCGTTCGTGGCGATCGGGGGTTCTTGGCGTAGGTTGGTGTTGGGGAGTTCTTCAGTGATCTTTCTACAGTTTCTTTGCGGGGGTCGAGGATCCACCAGCTGCTTCAGTACGAGGTCAGCGAGGCTGTCGAGGAGAGTGGTGGACTGGGGGTCGCTGCGATGTCGAGTTGGAAGTTGAGGTTCCCGAGGAGGATGTAGTCCAGTGAGGCGATGGTGGTTGCGGACTGGGTGCGAGGGCCCGGTGGGCTGTAGATGAGGGTGCTCCATAGCTTGGTGGCCTGGATCTGGAAGTGGAGGTGTTCTGTGTTGTAGTGGGGGTCGCTCGTGCTGGAGGTGGATAGTTGGAGGGGTGTCTTGTGTGCGATGGCGGGTCCTCTTCCTGGGTGGTGGAGGCGGTCTTTTCTCTGGATCTTGTAGCCATCTGGGATGGCAATGGTGATGTCGAGTCGGAGGTGGGGTTGTTCCAGGTTTCTGTGAAGAAGGCCACGTCGGGCGAGAGGGTGTCGATCAGGTCCCAGATCTCTATGGCATGTCGGTGTAGGGAGCGCATATTGAGGAGGACCCAAGTCAGGGTGTTGGGTGGTGGTGGTGGCCTTGTTGCTGGTGAAGGATCTGTGGCAGGCTCTGCACGAGAACTCTCCCTGGGTGGTGTTTGGGGTGGTTCTTACGCAGCCGGTGTGTCTTCCGGGGTTGAGTATGTTGAGGGTGGTAGAATCATAGTGGTGGGTCATGGGAGGGCCAGAGTTCCTGGCGCTGGTCGCGTCCGGGTCACGGACGGGCGCAGACGGGCTTGCCTTTGGCACACCAGCAGCGCGACTGAGTGAGTCCCTTGCTCACTTTGCCACTGGATTCAAGCAAGTCGGGCTGAAGACGGCTGGAATGCCAGAAACCGGTCCTCGGAAGCTTGTTTCCGGTCCAGGGAAGGCATGGCTTGGCAGTTCGGGTTGGACTGTTCCCATGAGGCACAGGGTCAGACTGATTTGCATATAGCCATGTCTGAACTGGGGTGGCGAAGTGGGCTAAAGAACGGTGATGGATCAAACCCAGATCTTTTGACTGGGTGTGAGTGTTTGATTGGTTCAGATGCTCACTCCATCACCACCCCCTTTTTTACCCCTTTGGCCGCCATAAGTGTGGCAGGGTATGATCAGACGTGAGTCCCTTGCTCACTTTGCCACTGTATTCAAGCAAGCCGGGCTGAAGACGGCTGGAATGCCAGAAACCGGTCCTCGGAAGCTTGTTTCCGGTCCAGGGAAGGCATGGCTTGGTAGTTCGGGCTGGACTGTTCCCATGAGGCACAGGGTCAGACTGATTTGCATATAGCTATGTCTGAACTGGGGTGGCAGAGTGGGCTAAAGAATGGTGATGAATCAAACCCAGATCTTTTGACTGGGTGTGAGTGTTTGATTGGTTCAGATGCTCTGTCCATCACCACCCCCTTTTGTAACACATTAGAAATAGTCCTGGGATACGAGGGTAGTTTCAGAAGCAATGTATTTGGGGATTAGGGTGTCAGCGGATCTGGATAGATTAGTAGAGATCAATATGGAGCCACTCCTAGGGAAGGTTAAAAGAAATTTAGAGAGAGTTAACAATTTACATTTGACGTTAATGAGGCGCATCAATTTGATTAAAATGGTTACGTTTCCAAAATTTCTATATGTTTTCAGAGCGATTCCCTTATATTTTGATGGCACATAGTTTAATAGAATAGAAGCAATTTTGAACAGGTTAATATGGGCACAGGGGAAGACACATAGAGCGTATCGCTTCTTGACACTACCGAGGGAGAAGGGGGTTTGGGGGGCACCTGATTTTAGATTGTACTATTGGGCAGTAGCTCTTCAATACTCTCAAGGGTTATTAGGAGGTAGTAGCCAGAATGGCGAGGGATTGGGTTGCGTGAATGTTTATGAAGCGGTTCTGGGTAAGGAGGCAGGGAATGCCTTGGTAAATACAGTGGATTATGCCTACTTTAAACACACTAGGTTCAAGACACTAAGTGCTATATATAAAATCTGGAAGGCCGTTGGGAAAAAGCTAGGAATTGGGAGGTATAACAGATATCTTAGGCTATATACAAATAATGCTTTTCCTGCAGACATCTTCAGGGACACAGTTATGAAGGAGTGGGATGGCAAGGGGATTAAGAAATTAGGGAACTTGCTGGATGCAAAAGGGGTGTTCCTACTATTTCAGGATATCCAAATCAAGTTCAAGATACCAGGGAGTAATTTCTTTAAATACCTACAAGTGAGGAGTTATTTTTATATGAAACAGGGCGGGCCAGTAGGGCTGTCTCACTGTAGGATAATGGATTATTTGGAGCGTAGCACACGGGCTACGATTAGGCAACTTTATGCAGAATTTTATGCATTAAAAACAGATGATAGAGAGAAATATGCCAAGAAATGGGTGGAACAAGTAGGGGCGCACCCCGATGGATTACAAGCCTCATTAGATCTAGGCCGGTCTGTTTTGTGCTCGGCAACGGTACAAACTCAGCACTATAAGACGATCTATTCTCTCTATCATACACCTGCTAGAATTGCCCAGTGGGGGGGTAGTACTGGAATAACTTGTCCACGGTGTAACTCAAGTAGTGCCAATATTATACATATGTTTGCACAATGCCCACAACTTTATACACTAAAACTGGCAATTGAAGAGTTTCTGGAGGGCTCTCTGGGGATGAAGACTAAATTGTCGGATGAATTGATAATGCTAGGGGTGAATATAGGAGATAATAACCAATATCCAGAATTCTTGTTTATGGTTACGGTAGTCTTTAGGATTATTATTGCAAGGGCCTGGCTCGATAAGGCGGCACCTACATTCCAGTTATGGATAGCAAGGCTCCTATCCACATACAATTTGGAGAAGGCCATCTACGATAGGAAAGGCAGAAGAGCAAGGACATTGGGGGGTAGGATATGGTTACCCATTGAGCAATGGAAGAATAGGGGAAAATAGAGGTTAAAAATATGAATCTTGGCTGTTTGTGTATTTTGTGAATGTCGATCTTTTCTCTACACGAAATATCTGTACTGTAAAAATGCATTGGATTTATTGGAAAAATGTGGGGGGGGGGAAACTCAATAAAAATGTAAAAAAAAAAAAAAAAGAAATAGTCCTGGGACTCTAAACTGACCTAAAACAGAAAATGTCACTGTGAGAGGTTGGCCTGGTATATGCTGTCCACTAATTAAAGTGGGCACCGTGCACCAGTCCAAACTACCCTTATGATGTATGAGGTCAAAGATAACCTTTAGAAAGCTCTCCTAGTGGCAGGTCTGGAGAGCAGCCTTCAGGCTTAATCTTGAAGGAATGTAAAGCAGCTTGTTTTACTAGAATATCACCTCCTGAAATACTAAATGAAGGAGAACCACATAGTAGTTATATAAAAAATATGTATTTATTAATATAACACTCTCTACTGTCCTCTACACGAGGATAAAACACAAAGCACACAATCTGAGATCAATAGAACAGTTGTAAGTAACACAATACACAGTGGACTCTCGGGGGAGACCAAACCATATACTAAAATGGTGGTATAACAACCATGACTTGACTAGACACAGTGTCTAGTACACGTAGAATAGCTGCCGCCCAAGGAACCCCCCAAGGTGATGACACAGGGAGCCCACGGAGGGCGGTGAAGTAAGGAAACACGACTGCGTTCTCCGTACAACTCTATTGGAAAGTCGCGGTTGGAAAGTTAAAGTTTAAGGACCCTTCCAGGAGGACTTCGAGCAAACCCTTTGGAATTTAAGAGTTTAAAGAGCCACCTCACCCATGGATACTGTAGTACCTGAGTTACCTATCCCAGATGAGCCGGGTGCATAGGTCTGATTGGCATTGGAAACTTCCATTGTTCTCAATGGAGGGCTGTGAAGAAGTACTGTTGCCGTGAAGGTGAAATGGGTCCGGTGGAAGCAAAGCTTGGATTCTGGAAGGAAGGTACCTGAAATCAGAGGGGACAGAGTCTGGGTCACTTCAGAGTGACCAGGGGTTCGGGAGACGAATGCCCACCAATGTTCGGGGCTTCAGGTGTGAAGAAGGAATGCTGGACTCTGCTGCCACGAGGACCAGGAGATGTTGAGGATGACCAGGTACCAGATGCGAGCTGCCCGTCGAGTGCTGAAGGGTCGGTGTCCAGCTGGAGCACCAACAAGCCTTGGCAAAAGCAACCCATGCAGGAAGGTCAGTCAGGTTACGGTGTGGACCAGCAAGGTCCAGGAGACTCACCAAGCAATGGGGAGTCAGGGCATGTCTGGAGCAACTGGGAAAGCCTGCAAGAAATCAAGATGACGCTCAGGAGTACCCACAGGCTGAATGACCAGGAGTCTTGAGGGGACCTCGAGCAATATTGCAAAGCACCAGTCCACGGAGCACTCGGTGCAAGGAGGCTGGAGTTCTTTGGTGAAAATACTACTCAAGGGCCGGGCTATATGGAGTCTAATGCACAAGCTCGGAAATTGCCAACAAGCATATGCAAATGCAAATGGACAGGGTGCACAGGGGTTCGGATTATGCAGTCCCCACGAGGAATACTGGCCTGAAACTCAGTGAGAAGGCAGATAGACCTCAGGGACCTTCGAAAAGCCACCTCCTGTGTTGCTGAAATCTTTGGAGTCCGCAGAAGCTCAGGAGCAGCAGACCGGTTAGTTGTGATTCGGTGCCTGCAAATGCAGGGGATTGACTCCTTCACTCCAAGGGAGATTCTCCAGTTGTCTTAAGTGCACCACTGGTCCTGCACAGAGCCTGTATGGAGCAGAAGCACAAACTAAGCTTCAGACAGAAAGGGGATGAAGTCGAGCACAGTCGAGGTCCAGCAAAGTCAAGTGTGTCCAGGTGGTCGAAGATCAGTGGTATCTTCTAGTAGAATCTTGTCCACATAAAATCTAAAGTCTTACAGCCAGGTAAACCCCTTTGTACCCACGGGAGAGGGTTGGACAGATTCAGGGGACCCTCCAAGGGGAGAGGCAGGACACCCATGTCCTTTGTCCAGTTTCGTGCCAGGGCAGGAGCCAATGGCTCCCAGAACTGGTTTGAGCTCGACTATGCACAGGGACACCAAATGTGGCCCTATTGCAGACTTTCAGGCACTCTCACAGAGCACCCACCCAGCCCCAATACACCAAATACTGTCTGGGAGGTGATCACACCTCCCGGAATAGGATGCCTATTGTGCTGCCTTCCTCTGCTTGAGCTTGGCTCAGCAGCAGGAGGGCAGAAATGTGTCTCTGGTCGGCAGCATGAAATGAAATGAAATGAAAAATTGCATTTGTATAGCGCGTAACTACCCTGGGGCCTCGCAGCGCTTGAAGATAAAAATGGCTTAGCGCAGGCTCAGGGTAGATCAGCAGGATTTAGCAAACAAATGCGTTTTCAAGGCCTTTCTAAAAGACAGGAGGTTGCTGTTTCCTCGGATGGCGAAAGGAAGGGCGTTCCAAAGTCTGGCCGCCGAGTGGGAAAAGGAGCGGCCACCCCAGCGGGCTCTATTAATTTTAAAAGAGGTGGCCAGCTGCAAGGTGCCAGAACGAAGGGAACGGGCTGGGACATAGGGCGTGACCAGAGAGTGCAGAATCGCTGGGCCTACACGGTGGAAGGATTTGTGCAGAATGCACAAAGCCTTGAACTGCACTCTGGCAGCCATTGGGAGCCAGTGGAGGTCTTTCAGTGCCTTCCTCGCCGACTGCCGACGGGGCAAGTTGAACAGTAGGCGGGCCGCGCTATTTTGCGTTACCTGAAGCTTCTGAAGTACCGAGGCCGGTGCTCCCAGATAGAGAGCGTTCCCGTAATCCAGGCGGGAGAGAATCAGGGCCTGGACCATGATCCTCCTCGCCTGGAAAGGGAGCAAAGGGAGCACCCGCCGGAGCATCCTCATTAGTCCAAAGCAAGTGGCGGCCGTCTTGGTAGCCTGGACCGAGAAGTCAAGGGCGGTGTCAAGCCAGATCCCGAGGCTCTTTATCTGGGACCTAGGGGCGGGGAGAATGCCCAGACATGGTGGCCAGATGGATGCAAGAACAGACGGGGAAGGATTGCCGAGGAGAATGATGTCTGTCTTCTCCCCGTTAAGTTTCAGACAGGAGGCTTGCATCCATCTGGCAACCGCCTCTAGACAGGGGCCTAAGGTGTTGGATGATCCATCTGAGTGGTCTAGGGAGACCACCAGCTGCGTATCATCCGCGTAGGTGACAATACGCACACCAAAGGGATGGACTATCCTGTCCAGAGGTTCCATGTAGGCGTTAAAAAGGGTCGGGCTCAGGGAGGAGCCCTGAGGGACCCCGCACCTGAGAGGATGTTTGGGAGAGACTGTCTCGCCCTCGAAGACCTGAAAAAAACGCTCACTCAGGAAGGAGGCAAGCCATTCTAGGGCCGCGCCCGACACGCCCATGCCAGCCAGTCGATGTAATAGTGTGGCATGGTTTACCGTGTCGAACGCGGTGCTAAGATCTAACAAGATAATGGCCACCTTTCCTCCCTGATCTAGAACGGTTCTTGCGTCTTCTGTAACCGCTAACAAAGCGGTTTCGGTACCATGTTGAGGGCGAAATCCTGTCTGGGAGGCACGCAACAGACAGTTGGACTCTAAATAGTCTGTTAAGATGTTGTTAACGTGTCTCTCCAGCAGCTTACTCAGCCAGGGGAGCAACGAAATGGGGCGGTAGTTGGACAAGTTGCTCTGATCCAGGGTGGGTTTTTTGAGTAGTGCCCTCACCATGGCACATCCATTTTGTGCTGTACTGGTCAAGAAGGCTGGCACCGGTGAGACCAGTGACCCACGAAGTTCGCTACTGAAGGGTGGAATCATATCTCCCACACCAGTTACGGGTGTAGAGGTATGATTCCAGGGTGTTTGATACCAAACTCGATATGTTTCTATGCAGCCGTTTTTCAGATATCATTTACCCTGAGGTTATAATGCACCTCTACCTATATGTCCGGCTGAGTCACAGACAACCACGGAGAATGGACTCCGAAGGCTGCAGAGAGGCTCTGCTCATGCAGGGGCACCCTCTCACATAAAACCCAGCACCTTGCCATCAGGATTGTTAAGGCCTGCTATAGGGGTCACATATAAGTTTTAAGTGTAGTGACCAATAGATATAGTAAACCTATATCTAAAGTAATTGGTGCAAGTACCATCTTACACAGGCTGCAGTAGCAGACCTAGAGTTACATTTTGCATGGCCTCTCGTGGGTGGCATAATACATGTTTCAGCCCAGGGGAAGCCTCTGGGGTACCTATGCCCTGGGTAGATGTGTACAATATAATAGGGACTGATAAGGCTACCCCAGTATTCAATCTGGAGTGTGCCAAAGTACAGATTTGTCAATTTAAGGGAGAAAGCAGATAGGGGGATCCTGATTGGCAGGATCCCTGTCAGACTAGTCAAAAACAGTGAGACATCAAGCAAAAAGTGGGGGTAACCATAAGAAGCAGATCCTACTTTCCTACAGTCCTTACTAAATATTGTGAAGTATGAGGACTTTACCACACAACAAAAAAACACTACAGTAGCAAGGTCTGATCCTTGGAAAAATGAGACGCAACCCAACATTGTAGGAAATGTGCTGCCCCTATTCTATCAAAATGAAAGTTAAATCTAGACACATTTTATAACCTACAACATGTCTATATATGAAGCTAGGCAGTTTCCCCAGGAAGAAAGAAAGATCGGAGAAATATGGTTGCAATATAGCAAGAGAACAGGGAGACAGAAGAGGTATCATATTGACAAAGCACAGTCTGAGACATGTATCTCTGATTTTCCCCAGACAAGAATTGTATTTTGGATAATATTGGGTATTTTAAATAAGCCTATTTATGGGATGGGATACATATCACCAAACATGAATTAATGATGAATGCTACTGGCATGTTCTTAGGAGTATGTTATTATAGCATTGAAATCTCCAATATAAAGATTGCTTAAAAAATCACCAATGTGCGAATGATAAACAACTTTACTCGAAAATCTCCTCCACTCCAGATAATCAATGTCTTAGACACTGCCTGCACCTTACCCAAATCTGGTATCCAGTATCTACCAGAAGCCCAATCCCCAACCAAGACCAAATTCTTGATGTTTGCCAAGAACAATAAGCTAGACATAGTAGAAACCTGGCTCAGTGTCAGGACCCTTGAGCCTTAATTTTCACAGAATCCTAATTCATTTGAAAGTGGAACTGGTTCTTCCAGAAAGTGATTTCAAAACTGCTGTTGAAGCCCTTATACTCTTACATTTGGATGGTGGTAACACTGTGCTCTATTGCCTCCCACACTCCACTTTGCCCCCCTTAAAGGAATCATACACACCACAGCATGGCTTCTGAAGGCCATGAAGAAATATGATAACACCACACCATCTTAATTGAACTCCGTTGGCTCCTGTTCTCGGCCCGTACCATCTTCAAAATCAATTGCCTTCTTTACAAAGCGATCATAGAAAGCACCCCCACTTATCATCCTAATAGCAACTCTGGTGGCTCTTGACACACCAAAAGTCAGTACACCACCACAATAGAGACCAAGAAGTGTAAAAAAGTCATAACTAGGCAGCAGTGCTTTTCCATCTAAGCACCCAGAATCAGAAACAACATCCCCATATCTATCAGGACAGCCCCATGCAGCTCCAGTTTAGGAAAGTGATGGAGATGCACCTCTTTACAGAAACTACATCACAATGCAGTAACAATACACTTTTGCTCCCAAAACCCTGAAACCTCTATCAGCTTTTGACTGTATGCTTGACTTGGACCCTCTGCCGCATTCCACTACCTTTTGACAGCTTCCGCACTATAAGCATACTATAGTCATATCCATATATACATACATACATATATACAAACCGCATTATTATTTGAAACAGTATTGAAGTTAAGGTCTTACCGGAGAGTCTGGGGACCGCATATTTCTCCCAGGACTTGGGGTTGAGAAGTTCTGTCAAAGAAAATAGATATTAAAATCAGCCTAACCAAAGTCTTAACTCCTATTACACTGGCTGGAATGTTGATTAGTGACCAAAGCACTGATTAATAATACTGGTTCATCTAATGAGCATGTTAAGAAACTACTAAGTTACAATTTATGAATTAGATCTTAAACATGACCATTGAATTGTAGGTAACAATTGACAATAACATAGGAAGATGTAAAAAGTCAACACAGCAATTGGAGAAATTTCATTCTTGTAACACTGGTTTAAGATATCTAATTCTTGGAAGCTTGAATAAATCATAAAAGAATATAAAGAGAATCATATTTGTGAAGAACGGTTGTCACAGAGAAACAAGCAAATTTCATTAGGATTGGATTGTAATGATACATAATTCCACTCTGTTCCTCGATAAAAGGTTACCCTAATTTATGGTTAAAACAAGATTAAGCTGAAGCTATAAACCTATGCTACTAAAAGAACATTTGGTCTCACAGATCATTTGCCAAATTTATTTTCTTCTCCTCTCAAGGATCAAAGTAAGAACAGTATTTTTCCAGAATGTGCTTCTTTACTTTACAAAAGTTAGGAGGATAGTCTAAGTTCTGGGCATCCAATTTCATAGTTGCTATTTGTTTACATACCTAAGCCATGGACGTTCATCAATAGTGCCGAAATGTAAATGGGGCAACTAATCTCTTGCTTAAATTTAGCTGTGTTGTTAGATCCACAAAAGAAAGGAGGCCACATGAATTAAATCCTCCAAGTAACATAGACCGAAGTCTTCATGGCAAACATGATGGGATTCGCCTTGTGGTAATCCCAGAAGGCAACTACAAAATACATTTTCTTCAACTTGAAGCAATACTACTAGTAAATACTCCTCACTATACTTATAAAACCGAACACAGGAGATGGGACAACAGGATGCTAAGTGAAAGTAATAGGTGTTATTATCAGACTTCAATTTCAATAACAGCATTATCACAGCATGTAATACCGCACCCATTCTCAACAATAGATTTTCCCTCAGCATTCCTCCAAAAGAAATTCCTTCTCTGTTCTTCCCACTGCTTTGCAGGAGCTGTATTTTAGAAAGAGGTGCCATGCAGTCCAGTGCCAGTAGTCATGATCTGCATACAGAGGGCCACTTTGGCTGTCTTTCTCACAGGTTTGCAATGAAAGTACCAGTATGCATCCTCAATACTGAGGGCTTGATTATGAGTCTGGCTGCCCACAGACACCACTCTTGTAGGGGTATAGCAGTGCTGGTCTTCCAACTGCCCTATTACAATTTAGGGTGGTTGGGCCGCCATTGCCCTGCCACAGCCACCAGGGAACCACTGCTCCCTGCCAGTCCTGCCAAGCATATTAAGAGCTCCTCTCTGCCACGGTTTTTATGGCTGTTCCTAATTCATGAAAATCATGGCTGGGAGGAAACAAAGGAGACCCTTCAAGGGCCCCTTGTTCCTCAGGGCCATGGGGTGCATACAGGGGAGCACAACATTTCCCTCCATGTGCATGCACCCCATTCCTTGTTCAGCATGAACTTTACAGTCCATGCCGTGCAGAAACTGTTCTTGGCGTTTCCATTGTGGTGCCCATTTACGGTGGCACCGCCATGGGAACATATAATAAATCCCCACCAGATACAAGACACACTCGTAATCTGGTGGGCAGCCTGACCACGTGTTTGGCAGTGGGTTGGTGGGGTGGTCCTGGCACTGCACCACCAAACTCATAATCAGGCCCTAGGTCTTACACCTTTATTGATTGAGTTAGCTTTTCAGCAATGTGGGGCAGCACTAACTTATCTTCAACTGGTAAACAGCCCTGATATCTGTTTTAATGTATGTTGCTTTCTTAGGATGTGGTACAGCAAACAAATGATCGACGGAATGCTGACAATGCAAACATTCTCCCCCAGTCAAAAGATCTAGGTTAAATCCATTGTTCGATGGATTTAAGGCACGGTGCCTTCCACGGGGTGTAGGGATGTTTGAAAACATACCTCTTTGCATTGGGGCTTGTGCTGCGTCCTTTTTCATAGGCAGCAGCACAAACCTAAATACAAATAGGCATGTTTACGATTGCATACATGGCAGTCAGATCCTAATTTGTCAGGCATGACTACCGCCTACCTGTTGGTCAGTCCCATTCCCGCAAGAATGGCTTGTCCAACCATCATCATAATTAGCCGCATAGTTTTATTATTTTCACAATATAGCTTTACTGGAAAATATATTTACTGATATCAACATTTTTGTTTTTTTGAATCACAGTCTATCAAAATATAACCATGACTTAAAATATTCACCTTCATGAAAAGAAAATAGTGTGGCATAATCCTTCCCTGCTCTGTTGATAGGCAGTTATTAATTTCTTACATAAATTACAGCCAAACTACAAGTACTTAGAAACTGCAAAACACCACTTTGGGTGACAGCTGTTTAAGAAAACTGTAGTGCAATCTAATACCTTATAACCCCTCTATGTAGCACAGGGATTGAATACACTTTTTGTAAATCTTGAATAGAGAGGATAGACTGAAGAAAAATGGCCTACCAATTCAGATGCTCAATGAAAAAAAAATGAAAAATGCCAGATGCATTCAATTGTACTCTTCATGACTTGGTTAGTGCGGGCAATGGAACAGTGGTCATAGGAAACTGAAGGAATAAGTTTTTGTATACCGAAGTTGCACATAAGCCAGACATCGTCACAACATGGATCCTCCTTGAATTAGCGATACTGCTCAGTTAACCCTGTCCATGCTTGAGGAGTGCAGAATACTACATTTCCTGCATGCCATACACATGCTACACTAGCTTTGCTGTTCCAGAGGTTACTCAAATCCCAAATATTTGTGTGTTAAATACTAATGTAAATTGGTTTTATATATTTAATTTAAACGTAGTTTGAATTAAACCTTAATCAATGTAAATATATTAACATAACATTATTTTTCTAATGTTTAAATTAAAAAACAAACTCTCACCTCAAGAAAGAAATATTTTTAATATGCATTATTAATTCTTAAAAGTGATGTATAGATTTAAGAAACAATATTTTTTAGATACATATTATTATTATTTTAATAACGTCTATTTTACATTATTGTTTACATTCAAAATAAGTTCTTTAAATATTTCATAATTATATAATACATTTGTACTCTTTTATATATTTTTAACACTAATTGATATCGATTTACATGTTTAGCATTTTAAGTAATTCAAAATAATTTGACATTACTTCCTCTGGAATTTTCTTTGAAGTCTCTACCGCCATTATTTTCTGTGCGAGTGTGTAACAGTACCAGAGGTTCGCTATGTGAAGTGTTGAACTTACTACCGTTTTTGTTTTTAGCAGTAAGTTACACTCAGAGCTTGTGAATCCAGAAAATAGTAAACTTACTCAAAAGTATAAAGTTACTTGAATGTTAGAGTTGCCTTTATGAATCAAGCCCATTGTCTACTATGCTAATGTCTTTGTAGAATACTGCTTGGCAATGACATTACACGCTATTTTTTGTAAAGCCATGTGGCCAAAGATCTTCTGTCATTTACCTAGTAGACTTTGTCGTGTTTACCTCGCTGGCCAGGGGCACACCAAAACGCAGCACGACAGGTTGGTGATTTAATTCTCTTTATTTACATGTTACGGAGCTGGTCATGGGCACGTCCGTCCTCGTCCTCTGTCCTAGTCATCCTTGCCACTTCCTGTCCCCTAACCGAATCTGGTGTCCGGTGACCTGGTCACTCTACCTTGGGACCCACAGGGTCCTAGCGCTCACTGGTCAGTCCCCCCTACTGTCAGGTCATGACATCTCCCCCTTTGTTGTAAACAAATGTTCTTGATACATTTTCATAATCACCGTCGCCCCCCATTGACAGTCCTTACTTACAGTTGTAGTGAAGGAAGAAAAAGAGAAGGAGAGAGAGAGAGAGAGAGCGAGAGAGAGAGAGAGATGGACAATATTGGTCGCTCTACATCTCTTCAATAAGTCTCTGCGGCTTTCTGCAAGTTCTTCTTGGTCTTGTGTTTCTGTCATTTCCTGGTCCTCCATCTGATGCTTTTTCTTCTTCCTCCACCTTCAGCTCCTTGAAGTGAGAGCTGTTTCTTGTTATTCGTTGCTGGTCGGAGGCCGCCGTTATCATCGATCCTTTCACCTTTGTTACCGTCAGTGATTCTTTGGAGAATGGGCTGTCATATTTCTGGTGTTGCTTCTGCCTCACCACCACCAGATCTCCTTCATTCAGTTTCCATTCAGATGCGTGTCTCAGTTGATCCGCATATGCTTTCATCTTCATCTTGGTTTCTTGATCTCTTTTTGCAATGTCACTCCGATCAGCACTCGTCTTCGCTTCCATTTGTGGTAGTCTTGTCTTGCTCGATCGCCCTAGCTCCAGTTCGGCCGGGCATCGATCTGTGGAGCTGTGAGGGGTGTTCCTGTGATCCTTCAATACTTGACCTCGGTGGTATTCATGGGCCAGTTCAACTGTCCTTTTCTTCATCCCGTGGGATATCACTATTCGTGATCCTCTCATTAAGATGCCGTTCTCCGTTTCTGATAGTTCTTTATTTATTTTCTTGAAGGCTAATATTTCTCCTTTCATTACTCCTCTCTCTTTGGGACTGTTGTTATTTGTGTGTCTCCATCTTTGTTCTCTCACCACGTTTCTTATTACTCGCATGGTGGGATCTCTCTTTGTTTCTTGCTCTAGTTCTGCAATTGAGAGAATTTCAGCTTCAGCTGGCTCAATGATGTCCTTGTCCAGCAGTGACTTTATTTCTTCTTCCACTTGCGGTTGTAGGTGTTTTGGTACACGTCTGTGATGTTGAGCAACAGGCCTGATCGCTTCGTTGATGTGCCGTGCGACCTGTCGCCCTTTCAATTTTCCTAGTCCTTTTAATATGTTCCGATATCCTCTTATGATGCTTCCTTTGTCGGACATGTGGTATGTCATCTCTAACAGACCCAATACTTGCGCTGTGACGTTGCTTAGTAAGCATGGGCCTGGTATGTCTCCTCTTAGTACGTGGATCTCTGCGACCGTTTTGTTCTTATATGTCGACGTGTCTGTGAATTTCCTTAAGTTTGTGACTGGTCGTGGTCTGCGATACTGTGCGCTTTGTTTGGTCTCAGCCATGTTCTTGTTTTCTTATCTCCTCTTTTATCTCTGTTTCTTTTGGTATGCTATGCTGTGCTCCTTTTTCTTTATTCTTTATCTTTTTCTCTGGTGCCGTAATTGTGTTTGTACTTTGTTTCTTCTCTTTTATCTTCTTTTGCCCCTTCTTTTTCTTCTTTGTTGTTTTATTGTGGGGATCTTTTGTCCCTTTACTCTTATTTATTTGGTCTCAGTCATGTTCTTGTTTTCTTATTTCCTCATTTATCTCTGTTTCTTTTGGTATGCTATGTTGTGCTCCTTTTTCTTTATTCTTTATCTTTTTCTCTGGTGCCTTAATTGTGTTTGTACTTTGTTTCTTCTCTTTTATCTTCTTTTGCCTCTTGTTTTTCTTCTTTGTTCTGTTATTGTGGGGATCTTCTGTCCCTTTCTTCTTCTTTCTACCTCTGTTTATTTTTATTTTTATTCGTTTCCTTTAATTATCTCTTTTTCAATGTTCTTTTTACTTATTTTCTTCTTCGCCTGGCCTTGAAATGGCAGCCCCTCTGTTTCTTATGGCCTATTTCTCCAATGTCCCGTTTAAAATGGCCGCCGTTATCTCGCGAGATTTCGCGATCGAAATCTCGCTTTTCCTGACCTCATGATGGCCTCCTCACTGGTTCTCCTCTTTGATTGGCTCAGCCGCCTGACTTAGTAATGGCCGCCGAGACTCCTAAGCTCTCGCTGGACCTCGCGCCTTGTTGTCAAAGCCCGCGCTTGTTCTTAGCGCTTACCGCGATCTGCTGCAGCTTTCCACAGTCGCTCTCTGGTGGGCTCCCGCGTCGCTCTTCCCGTCTTCCATTTTACTTGCGGCGCATCCAGGGTGGGCACCTGCTTTTTTGATGGTGCACTTGCTGGACACACGTCTATCCACGCGTCGATCCGTTTCTCCTTCGTCGCCAGTGGTCGTGTTTACCTCGCTGGCCAGGGGCACACCAAAACGCAGCACGACAGGTTGGTGATTTAATTCTCTTTATTTACATGTTACGGAGCTGGTCATGGGCACGTCCGTCCTCGTCCTCTGTCCTCGTCATCCTTGCCACTTCCTGTCCCCTCACCGGATCTGGTGTCCGGTGACCTGGTCACTCTACCTTGGGACCCACAGGGTCCTAGCGCTCACTGGTCAGTCCCCCCTACTGTCAGGTCATGACAGACTTGCTGGCCTATAATTCAAGGGGTTGATCCAAGACCTCATCTTAAAAACTGCGACTATTTCACGTCCTAGCTATGTTACAGGGGTTAAGGGCCATATGTATCAAGATACCCATTTGCGATTCTCAAATAGCGATTTTTAAGAAATCGCTATTTGAGAATCTCAAATGGGTATGTATGTACAAAATCAAATTTTTTTTTAGATTTTTTAAAATTCCTTAATTGCGATTAGCAAATTGCGAATCGCAATTAAGGAATACTTTCCCATTCATTTCTATGGGCCAGGAGGCCCATAGGAATGAATGGGAACTTATTCTCAATTTGCGATTCGCAATTTGCTAATTGCAAATTGAGAATAATTTCAAGGGTGCAGGGGTGTCCAAAGGGCATGTATGTGGTGCACATACATGCCCCAAGGGCATGTATGTGTGTCACATGGCACTTTGAAAAATGCAAAAATGTGCATTTTTCAAGGAATTCGCAAGTAATTTGCGATTCCTTAAATGCAAATTTTGCGATTCCTTATTTTGCACCACTTTTTGCTTAATACAGACCATGTAGCAAATTCGCATTCGCAAAGTGATACATATGGCCCTAAATCTCTTTGAGCAAGATTATTTGCCAGGATAAGGTGTTTATTTGCCAAGATAAGGTAAGGAGCTACAATCGCAGCTTCTGACTTTTAAGATCAAACTATGGGCTCAAAATGTACATTAAAATCCCCTGACAATATGAGCATATGGCGAGAGCCTTTACTGGCCTACCACACCATGAGCATATTATCAGTGCGTGTTTATAGTTCTATGACACAAACCTAGGCAAAAGACAGCAGAGTCAGAGCAGGAGTACAGAGTGCATATTATCTCAAAGTTGTGACCTGTCCACTGTACCAACATGGATGCAAGGTTGACTGTAATTATTTAAAATGACTATTAAAGCTCTCCAGGGCAGAGTCAATTCAATATCTTGTACATCCCTTGACTTAATTGAATTATCCTAACATTGCAGTTCAGTCTAAGTCTAATAACCACTGAAATAACTAAGCTACTGGATGGCTCATCTCTCTGCAAGGGGACTTCTGGAATATTTATGTACAAATATGGCAGCATTTGTAGAGGCTTCTGATGCAAGTTTTTCTGAAACAGGCCTATTTTATGATTGTTGATATACCTGCAACAGTCCGGGTTACCACATTTATCCCACCACATTCCGATGTAATTAGAGAGCCTGCTAAAAATTACCATCTTTTGAGTGGCACCACTCTGAATATTTGCCTTGAATATTTTTGCTGGTTGTAGAACTCTGTGCACTTTTCCCATGGGAACCAGAAGTAAAGTGCCTGTGCCCCCCTTTCAACATAATGTAATTGGCATCCCCTTGTTTGGCATATTCAACTTACCTATAAGTCCCTAGCATATGGTAACAAAGCCCTTAGCGCTATTTCACGGTGGTAGGGGTAGTTGCTGCATTAAAAAGCTTTGAGATACTATCCTAAATGTAATATTTGCTAATGCAACTTACGAAACAACTACACAGTTCTTATTTGTACTTTAAAAACATGTTTAGGACAGATCCAATTCAATAGTAAACTTGGATTTGTAACACATATTTTAAAATAGGTACTTTTACAAAAGTTACCTGCTGCCTGCCTGATGCCATTAGAAGCCCAGTTTAATGAAATACCAACAATCACACAGGAGCTGGAATACTCCCATACTGAAGTATGAACTTGCTCCTAAAGCTGAAAACAAAGGCCCTCGGTGTGGGGAGGTATTCTGTATTCTAGCAGGCTGACCTCTTAATGAACTTAATTAACTTCAAAGAAGCCTACACTGTTACAGGCACCAGACCCAGTGGGAGGGGAGTTGCCTCCGGAACTAGTTTTGAGTGACCACAAAGTAGGGTTTGCTAATTTTGCTGACTTTAGGGTGGGCACAGGAGCTTTGAACAGGGGAAGAAAGTTTCCACCATGTTAGGTTTAGACATAGAGGGGCACTGTGGGATTGGTTATCGAAAAGCACACAGGAAGTGTGTTAAAAGTTGGTAGGGTCACCGTAGGGAACTTTAACCCCATTGGTTGGGGGTAGCCAGGATTTTACCCCACCCACAGATTGACACTGGGCAGAAATGTAGCACCCACCGTACCCTTCTCAGACCACTTAGATCAGTTCTGTACTTGTGGAAGAACAGAAGAGGATGGACTTGCTGGCTGGTACCTGAGAAGAGTCCTGAAGATTGAACCTGCTCTCCCAAGTGGGCTCAGAGGGTCATATGGCTTAGCACCTGTTTGGGTTTCAGGTACACAACAAGCTTCAAGGGGCCCTTTAATGTATTTCCAGCTGATCAGTTCCAACTGGGCCTGCCCTAAACCCTGCTGCTGCCAAGTAGGTCTTGAATTTCAAGTGCCGTCCCCAAGGACCTGGTCCCTTGGGTGGTGTCAAAGTGTACTACTAATAATTCCTGAAACCTGGAACTTAGAAACTTTTGCCAACTTTTTGCTCCGTGAATCGACGGGAGACCAGGACCAAGCTGCCAAACTAATCCAATGAAGATGCACCACAGCTGGGCCAATGGTTCAGGTAGCTCTCTATGATATTCTCCACAGTCACAAAATTCACTTAAACGTCAACGACCTATTGGAGGAGAAATCCAGTCCAGTCCTGTGGAGCCCTCTTTGGCTGCAGCCTACAGCCTTGAAAGAATTTGCGCTCCCATAAATCTACTAATGGAAAAATTACGAATCTGGCAGTCTTTAACAGCCAGACTTGCGTTTGGGCAGGGGTGGCGGCCCTGTGACCACCAGAGTGCGAGGAGGCCATTTGGATGGCTGTGCTGGCTGGCCAGGGAACCGCCATTCTATGGCTGTGGCGCCGCAGTAAGGGGTATACAATATGCAAGGTGGTACCACCGGGGTATTATGAGTTTCCCCACCACCAGCATTTTCAAAGCAGTGAGCATGTCATGAAAAGGCTGGTGGCGGGGAAACAAATGCCATGCTGAAACTGCTTTAGCATTCCCATCACACCACCATGGGAACAGCAAGAGAAAATCCTGCCA
This sequence comes from Lissotriton helveticus, assembly GCF_964261635.1. Taxonomy (NCBI): domain Eukaryota; kingdom Metazoa; phylum Chordata; class Amphibia; order Caudata; family Salamandridae; genus Lissotriton; species Lissotriton helveticus. The sequence goes on from NC_136059.1 coordinate 1,467,891,949, forward strand.
GACAAGAGTTGAACCAGTAATCTGGCAGGTGAACTATGCACAGCTTTGGCAGTGCTGTGCCGGTGCAAAGCCGTCATAGCACCACCAAAGTCCTAATCAGGCCCGAAGTCTGAAGGTAGGAATTTTCACTGAAGACATAAAAAGTATCCAGCTGGCTAAGGACCTTCTCTGAGCATGAAATTAAAATGTCTTCCACTCTGAGCTTTCTTGCCAAATATCAATCAATGTCTTCACCTAGATCTTGTCCAGGGTCCATCCTATGACATGGAGCCCTCTTTGGCCACAGCCTGCTGCATTGCCAGGCTGAGGATTTTTGACTTACATTCCAAAGACTAAGACTGAAGGTGAAACTTTTCACCAGGACGAAGTGGTCCTGGTATCCAACCCTTGCTCCATCAAAATTGGCCTTAAAACTAACCTTTGTCCCGACAAGTGCAACCAGACGTCAGTGGATTGCCCTTAAAACCTTTTGGAGCTATTTTGAACATTAAACTTGATGAATTCATACTCCACCCACTGGATAGACCCACAGGGCCGATACGTTTTTGTTCAGGGTACATTGGGGGAGGAATCAGTAGTGTTTGGCTGTGTGTATGCTCCGCCCCCTTTGCAGTGTTCTCTGGTAGAAAAGATTTTGGCCATATGGGCGGATATCCCAAATGTGCTGGCCGTCATCGGTGGAGATTGGAACGATGTGATGGATCAGGCACGCGATAGATACAGGCCTGGGGGGGGGGCACTTGGACACACAAAATTGCATGACATGATTAGGAACCTGGGATGGGTAGATACCTGGAGACACATACATGGTGCGCAGCGTGAATACACCTTCCTCTCAGCGGTCCATAAATCCTTCTCCAGACTGGACTATATCTTTGTTCCCCTGGCGGCTCAAGGTAGGGTGGTGGCTGCAGATATATTACCGCGAGGGTTGTCGGACCATTCCCCGGTGGCGGTTACTATTGGGTTGGACTGGAGGAGGCAGCCATTTCGCTGGCGCCTCTCGGTCTGGCACTTACAATTAGGGGATTACCAGGCTCATATGAGGAAGGCCATAACGCAATATCTGGCTGAGAATACCGGAACAGTGGCGACTAAGGTGACCCTCTGGGAGGCTATGAAGCCCACACTGCGGGGCATAGACATAGCGTGGTGTGCGGCGGCTAGGAGGCGGCGTAGGGAGACTCTGGTTCGAGCGGAGGCAGACATACGGGATTTGGAGCAACGTAGTGGCCCAGAGGGAGAGGACCAGGCGGTGGAGCAGCTGCTGCTGGCGCAGCAGTCTTACGCTTCATTGTTACTGGACGATGCGCGGCAGCTGTGGCTGGCGACCCGTAGCAGGGTATATCAGTGGGGGGATAAATCTGGGACGATGCTGCATAGATTGTGTCAAGGTCAGTTCCATGCTCAGACCCCTCCGAGAATTCTAGATGACTCTGGTTCCCCGATGACTGACCCCCCATGTTAATTGCGGAGGGCTTTGCGACTTACTATGCCGACCTATACTCCCCGCATGAATGCATCGACGCGGACCTGATCGACAAATTTATAGCGGATTTGCCGCCGCGGGCGATTACAGATGAAGCCCGCGAACGTCTGGATAAACCATTGGCAGAGGATGAGCTAGGAGTCGCTCTGGGGGAATTGAATACAGGGAAGGCTCCGGGCCCCAACGGCTTTCCCAGCGAATTCTTTAAGAAATTCCACCTCCAACTGGGAGCCCAGTAAAGGGCGGTGGTAGAGGAGGCACGGGAGCATGGTAGTCTGCCCCAGGACTGGAGACACGCTGAGGTAGTGGTATTTCACAAGCCTGGCCGGCCCCCTGAGCAGTACGCGTCGTACCGCCCGATTTCTTTGTTAAATGTAGATGCCAAAGTCTTGGCTAAGGCGCTGGCCAATAGGTTACTGCCGTATATCACTGAACTTATACATCCGGACCAGGCCGGCTTTATGCCCAAACGGGCGACGCGGCATAACATCAGGTGGGCCCACGTCGCGGTGGCGGCGATTCGGTCTTCGGGGGCGCAGGCGGCGCTATTCCTGGCGGACATGGACAGGGCGTTTGATTCGCTCAGTTGGATATATCTATTTTCACTCCTGCCGCGGCTGAATCTAGGGCCGGTGTTTCTGTCATATGTGAAACTGCTCTATACTGACTTCACGGCCTCAGTTAGGGTGGCGGGGCGGTGTCCTCGAGATTTGCCATCCAGAGGGGCACCAGGCAGGGCTGTCCCCTCTCGCCTTACCTATTCGCCTTAGCCATGGAACCCCTGGGCGCCTGAGTCCGGATTGACGCGCAGCTGAAGGGCTTAGAGTGGACAGGAGATCTGTCAGACAGCATTGCATTGTACGCGGACGACGTCCTATTTTTCCTCAAAGACCTCAATAAGTCAGGGCCTCGCCTCATGCGCATCCTACAGATCTTTGGTGAAACATCGGGCCTATACATGAACCCACGCAAATCTACCCTCTGGGTGCTGGGAAATGGTCCGACGATCGGGATTGGGCATTGGAGCTTCAGAAGGCAACTGGAGGAATTAAATACCTGGGGGTGTTCCTGACCGAGATCCCAGCTGTCGCATGGGAGCGTAAAGTGGTGCCAGTCTGGGAGCGGACTCAGGCTGATATTAAAATATGGTCCCGCATGCCACTGACCATCTATGGTAGATCGGCCATATTTAAAACGGTGGTCTTGCCCAGACTGTTGTATCAGTTGCAGAACTATCAGTATCTGATCCAACCCTCATGGTTTAAGTGAGTAAACACAGTCCTGGGACAATTCCTCTGGGTGGGCGGCTGTGCTAGGGTGGCGTTGCGCGCGTGCTTTCGCTCAACGTACGGAGGGGGGTTAGCGACCTCGGATGTTCTTTCTTATTACCAAGCATCCCATCTCCTAGTATTAAATGAATGGTGGTATGGGGACAGGGGAGACCTGGCCTATGCTCTGGAAAGGCTGTTGATGGAGCCACATACGCTCCACACGCTGCTTTATGCAACAAGGGAGCGCAGGGCCTTGCCGTTGGTGACACAGGTAGTTTTTGACGTCTGGAGGCGAGCGTTGCGGCGAATGGGATGGTGGCAAACCTTGACTGAAGAAACCCCCCTTTGGCGTAATGGCCCCCTTCTAGGTTTGGCAGCCCTATCGGGATTTGCGGGATGGGACGCCATTGGCATTTCTAGGTAGGGGGATGTTATGACAGTGACGACGCTTAAGATGTTTCAAGAGCTGAGTGCGGAGTATGACATGCCCTGCGCGCAGTTCTTCCGTTACTTACAATTTTGCCATGCCCTGGCTCCGGATCTGGAGGGTCTGATGTCGCTTCCTGAGTTTAGCCCACTGGAGGCCCGAGTTTTTATGGGGGAGATGGATACTAAGAAGATTTCACGCATCTACCAATCCCTGATTATACACTGCTCCTCCGATCTACACAAACTTAAGGAGACCTGGGAGGCTGATGTTGGGCCGCTGGAGGAGGAAGATTGGAACGAGGCGCTGGCGGGTCCTAGAGGTCCGGCCAACTCAATCCGCCTCCGGTTGATCCAATTCAAATACTTCCACAGAGTATATTATACACGGCAGAGGCTGTTAAGGGTGGGACTCATTGCATCCCCAGAGTGCATTAGGTGTGGAATCGAGGAGGGTACTTTCCTCCATACAGTGTGGAACTGTGGGCGACTGGATAGATTCTGGAGTGGTGTCTGGAGTGGTCTGGATGAGGCGCTGGGCTGGGTGCTCCCGCGCACGCCACGATTGGGTCTGTTACATGTGCTGGAGGGAGTGGGAGGCAACCTTTATAAGAGACATCTGTTATTATTGAGGCTTACGGTGGCCAAATGGGATATAGCTAGGGCCTGGAAGGACCCGCATGCCCCGTCACTCATCGCTTAGAAGAGGGCCCTAGATTTCTGTATGGGGATGGAGAAGCCTATATTTCTGGCCCGTGGCTGCCCCGGTAAACATTACAAGATTTGGAAGAGGTGGGCCGATTACAGAGGTATCTGGCTAGAGCCCCCGACAGAGCAAGACCCGGAATTAGAAGCTTGAGTGAGCTCTGCCGTAGGCTGTGTGTGCGTGAGTGGTTGGATCTGTCAAATGCCGTGCAGGGGGGGAGGGATCCGGGTGGAATGGAACTGGGGTCAGTTGGAGGGGGTGACGGGGGGAAGAGAGGGGGTATTGGTTATCTGCATTGATCCCATTGTTCTGACTGTAAAAGTAATGATGGATTGCGTTGTTTTATATGTGTATTGATATCTGGCGGATACCTCTGGGGTACATAGATTTGCGATTGTCTATGTGATCTATCAATAAAATCTGTTTTGAAAAAAAAAACCTTGATGAATTCATGACTCTGGTTCTATTTATTTGATTTTTGTCATTTTCATGGTATTTTATTTATTAAAATGTATTCTATTTTTTAATTTGTTTGGTATTTTCTTGTGTTGTGTTTTTCTCTCAATTAGTGGTTAAGTACTTCATAAGTACTTTACAAATTGCCTCTTAGATAAGCTTGCCTGCTCTATGTCATAGCTACCAGGGGGTTAAGCTTTTAAAAATATTTAGTACGAGCCAAATTTATTGGTAAAGTTGGATTCGAAACAAATAATTTGAATCAAGTACTTTTGTAAAAGTTACCTTCTGTCTGTATGACTCCACTAGAATCCCAATTTAATGATATATCACAATCACCCAGGAGCTGTATAGCTCTATTGCTGAAGTATGAACTTGCTCCCAGAACAAAGTCAAAGGCCCTGGGTGTTGGGAGGTGCTCTGTTTCTCTAGCAGTTTGACCTGTTAATGAACCTAATTACCTTCAAAGGAGCCTACCCTGTCACGGGCACCACTTAGCCACTCAGAAACCAAGCCCGGTGGAAGGGAAACTGCCCCCAGAACCATATTTGAGTGACCACAGTGGAGGGGTTGCTCATTTTGCAGACTTTTGGGGAGGGCACAGGAGCTCTACCCAGGGGAGGAAAGGTTCTACCTTACAGTAAAACACACAGCAACCACTTTAAAAGTTGGTATGGTCACCTCAGGTTACTTTTACCCCATTGGTTAGGGGTGTGTGCTCAGGTTAATGTAGTGACTTTTATGGTCTACCCTGACAATGATTATGGTTATTTGAGGGCGGTACTCACCTCCCTCAACAAATACCTCTGTTTCTTACAGAGCCCATCTAAAATAAGATTGTCAATTGATTTCTAGCTGGATTGACCAATGTTAGCAGTAGGTGAGCTGTCTCGCATCATATAGTTGCTACGGGACGCGCTACCGGAACGAACTTCTACCTTACCATGTTCTTGTTGCCTAGAACTCTTGCTGCCCCTGGCTGCTCGTGGGGGCTTTTGTTTGCTGCTTGGCTGCTGAGGGGACTTTTGCTGCCTTGCCTTCCGCCTCCTCTATCTCGCGGACCGCGCGCTGCCCAGGACTCCATCTCCCAGAAGGGCAGCGTGGTCTCGCGAGAGGCGTGTGGCACTTCTCCCGCCCGGGGGCTTTAAATTGCTGCGCGGATTACCGCAGCGTGGGACGCACGCGGGCCAAGGGCGGGCCCATCCAAGGCTGTCATAGGCAGGAGAAGGCTGGGCTGGGGCACCCCCTTACATCCATGAGTAGCAAGTTCTCCAAGGTCCTGGTCAGTGTCATCTAGACTAAGCTATATTGTTTGCGACTCATATGGCAAGTAAACGGAAGACTGGTCTGAGGGTGGTGGGAGTTGTGGTTGGAACACTGGATGCTTTTCTAAACAGGGCCGAATCAGTATTGCAGAAAGAAATAATTTTAACGGAAAAAAGATTATCCCTAGGATCCATTGGGCATAAAAGATCGTCTTTGGGGGCTATTCGCAAGGCAAAATCCCCTGTACCAGAATTTGGGGCAGGGAACCATTGGTATTATTGATTCAAATCCAGAAGTTGACACAGTTGAAGAATATAATTTGAGCAATTCCAGTGATCAGATTTACGAGCAGTCACCAAGACTAACAGATGCTTTGTACATAGACCCAATAAGCCCTATAGTATCTGCCCTAAACGCTTCAAGACTATCCAATACTCCCATTATCTTACCACCTGATACACATAAGGACGATGATTGCGCAACTAGCCCTACTTTACCATCAAGGTTGCGCAAACAGAGGACAGTATTGGGGAATAAGGGCCCTGATTGTCTAGCAAAAAGGAAAACTAACCCCCCTTCACGGAATGCTAAGCCTAGAAAAAATGGGGGGGCTGTTCAAATGAACGAGGTAAAAAGCGTGATGGTGAGCAAAATAGTGTCAAGGAAATCAGTGGGTACTCAAACCGAGCCTGACTATGTACCAGACACCCCCTAGCTTAAAGAATCAATTGGGAAACTAGAGATTAAGATAACATCTTCCTTGGAAACTGTGATTAAGGACAGAATAAATAATGTAGAAAATTGCATGAGATTACGTTTTTGCCAATTGGAGAATAAGATAGAGCAACTGTGTAAAATAATGGAGAATGCTAGAAGGGGTAATGTCTCCAAAGAGTTAACCTCCCATGTGGGAGGTGGCATTGTACAATCCCAAATAAAATTGAATGGCGACGCTGATACTGCTATTGATAAAGGCAGGAGGGAAAGGACAGACATAATTGAGGGTTGGCAACAGGGTACTCACGACATCCAGGGGAGCTCTCTCAGAAGACCACAAACACAACAAGTCCCAGAGAGCCAAAGTATGCACCCTGGTACGATAGCAACATATAGCCCAAAGGGAACTGACCTAATACCCAATAATGATGTTTTACAGCTTCCACCGGCATCTTGCCCTTACGTGATAGCGCTAACTGGTGTCCCGACGCTAAGAAGAGACCAAAAAGAATCATGGTCTAACCTACGGAACAAAACAGTGGACTGGCTTACAAAATTTAAAAGATTTCATCCAGTAAATATTGGCGACATTTTGATGGTTCGCAGAGTTGGGTGGTTGGGTGATTCCCCCAAAAACATTAGAGGTGATTGCGTGGTTATAAATTTCAGACGCCCGCAACTAGCAAGGAGAATACTTGAATATCAGGAAGAGACTCTCCCCCAGGGCACGTGTATTAGTACCCTTCCACTTGGTTACTTTTACAAATCATCTATTGGTAGCAACAGCAATGGTTTGGGTTATCATGTCTTATTAACTAATAGATTTGATGGCCTTTCAACATTGGATAACTTAGATTGACTGAGTGGTACAAGTACTCATGTAATTTCCCTTGTAAACCATTCCAAGGTGGTACATAGTGTCCAAAACGTTTAGACAATATCGATTCCACAGGGAGCAAATGTAACAGCTAGAGGGGGTGGACTAGAGGTTGCCCTGCCCAAACAAATATCTAGTCCTGAAACACACATAGGACATAAGGAGGTTAAAAATGTATTAGTAAATTTGGATGTGCACGAGGATCCTCAACTTCTGGGTAAAAGTAGGAAACAGGAGGTAAAGTTTACCTCCTGGAATATTGCAGATCTTACTAAGAATTTACCGGATATGATATGGAGTGACTATGTAGACCAGAGTGATATGATCCTCCTACAGGAGACTTGGTCACTGGAAATCCCTCACAGATTAGGTTTTAAAACATTTAGTGTGAATGCTAGCCCCTCTGTTAGAGGGAGACCATCAGGGGGTTTGGTCATTTGGATAGGGATTACCCTTGAAACTGATATTACTCCGTTGTATATTCAGTCTCAGGACCTATTAGGAGTAAAAATTACTGCGCGAGACAAGAAGGACCTATATTTAATTAATATCTATAATAGGCCAAGTGCACCCAATGAAGAGTCGTTGGTAATCGAGCAACTTGATTTTCTTTTAGATTCAATAGGGCCTACAACTCAGGTAATTGTCGGTGGGGACTTAAATTGTAAATTTGAACCGATATTGGGTTTGGATGATTTGTTCGTAGAGTAAGATATGGTGAGTAATATCCCGTCCATAGATAGCAGTAGGGAGGTAAAGTGTACTGTTGCAGCAATACAAATTTTAAAGCTTACTGTAGAATATGATTTGAGGGCATGCAACGGGCGCTTGCCGGCAGACAGACCTACTGCATTTACATTTTGTAGAGATAGCTCGCGAAGTCAGATAGATTTCATCCTGGTTTCAATAAACCTGTGGCATTGTGCCATTGTTTTTCAAATTGATCCAAGAACGGAGAGTGATCACTATCCCTTACAATTGAAACCAGAATCCCAGCTTTTTAAGTTGTGCATAGCTGGAACCGAAGGGAGTGATTTAGCTGCCTGCGAGCTCTTAACAAATAATAATAGACGAGCCCTGAAATGGCCTTATATTCTAGCTAAAGATGCAGTGATGACAAATATCTACAACACATTTGCAGATATTGTTACACCACTCCAAGATGTCCCATTAGGGGAATGTTGTGTATTGGACATGCATATCAAATTGTTAGCTGCATTGACCCCGTTTTAAAGTAACATCTATAAAAAGAATAACAGAGGAAGGAATATTCAAAGAGAGGCAGGCAATCCCTGGTATAATAAAGATTGCAGATTAGCTAAAACTTCTTTAATCCAGGCAATTAAATGTAGGAATACACTAGAAATAATGGTAAGAAGGCAAAATTACAATAGAATACTTGTAGAAGCCAAAAAACCTGGGATGATGATATTTGGACTGATATAATTACTGCAGCAAAGTCCAAAGATCAGGCTGCCTTCTGGAGTCTAATAGCGAGGGGAAATAATAAAGGAAGGACTGCTAAAGACCTTTTCTTAGATGAAAATACATGGGTAGAAAATTTTTCCCGTCTGTACTCTGATAATACTGAGGAACCCTGGGTAATAGAAAAAGAGTTGGGAATCACAACACATGTAGTTGATATGCACTTTAGTTTAGAAGAAACTATAAAATCAAAACAGGCTATTAAATCAGGGAGAGCTCCTGGACCTGACAAAATACCAGGGGATTTACTGAAGCATGATTTGGAAGTTTGGGGCCCGTACATACATTTTTAATGTAATTCAATAGCTGCAGGTACGCCAATTCCCGATACATGGAAGGGGGCAGAGATTGTGACATTATTTAAAAAGGGTAACCGTTATGATGCGGCAAATTATCTCCCAATAAGTTTAATCGATATATTACAGAAAGTTTTTGCTAGGCATATTTTAAACAGACTACTAGAATGGATGGACGAGACAGATATTTTATAAAAATATCAAGCAGGGTTTAGAACTAAAACAAGCACTATCGATCAAGTGTTCAGATTTACTTGTATTTGTTGGAAATATATTACCATAGGAAGGGCAGTTTATACATTGCCTTCGTAGGTTTAAGGGCAGCCTTCGATCTGGTACCCCGGGCCCTTTTGTGTGACTCCCTAAAACACATTGGGGTACCAGAAGAAATACTTGTGCAATTGGTTAGGTTACACGTAGGACTCTACGCAAGAGTCAGATGGGGACCTAGGGGGGAATTATCAAAGGCAATACCAGTGAGAAGGTGTGTAAGACAAGGATGCGTGTTGGCACATACACTCTTCTCACTGTATGTAAACGATATCCCCAAATACTTAGAACATTGCAAACACGATTCCCCACAACTCAGGGGTGAAGTTATTTCAGCATTACTTTTTTCTGATGATACAATCTTAACTTCGCAAACTCCCAAGGGACTGCAAAGCCTAGTGGACTCTTTTAACACCTATTGCACAACGAAGGGCCTTGAAATCAATTCAAGTAAAACTAAATACATGTTGATAAACCCGCACAAATCTTTTAAGAAGAATTTAGTTTTAAACAACCAAAAATTGGAATATGTAGAAAGATTTAACTACTTAGGAATTATCCTGGATAGTAAGCTGTCCTGGAAAGGGCAACTCGAAAAGAGCAGGCTAATGTTGCTCTAAAATTTGTTACCAATATTGAAAAAACATCTAAGGCCGTTTCTCCTGCCCTGGAAGTCTTTAGGTTTGAAGATCAATCAGCCGCCCTCTATGGGGGCCATATTGTAAAAAGAACTTTGAACAGGAAGAAAACAAATTCTTTCAAAAATTGTTAAAAATCCCAACTCGAACGCCATTAATTCCAGTATGTTTGGATCTTAATGTAAAACACACAGATCATCATGCAGTATTGAGATCACTACTATTATGGATTAGAATTTGGTCGACCCCTGAACTGTCACATTATAGAGAAGGATTGGAGGAGGTCATAAAGATAGACCAAAGTAAGGATATTCCCTGGCTAAAACACATTATATTATGGACAAAGTAGCTAGGCTTATCCCATTATTGGGAGGACCCACTACAGCTGACGACACTCTGTAAGCAACATATAAAATCTATTTATTGGACCCACATGGCAAATAATATGCTACATACTTCATTTGTTGGGTAATTAACTTTGAATTTTACAGCTTTTAAAGATGTTGCCCAATTTGAACCTTTCCTGGACGAGGTAGGCCCCCCGTTAGCGAAATCCCCATTCCTGCAGTTTAGATATGGGATTTTACAAATACATACAAACATATCTAGATGGGGCCGAACAGAGGCGGATAACGGAAGTGATGCGTGCTCGCTATGTACAGAAGAGGTTAGAGAAAATGACATTCATATACTCTTCTTCTGCCCTGTATACAAATTAGCCAGGGATCGATGGATCACCAATCTCTGTAGGAATTTGGGTGTTAGAAGGGTTAGTGAGGCCGCACGCATATTAAAGACTAACACGTCACAATTAGTCGTCTTTTGTGTAAGCAGGTTTCTTTTTAATGTTTACCTAACGAGGAAGAAAGCTGGGTTAAAGCTTTAGAGGGTAAAAGCTTATATTCTCATATCTAACGTTAAATATTAGATTATTGCACCTGCACTTTCCAAATAGGTTAAGTTTATTGTGATTGATGTCCCGTCCTTCTCTGAAACCTTTCTTTTTTTTTACCAACTGTATACATTTTATTGTAATATAGGATGCCTATTTTTTAAATCGTTTTTAAATGTATGTATGATAAATAGATAGGTTTTATGGCGTATTTGGAACCGATCATATACATTGTTATCAATTGTTGCCCTTTCCACATCTACTCTGGATTAATTGGTATTGTAAACATTTTATTTTTTAATGTATCTTTTATGGTTACAATTGACCGAAATAAAGATTAAATAATAATATAGTTGCTACGATCAGCCGACACCCACTCAGTCAGTCTATCTAATTCAATGCCTTATTCTGAACAGTTTGAGAAATCTGCACTTTTACTATTTAAACTTGAGATACTGAAAGGAACAAGGGCCTTGATTTTGTATCACAGTGATGGTGTAACTTTCACACTCAGTGCTTTGTGAGAAAGGTGTGAGCCCTCTTGTTTATCCAGTGTTACCGTAAGTCATTATATTATGCATTTTCGATAGTGCTGAAGTAGGGAAGCACTTGATCTAAATTCTTAGATGTGACTGTGGGAATGATATAAGGTCAATTCTAAATAGGCCATCAGAGAGCCCTTCACCAATTAATGGTCTTTTTTGTGCTCAGTCACCAAACTGCAATTCCCGTTCTTGCTGTAGGGCAGGACAGCTGTCTCTGTCAGAATTTACTGAGCTTTGACTGAGGCATTCATTCAATGGGAAGAATTACTCATGCCCAAGGGGACATGTGTGGGTGACCCTTCAACTATTTTCTTGATTGAGTCTTTTTTTGATGATTTTCATCCAGACTTAAAATATTCCATTACTGCACTCATGGAGGTTCTCTAGCAGGGTGGAAGAGTTATACCAGTTATAACACAACATTCTTGCATTGGAAGTCTCCATCAACCCTTTGTTAGCAGAAGTAAACCTGATCATGCCTTTGGAACTTGCTACATCAGAAACAGTACCCATAGAAAGTGAGGGGGTAGGGTGTCTAACATACATTTGGAGTTTCATTTGCCCATTGGCTAATGCAAATTTGGAGTGTTTCCATAGAGGTGTAGACAATGGCTCTTTTTAACTTATGCTTGGCTAGGTGTTCTGAGCACAATGGGCTTCAGAGTTAAACTTATCTCATGGCCCGTTTTTGTAAGAGATAGGCCCGGGTATTTCCTCCTGGTCCAATTTTTGGGTCGAATTTCAAATGAAAAGTCCTCTAGAAGAGATTTATCTTCATCTAATAAACGCAACAGTTTAAATTCAAATTAGGTTTTTGGCGTTGTCTGTGTCACAATTTAACTTTTGTTTTTCCATCCTAGAAAACAGTACCATTGGAATAGGTGTCAACAGTCCACATAATAACTGTCTTAACCCAAAATTCAGTTAGTTATTTTAGTATCTCAGTCTTAGGTCTCTCACCAAATGTGAGTCTGTGGTAGGCCTTCATGTACGTTTCCTCCTCTCTGTACAGGGAAGACATGCTGACCTTTCACCCCTATCCTGGGAGCAGACAATGGGAAGCATGACAGTGTTCAGGGTCAGCAGCAGGTAGGAGTGCAGTGGTCTTCAGGGCAGCAGCCCTCTTGTGGGCACATGGTGAGTTGGCTGGAGATTGGTGTTCTTGACAGGGTTCTCCTCCCCTTAGGCTGCTTGGTGAGATCCAACCCACTTTCAATCTCAAGTATGTGCGGCAACTGTTGGACCACCTATAGGCACTTCACAGTTCAGCAACAGATCTAGCGCCTCTGGCAACCACACACTCAGGGAAACAGTGAATAAGAGCTTCAAGGTAGCAGCTTCACTTAAAGAGGCATACTCCTCTCAGGCACACTGTGAGCTCATGCTAGGGGCTAACCACTTGAAGTTGGTTTTGGCACATTTGGCAGCACCATCGGGCACACTTAGGCAAGTGCCATGGGCTGTAACTAAACTAAATTCAAACCAGGATCACATAGCTCACACTCTTGGGAGTCTTTGGTATATGGACACTCACGTGCTAGATCAGAGACTGTTGTCCATGCTCATAGTCAGCTCCTCTTGTGGGGTTGGCTCACTCGTGCCCTCTTCTTTCAAGCAGGTCACTTCCAGATGTTTCAGAATGAGGAAACAGTTCTTCCATTAGAAAAGACTCCAGGGGATGACCACTCACCTCTGAGAATCAAACTTCAGGCAAACACTAGCTCTGCTTGTATAGTAGTGTTCCTGGTACTATCCGTGGGCCCCCATCTTTGGTCAGAGAGAACTAGGAACTGGAACAACAAGTGGATCAACAGCTCACACTTTTCTACTGGTGCAGCAGACAGCAAATGTGTATTCTTGGTCTGCACTTTTGGAAACAGTTTGATCGGTTCTCTTTTCATGTGTCCTTTTAAGGCTGACTGCCAGATTCAGCCTTTGTCTAGATTTGTGCTCCTAACAGCAAAGTCATCTGAAGGTTGGAACACTCACAAGGGAGGCACAACGTGGTGTGTGGATTTTGCAACCAGCTATCAACAGAGACACTGCCAGCGAGCAGGAAGCGAGACAAAGGCTAGCCTCTTCTAAAGGACCCTTCTCACTCTCACCTTACAGAGAATGACTGTTCAAGATGAGTAATCAGCAGCTTTTTCCAACAACAGACATTACTAAGTAAGCCTGTCTCCTCTTTTCTCACTTCAATGGTTAGCTCCCCTCCTTCCAGTCGCAGTAATGTAAGCAACACAATTCCACTCTCTGTGAAAGTAACTTTACCTTCCTCTAGTACACATAAACAAGCCAGGGGTTTTCAACATGAAACCACAGAGCTCCATCATTCGGTTCACTTAGACACTCAGGCTGTATGTATCACAAAAACCACACATGCATATACAGGTACACATGCAATGAGGTGTTAGTGCAAATATTTGGATCTACCTTGTAGCAGAGGAACTTTACATGAGTAGGCCAGTAGATTATGAGTCCTATGACATATAAAACTAGACTATGGGTCAGATTTAGATTTCTGTGGATGGGTTACTTTGTCACAAACATGACCGATATCCAGTCCTCCATATTACAAGTGCATTATATCCTTTATCACTTGTAGTATGGTGAACAAGATACTCCATCACATTTGTGATGGAGTATCTCATCCAACAAATTCTAATATCTTAAATGATCAGTGACAAAATATATCACCACCATCACCTAACATGTGCTAGGAGCATGGTTGGTGTGCCTTTTGGGTCCAGGACTGCAATTAAATTAAGGGACAGGTTTTGGAAAGTGGATTATTAGTAGTGATAAATATGCATCTACCACTGGCAATAATACCACTAACACAATATAGGGCTCAAAATAGGTCTTAAAAAGGTCTTAACAAATGATTCCCATGCTCAACCCTTGGTATCTTGGCAGGCTTAACTTCAAAGACAGGAATGTAAAGCATTTAAAAACAGCAATTCAGTAAATAATGAATACACAAATCACAATACAAATCCAACACAAATTTATAAAAAAAGGAAATAGTTTTATCATACAAATGACCCCAAAACACAAAAGAAAAGACAATGCCCCTCTCAGATATGTATTCAGTGTTCTCTGGGCTCACACAAGAGGGCACTCCTGTCCAAAGTGGTGCCGAAAAACACCCCAGATGCAAAAAGAACAATTGATGGACAGAATGCAGAACAATGTCATTCATTCACCCCAGTACAGAGATCTGGGCCTAAATCCATCGTTTATTTGCTCACCATGCCATTCCAGTTTGGACCCAGCCATATGCAAATCAGTCTTGACCATGCACCCCAATGGGAACAGTCCAGCTCGAACTGCCAGGCCAGGTCCTTCCTGGACTGGAAACAAGCATCCTAGGACCAGTTTCGGGATTTCAGCCCTTATCAGCCAAGATAGCTTGACTCCAGTGGCATGGAGAGCACGGGACCCACGTCTGGGCATACCCGTCCCACTCAGGGTGACAAATGCAAAAAGAACAATTGATTGACAAAATGCAGAACAATTTCATACATTCACCCCAGTACAGAGATCTGGGCCTAAATCCATCGTTTTTTTGCTCACCATGCCATTACAGTTTGGACCCAGCCATATGCAAATCAGTGTTGACCCTGCGCCCCAATGGGAACAGTCCAGCCCGAACTGCCAGGCCAGGTCCTCCCTGGACTGGAAACAAGCATCCTGGGACTGGTTTTGGGCTTTCAGCCCTCATCACCAGGATAGCTTGACTGCAGTGGCATGCAGGACACGGGACCCACGTCTGGGCATACTTGTCATATGCAAATCATTCTTGACCCCACAGAGCATGACCATTTCATCACAAGTGTGGCACAATGGTCTCTCAGAAAGCTATATTCTCCATATTCTCCCTCCTCACTGTATCTGCACATTCCTTCCTTACGCCTGCCATCTGACTGGGTTCAAAGAGTAGGGGTGTAAATGAAACTGTTTTCTCCTGCCTGTCTCCTCCTTCTATTGAAGATTATTGTTTACAACCCCTCTCCCTGGCTCTGGGATTCCTATGTAACAAAACCCTCTCCTCCCAGAATGGCTCCTTCACTCCAGGGCTACTTATCACCACATCAAAGAAGCCTGGCTAATCCACTTAACTCTGACCAATCAGGACAGAGCACGGGGAGGCCACATTTTAGCGTACAGACAAGAAAGTCTTATAACTTCTTGTCTGCACATTTTAGGATAAAATTCAACAAAAGCATATTGTTGGATATAACAATACCATTCTAGTAAGTCCTTGAATTATATTTTTATGATTCTCTTGGCGGGAATCTTTAGTTAATAACTTCCTGCAATGTTAACCTATGTGGCTGGGGATCTCCAATGGGGAAAATAAACTAGGCAATTTCTATATTTTATAATGACCCAGCCTATATCTAAAGGCCCCCCTCACCCCTGGAACACTCTGGGGAGACTTTAGGGGTTCTGAATATGTAAAAGTATTGCAGAACCTCACTACACAGTGCTCCTAGCACAAACGTCGATTTTGGGAAGCACTTTACTACAATGTGGGAAGTGAAAAGTGCACTTTTACTAAACCCAAGGCATATAAAACCCATTTGAGAAGAGCCCTCCTTATAAATACCTGCCCCCCACCACCGGGACACCTAGAGTAGACCCTGGGGATACCAAATATGCCACAACATTGTAGTTTAATAATTTGTTAGTGCCCCAAACACCAAAGTCGAGGTTGGGTACCATTTAAATGTTAAAAGCAGTTTCTCCTGAAACACAGTGCTGATTTTAAACAGGCCTCAGCAGTGCACACATGCAAGTGCAGAAAGGGCTGTTGGCCTCTAAGTTGCCCTGCCCTTATATATACAATGGACTTAAAGGTAATTTTGACCCCCCGCCCTAATATGTACTACAGCCTTATAGAGAAGGTTGTGTGACTCAAAGGTGTGCCCTCACCCATAGTGTATCCTAGTGTATGTAGGAGGTTTCACTGTATTCTAAGGGTGTCTTCAGCATAGCACTGGCCCTGGGCCTGGTTAAGCAGAGCCCAGGGACAGTCAAAGGCAGTTACCACCAGTACCAGCCAGAAAATAAATGGGGGTGCCCAGTGCACAAGGATAACTTTGCAACAACAGGCCTAGGCATTCAAGCACACTAGAAATTGGCATCAGGCTAGAACAATCAGGACATCAGATACTCACAGACATGTGGCATTGTGGAAGGTTTGGCCAAGACACCACATCATTCTCTCTTGATCTTTCCCTCCACAAGGTTGAATCCAATATGCATGAATTACCCATGAATACTTCAATTTGCTACTACTTAGACATTGTTTTATATATTAATAAATGGATATCCAGAAATAGCTGTAGCATTATTTCAAATTACATTAAAATAAATATCTTACAAAACGTGAAGGAGACTGGGCATTTCTTGGAGTTCTTGGAGTAGAAAATGACTGTGGAGGAAATTAAGATATTTACAGATGAAAAAATTAAAGTTGGCATCTTCAAACAGTATCTGAAATACAGTCAAAACAGAACAGTATTTGTGACCATCTTGCTTATCAACAAGGGTATTTATTGAACTGTACTTAACTTAAAAGATGAGCTGTAGATGAGAGTGCAAAAGATGAATAAGGGATCTATTGCTTATGATCAGCCTAGGGTCTACAATGCTATTAGCGTATCAGTATGCAGCACGGTAGTTCATTCCCCAGCCACATTTCACTTCATTCTTTCTCCAAAAGCATCCTTCTCCTTGATACTACTATGGTTGAGTTGTGCTCTAAACGAGATTACATAACAGGCCTGCAACAGTAGTTTCAGCATGCATTTGGTGGGCTCTTTCACTCTCCTCATTCAAATGAGTGCATGATTGTTGCTTTCTGTGCGCTACAGTTGTTAAAGTGCCACCCTCCAGTTATGAGTGGGAACCAAAATCAGGAGAACATATTAAGCGAAAGGTACAATTAACGGAAATTAATTTCCTGAAGCATATTTACAATGAGGCTATTAGCAATAAGGCGCAAATGCCATTCCACAGGCACTCACTAACTCTTAAACAATTTTTCTTGAGTCATTGTCATGCTTTCACTAACCTTAAAATAGAGACAAACAACAAAGATTTTAGGCCTCCTTGGCTGACCCAATTTTAGGATTCAAAATTAGTGCTAAATTGTACTATCCATGAGTATTTAGTTCAAGTAGCATCACCCTGACAACTAACAACATTTTAATACCTGGTTTTCTTCTATAACTTTTCACTGTCCCCATAGTGTTGAGCAAGTGAGTGGTAGCTGCAGGCTTTCCAAATCCCGATAGTTGAATATTGAAACTAATGGCCTGAATATGACGCCTGGCAGAGGACACTGACGCGGGAGCAGGACCACCCTACTAGGAGTCAGAGGTGCCTGCCACATGGTGCATGAACTTGTAGAGGGGCAACATAGGTTCCCTCCAGGGCCCATATTGGAGGTCCAAGAGGGAAGGGGGGCCAGCTATGGGCCCCCAAGTCCTTTCCCACCTGCTTTTTCATGGCGGGTTAACCACCATGAAATGGCTGTGGAAAGGGACATTGTAATCCCTAACGGTACCTGAGCAGGTACCACTACTGTTGTAGGGATTGCAGTCCCTCTGACGGTACAATGGGCCCCTTGAGCCCATCGGATGCATGGCGGTTGGTCTCTCCACTCACCCACAATCTGTCCGCCATTATCATAATGCGGCGGGCGGTCCTGCAGGGTCTGATGG
This sequence comes from Lissotriton helveticus, assembly GCF_964261635.1. NCBI lineage: Eukaryota > Metazoa > Chordata > Amphibia > Caudata > Salamandridae > Lissotriton > Lissotriton helveticus. The sequence goes on from NC_136059.1 coordinate 1,467,910,017, forward strand.
CAGTGGGACTGCCACAGACGGCCCACTGGTGGCAGTCCCACCACCATTGTAATGAGGCCCTTAGCTCTTGTTCTTATGTTTCACACTAATTTGTTTACTGAAGATGTATTAATTGTGGTCTTACTTTAGCTGTCTGAGAGACTTCTTGTCATCAATACTTTAAAAAACATAAAGTACACGTAAGCAATAAACAAAGAGAGTGAGACTTTTGTCAGCTAATTTCAGCGATTGGCTTCCATGGGTTTTTCATATATTGTCATTGCTTGGATTTGCTGTCCATCAAGGCCATGTCATTTTTAAGAATGATTACATCAACTCATTAGTGTTCCCACTGGTGATGGTGTGCATGTCTTTTGTTAGACGGCAGAACGAAAATCACAGGAATCGTGAAATCAGAGTCAGTGTGCAATCCTTGATGCATTTACTGACATGGTGTCTGATTACGAGTGTGGCGGGCCGAGGACTGCCAGACTTGCGGGGCACGGTGGTGACTTTCCAGCCCGTCTACACTGACTGTCCAGCCACCCCATTACCACTTTGGCAGTCAGACTGTCATGGGATCACTGCAGCCACCAGGGAACTGTCATTTCCTGGAGGTGGCGCGACGGTCACTCCTCTTTGATGGTACAAGCAAATCCTACTAGTGAAGTGTGTTCAACAAATGGGCCCAACTCCCAACTTTCACGTTCGTGTAGCCCTAATGTTTTTTATGATGACATTTTCTTTCTAGGACAGCTGGGTGCAATATATAGAAAGTCACTCATACACGTCCTCTAACAAAAATTTAACTAATTAGCTTCATTGATGCATGTTTAACAAAATGGAGAAGTATTGGCTCTTGCCAATGGTTGTTCAGTCTGGTATTAGCCAAGAACATATGATTTAAAAATTCATGAATAATATGGTTCACTGACAAAAAGTCACCTCTGGGGATATCGCGATACAAAAATATTGTGACATTAATATCGATGTCAAAAATATTGTCATAATATGCTTATAATGGTAAGTACAAAATATCGAAGAAAATATTGTTGTCACTAATATTGTTGTATAAAATATTGGTTTTAAATATATATATATAAATGTAAATCTTAACTATGAAATATATTAAATGTTAACATTAATATATCAAAAATAAAAAAGATTTAACACCCATTTAAACAAATATAACAATTAAACTGATGTAAAAAAGTTAAACACACATGTATATATAATTAACGGCGTGATTCTGCCGTAATGCGACGCACCACCAGCAAGAGCCCCGAGTCTGCCCGACAGTGAACCAAGGAGGAAGCCCGCGAAAGTGTTAAGGTCAGCAGGCAGCCGCCGAAGACCGACTTCGGCATGGTTCCCAACAGTTACTAACAATATACTGCGGAGACACAACGTAACAAACTGCAATAGCCAAGAGAAATAAAATGCATGACATCACCCACTGGAGGGATGAAAAGCATGGGGCAGTCAAAACCACAAGTACCAGCATGCAATATACCAATGCCCACCGAGGGAGTCCACTAGAGGGCCCAGTCTTAAAATAGCTTTGCAATCGAATTGTTGGTTTCCTGCTCAGCAGCATGATGTTAGCCGCGTTCTATCGAAAAAGGTCTATGGAGACCGAAACATGTCAGGACTAAGCCGATGCTATGCCCTTACTGAAATGAAAATGACAACGTTGTGGTGTGCGGCTAATTCTCTGTTGCAGGGAGAAGTTTGGAAGATAATTAACTGTGTTGTTCTGCCATAATGCGATGCACCACCAGCAAGAGCGCCGAGTCTGCCCAACAGTGAACCAAGGAGGAAGCCCGCAAAAGCGTTAAGGGCTGCAGGCAGACACCGAAGACCGACTTCGGCATGGTTCCCAACAGTTACTAACAATATACTGCGGAGACACAATGTAACAAACTGCATTAGCCAAAAGAAATAAAATGCATGACATCACCCACTGGAGGGATGAAAAGCAAGAGGCAGTCAAAACCACAAGTACCAGCATGCAATATACCAATGCCCACCGAGGGAGTCCACTAGAGGGCCTAGACCTACAAATAGCTTTGCAATCGACTTGTTGGTTTCCTGCTCAACAGCATGATGTCAGCGGCGTTCCTTCGAAAAAGGTCTATTGGGACCGAAACATGTCGGGACTAAGCCGATGCTATGCCGTTACTGAAATGAAAATGACAACATTGTGGTGTGCGGCTAATTCTCTTTTGCAGGGAGAAGTTTGGAAGATAATTAACGGCGTGGTTCTGCCGTAATGCGACGCACCACCAGCAAGAGCGCCAAATCTGCCCGACAGTGAACCAAGGAGGAAGCCCGCGAAAGCGTTAAGGGCAGCAGGCAGCCGCCGAAGACTGACTTCGGCATGGTTCCCAACAGTTACTAACAATATACTGCGGAGACACAACGTAACAAACTGCAATAGCCAAGAGAAATAAAATGCATGACATCACCCACTGGAGGGATGAAAAGCAAGGGACAGTCAAAACCACAAGTACCAGCATGTAATATACCAATGCCCACCGAGGGAGTCCACTAGAGGGCCTAGACTTACAAATAGCTTTGCAATCGACTTGTTGGTTTCCTGCTCAGCAGCATGATGTTAGCGGCGTTCCATCGAAAAAGGTCTATGGAGACCGAAACATGTCAGGACTAAGCCGATGCTATGCCGTTACTGAAATGAAAATGACAACCTTGTGGTGTGCGGCTAATTCTCTTTTGCAGGGAGAAGTTTGGAAGATAATTAATGGTTTTGTTCTGCCATAATGCGAAGCACCACCAGCAAGAGCGCCGAGTCTGCCCAACAGTGAACCAAGGAGGAAGCCCGCGAAAGCGTTAAGGGCAGCAGGCAGACACCGAAGACCGACTTCGGCATGGTTCCCAACAGTTACTAACAATATACTGCGGAGACACAATGTAACAAACTGCATTAGCCAAAAGAAATAAAATGCATGACATCACCCACTGGAGGGATGAAAAGCAAGGGACAGTCAAAACCACAAGTACCAGCATGCAATATACCAATGCCCACCGAGGGAGTCCACTAGAGGGCCCAGACTTAAAATAGCTTTGCAATCGAATTGTTGGTTTCCTGCTCAGCAGCATGATGTTAGCGGCGTTCCATCGAAAAAGGTCTATGGAGACCGAAACATGTCAGGACTAAGCCGATGCTATGCCGTTACTGAAATGAAAATGACAACATTGTGGTGTGCGGCTAATTCTCTTTTGCAGGGAGAAGTTTGGAAGATAAATAACGGTGTTGTTCTGCCATAATGCGTCGCACCACCAGCAAGAGCGCCGAGTCTGCCCAACAGTGAACCAAGGAGGAAGCCTGCAAAAGCGTTAAGGGCAGCAGGCAGCCGCCGAAGACTGACTTCGGCATGGTTCCCAACAGTTACTAACAATATACTGCGGAGACACAACATAACAAACTGCAATAGCCAAGAGAAATAAAATGCATGACATCACCCACTGGAGGGATGAAAAGCAAGGGACAGTCAAAACCACAAGTACCAGCATGCAATATACCAATGCCCACCGAGGGAGTCCACTAGAGGGCCTACACTTACAAATAGCTTTGCAATCGACTTGTTGGTTTCCTGCTCAGCAGCATGATGTTAGCGGCGTTCCATCGAAAAAGGTCTATGGAGACCGAAACATGTCAGGACTAAGCCGATGCTATGCCGTTACTGAAATGAAAATGACAACGTTGTGGTGTGCGGCTAATTCTCTTTTGCAGGGAGAAGTTTGGAAGATAATTAACGGTGTTGTTCTGCCATAATGCCAAGCACCACCAGCAAGAGAGCCGAGTCTGCCCAACAGTGAACCAAGGAGGAAGCCCGCGAAAGCGTTAAGGGCAGCAGGCCGACACCGAAGACCGACTTCGGCATGGTTCCCAACAGTTACTAACAATATACTGTGGAGACACAATGTAACAAACTGCCTTAGCCAAAAGAAATAAAATGCATGACATCACCCACTGGAGGGATCAAAAGCAAGAGCCAGTCAAAACCACAAGTACCAGCATGCAATATACCAATGCCCACCGAGGGAGTCCACTAGAGGGCCTAGACCTACAAATAGCTTTGCAATCGACTTGTTGGTTTCCTGCTCAGCAGCCTGATGTCAGCGGCGTTCCTTCGAAAAAGGTCTATGGAGACTGAAACATGTTGGGACTAAGCCGATGCTATGCCGTTACTGAAATGAAAATGACAACATTGTGGTGTGCGGCTAATTCTCTTTTGCAGGGAGAAGTTTGGAAGATAATTAACGGCGTGGTTCTGCCATAATGCGACGCGCCACCAGCAAGAGCGCCAAATCTGCCCGACAGTGAACCAAGGAGGAAGCCCGCGAAAGCGTTAAGGGCAGCAGGCAGCTGCCGAAGACTGACTTAGGCATGGTTCCCAACAGTTACTAACAATATACTGCGGAGACACAACGTAACAAACTGCAATAGCCAAGAGAAATAAAATGCATGACATCACCCACTGGAGGGATGAAAAGCAAGGGACAGTCAAAACCACAAGTACCAGCATGCAATATACCAATGCCCACCGAGGGAGTCCACTAGAGGGCCTAGACTTACAAATAGCTTTGCAATCCACTCGTTGGTTTCCTGCTCAGCAGCATGATGTCAGTGGCGTTCCTTTGAAAAAGGTCTATGGAGACCGAAACATGTCAGGACTAAGCCGATGCTATGCTGTTACTGAAATGAAAATGCCAACGTTGTGGTGTGCGGCTAATTCTCTTTTGCATGGAGAAGTTTGGAAGATAATTAACGGCGTAGTTCTGCCATAATGCGATGCACCACCAGCAAAAGCGCCGAGTCTGCCCGACAGTGAACCAAGGAGGAAGCCCGCGAAAGCGTTAAGGGCAGCAGGCAGCCACCGAAGACCAACTTTGGCATGGTTCCCAACAGTTACTAACAATACACTGCGGAGACACAACATAACAAACTGCAATAGCCAAGAGAAATAAAATGCATGACATCACCCACTGGAGGGATGAAAAACAAGGGGCAGTCAAAACCTCTTGTACCTGCATGCAATATACCAATGCCCACAGAGGGAGTCCACTAGAGGCCCTAGACTTACAAATAGCTTTGCAATCGACCTGTTGGTTTCCTGCTCAGCAGCATGATGTCAGCGGCGTTCTTTCGAAAAAGGTCTATGGAGACCGAAACATGTCAGGACTAAGCCGATGCTATGCCGTTACTGAAATGAAAATGACAACGTTGTGGTGTGCGGCTCATTCTCTTTTGCAGGTAGAAGTTTGGAAGATAATTAACGGCGTGGTTCTGCCGTAATGCGACGCACCACCAGCAAGAGCGCCGAGTCTGCCCGACAGTGAACCAAGGAGAAAGCACGCAAAAGCGTTAAGGGCAGCAGGCAGCCGCCGAAGACCGACTTCGGCATGGTTCCCAACAGTTGCTAACAATATAATGTGGAGACACAACGTAAAAAACTGCAATAGCCAAGAGAAATAAAATGCATGACATCACCCACTGGAGGGATGAAAAGCAAGGGGCAGTCAAAACCACAAGTACCAGCATGCAATATACCAATGCCCACCGAGGGAGTCCACTAGAGGGCCTAGACTTACAAATAGCTTTGCAATCGACTTGTTGGTTTCCTGCTCAGCAGCATGATGTCAGCGGCGTTCCTTCAAAAAAGGTCTATGGAGACCGAAACATGTCAGGACTAAGCCGATGCTATTCCATTACTGAAATGAAAATGACAATGTTGTGGTGTGCGGCTAATTCTCTTTTGCAGGGAGAAGTTTGGGAGATAATTAACGGCGTGGTTCTGCTGTAATGCGACGCACCATCAGCAAGAGCGCCGAGTCTGCCCGACAGTGAATTAAGGAGGAAGCCCGCGAAAGCGTTAAGGGCAGCAGGAGGCCGCCGAAGACGACTTTGGCATGGTTCCCAACAGTTACTAACAATATACTGCAGGGACACAACGTAACAAACTGCAATAGCCAAGAGAAATAAAATGCAAGACATCACCCACTGGAGGGATGAAAAGCAAGGGGCAGTCAAAACCACAAGTACCAGCATGCAATATACCAATGCCCACCGAGGGAGTCCACTAGAGGACCTAGACTTACAAATAGCTTTGCAATCGACTTGTTGGTTTCCTGCTCAACAGCATGATGTCAGCGGCGTTCCTTCAAAAAAGGTCTATGGAGACCGAAACATGTCAGGACTAAGCCAAAGCTATTCCATTACTGAAATGAAAATGACAATGTTGTGGTGTGCGGCTAATTCTCTTTTGCAGGGAGAAGTTTGGGAGATAATTAACGGCGTGGTTCTGCTGTAATGCGACGCACCACCAGCAAGAGCGCCGAGTCTGCCCGACAGTGAACCAAGGAGGAAGCCAGCTAAAACGTTAAGGGCAGCAGGCAGCTGCCGAAGACCGACTTCGGCACGGTTCCCAACAGTTACTAACAATATACTGCGGAGACACAACGTAACAGACTTCAATAGCCAAGAGAAATAAAATGCATGACATCACCCACTGGAGGGATGAAAAGCAGAGGACAGTCAAAACCACAAGTACCAGCATGCAATATACCAATGCCCACCGAGGGAGTCCACTAGAGGGCCTAGACTTACAAATAGCTTTGCAATCGACTTGTTGATTTTCTGCTCAGCAGCATGATGTCAGCGGTGTTACTTCGAAAAAGGTCTATGTAGACCGAAACATGTCAGGACTAAGCCGATGATATGCCGTTACTGAAATGAAAATGACAACGTTGCGGTGTGGGGCTAATTCTCTTTTGCAGGGAGAAGTTTGTAAGATATATATATATATATATATATATATATATATATATATATATATATATATATATATATATATATATATCTTTCCAAAACGTAGCAGTTGCTTTTGCCCCTGCCGCTGCCAGCGGTGGGCCCAGAGGATATAGCGTGTCCCAACGAATCCAACGCTTCACCTCTACAGGTAAAAGAAAGGACTGTCCGGGCCACAATATTCAGGAAAGCGTATTTTATTTCAAGTTCGCTTCACTCAAGTGAAGCGAACTTGAAATAAATTGAAATAAATTGTTTAAAGAAAACCAACTCAAGCCCAAATTCGTGAGCCTGTTATTTATTATTCAACAAAGGCAAACGTACACCCGACGCGTTTCAGTGCAGCCGCACCTTAGTCGCTCCGCACCCATGACTAAGGTGCGGCTGCACTGAAACGCGTCGGATGTTCGTGGTGATAGGGAAGGCATTCTCAGAGCATTAGAGACCAGGTACATATTAGAATTGAACAGCAAGACTCCATGGGGTTTGAATTCAACTCAAGATTTATACACCTGTCTTTAGTAGTCTTCTTATTATGCAATTCTGGTATCTGTACTTTGGGTTATCATGATGACTGTATAATTATAATATGCTTTAGGCAGGTTTTTGCCTTTTTAGAACTGTTGCCCTAACCTTCAATAATATCAACTAAATGAATCTATAGGAGGTTAGGTTTTAACTTGATGCAACATAATCGGTTAGTGGGTAGTATGTTGTACAGTAACATCAATTGTGTAGGTTGGGAGCAGCCTACACTACCAACATAAAACAATTTGAATGTTCTTTTTAAAAAGATATTGTATATTCACTCTTTTTTATTCACTATTTATCACGCATGAAATTGGACATGGACAATGTAGCTATTTGAAGCTATTATTTGTTAGTCATCTAGGTATTCTGATCAGTAATGGGGCTGCTTTATTGTATGTATACAGTGATTATTTCAGTTTACCAACTTTGTGCCAGTAGATGAGAATTATTTGGTGACAAACCGAGTTTTCATCTAGTGCAAATCGGATTATCCGTTTATCGCGTCTGCATTTTTTTCTGTTAATATTATTCAGAGATCATGGTTTAAAACTCATTTTTTCATGTCTTAAAATGTATTTGAGATTTATTGAGTTTAAATGGACGTTGCACGTGTCACTTTAACTCCAAAAGAAAATTGAATGCTGTTTGGGATTATTCCGAGAGAGATCATGTTAAGTCTTTTGTCCATGTTTTACCTTAACATTAGTAATTGTCCAATCACATGCTTTAAATTTTGAGCACTAGCACTTTAAATTCTTGACCACGCTCTCTTGGCGTCATGTGACCAAGGCCTTTGTGCAGGCCGAAACGTTATGCTGACGAAGGTGCAATAAATAAGAACCTCACCTGATCTTGGGTCTCGTGTTCTGTGCTGCAGCGGCTTCCAGAATTTTGGGTGTCCTCTGGTGTTGAACTCTTGGAAGATATATATATATATATATTCACTGAAAAAACCATAGGTTATAGACCATATATAGTTAGGAATTAGCATTTACAAAACCTTGAAAATTCACTGAAAAAACCATAGGTTATAGACCATATATAGTTAGGAATTAGCATTTACAAAACCTTATTTTACTCACACAAAACCATTGAAATTCCATATATAGTTAGTTGCACTAACTATATATCGCGCACCCGCAATCCACTGCTGATGATGTCACATATTACATCATTCATGACATGGTCAGTGACATCACTGATGACATCACTGATGACATCTCAAATGACATCACTGATGACATCTCACTTGACATCAATGATCACATCACTGATGATATCATTCATGTGATAATACAATGCATCTCCTCACACTCTAATATAACCTCTATTACACCCAGTGTTAAATAGAGAGTATAATTTTTGAAACCATTGACACACCAATACTAGTTACTACATACGCACTCACTGATTCCTATGTCTACACACACATTCACTCATACAATCATTCATACATACAATCACTCATCTTTACAACACTATCATATGCACTCATACACCTATACAGACACTCACACTCTGCCACTCATCCATGGAGTTATTCACACACCTAGTCAGTCCTGAAAAGAATCAATCACACTTCCATTTTCTCATCTATACAGTTAAACACAGAACACCTTACATTTTTGAAACATATACTAACACATACTTACTCTCTTATAGAATCACTGATACAAGTACACATTGATCTGCACAGAGTCACACACCTCCCAGCCAGCCATACACACACTCAGTCTCCCATACAAATACTTGTGCAACCAATCAATAACCCATATAGCTACTTATATAGCTACTGATCAACACATGCAGCAGCTTGCACAACAACAGACATACTGATGCACACTTTCAGACAGTTTAGTCACTAACCCGTGCATTCAGTAAGACGCATTTAATCACTCACTCATACAGTCAATCACGCACCTACTAAAACCTTCATTCAGACACTTATACATCCACTCATTCTTCAATATGTAAAACATATTTAAACTTTACAGAAACACATAATCACTGGATGTTGTCATCAGTGATGTCATCAGTGATGTCACTGACCATGTCATGAATGATGTAATATGTGACATCATCAGCAGTGGATTGCGGGTGCGCGATATATAGTTAGTGCAACTAACTATATATGGAATTTCAATGGTTTTGTGTGAGTAAAATAAGGTTTTGTAAATGCTAATTCCTAACTATATATGGTCTATAACCTATGGTTTTTTCAGTGAATATATATATATATATATATATATATATATATATATATACATATATATATATATATATATATATATATATATATTCACTGAAAAAACCATAGGTTATACACCATATATAGTTAGGAATTAGCATTTAAAAAACCTTATTTTACTCACACAAAACCAATGAAATTCCATATATAGTTAGTTGTACTAACTATATATCACGCACCCGCAATCCACTGCTGATGATGTCACATATTACATCATTCATGACATGGTCAGTGACATCACTGATGACATCACTGATGACATCTCAAATGACATCACTGATGACATCACTGATGACATCTCAAATGACATCACTGATGACATCACTGATGAAATCATTCATGTGATAATACGATGAACCTCTTCAGACTGTAATATAACCTTAGATACACTCAGTGTAAACACAGACTCACAGATTGTCACTCATCCATGAAGTTACACACACACCTAGACAGTCATGCAAACAATCAATCACACCTCCGTTTCCTTAACTATACAGTTAAACACACCTTACTTATTCAAACATATACTAAAACATATTTACTCACTTATACAATCCTGGATACAAGTTCACAATGATCCATACAGCCACTCACACATTCACTGGCTCTTATGCACAGTTATTTATATATGTCAACTCTCACATGTACTGTATTTTACATATGTACTTAATTTGACATGTAGCACTGAGATATCTATTCACTCACCAATACAGTCATGCACACAGTCAACCGCCCATACAGCTGTTTCCAACATGCACTTTTGAATCCATACATCTATGCACAGAGTCATACACTTCCCAGCCACCCACACACACACTCAGTCTCCCATACAAATGCTTGTGCAACCAATCAATAACCTATATAGTTACTCATATAGCTACTGATCAACACATGCAGCAGTTTACAGAACAACAGACATAATGATGCACAAATTAAGACAGTTTAGTCACTAACCCATGCACTCAGTGAGACACATTTAATCACTCACTCATACATTCAGTCATGCACCTACTAAATCCTTCGTCCAGACACTTATACATCGACTCATTCATAAATATGTAAGACATATTTTAACTTTACAGAAAAATACAGTCACTGGATGTTGTCATCAGTGATGTCATCAGTGATGTCATTTGAGATGTCATCAGTGATGTCATCAGTGATGTCATTTGAGATGTCATCAGTGATGTCATCAGTGATGTCACTGACCATGTCATGAATGATGTAATATGTGACATCATCAGCAGTGGATTGCGGGTGCGTGATATATAGTTAGTACAACTAACTATATATGGAATTTCATTGGTTTTGTGTGAGTAAAATAAGGTTTTTTAAATGCTAATTCCTAACTATATATGGTGTATAACCTATGGTTTTTTCAGTGAATTTCATTGGTTTTTTAATAGCTAATATCAAAACCTTTACAATGTATTATTCTTTAAAAAGAAAAATATTTTTTACATGTTTTTTATACAATTTTTTTTTTATTTTTTTTTGTTTCGCTCCCAGTACGCGTACCGGTTAGCTTCCCGTTAGCTCAATCCGGAGGCGCGACCCGGTACGCGAACTGGTAAACGTTCCTTTTGCGCACCTCTCGCGTTACAAAACAACATCGCGACGCTTCGCGTCAGCATGACGTTTCGCGTTCTCGCGTAATACGTCATATTACGTGCTACGTTCGCGTACCCGGAAGCGTAGCGGTACGCGAACCGGAAGCGATCCGCGGCGCGGCGCCGACCGCGTAACGTAAACATAGCAGGTCATGTGACTCGGTAATAACACTTTTCATTGGTTCATTTCACTTTTGGTTTCCTAATGATGTAATACAAGGTCATGTGATCTAAAATGGACACTTTTCATTGGTTTAGAACTTTTGTTTTTCCCAAATGATGAAAACCCCTCCTTCTTTCATCACTCTGACTTTCATCTTGGTGAGAGAAAGACCCTTTATTGATACTTTGTGATGGCTTCATTAGTAGCTTCAGCTGGTGCTAGCCCACCACCTCCACCAAATCCAAGAAAGAGAGGACCACCTGCAGAAGTAATTTTGCAAGAAGAGGAAGAACAGGAAGAGGAGGAAGAGGAGGAACAGCATGAGTTTCTGCCAGAGGAGCCCAGGAGGTACAACAGAAAGGAGAATTATATCTGGCAATTCTACAGAATTCCTGAGGGGCAAAAGAAAGTCAATGCACGTTACGTGTTTTGCCGCATATGCGGTGATAGATTGTCTAGGGGCACTGATAAAAAATACAGTTATGGCAATCATACTATGCATCGGCATATGAGTAGGTGGCACCCAAATAATTATAGTGCTGCCCAGCTACGTGACGAACAACAAAATCCCCTCCCAATGGCAAGAAGATCGGTGGTTCCAGAGGTGTCGGGACCAGAGGCGAGGGAGACGATTGCAAACATCCAAATGTTGTTTGGGCACGTAAAGCAAGTGTGCGTGGAATGTGGCACTTTCATCTGCTACAGAGAAAGTAGCATCACTTTGATTTTGCGAGCAATTCAAAATCATATTAATGTTTGTACGAGACGCACCAAAAAATAAATTCTTTTTTTTTTTTTTTGCTCCTGTTGAGCCCTTTATAATGGATCGTATTTGTTTCCCCCCCCCCCAAAAAAACCAAAAAAATTTTAAAAACGTTCAGAAAATACAAAAAAAGTAAAAAAATGTTCAAAAAATACAAAAAAAAATATAAAACAACAAAAACATAAAAAAAAAGTTCTTTTCAGAACTAACTCCCCATTATAAAAAAATTGGTAGAATATTTGGAACTCTGCCAACCTCTATTTCTCTTAGTTCGCTCCCGGAGCGCTACCCGGTACGCGTACCGGAAGCTAACCAAAAAAAATATTTTTTAAAAAAAAGAACAGTAAGTATAAGGTAAGCAAACAGACAGTTATGTTAAAAGAAAGACAGCTCTAGGGAGTAAACTAAGGATACTGTTACCTACAATCCACTGCTGATGATGTCACATATTACATCATTCATGACATGGTCAGTAACATCAACAGCAGTGGATTGTGGGTAACAGTATCCTTAGTTTACTCCCTATAGCTGTCTTTCTTTTAACATAACTGTCTATTTCCTTCCCTTATAGTTACTGTTCTTTTTTAAAAAACATTTTTTTGATCAGTCATAAACAGTGACATTAATAGAAACAGAGAGAGTGAACAAGAGTGAAGAACTATGGTCCTCCTCAGCCACCCTCAGAAAACCAAGGGGGTCAAGATACATCTACCGTGCCCCCTTCTACCCATTCTGAACATTATTTGCCCTCCATCTTGTATCTTGATTCGACCGAAACACAAAATGGTGGACTGCCATAACGCTGCTGGTTTGCGAACCGGGCAACTTCCCGGGAAGCGGTCCAAAAAAAAAAAAGTTGGGAAAGTAATTCACAGACACTAAGAGTAATAGAGATGGAGTGAGTGAACAAGACTGAGGAACTATGAGAACAGAGGGACTGAGAAAAAGAGTGGAAGGAGTTGAGTAAATAGGTAATAGAGAAAGGAATGAGGAAAGTAGCAAAGGCAGGAAACTGAGGATTAAAGAAGTGAAGCAGTGGATCTAATAGTAGGTGAATGTGATAGAAATGTAACGAAAAGAGTACAACTATTTACCTTGTAATTGCCGTTAAATTAATCACATTTTATTTCTATACTTTCAATCTGTGAAAGAGAGAACCAACATTTGAAAAAAATTAAAATATGTATTTAAAAATTACAAAAGACAAGGGAAAATATTGAAGGACAAATATTTTTTCAACAACTTTGACACTGACAGAAGCTTCTGCTTCTCCAGGTCCTCTACACAATCCTAAAGATATACATTTTAAACTAACAGTATCTTGATGCAGATGAAGTGAGGCCTATCTTAAAACATGGTGCATCTTTTGCATTGCTCTTGTTTCAGAAAAGTGTCGCTTCAGTATGCCAATAACATGTCTCCTATCCAGAGATTTGTTTGAGGTGAGGCCTACTCAGAGTTCAAGATGAGATTTACACTTGTTGAAGTGTACAGAGGAGATAATATCTGTGAAAGTCTACTAATGAAGTGAGTCATGTCCACTGCACTCTTCAACAAAGTAGAAACCTCCTATGTTTCCCTGGACAGACCTAAACTTGATCTGCACAATGTGATTCGTAATGATAGGAAACACAGGTGATGTAATTGAAATATGTGCAATTTATTTTGCTCATTTCACAATCACATCACTTGTGTTTCCTTTGCTTAGGTATCTCATTGTGCAGATGTAGTCCAGCATATGAAAGAATACGTAGAAGTGCAGCACTGCATACAATAAATTTAACACTTACAGAAAACTCACCTTCTCCATGCCTCCTACACAGTTCTACATATACATCATAAATGCAAACAGTACAGAATTAATTATACATGTTAAATGGTTTATTTTTGCTGTTCTCAGAATGTATCAAAATTCACTAAAAACAGTGACTTGAAGGTATTCATCATGTAACAGCGGGGAAAAAAAACCACAATCAAAATGATTGTGTTTAAAAAACCCATACAACATCAGAAATTAAAATTCAGAACTCCTTAAAGTTAACTTACTTTCCATGACGTCCAAGGATGTCCTATGAACAGCTTACACTCTTTTGTGCTGTTATTACTTTCAGCCCGCCACTTTCTGAAAGAAAACCTCCATCGTTTTTAAAAACACGTTACATGCAATAAATGACTTCTTGCTCTCTACCACTATTTTCCACAAGGCCAAATCTAGTCAGAGATATTTATAACTCTTGGATTTCTTGTAAGCCAATCCCATCATTTGGCATTTCCGCAACTTTCAGAATTAAAATGTTGAAGATCATTTTCACAATCCTGGAATAGTAATATCTTCCCCTTCTTGCTCAGTCATGTTCTACATTTCCTATGACACTGATACTGCTTAATATGAAGCAGACTTACACTACCTCTATGAGTACTACAATTATTTAATTCTCTACATCACTTTTAATCACAAAGCAATGTAAAACAGTAGACAGCATTGCAGACTTACATTCCCTCTACTCCATGTTTTGATTGGCTGCTTCAATTAGCTTATGAAAAGAAACAGTTTTTCTGAACTCATTTAAAGTGCACATACATCTCCATGATGTCCAATCCTATGATTAGAAGTTATGTCTCTGAACTACACTTATCCTCAAGGCCAAATTGTGTAGGAGCCATTAGAACTTCTTGAAATTCCACAGATCATATCCCGAGATTATTTTCCTAAAATTTTGGTTTTAAAAACACCAGGTAAGAGTTTTTAAGGTCATACGGCAATTTTTTTTTGAAAATTAAAACAGAATCATTGCAGAATGACCAGCCATTTCTAGACTTTAAATAAGCTGTGTAATGTCCTGATGATATTGAAGGGCCGTCATGATATATAATTGCTGTAGTTACAAAAGTCCTTCCTGATATTGACAACTGCGAAGCTACAAATTTTTTTATTAAAGTTGTCAATTTTGTTCCATCAGGCCTACATCGTTGGAACATTAAAATGACGTACTGGCCATATGTTCGTATAAATAATGTGGACATCATTTCAGATTTACATTGGCTACACTCCATGTTGTGATTAGCAGCTTTTACTAGCTTATTAAAGGAGACTGATTTACTGTCTGGCAAAGTTAAATATATAAATCTTTCTGAGTCTACACTAGTAGTACTTGATACCATACAGTTCTCGCAGTCATGCTGCCATTGATAAGAAAGCCCAAACAGCTGATCTACATCTACACCTTCAGCATGTAATACATCAAGCATATACATTAAAAACTCCTGACAATCTTGCTGAATATTTTGAGAGAATTGTGTTTGGCCTGAACATCTATCTAACAGATTTCTAATTTCAGACACACTTTCTATGTTTCTTCTATCAGTGGTACATTTCTCTAACACAGAATTTAACAAACTGCAAAATCTTTGATCAGAATTGACCACAATCTCTTCTTTTACATTTTTTAGAGAAAACAAAACATTAATTACTACATTAGCATAGCAGTTGACACCAGAACTGTTTTCAAACTGAAAACCAACAACATCTTCAACAGAATCCTCTTTGTTTCTGCTTGTAATTTTAGGTTCATTCACTTTTTGTCTTTTTGCTACAACCTCCCCAGTATTGTTCTCATTTCTTCGTTTCCGGCCTACCAGACGTTTCTCAAACAAAGGAAACTGAGGCAAATGTGGCGCATACTCTCTTCTTAACCTATTGTATTCCTTAACACAATCTAGATCTGCACAAATGTTTCTGACATCACACTCAATCAAGTACAATCCCGATAAAGTTCTAACTCGTGACAATGCCACATATGCCATACCCTCCTTGAACACAGAACTGCCAATATTCACCAATGCAGTGTCTACACTTAAACCTTGCGATTTATGAATTGTCACCGCATATGCCAAGCAAACAGGGAACTGCTTACGGCGAACATATAAGTCTTTTACAAGCAAAAATCTAGCAGAACAACGAGCAATTAGCTGTACTTCCTCAATGCCATCAAATTTAATTTTTAAAAATTCAATTCCATCTCTATTTCTGTATTTCACAAAATCAACAACATTACCCATTGATCCATTTACCAGACCTCTTTCAACATGTAAATTCCTTCTTAAAATTATACGGCAGTTCAAGCACACATTCAGAGTCTTTTCAAAACCTGCAGTTTTAGATATACTCTTCTCTAATGAATCCAATTTTGTTTTCAGATTCTCAGACAAAATAATTGTTGATCCCATATGCTCTACTCTATCAATAGCTTCCACTTTCACAATCTCTTGCTTTTCTAAATGCAACATTTTGTTGTTAAATTTGGCACATTCTGCAAGAGTTGGCATCAAACATATTCCAGATTTCTTATCAGTAATTTTCTGAAAAATATTCTCAGGCACAACATCTTGTTCTGGATATAAATTTGACAGTAATCGTGCATGTAAAGCTTCTTTCCCATGCTCGGTCACTTTTCCAATTCTAACATCTTGTAGAATAGTCTTGTAAACTTCATCCTTTGCCTGACGCATATTTTCATGCAGTTCAGCATAATTGAAGTTTAACCATATATTGACGTTGCCAATGCTGCCTAGGCACTTCCTGGTATCTTCATGCGTGAGCATTTTGAACACAGGTTGCCCTTTCACTGGTGTCAGCTGCAGAAGATCTCCGAAAACAATGATGTGTTTGCCACCAAATAACACATCATACTCTGTTTTGAGAACTTCTTGCATCCTCAAATGCACAAAGGCAAGCATGACATTGGAAACCATGCTTACTTCGTCAATGATAAGAAGTTTCATTTTCCTCAAGATTCTTGAAACTTCAAAACAAGCATCTCCAGATAGCTTGTGATATTCTAATTTGTTGTCATGCTCCACTGGCAGCATCAGTAAACGATGTAAAGTAATCCCTTTAATATTATGTGCTGCCAGTCCAGTTGGAGCAGTGACAACACAAGACAGCGATGACTCTGTCCTTTCCTGCAAATAGCATGAAATTGCTTTAATGAGGAAACTTTTTCCAGTTCCCGCTTCTCCACTCACGTACAGTCGGACAGGCTTCAACGACGTACATGAGCACTCTTTCTTATCATGACTTAATCCATGATCAATTTGCATGGTAACTTCGTCATATATTTTCCTCTGCTCAACGTTGAGTTGCCTTTCCAACTCTTCTAAGTTAACCGCATCCTCTTGAGCATGTGCCATGGCTCTTTCCACCTCATTCATAGCAGTGGCAGCTTCATTTTCAATAAGAGGTCCTCCTAGTGGATCTTGACTCAATGAAGCAGAACTCTGACTGTCCTGAGAACTGTCTCTGGCAATCTCGGCTGCAATCGTTGCTTCCTGCTCAATTTCCGCATTCAACATTTCTACATATTTGGGAAAAGCAGGACATTCTATGGTCTCCTTGGCGGCATTGAAAGAGTCTTCATAACAGAGGAAATCTCCAAGCAGTTCCTCTTCTGCACGCCAAGGCTTGAAAAGTTGCAAAAGTGCTAAATAGAAAAACTCCTTTTTTTCAGGAGATTCGCCACTCAATTTTCGATGGTTTATCAAGTGGCATTTTCTTTGCTTGACCAGACATCCCTCACTTCCTATTACAGCATACACTCCTTTCTCAGTATCTTCTTTGATGTTCCTCTTGAACATGTAATTTTGCAGAACCTCATACAGACAAACATTCTCTAGGTGACTGCTTCGATTTGGATAATATGTATCCAACATGTTTGTCTTCAAAATGTCGGTACTGTTTGGCTCCTTTTCCGCCAAATACTCAATTTCCCGCACAGGTTTGAGAACTCGATTACGCGTTGCAGCAAGACCAAGACTCGCCCAAACGATACTCCTGGACTTGGCATAGAGACTTGCTGAAGACAACCGGTCAGAACATTCGTACGCTCCGATTTCTCGATGCGACAACATCTTCAGACTGAAACTGTACAACTTCTTGCTGAGGCTCTTTTCATGGGAAATGTCCTCCCACATATCCTTCAATTCTGTCTTCTCTTTTTTGGTGATGTAAGACGTCACATACCGAGCCACAGCCATACAGTTATCAGCCACAAACTGTATATCCATGTTAGCATTCCACATGGACAAAATCACCGGGTTGTAGTCGTTGATGTACTTGGACTCTTCGTTCCTCTTCAAATTGTAAGTGTTTTTAGGTGATTTCTTCATCACATTATGTCGCAGCGAAGACATCAAACTGTTTACTCTTCCTTTAGAAATCACCGGTCGTGGAAAGCCGAAACGACATTTGGTGTAGAACTTGTCTTTCTTTCGGAATTTACGACGGCAGTACTTTCCACATCGATGGCTTTGGAAACGCAGAACTTTTTCTCTTAGGCTTTTCTTCTCCTTTGCGTTTGGAACAGCACACGTAGAATACTGTTGGATGAAACTCATCACTGAGTCTTCTGGATCCGTTCCAAATTTAGGTGCATCCTTGATCCACAGCAACATATGTATATGAGGAGCACCTCTTGCTTGGTACTCCTTTCTCCAGAAGAAATCCAACACCTCTCCAAGAGGTGGATTCTTCTTATTCATGATGAAAGACATCATAGCTTCAAATCTATGATTGAAGTACCTACATACATTGACTGGATCCAAAGAGCACAGTTCTCCGGGTGTCTTGAATTCGATGTTTTCTACGTTAGCATTTGCCTCTCGTAGAAATTCAAGTAAGTCTTCCCAGCCATACTCGGCACAGCTCAGAGTGAGGAACCATGTGGGAGTACCTAAGTTCCTCAGCATACATTTTAAATCACCATGACGACGGTACCAGTACTCATTAGTACCACGCTGACACGCCATGAGATTAATCAGGTGAGAATCCAAAATACTATCTTGGACATTCACTTTATCCATAAAATCACTTGCCGAGATGTTTTGCATGTGTATACCACTTTTCAAGATGTGGTTCACTGCATATGACAGTCCAGACAGATCGCTTTCAAACAGGAGATGAAACAAATAAGGAATGCATTGTCGAAACCTAGCATCTCCTGCATACAATCGCAAAGTCCGGTATTCAGAAGCAGGAATTTGATGAGGTCGCTCATCATATCTTCCTCCCTGACCTGTTGGAAAAAGCTGTGGGAAACACCGAGCTTCCAAACTTTCCTCCCAAACACTAATGGGACTCCCTTTGGCTTGTTTCATTTGAAACAACTCAATAGCATTCCCCATGACTTCCTTTGAATGCAAAGGATGAACACTATAATGTTCATATATTTCCTCACTAGTAGAGGGTTCTACTTTCTCAATTTGACCAGCACACAAATCGCTATCCTCTTCCTCACTTACTTCCTCTTCTGCAACATATACATTCTTATAGTATTTATTATTTTTTTTCAAATACAATGTTGCCTTTTTAACTTTCCTAACATCTACTAAATCTTGCCATATTTTCTTATTCTTTGTCGGAACCCCATTAACTAAGATAACCAGAGGTTCCTCTTCCACTTTTTCTACTCCAATTGTGTTAATGTTTTTCTTGAAATCTAGAGGCAAATAAACAACTCTTCCCTTTAATCCTCTCTGTAAATCTGATGGAGGCAATTTCCCTGTCTTTGGCTCCATTCTTACAATAGCCTGAAAGGGATGGATACTTTGAATCAAAATAGATTCATAAGTATTTAAGTCCTTCAATTCAGAAGGAATCTCAACCAATTCCAGATTATTATGAACTGCTCTAGCAGGCATCTGGTTTTGTTTTAATTTGTTACAACAATAAGTACACACACGTTGATCCAATCCCAAATCAAAACAATTTTCTACCATCAAGTATGTTGCAAAATCCTTCCATTCACTATTATTTTCCCTTTCACTTTTTGCATATAAATCCACTAACTTAGTCTGATTCTTATAATAAGTGCGTCTACAACACACACAAGTGAAATTAGGCCTCTCACTTGATTTCATGTCAAACGTCGCAATTTCCCTCTGGAAATTATCTGTACTGGAAACCTGTACACTATCTTCCAAATGACCCTCTACTTCTTGCTCAATTTCAACATTCTCCTCTTTACTTCCAAAGTAACAAAACTCAATTTCTTCACATATATTCTTCACATCTATTTCAGAACCATGCAAAAGAGCAGCGCATAATTGTTTCAGCATAATTGCTGGACTCTTAGCATAATACAACAGTCTAACTAACTTCCTCACTTTGTTATGATGCACTGCTAGCATCCTGAAATGATGAAAAACACTCTGGCATACTCTCCTGGAAAGACAAGCCAGTGAATGACCATGCAAACCTGTCACTTCTCTCACTCTGCAAGGATCTAATTCTTGCAACAACCTTATTTTCTGCTTCAAACTTTTCTTGTTAAATGTCCGTACAAAATCACAAAGCAAATTGATGGAATCCTGTCGCACACTGCAAATACTACTACACTTCCAGGTGTACACAGGACCCTTAGCACGTCTTCCTAAAACCTCATTACCTAACAACTCTTCTGCCTCTGTTGTCACAAGTTTTTCTTTTTCAACTGGACAACCATCTTTCACTTCATAAGCACGACCACTGATGTCAACTGCATGCACCAAATCATTATCCTGGAAATAACTCTCTTCATTAAAAAATGCCTCACAGCTTGAACTATGTATCCATTCTCCAGAAAAAACTTCACAAAAATTACTACGATTAACTATTCTCTTCCATCTACTATTTCTTTTGAAATCAAAAATTGCCTTGTTTAGCTTCCTAATTCTATTGATTATCAAAATAAATAACTTACGTTTAATTTCAAAAGCCTGATCAATAACTTTCTCAACTTTTTTTTTTCTCCTATAAAAAACTAATTTCTGTTGACCTTTCTTAATATTTTTTAACAAATTGCCAATTATCCTGTTACGGAACATTCGTTTACGAATCTCCGTAAACTGTTGTTTCCTTCTACTATCATGCACAGATTTATCTCTTGCTCTAGCAGTAACATTTTCATTTGTCCTTTTCTTTCCATTTGATTTACTTGTCATGTTATGGATTGAAACATTTTCTGTACTAATATTTTTTTTATTAGAAATATTTCTTATGAAATATTTAGAGCTCTTACCCGGTGCTTTCTTCATGGCTTGAGAAATCTTTTTGTTAGAGGACTGCTGCATTTTTTTTTTCTCCTGCTGTCTTTGACGTTTTGCAGCCTTCATCTCTCTTATTTTTGTAGGCATAGTTGAATCTGAGGAAAAATATAATAAAAATGTTATTAAACATTATTATCAAACAGTAAATCAGTAATAGTGATCAAAAACATAACACACTACTTGACATTTTAAATAGAAGATTTTTTAGTCCTTGCAAATTTACAATACAGAAATAGCAGAAAAGAAATGAGATTTATATTTATGTTACCTATGCTATTTTATATGTGAATCTGATCTAATTTTATGAGCATATTTTAATATTTTATTGAAGACACTACACATAACCTGTTTTTGAAGGTGTCTTTATTTTTAAATTAAACGGTTTACCTTTTTACTTTTTATTGATTATAAATTTTAAAAATAAATGTTTATAATTCCAAAGGCTCAAGCAGGTCAGCTTCCCATCCTATATCATATAATTCGGACAAATCTGCATCCTCATCACGCTCTTCTTCATCCTCAGGATTTAAATCATCCAATGGATCAACATCCACTGATGTTTCAATTACAAGTTCAATGATGAGGTCAAAATCAACTGATTGCAGATTGTCGCTCATGTTGAGGTTGTCTTTATCTTTAAAGAAAGACAACAACAATGAGATGTTGCAGAGTAAGAGACAAATCTCACAGATTATAATAGTAAAATTATTTAACAAGAGTAACATTTTGCAGCTATTATTTAGCCATGTCCAGCGATGCTGAGCAGGTGAAGCCTATGTCTAATTTTTCACTGAACAGGACTCATCTGTTCTTAACCTTGGATAAGCCTCAACGACTCTGTGTCCCCTGCACATACTCAAATGTTAAAGTGCAGATTTATATTAAATGGCACATCCCCAGGCATGCACCAGTTAATGTGCACCACTGCTTTACCACCCATGGTGTGCCGCATTTACAATCAGATAGGAGAAAGCTGCTTCAAAACCCTGCGCCTGCTTGAAGCTGGCATAGGTCTTGACGCAGCATTGTATAGATGGGGCACCCCTGATCCTTGCTGGAGCTGCATCGCACTTACGATACAACTCCAGCAATGCGCCACCTTTACGGCACAGATGCGTCACGCATCTGTGCCTTTTTTGCCCCATGCTGCGCAGCATTGTAAATGCAGCACACCATGGGTGGCGGAACAGTGGCGCAGGATGACTGTCACATCCCTGGGGATGCGCCACTCATCATAAATCTATCCCTAAGCTTCTTATCTTGTTACAGATGAACTGCCATATGTATCATCAAAATATTTTACATATTATAAATAGCAAATTTTAAGGAATAAATAGCGATTCTTTACTATTCCTAATTTGCAATGAGCAAATTGCTAATTGCAAATTACCCATTCATTTCCATAGGCTAGGAGGCTCATAGGAATTAATGTTGCAAGTTGTGATTAGCAATTAGCTCATCACAAAATAGGATTTTTTTCAAGCGTGCAGGGGTATCTCAAGAACACCCTGCTGCACCCCTGAAAAAGAAATTTGGGAGCACATGGCACACCTACATGCCCTACTGGCATGTATGGGCGTCATATGGGACCTTTTTTTTTTTTTTTTTTAAAATGCTTTTTGAAAAGAATTCGCAAATTACCACAAACTAGAAGTTGGTGGTAGTTTCCAAATCCTTAATATCATTTTTTACATATTTTTTTTTGATACATTGCATTTAAGGAATCACAAATTTTGAATTATTGACATTTTAAGTAATTTCCACATGTGCACTGTTTTCTAAATATAATTTGAAAATCGTTTTTGGGGAAAAGTAATGGTTTGCAAATTTATGACAAGGACATAATGGTGTATGCTTCTCTATAAGGCATTTCAGTATCTCTAATGTCATTTTTCCCATATTACATTATAAGACCTTTCCCCATGAAGCACATTCCTTGTAAATATGCTCCCACCAGTGCATTGCAAATTTAGATTTTGACTGTTTCAGACACATAGCCATGTTGAAAGTGACCCAAAAAAATTGCAAACGTTTTAAAAAAAAACATTCATGTGTCTTAATGACATTTTAAGTCATTTCCCCATGGACAATGTTTTCTAAGTGGCACAAAAGAGGTATACACCTATCATAAATCTGTCCCTAGCATTATAAATGATTAAATCAGGATGACAATAAGATGTGGCCTATCCAGAGGTTTGTTTAAGGTGAGGCCTACTCAGGATTGCAGATTAAAGTTATGCTTGATGAAGAATACAGAGGAGATAATTTATTGTAAAGGCCTACCAATGAAGTAAGTGATTTCTACTTCATTGCACCAGTCATCATAAATGTATCCATAAGCTTCTTATCTTGTTAGACATCAACCGCCATATGTATCATATAACTATTTTGCATTTCCAAAAAAGCGAATTTTAAGGAATAAATAGCGATTCTTTACCATTCCAAATTTGTTTGAGAAAATTGCTAATTGCAAATTACCCATTCATTTCCATGGGCTAGGAGGCTCATATAAATGAAGGTGCAATTTGCGATTAACAATTTGCTCATCACAAATTAGGAATTTATTCCAAAAGTGCAGGGGTGTCTCAAGAACACCCTGCTGCAACCCTGAAAAAGAAATTTGGGGGCATATGGCGAACATAAATTTTAACAACATTCCTTTACCTCAAAAACGATTTTCAAATCATAACTTCAAAACACTACACATGGGAAAATTACTTAAATTGTCCTTAAGACACATAAAAGCGTTTTTTGATTGGCTTTCCTGCATGGTAGTGTCACTTTTAACATGGCTATGTAACATAAACATTCAAAATCAAAATTTTCAATGTACAGGTGGGAGCATATTTACAAGCAATTTGCGCCACAAAGAAAGGTCTGACATTAAAATGGGAAAAATAACATCAGGGACAGTCAATTGCCTTATAAAGAACCATACACCATTATGTCCTTCTCATGAATTTAAAAACAATTCCTTTTTCCCAAAAACGATTTTCAAATCATAATTTCAAAAAACTGCACATGAGAAAATGACTTAAAATGTCATTGAAACACATGAAAGCGTTTTTTTATTGGCTTTCCTGCATGGTTGGTTCACTTTTATCATGGCTATGTAACACAAACATTGATAATTAAAATTTTCATGCACATGTAAGAGCATATTTACAAGCAATTTGCGCCACAGAGAAAGGTCTTACACTAAAATGAGAAAAATAACATCAAGGACAGTCAATTGCCTTATAAAGAACCATACACCATTATATCCTTGTCATGAATTTAAAAACAATTCCTTTTCCACAAAAACGATTTTCAAATCATAATTTCTAAACACTGCACATCAGAAAATGACTTAAAATGTCATTAAAACACATGAAATCATTTTTTGATTGGCTTTCCAGCATGGTTGCGTCACTTTTAACATGGCTATATAACAAAAACATTCAAAATCAAAATTTTCCATGCACATGTGAGAGCATATTTACAAGCAAATTGCGCCACATAAATCATAATTTTCTCCTTAAAGCACACTATTCTCTATCTAAAGTAAAGAAATATTTTCTCACCTTAGCAAATACTTTGAGTTTGAAAACAGTCTAAGAAACACACCAATTTGTCTTCAGCAGAGCAAAAGGTATGCACTCCAGAGTCTGCAGCTATCAAAAGCACAGAAATGGTGTAATTCTTCACACATATTTCTCATGTCACCCAATCAAAACTCTTCCCTCACTTTTTTTCAAATGAAAACCCTTCCCCCTCTGCCCTTTCTGCCTATTTTCCATAGCAACCACCTCTTGGAGAAACTCTGGTGTTTGCAAATTCACACAACAATGTTGCAATTGAACTCTGAACTCTCAGTGCACCTGCATATCCAGTGCTTTCTTTCATTTAATGATTTTTTATTGACCACTCAAAATACATCTTTCAAACAACACATCTGTACACCCTAACTTTCTGTTTTCATCAATTAAAATCCACCAATCACTGTTACTACTTCATGAACACAGAAACTCCACAGTTTTTTTCATTTCAAACTCACATTTTTTCAACTGCCATTTCATTGCCACACTTCATCTGACTGCAGGAGAACCTTCTCTCACCATGTTTTCTGTCTGGATTGTTGGTCATAGTTATATTCACTGGGCTCAAAGGTACGTTGAAAGCAGGAATTTACCTAACCTCAATTTACAAGATGTGGAAATTAAGTGGTTTGGCCACAGAGGATTAAAATGTCACCAATTGATACCATTGGTGAAAACCTTTATGCATTTGCCAAAACCTGACCTGTTAATTGTGCACTGTGGAGGTAATGACTTGGGCACTTTGACTGGTGTAGGTCTGGAAATGCTTTTAAAGGACACCTTTGAGCAATTAATGGCACTTTTTCCTCAGACTGCCTTGGTATATTCAAATATATGCCAAAGACAGAAATGGAGGTGGTCAAACCAATTTTGTCCACAAATTGAGAAGTCGAGGAAGCATGTAAACAAATCTGTTTCAGCTTACATGAGAGACCATGGAATGGGCTCCCTGTACAACAATAACTTGCGTTATTACATGCAAGATATCTACAGAGGAGATGGAGTTCACTTCTCAGATGAGGGCAACAGAGTTTTCACTCTGAATTTAAAAATGTGCATTGGTACCTACTTATAAGTACCAAAATGTACTATAAACCCAAAAGCTCTTCTCAGAGCTACCCTACATCTAATTACTCACAATTATTATTTTACTCTAACTTTTTTCACTAATTTTCAACAAAGTACACTCCCTGGTGCGCTACCCGGTACGCGTACCGGGAGCTAACCTCGCGAAATTTTTAAAAAAAATGTTTTTTTTTCGCACATATGGGCCTCCTCAGCCACCCTCACAAAACCTAGGGGGTCAAGATAAGTCTACCGTGCCCCCTTCTACCTATTCTGAACATTATTTGCCCTCCATCTTGTATCATAATTCGACCGAAACACAAAATGGTGGACTCCCGTTACGCTTAAGGTTCGCGTACCAGGGCGCTCACCGGTTCGCGTACCGGGTCGCTTCCTGGGAAGCGCACCATCAAAAAAGGTGGGAAAGTAGTTCACACAAAAGCCACTTGAGACAATTTCACCAAATATAGATTAGCTCATACTACATACCAATCCCTACCATTTTCACAAATTTGATTGGAATTCCATTTAGCCATTTAGCCTGTAGACCTCTCTAAATACCGTGAGGTAAATTACTTCACAAAACACATCTGAAGTGTTGGAATTGACAACCAATTAAAATGTTACTTTCATTTTCTACTTTTTTTACCTGACATTTGATTGGTTATGTACCCGAATATATATAAAGGAAGAGAAGGAAACACAGCCATTTTGACTACTACTTCCTGGTGTACATTTCATTTGGATTTTCATTAATAACTTCAACTTCTTTTTAAAGGTAAGTTGTTATTTTTAAAACTGAAGTATATTGTGCACTTTAAGTTAATATGGCAAACTTTTTCTGTTAGTTATATACTATCCCTCTGTAGTACTTATAAATTTAGATACACTTTTTTATATTCCTACTTCCACTCTGATACTATACACTGCCCAAAGATAAATTCTCTGTTAAAAACTGCCTATCTAAAATTAATCCCAACAGTGCCCTACCTCTACTAATATATATTTTTTTTATGCAAATTTCAGGAAAAATGGAAAGTGAACAAAACATTTCATTTGAAATTGTCCTTCCAGAGTCCAACACAGAAATCATTGATCCAAATGAGATTGAATTTATGGATGAAACATGGGACCAAGAACTACTGCAATGTGTACAAGCAGTAGATAACCTCCTTGCAAATGAGGACATTTTACAACCTCAGAGACTACAATCTATATTCCATGATTATGAAATTTCTGACAATGAAATGTTAGAAAGTTTAATAAATTATGAAACACAATAAAAAAAGTTTAAAAAAAAAAAATAATAATCAACAAAACCAACAATCAATTAACATACAGCATTTGAAAAGTCTATCATTCATTTTTTATTGTGATACGCTCCCCAGTACGCTTCCCGGTTCGCGTACCGGGCGCTAACCACGAAAAAAAACAAAAAAAAAATTTTTTTTTTTTTGCTTAGCGGGGCCCCTTTAAAGCCTCCACATCAAACCTAGGGGGTCAGGGAGTATCTACTATGCCCCCTTATGGTCATTTGCCCCTTCGCTTTTGCCTCCTCTTGTCTCTCGATCCTACCGAGAGACAAGATGGCGGCCGCTCCGGACTGTTTAGAATGTTGACAGACACCGGAGAGCCAATCAACTTCGCTACGAAGTTCCGTTACGCGTCAAGTACGCGTACCGGGGCGCTGCCTGGTCCGCGCTTACAGATATATATCTTTTTTTGAACGTTATTTTCTCAAAATCCACTGCAGCACATATATTGAGACCTACAAAAGGCACATCGGGCTACCAGTCCCTACAATTTTGCCAAGTTTCGTGCAAATCCATTCAGCCGTTCGGGCTAAAAGTGAGGCTAACCGCCCTATGGAAAACTCAATGTTAAAAACACGTTTTGGGACCCCCCTTTTTTCTCGGCCCCCCCTGGACCAACTCCCCCCAAATTTCCAGTGGCTGCTCAGAAACAAAATGTTCCATTTTCCAGAAAATTTCAGCCAATTCCGTCCACAAACGCCAAAGTTATTAGACATAGAATTTTCAAAAATCCCATAGGGAAAAAATCCTAACTATATATACCTACTGGCGACCGCCAGTAGGTAATATATATATATATATATATATATATATATATATATATATATATATATATATATATATATATATATGACCTACTGGCGGTCGCCAGTTTCCATAGGAAATCCACAACATTCTATTTGGAATATCTTTGGCGCTGGTGGACGAATTTTCGTGAATTTCTCCAAGAAAATGGCCTGCTTGGTTCCGCTCCTTCCCTGAAAGGTTGGGGTTGATTTGTCAAGTGGGGGCCAAGAAAAAAGGGGGGTCCCAAAACATGTTTTCCCAATGCAATTTTCCATAGGGACCTTTAGCCAGGGCCACAGCCCGAACAACTGAACGGAATTACACCAAATTTGGCAGAGAGGTAGAGTTCAGTTAGCAGATTGTGATTTTTGTTAAATGGTGTAAATCCGTTCAGTAGTTTCTGAGAACATTTCAAGTAAAATCATAGCGATATCTAGAGACGGAGTTCTACACGCGGACAGAGATCCGTTCAATTACGAGCGCGAGCTGCATGCTGATTGGCTGTCAACTGTCTGTCAACACTTGAAACCAGGAAGTGTTGGTGGCCATCTTGTGCCTCGGTAGAACCGAGTCACAAGAAAACAGTAAAACAAAGTTGAGAAATAAGGGAAGGGGGCACGCTAGAAACATTCTGACCCTTTACGCTTGCTCAGGGGGTCGTACATGGATGTTTAGGCTCTATTTTAAAAAAAAAGAAAAATCACAGCGTACGCGTACAGAAATATGTACAATTACTAGCAGGAGCTGCATGCTGATTGGCTGTCAATACTCCAAACCAGGAAGTGTTGGCAGCCATCTTTTTTGTCGCGAGAGCCGAGTCACAAGAAAACAGTAAAACAAAGTTGAGAAATAAGGAAAGGGGGCAGGGTAGAAACATTCTGACCCTATAGTCTTGGTCAGGGGTGGTACCTTGATCTTTAGGCTCAATTTTTATTAAAAAAAAAAGGCAGGGTTCTTGTGCAGTACTTGTACGCGGTGGAAAAGGTGAAAAAAAACTAGAAGTCTGTTTTATTCATTAGGTCCCAGGGGGGCAAATTACGGGGGCAATTGCATAATGGGGGCTTGTAAGGTGCCCCGAGCACTGGGGAACGGCACTCCTCTGGTTTTATTTTGAAGTATGCGGGGGGGTTATGGTCCTATTCCCCGCAGTCTCGGGGAGCGGCACCCCTCGGGTCTTTTTAAAAAATAAATATGTTTTGAGCTCTCCCCCCCTCTCTCCCTGGACACGTCGCAGGGAACGCCACCTTTCTGGGGCAGTGATATATAAAATGACCTTCCAGCTCCGGGTACCTGCATTGTCTGGGGTTTTTTATTAATGTTGGGAGGGTGGGCTTGATAATACATCCTTGTTAATTCCCATAGAAGCCTATGTTCTGGTGTTAACATGGGCTTCTATGGGAAATAGCAAGGACGTATTATCAAGCTCATTATCGCCGTTTATTCGGCAGTTTCCTGCCAATAAAACTGCGATAATTTTAACACTGGTCCTTGATAATATGCACCTAAGTTTACTGGTAAAAAAAAAGAGCACTGGGCCATATTATCAACAAAAGGCGATACATTATCGCCACTTTTATCGGCAGGGAACTGCCGATAAAGCGGCGATAATGGGCTTGATAATATGCCCTTGTGAATTCCCATAGCAGCCCAGGTTAACATCAGAACTTGGGCTAATTTGGGAATTTACAAGGGCCTATTATCAAGCCCATTATCGCCACTTTATCGGCAGTTTCCTGCCAATAAAAGCGGCGATAATGTACCGCCTTTTGTTGATAATATGCCCCTTCATTTCTATGATAGTATGTAAAACTTTCCTTTTTTTTGTGTAGCAGTTGTACTCTCTACGCATGCGCAGCCTCGTTTTGAAGCCCACGTTTTTTTCTTTTTCTTCAAGTTCAACAAGCAAACCTTTCTTTATTTCAGGTAGTAAATTTGTCGCTTTCTTTTCCCGGGTCGTGTGTGTCATCCGCTGCTGTACTTTTGTAATATATTAATAATCATATTTTTTCTATATTTATTTGATAGGTAGTGCCAAGGCGCCAAATGTTGATTACGTACTCTGTCCACCGCCATTTTAGTAGTTTTTTACCGTTATTTTTATTATATCTGTTACTTAGAACTCAGTCGTTGTTAATCCTAGTCTTGAATATCCTACTATAGTATTTCAACATTATTTTTATTGTGGACCGTCATACCTCCCCCCCACAAAATAAAAGAAGTATGTTGTTTTTTTAATTAACTTTTATTAAAACAATAATTGTAAACAAAACTCAATTATAACTATATTACAAGCAACTAGAAAAATAACTTTAACAACAAACAATATTATAAACAAATTTTTAAATGGACTCCAAAAGATGCCCGATTGGTAATCTGCAAACCAAAAAAGAAAATTAGAGTTTAGAATTAAGTAGATGTGAGTAAATGAGCTGAAGCATTACAAGTCTTGGTAACTCTACGGTTTTACGTGTGCAGTGTGCCTCGTACATTTCAGTTCTGTTATAGTGCCGCGTTCAAGTGTTGTATATATGGAAGTGCCTACTGCGTTACTGACGCAAAAGTGGCATAACGGGATTGTAAATATGCCGACTTATTTCTAATGCATTGCTATGAAGGCTTTGTAGATCTAGGCCTCTGTGCGTACCGTTGTATAAACACTGCGGCCAAACACTTCAGCCAGTTGAATTCACAACTTGTTTGCCGCAATTATTCTACACGTCCAAGCAGACAGCAGTGTCTATAAGTTTAAGAGAGAAAGAGAAATGATGTGACAGAGAGTGCGAGAGAGAAAGAGAGAGAAAACAACATTAAAACTGTGTCGCAGAGCCTGGAGTTGCGATTTTTTCTTGAAAAGTCAGACGTAGATTTACAAGCTCCTTGCGTCACTTTACCCATGTTAAAAGTGACTCAAAAGTGGGGTAATAAGGTTGTGGATCTGTTTGTCAGACTGTTGTAACCTATCTGTCGTCACTGCTTGGAGGTAATTATAGATTTTACAGAGAAGCTGCTGTACACTACGCACTGTGGGCCATATTATCAAGCCTGGGCGATAACATTATCGCCACTTTATCAGCAGGAAACTGCCGCTAAAGTGGCGATAATGGGCATGATAATATGCTCTATGGAATTCCAATCGAAGCTCTTGTTAGAGGTCCTTCA
The DNA here is from genome assembly GCF_964261635.1 of Lissotriton helveticus. NCBI lineage: Eukaryota > Metazoa > Chordata > Amphibia > Caudata > Salamandridae > Lissotriton > Lissotriton helveticus. The sequence continues at coordinate 1,467,941,125 of NC_136059.1, forward strand.
CAGCTTGATAATATGGCCCGCTCTCCTTTCACAAATAAAGGTAACACTACAGTTTTACGAGTGCAGTGTACCTGGTACATTTCACTTGTTATAGTGGTGTCTATATGGAAGTGCCTACTGCGTTACTGACGCAAAAGTGGCATAACGGGGTTGTAAATATGCCGACTTATTTCTAATGCATTGCTATGAAGGCATTGTACATGTAGGTTGCTGTGCTTACCTTGTATAAACAGTGCGGCCACCGGAGTTCACTACTCGACTTGAACTCTGCTTCTATACGTCAAAGTATATTCAATATGTTGCAGACAATTCCATTGCTGTTGCTCGATAGGCCGTGGTTGCTTCTAAAGGATGTTTGGTGAAGGAAACAAAAGTACATTTTGATTAGTCATCGTAAACTGAGTTGCGAAACTACTGTCAAAAGTGAATTTTAATGTGGGTTCTTAATATTCCGTACTTAGACTGTTGCAGCTCATTGAGTCACCGAGTTTGGAGTTTAGAGTTTTTCTTGAAAAGTCAGACACAGATTTACAAGCTCCTTGCGTCACTTTACCCATGTTAAAAGTGACTCAAAAGTGGCGTAATAAGCTTGTGGATCTGTTTGTCAGACTGTTGTAACCTATCTGTTGTTACTGCTTGGAGGTAATTATACATTTCTACACAGTGAAGCTGCTGCAGACTACTTAGTCTTTTCTTTCACAAATAATTTGTTGTTGTTTCGGAAACAAAGGGCCATTTTATCAACCAAGGGCGATACATTATCGCCGCTTTTATCGGCAGGAAACTGCAGATAAAGCGGTTCTAATGGGCTTGGTAGTATGCCCTTGTGAATTCCTATGTCAGCCCAGGTTAACACAAGAACATGGGGTGCTATGGGAATTCACTAGGGCATATTATCAAGCCCATTATCGTCGCTTTATCGGCAGTTTTCTGCCGATAAAACGGCGATAATTTTCACATTTTTGTATGTAGTCAGCTACAACCCTTTGATTCCTTCTGATGCGTACTCAAGTGTCACTGCTCACCTTTTGTGGAAACGAGTTTCTTCATGATGTAGTCACGATATCCAACAAAAAAGTCTCATACGTGTTGCCGAGTCTGGATACCTCTATGGCTCACGACATACTCGTGCTCCCATCATCATCATCATCGCAGGTTCTTCACCCGCTGAGTGCTTCGGGCACTACTAACTCAGTGACCAAAGAGGCCACTCATGTAGTAGTGGGCCCTTTGTTGGGTGCTTTGGGAACAACTCTAAAATGGCATACAACACGTGCGCTCCGTCTTTTTTATACATAGGGTCACGTGTGTAGTGACGGATGGGTGTGGTGTGGGTGTATACCAGCAATGTGGGAGTGTATGTGTCGATCTAACAACTAGACTTGCAACTAATAAATCACTACAATGGAAGTTTAGGCCTTGTACATTTGTTGTGTTTTCCTGGTAGCCTAAGAGTGGCCTTCTTTTTTCTACGTGTTGTTATAGAGTCACCATGTATGTAACCTATTTTGTGACGCATTTTATTGTACAATGCGTTTCAAAAACTAGTTGTGGTAGGGTGTTTTTAAATTAAACTGTGTATTCTGGTTACAAATTTGTTGAGTGCAGAAGTATATATATATATTTTTATTTTGTACTCTATCATAATTGTGCTGACTTTTCTGCTTTAGCGTGCAGTACTATATTATTTTATAAAATGTATAACAAACTGTTGAAATCATGTTTGAAATTAGAATGTAATGTGTATATATCTAGGACCCCCTGAGAGAATAGATACTACAAGTCCATGGTCAGGGATAGATAGCATGAGAGATAACAACCAAGGCACTTTAACCAACCAAATGTTTTTATCACAATGGAATAATCATTTAAAATGAAATAGTGTGAGTAGGTCTAATTAAAATATTTTTTATTCTGAATTATATAAACAAAGAGGAGTCAGTCAATCATACAGAGTATATAATTCAAATCTTAAAATCATGAACACAATATTTCATAACGAATTAATAAAGACAAAAAAACAATCAGTGCTATATAATATATAAAAAAGGAAAATCAATCATAAAAATTATAAGAAGAAGAAGGCGCAGGTCGCCGAAACGCGCGTAGAGAATTATTACTTTATGCCACTTTTTAAATTTTGATTTGATGTCTTTTTCATGTATTAATTGTCTTTTCGTGCATTTTATTAATTTGTTGATCAATAACTTGTGTTTAATTTCATGATTTGCATTATATAATTTTTATGATTGATTTTCCTTGTTTATATATTATATAGCACTGATTGTTTTTTTTGTCTTTATTAATTTGTTATGAAATATTGTGTTCATGATTTTAAGATTTGAATTATATACTCTGTATGATTGACTCCTCTTTGTTTATATAATTCAGAATAAAAAATATTTTAATTAGACCTACTCACACTATTTCGTTTTATATGATTATTCCATTGTGATAAAAACATTTGGTTGGTTAAAGTGCCTTGGTTGTTATCTCTCATGCTGAAATTAGAATGTAAGCATGTAAGCTGCTCTCTGTGAGGAATAGCAATGCCGGCTCCCACAGGAAGTGGGGAGCTGGCTGGGATCGTGGAGGCCTTGCGGCTGTTCCCACGGTCCGCAACGTTAGATTTGAGCCCCGTGGGATGGGGTCCTCGGGAACTATAGAAAATTAGTGATGAAGGCTATTTTTTTTCATGGTAGATTTATCGTACGCGTACCAAGCATGTATGGACGACGTATAGCTGGAATATTGGAAGTCGTCTGGTAAGCGTACCTAAGCAACTAAAATAAAAATAATTTTAGATATTTATGAATATTATTTGTTTATGTGTTGTGTGCCTCTAAAAAGAGCCCTTGCGTTTATTGGGAGATTTTAGTACCTACAAGTAAGTACCGATGCAGAGTCTTAAGTTTAAGAGGAAGACTCCTTTCCCCTCATCTGTAAAATGTACACCATCTCTCCTATAGATGCAATGCATATTAAAAATCAGATTGCTGTTGTGAATGGACCCCATTCGATAGTCTCGGAGAAAGGCAGAAACAGATTTATTCACATGTTTCCTAGCATTTTCAATCTGTTGACAATAGTGGTTGGACCAGTTCCATTTCTGCCTTTGGCATATATGGCAGTTTTGGAGAACAGTGTCATCAATTGTGCAAAGGTGTCCTTCATAAGCATTTCCAGACCTACCCCTGTCAAAGTGCCTAGGTCATTGCCACCACAGTGCACAATTATGAGGTCAGGGTGTTGGAGATGCAAATAGGATTTCACCAATGGCATCAATTGGTGCCACTTTAACCGTGTCTGTCCAATCCATTTAATGTCTACATTTGGTAAACGTAGGTCTTTGTGAATTCCTTTCCGTTCTGCGTACCTTTGACTCCAGAAAATAATGCTGTGTCCCACAATCCACACTGTAAGCATCTTGAAGAGAGGTCTGGAAGGTCTCTGTAAATTAAGTGGCAGTTTGAAAAGTGAGATTTTTTCTAAAATGGTGGACAACATGCAGTTTTGAAAAAAGAAAAGGATTGATTAGTTGTTCGAGAACATTCTGCACTAAGCTACGATGAATGTTTCTGTGTTTTAAAAGGCTGATTTTTCTTGGTTAAGAAAAAGTGTAAGCAAAGAACGTTACATAAGATAACCTGGTATATTCTCAAGTGAAGCATACTTGCTGTTTTAATTTGCAACAATGTATGATGAACTTTTCACCTGTGTGCTGAGTTAGGTGTTCCCTGAAGTGTTTTTATGGTAACTGGCAGATTGTGGAATGGAGGAAGGGTTGAAAGTTGTGTCAGTTGGAAAGGGTGCAAAAGTTCAAGCAATATAAATGTGTGTTTCGTTTTGAATTTAATGTAGGAATAAATGTGATTTTTTAAAGATTTTATTATAGATTATCGCCGCTTTTGTCGGCAGAAAACTGCTGATAAAGCGCCGAAAATGGGCTTGATAATATGCCCTTGTGAATTCCCATAGCAGCCCAGGTTAACACCAGAACCTGGGCTGCTATGGGAATTTACAAGGGCCTATTATCAAGCCCATTATCGGTAGTTTCCTGCCGATAAAAGTGGCGATAATGTATCGCCTTTTGTTGATAATATGCCCCTTCGTTCCGTGCCCTGCATCGCATTTTGCGATGCAGGTTGCGCTACGAAATTCGGGGCATATTATCAAGGACCGGTGATAAAATTATCGCCGTTTTATCGTCAGGAAACTGCAGATAAAACAGCGATAGTGGGCTTGATAATACGCCCTTGTTAATTCCCATAGAAGCCCATGTTCTCACCAGAACACGGCTTCTATGGGAATTAACAAGGGCGTATTATCAAGCCCATTATCGCCATTTTGTTGGCAGTTTCCTGCTGATAAAACGGTGATAAATTTAACACCGATCCTTGATAATATGCCTTTTCATTTTATTAATTTAATTTTTTACTTACCTGCAATCATACAGATTCCGTTGTTTATCACCCCCGCCTCGCCTGCCTGCCCCATCGCAACTCCCTCCATGGGCCGCGGCTGATGAAGCCCATTATCACTGTTTTATCAGCATTTTCCTGCAGATAAAACGGCTATAATTTTAACACCAGTCCTTGATAATATGCCCCTATATTTGTTCCTTTTTTCAATAATTTGTAGCCTCTGTTTTTATACTTACCTCTCTCTCCTCTTACTCCTTTCTCTCTCTCGGTACTACTGTCTTTTTCTTATATTGCACTCTGTGCTGATATTGTCATTCTTTGTGTTTATATTTTCTTGTCTCTCCTCTTATTCCTTCTGTCTCTTTATTTTCTTCTCTCTCTCTTCTTATTTCATTTCTTTCTTGATACTCCCTGTTCTGTCTTCTTTCTTGTTTCTCTCCCTCTGTATATAGTCTGGGCATATTTAGAAGCCCCTTGTGCGTCTTTATTGTTTTATTGTGTTAGTTTTTTTTATGTAATAGTGGCAGAAATAATGTAGTAAAATGCAGTGTTGTTCACTGATATGTAGTAATTATATATATGGAATATGTATAGTCCGTTAAATGTTTTTTAGTAGTAAATGGTAAAATACATGGTCTGATTTTTTTGTGTGTACAATAAGGATTTATCGGGCATATTATCAAGGACCGGTGTTATAATTATCGTCGTTTTATCGGCAGGAAACTGACGATAAGACAGCGACAATGGGTTTGATAATACGCCCTTGTTAATTCCCATAGAAGAGCATGTTAAATCCAGAACATGGGCTTCTATGGGAATTAACAAGGGCGTATTATCAAGCCCATTATCGGCGTTTTATCAGCAGTTTCCTGCCGATAAAACCGCAATAATTTTAACACCGGTCCTTGATAATATGCCCCTATGGGGTATTGTCATCAAGTCTCGGCGTTAAAATTATCGCCAGTTTATCGACAGGAAACTGCAGATGAAGTTGCGATAATGGGCTTTATAATATGCTCTATGGAATTCCAATCGAATCTCATGTTAGATGTTCTTTCCTGTCGATAAAGTTGCGATAATTGTATCACCCAGGCTTGATAATATGCTTCCATATTCGCTCCTTTTTGCATATTTTCTACACTCTGGGCCATGTTATCAAGGCCCGGTGTTAAAATTATCGCCGTTTTATCGGAAAGAAACTTCCGATACAACGGCGATAATGGTCTTGATAATACGCCCTGGTTAATTCTCATAGAAGCCCATGTTATGGTGTTAACATGGGCTTCTATGAGAATTAACAAGGGCGTATTATCAAGCCCATTATCGCCGTTTTATCGGCAGTTTCCAGCCCATAAAACAGCGATAATTTTAACACCGTGCCTTGATAATATGGACCTCTGTTGTCATACTCCCTGCTCTCTTGTCTTACTCCTTCCTCTCTCATCATACTATCTTCTTTTTCTTATATTCTGTTCTCTTTTTATACTTTTTTTTCATACTTGCTCCTATATTTGCATGTTTGTCCTACTGTTTATATTGTCTCTTGTCTTTATATTCACCACTGTCGTCATAGTTGTTACTGTCTTCTCGTAGTACTCCCTCTCTGCTTATACGGTCAGTCTTCCTTTATATTTGTCTATTCTCTATATTTTTGTCTCAGTGTCTTTTTACATTCCTTCGTGTTTCTTCATATATGGAAGCAAATACCACAACAGTGAGCTCGAGTCTCTCTGAGTATTTGGAGAAACAAAAGAAAAAATATGCCCAACTTGAATTAATGATTCTCATGCTCACCCAATACTTAAAATCCAACACCATCCCCTTAGGCTTACAAGTCAGGAATATTCCTGGAGTCTTTACTGATAATCCTAAGTACATTACAGGATTCAGTAGTATAGGAACCACTTGCTCTAGGCATTGGTTAGTTCTAGGAATAGAAACCGCAAGTGAAGAACTCAAAAAATTGGCTGATACCATTAAAGACCTTGAACAACAAATAACTGATAAGAACACTGTCACTGAGGCGAAAAGCCTACTTGAAAAGATTGAAAAAACAGTTCTAGAATTCCACCGCATAGAACAAAATAAAAAGTCAAATAAAGTCAAGCAAGATATTAAAGCGTTTACCCTTGAACGTGCCTACCCCTATCTCCAGAAAGATTTCTACACGAACCGTAATTTTAACCCACACCAACAGACCCCAAGACCTTGGGGACGCTTTAACAGAAGAAACACAGTGGTGGGCTTTACGGATTCCTCCGCAGAATCATCTGATAGCTCAGACCCGGGTGAGGGACCAAGTGGCCCCACACGTAATCAAGGCCAGCATTTTTTAGCCAGAGGCAACACCGAACCCCCGAAGAGAGGGCGAGTGAAGCAACAGCAGAGATGGCACAATCCCCCAGGGGAGAGACAAACCCGACACAAATTTTACCAATGGTAACTGAAAGTAATAACATTGACACCAGCCCCGTGTTTAACTTATCTAAACACACCCTGTCCAGCCAGGAGGTCTCCATTCTAAGTAAGGGCTTGTCTTTTGTCCCTACAGTCTACCCCAATTTTCTTGATTTACAGTCAGAGCTAATGGGTTTTTTCCGTAAGATTAGACTTCGGGCATTCTTCGAACTCAACCCCTCAGAGCCCAAACTGGCTATCACTCCATTTAGACCCCCATCCACCTTCTCACCCTCCTCAAACATGATCCCTAAAGAGATCACTACCTTTGAAAAGGTTATTCTAAAAGAAACCTCCAACTTGGCCCAATCACATCTCTTCATACCCTATAACATCTCTTTGGATGAAAAATCTGCCGTCTCTACCCTAAAAAGCAATGCTAACCTAGTCATCAAACCTGCAGACAAGGGTGGCGGAATAGTGTTACAGAATATTGAAAACTATAAGGACGAACTACTACGTCAGGTCTCTAACACTGACCACTATTGTAAACTGCCATGTAACCCCACCAGGGGTATACAAACCCTTATCAAACAAGTTACCACAGAAGCCGTTGAAAATGGTTATCTCAGCAAACTTGAATATAACTTTCTGAACATCACTAACCCCAGAACTCCGGTTATCTACACGCTCCCCAAAATTCACAAAAGACTAGACAACCCTCCTGGTAGACCTATCGTGTTTGGTTGCGGGTCGGTACCAGAACCCCTGGGCCATTATGTCAACTATTTTCTAAAAGACTTTGTGCCTGAAACCAAATGCTATATTCGCGACAGTATGCACATGATAAACCTCATTGAGAATCATCCCTTCAACCATGAAAGAGAGACTCTATGCACTATGGATGTAGAGTCTCTCTACACGAACATACCCCAGAGAGATTCGCTCTTTGTTATGGAAAGTATACTCAACACAAGACCACACCCACATAGAGTACCTACTCTGTTCATAGTCCAACTTCTTGAGATTTGTCTCACCCAGAACTTTTTTATGTTTGATTCACAATTTTTTCAGCAGGTACGTGGAACCAGTATGGGGGCTATTTTTGCTCCCACTCTGGCCATCCTGTACATGGACTGGCTAGAATGTAATACTATTCTGACCCACAGCAACCCATTCCACCTAGGGTTGTCAACTTGGAAATGTTATATTGACGACATTTTCCTCATTTGGGGAGGGTCCCTTGATGATCTCCCGGGTCTTCTACACTGGCTTAATAATAATTGTAATGGCCTGACATTCACCCTTACCCACAGTAAAAGTCACATTGCATTCCTGGATCTCACTATCCAACACCAAGATGGGATACTTTATACGTCCCTTTACCGTAAGCCCACTGAAAGAAACACTCTGCTTAGCTATGGCAGCTGCCATCCCAGGGCTCTGAGAGACAGCCTGCCATACTCCCAATTCCTCAGGTTTAGGAGGAATTGCTTCAAGAAGGAAGACTATTTCAGTGAAGCCAATACACTCTCAGCTAAACTTAGATCTAGGGGCTATCCACGTCGCCTGGTGAAAAACTCCATGAAAAGGGCATGGTACTGTCCTCGAGAGAGCCTTCTTGAACCTAAACCTAAACCGACCACAGACAAAATGGTATGTGTCACTACCTTTTCTACCATCTCCAATCGTGTAAAACAAAGCATAAAAAGGAACTGGCACATACTTAACTCTGGACAATTAAATTGGGAAACCCCTTTATTTGCTTTCCGCAAGAGTAAAAATCTGAGGGATCAACTTGTCAGGGCAGCCTTACCCTCCACATCTCCCATGAAGACCACACTTAATGATCTCTGGCAACTACCACCCTTACGAGGCCACTCTAAGTGTGGGTCATGTGTGGTATGTGATTTCACAATAGATTGCAAGGAACTTGTATATAAGGATATTAAGAGTGAGCTAAAGACTTTCACCAACTGTAACAGCTGTAACATCACATATGCAATCTTTTGTCCATGTAATCTGATATATGTGGGCCAAACCAAACAGAAAATAAAACTTCGGATATCCCAACACTGAAGCAGGATCCGTTGTGGGACTCCCAATGTCCCCCTAGTCGAACATTTTTCCATCAAAGGGCACACTGAGAATGAAATTCGCTGTACCGTGATCAGCCAAGTCATCATCCCACCAAGAGGCGGAGACTTAACCCGAATGCTCAACAAGGAAGAGCTTAAATGGATTCTCAAAACGGACAGTTTAAACTCTGGGCTAAACCTTCAAGAGGACTCGACTTCCTTAATTTAGTGACTCGCTCACAAATGAACTCAAGCTCTTAGATCTGGCTGTTTCAGACTTTGAATGTCACGCTGTAACTATCTTTTGTAAATATTTAAACTTTGTGCCAAATAATTGTTTGTTGATATGTGATATATCATGGTTTTAATCACTTGAATCACCCTCACTGTGCACCTCCTAATAAGGTAGAACACCCCCCTCACTCCCAAGATGGCCCCCGGCTTGTCCGCCCTTTATTTCTATGGCCCTGCTCCTCCCCGGATTCACCGACCAACCAGAGCCCTTTTAACATCCACGCCTACTTCCCCACGAGGAAGCCAGGAAACAGACCGAACTACCGACTAAACCGGTAAGCTGCAACTTCGCCTGGGGCTTGTAACTCCCTAATCCCTGTCCCCTTACAAACCTCTTCTCTGACCCAATTCCTTATTCACAGGTAACTCCCTGGTACCGCTCGATTACATCATTGTAACGCGGTTCATATCATCAAGCCCAATCCCTGGTAAGAATCGATCGTCACTTTTCTCACCATGCAGCCGGCTCCTGCATTGCACGTCGTTTATATTCACTTGTTTTTTTACAGGGCTCCTTGCTCATAACCGGGTACTTTCCCGCCGCAGCCCAAATCGCTATTGAATCTGAACGCGGTAAGCCTCCTAACCGCTTGGCCACTTGTTATTGCTCGAATAACCACCTGGACTGACCTGTCGGTCAAGCACCAAGCTCGTAGATATCTGGCCTCAGTCTGTACAGCGCACCAGCTCGCACGCTGCACTTTTCTGTCAGCACCTCGTGCCCCCCCCTCATTCCAGCACTCCGTCTAAGCGCACGGTTAACTTTATCCACCACCCTAGAAATTTCACTGCAAGTAATCCACACGGATTCCGCCTCCTTAGCGCACAATCGACCACTTTTACTCAATTAATTCTCGAATATTGTCCATTGGAAATGTTCTACAAACGGGATTGTTAATTAATTGTCTCCATGCCTCTTGGCATAGAATCTAGGAAGTTTCACGAATTCACCGCGCCTTTATATAAGTAGGTTCACTTAAAGTCACTGGATAATTTTATGATGATAATTTGAAAATGTACATATGCCATTTCTCTTCTTCTTTCCCCTTCCTAGGCATTTAGAGGCTTAAAAAACGTTAAGGCATTAATTAATGTCCTGATGATGGTCCCCATGATCTAAGTAGTGGGACCGAAATGCCGTCGACCTGCCTCGCACCTTATACATAACTTGATTTATATGTAATGTATATGTAAATGGTGCCTTTTGATATTTCTGTACATATGAACTTCTGAAACAGAAAACGTTACTTTTGCCTTACAAAGCCTTTTTTCCTCTCTGTGTGGAATCTAGGAGTGTCTGGGTACAGGCTTGTGCCCCACACTGGTGAATGTTGAAGGTATTCCTTCTGGTTGTAATCCACTACGCATTGAGTAAACTTGAAGACCTCTGTCCGGCTGGACATGTCGCTCCAAATATAGAATTGATTCTGTCTATATTTATTATTTCGCAGTATCTTGTATGCATGGGACCGCTGTTGTTCTTAATAGTATGCTCCCCGAGGTCCTATGCTGACTGATTTGGGGTCCCTTGTTGTTTCTAAACGTTCACTGATATGTAGTAATTATATATATGGAATATGTATAGTCCGTTAAATGCTTCCATGTCATCGGGCTTCTCAGGAGAGTATTCCCCCTGCTACCAGATACCACCAGGAGAACGTTGGTCCAGTCCCTAGTTTTAAGCAGGCTGGACTACTGCAACGGGTTAATGCTAGCTGCAAATGAGGGCATCTTTGCTAGATTGCAGGTTGTGCAAAACACGGCTGCACGACTGGTTCTGAATGTCCCGCCCCGCACTCCCTCAAAACCACTGTTGGCCAAACTGCACTGGCTTCCGGTTAAGCAGAGGGTGATGTTTAAGATCTGCTGCGTCATCCACAAATGCTTAACTGGAACTGGTCCCGGTTACCTCACTGAGAAATGTATCCCCTATGTACCGTCCAGATTCCTGAGATCGGGAGATCAGGAACTATTATGTGTTCCTAGGGCCATGAAGGCAAGAAAGGGGGGAAGAGCCCTATCAGTAGCAGGTCCAAAGCTGTGGAACCTACTCCCAAAGGAAATCAGAGTATGTAGGGAACATTTCCCTTTTAGGAAAAAGCTTAAAACATTCCTCTTCAAATCTCTAACTGACTGATCTCCTGTCGATTTCATTAAAATGTTGACGAGTCTTTTCTGTTCTCTGGTTGTGGCCAAAGGCGCGGAGATATTCCTTCGGGAATCGATTCACAGCGCCATACAAACCTGAAAATAAATAAATAAATAAAATTAGTAGTAAATGGTAAAATACATGGTCTGATTTTTTTGTGTGTACATTAAGGATTTATCGGGCATATTATCAAGGACCGGTGTTATAATTATCGTCATTTTATCGGCAGGAAACTGACGATAAGACTGCGACAATGGGTTTGATAATACGCCCTTGTTAATTCCCATAGAAGAGCATGTTAAATCCAGAACATGGGCTTCTATGGGAATTAACAAGGGCGTATTATCAAGCCCATTATCGGCGTTTTATCAGCAGTTTCCTGCCGATAAAACCGCAATAATTTTAACACCGGTCCTTGATAATATGCCCCTATGGGGTATTGTCATCAAGTCTGGGCGTTAAAATTATCGCCAGTTTATCGACAGGAAACTGCAGATGAAGTTGCGATAATGGGCTTTATAATATGCTCTATGGAATTCCAATCGAATCTCATGTTAGATGTTCTTTCCTGTCGATAAAGTTGCGATAATTGTATTACCCAGGCTTGATAATATGCTTCCATATTCGCTTCTTTTTGCATATTTTCTACACTCTGGGCCATGTTATCAAGGCCCGGTGTTAAAATTATCGCCGTTTTATCGGAAAGAAACTTCCGATACTACGGCGATAATGGTCTTGATAATACGCCCTGGTTAATTCTCATAGAAGCCCATGTTATGGTGTTAACATGGGCTTCTATGAGAATTAACAAGGGCGTATTATCAAGCCCATTATCGCCGTTTTATCGGAAGTTTCTTTCCGATAAAACAGCGATAATTTTATCTTGTCTTACTCCTTCCTCTCTCATCATACTATCTTCTTTTTCTTATATTCTGTTCTCTTTTTATACTTTTTTTTCATACTTGCTCCTATGTTTGCATGTTTGTCCTACTGTTTATATTGTCTCTTGTCTTTATATTCACCACTGTCGTCATAGTTGTTACTGTCTTCTCGTAGTACTCCCTCTCTGCTTATACGGTCAGTCTTCCTTTATATTTGTCTATTCTCTATATTTTTGTCTCAGTGTCTTTTTACATTCCTTTGTGTTTCTTCATATATACTCTTCTGTTGTTATATTCTGTTTCTTCTTATTCTTGCTGTTCTTTGCAGGTATTCCCTATGTTTTCTCATACTTTTCTTTTTCTTCTAATACTCTTGTGCCTGTTCTCACATTTCTTCTGACTTTTCTTATACTTTGCACTCTCTACTAATATTGTCGTCTTTTCTTATTGTGACATTTCTCTCCTCATTGTACCCCCTGTTGTTATACTGCTCCCTGTTTTCATATTCTCCTCTCTCTTCTCTTACTTCTTAATGTGTTCTCTTACTAATGAGTTTTTCTTATATTGCCTTTTGTCCTATATTCCTTCTGTCTGTGTTCATATTTTCCACTGTTTCTTCATATTTCTTTTCTATTTTTATTTTATGTCCTCTCTGTTTATACTTCTTAAATCTGTTCATATTGTTTGCTCACATCTGTTACTGCTCCTTGATTCACTGTATACACTCTGCAGCACTTTCCTCATATTCTCTGTTTTTTCTTACTGACCTCTCTCTTTATATTTGTTTGTCTTGTCATACCTTTGCCTCTTTAGTCATACACTTTTCACTCTTTATAATCCTCCATTTGTTTATACTCATTCTTTTCACCTCAGACTGTATCCTCTGTTCTTCTTGACCCCTTTTTTCCTTTTGCTCCACTTTTCCTGACATTGTTCGTGCTTTCTTCTGGTACTGTTCTCTCTGTCCTTATACATAGTGTCCTTTGCTAGTATTACCTTTTTGTTCTTATAGTTGCGTATCTTTTCACATGTTCCTTCTTTTTTTGTTCAGAGCCTTTCTCTCTCTTCTTATAGTGCCCCCTGTGTCCTCTTACTCTCTTTTTTTTCTTCTTATACTCTTTGTTCTTCTCATATTTCCATCTTTCCCTTCATACTCTCCCTTACCTATTCATACTTTCCAGTTTATCCATACTTCCTTTATTCTGTTATATTGCAGTGCCTAAGTATACTCTCTTTTTTATTATATTTTCCCTTGTTTCATACTCCTTCTTCTTTTGTTGTAAGTCCTTTTATTTTTATAGTCCCAGGTTTGTCCTCATAATCCTCCGTCTGTTCTTGTAAGTTATATAATAGAATATTTGATATATTTATTTTTGTAATGTTTTATATATATACATTTTTATTATAGATTGTGTTTATCGATACTGAAAAAACTGTATGATGCCTACTAAGTTTCAAAAGCGGAAACAACGAAAGAAAGGTGTGTATTTGCAGAGAAGTCATCAACAGGATTTACATGAACAGCATTGTGTTAACAAAGAGAAAGAAAGTCCTGGTAAGACAAGGAACACTTTTTTGAGGAAAATATTAAAGAAGGTATGGCATATGTTGCTTTGACTCGAGTCAGAACTTTATCTGGATTGTATTTGATTGATTTTGATGAGACAAAGGTTTGTGCAGATGCAAATTGTGTGAAAGTGTATAATAGGTTAAGAAGAGAATATGCACCCAATTTAAGTGAATATCCAGTATTTGAAAAGCGTGTGGTATGTAAAAGAAGAAGATTTGAGAATAACTGTAGTTAAACTGTAGAGACAGAAAAAAACAAGATGAAGTTGCGCCGGCAAGCAAAAAGAGAAAGGAAAGTGTTGAAGAGAGTGTTGGTTATCGGTTTGAAAATAGTTGTGGTGTCAACTGCTATGTTAATGTAGTTGTTAATGTTGGGTTTTTTTCTTGAAAGTTTGCAACAGCAAATTGTAGAAAATCAGGAAAAAAGATTCTGCTCATTGTTGAATTCTGTTTATGAGAACTGTAGTAGTAATAAAAGTAAAATACAAAGTGTTTGTGATATTCATAATGTTTCGGACATATGTTCTAGTTGTACTCAATTTACGCAGAATATTCAGCAAGATTGTCAGGAATTTTTAATGTTTATGCTTGGTGTACTGGAAGATGAAGGTATAGATGTTGAAAACTTTTTTGGTCTTTCTTATCAATGGCAACATGACTGTCAAAATTGTTTGTTTACATGTAGCGCTAACATTGACACTGAAAGATTCATATACTTGACTTTACCTGACTGTGAATCAGTGTCTTTTAACAATCTAATTAGAGGAGCAAGTCAAAACATGGAGTGTAGCCAATGTAAATCAAAAATGTCATCAACATTACTTATACAAAGATATGGACAGTATGCTATTTTAATGCTGCAACGTTGTAGAGCTGATGGAAGAAAATTGGATACTTTAATTACAAATTTTGTAGCTGGTCAATGTTCAATATCAGGAAGATGTTGCAATTATTTTTCATGATAGACCGTCTACCACATCTGGACATTACATTGTTTATTTAAAATGTCTGAAAGGTTGGATACATTGTAATGATAGTCAATTAGTTTTTAAGGAACATTTGCCTAAAGAGTTACCAAATTCTTACCTAACATTTTCAAGGCAACATTTTAAGATCAAAATTTGACCTTTAGGATTACTGCTGTTAAGGTAGATTAGTCTGGTGTTGTAGAGTATTTTGTAAGTGAGGGTGAGGAGCTTGAAGGTGATCCTCTTGTTGATATTGAGGCAGTGTAGGTGTATCAGGTGGTGAGTGATGTGGCTGCAGCAGGGAACATTCATAATCACTCAGGTGGAGGTCTTTTGGGTTTGTTGTAGTTGTTGTAGGTGTTTGGCTGGAATTCCTGTGTAGAGTGTTTTGCCATAGTGTAGTCTGCTGCTGATGAGGGCATGTGTCACTGTTCTTCTTCTTTTGGGTGGGATCCACTTGTAAATGTTGCGGAGCATGTGGAGGGTGTTATAGCAGTACGAGGAGATGGTGTAGACTTGGTTACACATGGAGAGGGCGGAGTTGAGGTTGAATCCTAGGTTGTGGACATGGTTGGTAGATGTTTGTACTGTTCACACTGTAGCCAGGTAGCAGGAGTTGTCCGAGGCTGGGGGGGTGGGTCTGAGGATGAGTAACTTTATCTTGTGTGAGTTTATGTTTACAGTGCTGCTCTTTATGTAGATGGTGACGTCTTTCATTGTGTCGTGGAGGTTGCTTTTGTTGGTATGTGGCTTCTTGGTGAGGAAGAGGATGAGCTTGGTGTTGTCGATGTAGGAGATGATGTTGAGGTTGTGATGGTGGACTACTTGTGTGAGGGTGGCCATGTAGATGTTGAACAGCGTCGGACTGATGGATGAGTCCTGGGGGACCCGTAGATGATGTTGGTGGTTTTGGATCAGAAGGCTGGGAGGCAGACGTTCCGGATTACTATTGAACAACTTCCAAACAAAGGATTTGATGCATACTATTTGGCCGTGTGGAATAGTGTGTGAAACCATTAAGGACTTTTTGTTGTGTATTTTGTCAGCATATATTTGTAAGTAACATTATTTACAGTGTTAGAAAATTAATCATAATGTTTTGTTATTTTATGATTGTTTGAGATGTGTCATATCTACGTAAGAAATTGCTCTTAGAAAAAAACATTTTATTTCTATTTTTTAAATTGTTATTGAGAAGGTTGAATGTTTTTTTTTTAAGATAATCTTATTGATTGTCTATTTCTTGCCCGCTGTTATGTGATGAGTACTATTGAACTCACTGTTTCTAGTGAAATTCAATATATTCTGAGAACATCAAAAAAGGCAAATGAAATGGTTTACAAATTATTTTGTGTTGTAAAATATATATTGTAAATGTATTTTTTTGTGTCTTCCACAGGTGATAATTTTATAATATATATATTTTTTATTATTTATTATGCTTAAGGTAAGTACAAGTAACTGTCAGCTGCAGCCCGTGGAGGGAGTTGCGGTGGGGCAGGCAGGCGGGGCAGGGGAGGGGCAGGTTAGGGGTGATAAACAGTGGAATCTGGATGATTGCAGGTAAGTAAACAATGAAATTAATAAAATGAATTTCATACTGCGCCCTGCATCACAAAAGGCGATACATTATTGCCTCTTTTATCGGCAGGAAACTGCTGATAAAGCGGCGATAATGGGCTTGATAATAGGCCATTGTAAATTCCCATAGCAGCCCAGGTTCTGGTGTTAACCTGGGCTGCTATGGGAATTCATAAGGGCATATTATCAAGCCCATTCTGTTGTTTATCACCCCTCACCCTGCCCCTCCCCTGCCCGGCCTGCCTGTCCCATCGCAACTCCCTCCACGGGCCGCGGCTGAAAGACGCAGTAGCGATCTAGTCATTTACCACAGACTTGTGGGGAATCCTTGGTGAGGCGCGCGCTCACTAACGAGTGCGCAGTTCACCGACGACGTTCCGGAGTTCAGACCCATTTTCAATTGCTCCTTAGACATTCCTGAAGAGAAAGTGAAAATATTGCTGTGAGAGTTAAAGAACGTTGTATGACAAGTTAGTGAGTAAGTAAACTTACCTGACATTATAGACAATATTGAATGCACTCAGTCGATGTATTTTCTCTAACTTAAAACAAGAATCGATAAAAATCGTGTTAAGCAAGGTCTTAAGGGAAAAGAACACATTGAGTATGGAATACTAGAAAGACTTTTGAATTAAGAAGGAACATTAGTGAAAAACATAAGATATTCAAGGATTGACAGAATAGATAAACAGCAACTTCATAAAGAAAGGTTAGTAGAGGAACACAAGGAAATTGATAATATAAAAGTTAGACAATCTACTGAGAGGCCTAGGTTAATGAATGTTACGTAATTATAGGTTATAAGCAGTGAGAAAAATAAAGAACCACAAGCTACAAGGTTGCAGATAAATACTGGAGGAGAGGCTAGTTCAAAAGTCGAAGGGGTAGGTAATTAGTAGAATTAGACTAAGTTATAGATGAGGAATAGATATAGAGTAAACACATGAAGTATTCAAAAAGTAGTTTGATAATGATGTCTAAATATACACAGATACACAGTTTTATTCTGGAAAATGAATAGTATCTTTTGCATTTTAGTAAAACACATTTACTATTTTGGAATGGGTAAGGTGAATAGACATATTCTACATTTTTTAGTAGTGCATTTTACTATAGCAGCCTGAGTCTTTTCCTATAGTCATAAGGAGTGACTGGTTTCAAAATTTAAGAAAAGCTAAGAGCAGGATATCCTTGTAAGTAATTATACTTATATAACTTTGCAAAGGACTAAAACTCTACTAATAGAATGCTATTCGATAATAGTATTCATATAGTATTTTTTGTAGGCCAAAATAGGTGAAAACGGTAGTTTTGTATTATATATTACGAAAAGTGATAAAATTAACTGTTTATATTTTTCTACAAGGAGCAAGAACATAAAAGAAAAATTATGGAAAGAGAACAGCCTCATACTGAGGAGGTTTTTGATATTACCTTGAGTATAATTGAAGAACTAATCGTATCTGTCACAGCCAATGAGAGTGAAGAAGGGGAAATTAGTGCTGCAGACTTGAAGTGTGATTTTGAAGAAGAAAGCTTTGATGGAGATTTTCTGGAAGTGTTAAATTATGTTGAAATTTTAGTACAAATTAATTCAGAAACTACTAACGAGGAAATTGATCTGAATGACATATCCGATGAACTTGTATTGGAATGTCTGTTAAATTATGAGATGTTACAAGAATAAATTTATTGTTTAAAAATAATAAAGGTTTGAGCACTATCTACTAATGTATTTATTGTACTAAAAGTGAAGCAGTTATAAATTCAGTTATATATTCTTTAAATGTTTGTATTGATTTAAAATATGCAAAGTGGGTCTGAGGGTATGGATTGCTTAAAATCCGTATAGAGTATACATGCAGTCTTGTATGCACCTGCAAACTTGTGATTTTATGCCTTCAAAAACCCAGTCTGTATCCTTAGACTTCCTCCAAACACTGCTGTTTTAGTATTGTAGTGAGCCAGTCAGCAGTATGTTCTTTTCCATTGTACCGTGGTAAAACTGAAGCTGTAATAAATTTAGTGAGGAACTTTCCTTGCACAACTGTAATCATCCACACACTACCTAAGTACTCATGCATTAAAATAGGCCTTAGGGCATAGACTGCTTCAAACCCTTATAGACAAGTATGCAGTCTTCTATGTACTTGCAAATTTGTCTTTTATACGTTCAATTTACCAGTTTGTATCGTTACACTTCCACCAAATACTCTGTCACTGTTGTTTTAGTTTTGTAGTGACTCATTCATCGTTATGTAGTAATGCATTTACTACATTAGAACACTAATGGGCACATATACAATAACTGGCATATCTGCAGCAATATGTCAGTTATTGTGCTCCGTGACACTAGCACCATGAATGTGCTGTATTTACAATGCGGTGTACCAACGGACACAAATGGCACGTATATGTAATGTATCTGTGCTGTAAAGGTGGTGCATTGTTTGAGTTATGTTGCAAGTGCAACGTATCCCCAGCAAAGGTCTGGGGTCCCTATGCTCAGACTGCAGTGTCAATCATTACACCTGATTCAAGGTAGTGCAGGGTTTTGACACAGCATGAGCCCAAAAGTGACAAAGTGAAATCTTGTAGATTTCAGTCAGCCACTTTTAGGAGGTGTTCCTGCGCCGGAACGCCCCCCCCCCCCATGTAGGAATGTCTCATGGTACAGGGATTTATAATGTAAAGCACCTCCCAGATACGTCACATTCTAAATACCACGTACCATGGCGCACCTTTTGCACCACTGCTTCATCAGAAAAGTGATGCAACGGTGGTGTAATAGAGGCACAAGGGTGTTGTAAATCTGCCTCTAACAAACACTTACAAATTCACAGAGGCAGTTTCACTAGCAGTGCATTCTTTTTGAATTTACTTTTCTTATTATTTTACATTAAAAATATGAAATGTAACTTTAAAAATAAAATAGGGGGGCGTGGCCAAGATGGCGACGAGAGCGGTCGCGTAAATCCTCAGCTCCCGCCGACGGCCGATTTCTAGCACCGGTTCTGGCATACCGGGACCCGCGACACGGGGCCCCGGGGTGGTCGGAACTGCAGACAGCACTTACGGGACCAGAGTACCCGCTGGGGGCGGAAAGGACGTGAGTTACAGTGAGCGGCGGCTGGCCTGGAGCTCGCTGGCCGTTGGGCGCCCCTCCCCCACGGCGCTCGGGAAGCGGCCTGGCCGGCGCGGAGGTGCAGCGGTCCCCCACGTCCGTTAGCGGTGAATGACTGCGCCTTGGCTGTCCGCACACCCCTAGACCGCAGCACACCAGCACGACCGGCGGGCTGCCTGGGGTCCAGGGGACGCGTGGAGCCCATCCCCCGCAGCATTGTGACGGCAGCCGAGTCCGAGCGGCAGCACTGCCGGGGGTCTAGGCCCTGGAGAACCCGGAGCAGCGGAGTCTTGGAGGTAGAAAGAGGAACACCCGTGGGCTCTAGAGAACGGAGGCCCGGCCAGGAAAACCAGCGTGGACGGCCCACGAGGCGCAATAAGTGGAGCGTAGCGCCGTCAGCCAAGAGGGGGCGCCGAGAGTCTCGAGGGGCTGCGGAGGGCTGCACTAGTGACGACAGGGCCTGGACAGAAGTGGCAGGGGAGAGCTGCGCCCGCCCGGCGGGGAGGTCCAACGCTGGTACCGAGGACGCGGTGCCCACCCGAGGCCTGAGAAGGGACCTCCCAGCTCTTAACCGCGGCGCCCAGGCCTTGTGGCCTGCGATACCATTCAGCAGTGTACCTGCCCGGAGCCCGGCTGTTCGTGCTTCGCCCTCGGTGGTCAGTGGTGTGTGGTGACGCTGGGCGGTGGCCCTCTGGGGCACAGAGATTTTTTGACACCCCGAATCACTCGGCCCCCACAGCCTGGACATTGAGGGAGGAGCAGTACAGTTCGGTGGACTGAAGGGGAGAGAGGCGCGCTGCCACACACATCAAGGAGTCACAGCGGGGCATTCATGCAGGGGAGGCCCCTAGAGAGCGCTTTGGCCTCGGTGAGGCCCACCGCCCGCCCGCAGGCATGTTGAAGCTTGTGACCGGTCACCCTGAATAAAGGTCCCGGGACTCCGGGTGGTCGGCCTGCCAGGAAAGAGGGATGTCTACGGGCAGACCGCCCCGAGGCAAAACAGTGAAGGAGATGTTTGCGAAGTCTCAATCCCCCCCGCAGAAAGATGCAATAGCCCCGATGCCGAAAAAAATTGAGCGGGCCCCGAACGCGGGTACGGAGCCCATAACAAAGGCCTTCTTGCAGTCCCTCTTTGCCTCCCTGCGTGATGATATCCAGACCTTCAAGACGGAGTTCACCAGCGAGATTCGAGAAGTGCGGCGCAAGAGGGATGGCATAGGGGAAAGGGTGGCGGACCTGGAAGCCAAGAGCGACGAACGGGAGACAGAACTCTCCGCTCAGCAGCAGGAGATTATTCGGTTGCACGATGAACAAGTAGATCTGCAACTCCACCTGGAAGACTTAGAAAATTGCTCCAGACGTCATAACATCTGCAGCCACAGGACCGGCCCACCCCACGCGGTGACGGCGCCCCCCCAGACATCTTGGTGTGTGTTCAAGACTACCGTACCAAGGAGGAGATACTACAGAGGGCACGCCAGAAGCACCCGATAACGTTCCAGGGCACCTCGCCACTGCTGTTTCAGGATCTAGCGGCGCTCACGTTGCACAAGCGCCGGCTCTTCAAGCCAGTCACATCCTACCTACAACAGAAGGATATTCCATACAGCTGGGGCCACCCCTTTCGCCTCATTTTCAGACTGGAGAATAAACAGTACCAGCTCCGATCAGTCTCGGAAGCCTGCACTCTGTTAGATATAGAAGCACCGACTGACGACGCAGAGGCCCAGGGAACAGCGCCGGAGACGGAAGGCAGGAGGCCGCAATGGAGCCAACAGCGAAGGCGGAAGCGAGTCAAGAAGCCTCCGGCGACGGAGATCGCAGCAGGACAACGCGCCGCGGTGGATGCAGTAGCCACGGACAGAGGCACCGGTCCCACGAGATGAGAGCCTCAAGGGCGCCGATTGATTTGGTTGTCCGTTCTGGCTGCCAGGCCGTTGGCGGGAGGATGCTCCCGGACAGACTAATAAGACTACCTTACTTTATTCTTTTTCCCTTTTCATCCTTGGATCAGAGACAATGACAATTTGCAGTTGGGGGGGGGGGAGTTTGAGTTGGGGAGGGTTTTTGGTCCATGGTTCGATCATTGGTGGGTCTGGCGCAGAGACGGAGATGGTAGAGCCATGGCGCAGGAGTGGGCCGGGGTCTGGCGGGATTGAGTATTCTAGGGCTACACATGGGGCAAGGAGTGGGTTTGATCCTTTAGATGATGAATGACAAGTTCACCATCCTCACGCTGAATGTGCCCGGCCTGAATAATCCTGTCAAGCGCAAGGCGATCCTACTGCAGTTAGAGCAATCGAAGGCGGACATATGCCTCCTGCAGGAAACGCACCTTCTGCATAAGGACTGTCACAGGCTGAGGTCTGGTAAATTCCCCCATCAATTTTTCTCCTCATGCCCAGATAAGAAAGCAGGGGTGGCGATCCTGGTGGCACAGAAGTTCAGGGGCAAGGCGCTGGGGAGACTGGCCGAAACCAAGGGGCGCCTACTGGTGTACAGGTTCGCTGTAGGCGACCGAACCTTTACGATTGGCTCGATATATGGCCCCAATGATGGACAGGAACATTTCCTGCACAAAGCACTCACTGATGTCACCGACACAACAGACAGTCACATTGTACTAGGCGGAGACCTCAATCTGGTCTTGGATAACATTCTCGACAGGTCCTGTCAACGCACTACACAGGTGGGAGCGCTCACAGCGGCAGGCAGAGCCAGATTGCATGAGTTAGGGCTAGTAGATCTATGGCGCGAGCTACACCCCGGGGAGAGAGACTACACTCATTTCTCAGCAGCCCACCAAACATACGTGCGTCTCGACTATCTGCTAGTCTCCACTGCCGTTAAGCCACTTGCCGTCAGCATCGACATAGGAACTGCTTCACTCTCCGACCACGCACCGGTTACGGTCACCCTATCCAGGCCACGTACACAGCGCTCCAGTAGAGTTTAGCACCTCCGAGACTCACTTCTACACAGGGGAGCAGTGGTCATGAAAATCCAGAACGCGATCACTGATTATCTTGCACATAACAGCAACAATGATACCACACTATCTACGCAATAGGCCGCGCTGAAAGCGGTCCTTAGGGGAGAACTTATATCTCTCTCCACCGCAGAAAATGCAGAGCGTCAATCTAAAAGGAATGAACTCACACAGCAGACCAGGGAGCTAGAACAGATCCATCGGAGAACTGGGACTCCAAGGATATGGAGGCAACTGAAAGCAGTCCGCCAGCAACTTGCGGCCCTTGATCTTGATAGGGCAGAATACGCAGCACTACGCCACCGCCACGCTTATTATATGGGCGGAGACAGGTGTGGACGTCTTTTGAATCATAAACTTCGCGAGGTCACGCAGCGCAGGGAGGTGCGAGAGATAAAGCGGAGCGATGGCGTCACGGTAGACGGACCACAGGCCATAGCGGAAGCCTTCAGCGATTTCTATGCCAAACTGTACTCCGCGGACCCTCCTAGCCCAGAGGCAGAGGCGGAATTCCTGGCGGATGTCCCCCTGCCGAGGTTGACGCCAGAGCAAATAGATTGCCTGGAGAGAGACGTCAGACCGGAGGAGGTTATCTCCGCCATCTCAAGGCTTAAACTGGGCAAGGCTCCGGGACCAGACGGTTTCCCGGCAAGCTTTTACAAAACATTCTGTCATCAAGTGGCGCCGCTGCTTGCCCGACTCTTTACCTCTTTTGCGGAGGACGGAGCGATCTGTAAGGACTTGCTGGAAGCCTCCATTGCAGTGATACCGAAACCAGGTAAAGATCCTGTGGAGTGCGGAGCGTATAGACCAATCTCCCTCTTGAATGTGAACCTCAAGCTCTACACAGGAATTCTTGCCTCTCGCTTGGGTCCATGTATGGGGGGACTGGTCGACCCGGACCAGTCCGGGTTCATTCCAGAACGCCAGACCTCAGATAACATTAAACGGGCCTTCCACTTACTGGAAAAAGCAGCGCAAACGGAGGATGAATACATGATGCTGGCCATTGACGCCGAAAAGGCATTCGATAGGGTACATTGGCCTTACCCGGAGAAAGTGTTACTGAAGGTGGGGATAGGGCCTAAATTCCGGAATAGAGTGTTCAACTGCTACAAATACCCGACAGCTACGGTCCGGGTCAATGGGCACACGTCGCCGGGTTCCATATCGAACGCGGCACCAGGCAGGGCTGCCCTTTATCCCCGCTTCTATTTGCCCTATATATGGAGCCTCTTGCACACCTTTTGCGCTCCGACCCGGCAGTGCAAGGTATCAAGTTCGGGGGTGAAATCCACACCATAAGCTTGTACGCTGACGATGTCTTGATTTCCCTCGCGAATCCGAGGCGCTCCCTGCCGGCGTGTGTTGCGGATCTGGAGAGGTTTGGTGCCGTCTCCGGTTTCAAAGTTAATATGACCAAGTCGGTGGCTCTCGACTTGTCCCTGGCCCCCGCCATGCGTGCCCACCTTCAGGCGCAATTCCCCATACCATGGACGTCGGAAGTAGTCCCATATCTTGGGATTCAACTGGCGCCCTATCTTCAGACCTAGGTGGATCTCAACTACTCTAAGTTGCGGCAGAAAATCAGATGCGAGTTAGGTCGTTGGAAATATTTTCCATTGTCCTGGCTGGGTAGGGTCGCGGCTGTTAAGATGACAGTTTTCCCACAAATCTTATAACTCTTCCGCACGATCCCTCTTGCACCACCCCGTGGTTGGATTAAGCAGATGCAGTCAGAATTGTCGCAGTTTATTTGGAATGGGAGGAAAGCCCGCATGAAGCGTCAGATAGCCATGCTTGCGCCAGACCAGGGCGGAATCGGGATGCCAGACTTAGCAACATACTTTCAAGCATCCCAACTCCGCTTTCTAGTGGAATGGGTCTGGTGGGAATCTGGGAAACACTGGTTGTTTCAAGACCAGGCTGTCGCAGGACGGACGCTGCAGGAAATCCCCTTTATGAGACAGGAACACAGGCCTCCCAATCTCTATGCATCCTTCATCACGTGAGTACCCCTAGAGATCTGGGACAGAGTAGGGGTTAGTCAAGAACTAACCACCCTTCCCTCCCCACTCACACCCATTGTAGGGAATCCAGAATTCCACCCAGGGATGGACGAGAAATCGTTTGCGCGCTGGAAGCCTGCGGGTTGTAGGGCTCTACTTCACGTTTATGACGCAGACGGAATGATTCCCTTCCAACAATTTCGACAGGAATTCGGCCTGCCAGAGACGGAAAGGCTCCGTTACTACCAAGTCAGGCACTGGGCGCTCCACACCACAGTGAGGACGGCGGCTGACAGACACCTGACCAAATTTGAAAATTGGCTGATCTCCCGCACCACTGACAAACAACTGATCTCAGACCTCTACAAAACACTCATGCAGAAACACACACACATTTATAATGCGAGTAGGGTGCGCTGGGAACGAGAGCTGGGGAGGAACCTATCACATAAGGAGTGGGAGGGAATCTACTATAGGGCGCGTCACTCAGCCTATCACATGGGCCTTACAGACACCCTCACGAATGTAGCGTACTACTGGTATTACACCCCCGAACGCCTGTACGAAATGGACAGCACGCAAGACCCTAGGTGCTGGCGCGGATGCGGTCAGATGGGCACATTGGTACATGTGCTTTGGGATTGCCCACTTTTACAGGGATACTGGAGCCATATACTGGGGGAGATAGACACACACTTCGAAACGGACATCCCTCGATTCCCCGCCTATGTACTCCTGGGGTTGCCTAACGCACTGACATATCCACTGAAATCACGATGGGGTCGCCTGATAGCGATCGCACTGGGGTCAGCAGTACAGAACATAGTGGCACAATGGCGAACCAAACACATCCCCACTTATCAAGGGTGGCTCCATCGTCTATGGATTGTCCTAGGTATGGAGAAATTGTCCGTGTCAGGAGCGGGGGAGGAAGTGAAGTACGCAGAATTGTGGAAACCATTCCTATCCCTGTTGGCGTCTGAGTTCACGGAGGTGACCTGTCCCAAGTACCTTCGCCTGTTAAGATTGACTGACACCGGCACAGAACCCAAAGCACGTTAACATGCCATTGTAGACTGAAGAAGCTGTAGACAGCGGCTAAAGCGGACCATGGACCAAAGGGAGGGGGGGGTGGTGGGAGTTTGGAAGGGGGGAGGGTTACTGGGGGAAATTGGGGGCTAAGGGCTGGGGGGTTGTGGATAGTTTACGTAGGGGGTTTCCCTCTTTCTCCTTTCGGGGCAGGTTGTTACGGACTTTTGCAATAAGGGGATCTTGCAGTGGTTGATGACTTATAGACGCACAGTAAGGCGCTCGAAGAACGACGGTCGGACACTCAGCGGCAGTTAGGCAAGGAACTGGGCTACAGACCCTTCAATAGCCGGGGGCGGAGTGATGGCCCGGAGATGTTATTCATCCATACTCTTTTGATGACGCGGCCGGCCCAGCTTGGGTTGTAGGCGGCTTGCTGTGTATAAGATTGTTTACCCATGCCATACCCTGAGGATTGTGTCTTCCTTATCATTGCTTGATGGATCTGTCCTTGGACAGTTTATCTGCTCCTTCATGTCGCCACTGTTACTTGTTTTCATATGATGTATCTTCAATAAACATATGTAATACTAAAAATAAAATAAATACAAGTATTTATTATAAAAATGTAGGAAATGACTATAAAGAGAAAGAAATATAATAATTAGTATATTTTAAAATTATCATTTACAAAACCTTAGAAATTTACTGAAAAAACATAGGTTTCAGGCACGTTATAGTTAGGAATTAGCATTTAAAAAACCTTCGAAATTCACTGCAAAAACCATAGGTTTCAGGCATGTTATAATTAGGAATTACAATTTAAAAAACCTTAGAAAGTCACTGAAAAAACAATAGGTTTCAGCCATGTTATAGTTAGGAATTAGCATTTACAAAACCTTGGAAATTCACTGAAAAAAACATAGGTTTCACCCATATTACAGTTAGCTGAACAATTCTCCCATATAAAACTATTGAAAATCCTCCGTTATAGTTAGTTCAGCTAACTATAACTTGTGCGCCCGCAATGCACTGCTGATGACGTCACATATTACATCACTCATGACATGGTCAGTGACATCACTCATGACATCACTGATGACATCTCAAATATCATCTCAAATATTTCAGTGAATATATATATATATTACCTACTGGCGGTCGCCAGTAGGTATATATAGTTAGGATTTTTTCCCTATGGGATTTTTGAAAATTCTATGTCTAATAACTTTGGCGTTTGTGGACGGAATTGGCTGAAATTTTCTGGAAAATGGAACATTTTGTTTCTGAGCAGCCCCTGGAAATTTGGGGAGGTTTTGTCAAGGGGGGGCCGAGAAAAAAGGGGGGTCCCAAAACGTGTTTTCCCCATGCAATTTTCCATAGGGCGGTTGGCCTCACTTTTAGCCCGAACGGCTGAATGGATTTGCATGAAACTTGGCAAAATTGTAGGGACTGGTAGCCCGATGTGCCTTTTGTAGGTCTCAATATATGTGCTCCAGTGGATTTTGAGAAATTAACGTTTAAAAAAAGATGTATATCTGTAAGCGCGCTCCAGGCAGCGCTCCGGTCCGCGGACCTTAAGCGTACCGGAACTTCGCGTAGCGAAGCTGATTGGCTCTCCGGTGTCTGTCAACATTCTAAACAGTCCGGAGCGGCCGCCATCTTGTCTCTCGGTAGGAGTGAGAGACAAGAGGAGGCCAAAACAAAGGGGGAAATAACCATAAGGGGGCATAGTAGATCCTCCCTGACCCCCTAGGTTTAATGTGGAGGCTTTAAAAGGGCCCCGCGGGGCAAAAAAAAAAACCGGGAAGCGTTCTAGGCAGCGTACTACAATGAAAAATGAATGATAGACTTTTCAAATGCTGTATGTTAATTGATTGTTGGTTTTGTTGATTATTTTTTATTTTCTTTATTTTTTAAGCATTTTTTTTTATTGTGATTGTGTTTCATAATTTATTAAACTTTCTAACATTTCATTGTCAGAAATTTCATAATTATCATTGAATATACATTGTAGTCTCTGAGGGTGTAAAATGTCCTCATTTTCAAGGAGGTTATCTACTGCTTGTACACATTGCAGTAGTTCTTTGTCTAAAGTTTCATCGAAAAATTCAATATCATTTTCATCAATGATTTCTTGGCTGCTCTCTTGCAGGACAATTTGAAATTCAACTTTCTGTTCGCCTTCCATTTTGCCTGAAATTTAGATTAAAAAAATATATATTAGTAGAGATAGGGCACTGTTGGGATTAATTTTAGATAGGCAGTTTTTATCAGTGAATTTATCTTTGGGCAGTGTATAGTATCAGAGTGGAAGTAGGAATATAAAAAAGTGTATGTGATTTAACGTAAGTAAATTCATAATTATACAAGAGAAGCCTAACTCCATCCATAACTATAACAGAGAAGTCTATCTAAATCTATAACTACTACAGAGGGATAGTATATAACTATCAGAAAAAGTTTACCATATTAACTTATAGTGCACAATATACTTCAGTTTTAAAAATAAAAACTTACCTTTAGAAAGAAGTTGAAGGAATTAGTGAAAATCCTATTGAAATGTACACCAAGAAGTAGTAGTCAAAATGGCTGTGTTTTCTTCTCTTCCTTTATATATATTCAGGTATATAACCAATGAAATGTCAGGTAAAAAAAGTAGAAAATGAAAGTAACATATTAATTGGTTGTCAATTCCAACACTTCAGATGTGTTTTGTGAAGTAATTTACCTCACGGTATTTAGAGAGGTCTACAGGCTAAATGGCTAAATGGAATTCCAATCAAATTTGTGAAAATGGTAGGGATTGGTATGTAGTATGAGCTAATCTATATTTGGTGAAATTGTCTCAAGTGGCTTTTGTGTGAACTACTTTCCCACCTTTTTTGATGGTGCGCTTCCCAGGAAGCGACCCGGTACGCGAACCGGTGAGCGCCCTGGTACGCGAACCTTAAGCGTAACGGGAGTCCACCATTTTGTGTTTCGGTCAAATTAAGATACAAAATGGAGGGCAAATAATGTTCAGAATGGGTAGAAGGGGCACGGTAGACTTATCTTGACCCCCTAGGTTTTGTGAGGGTGGCTGAGGAGGCTTATATGTGCGAAAAAAAAACATTTTTTTTTTAAATTTCGCGAGGTTAGCTCCCGGTTCGCGTACCGGGTAGCGTCCCAGGGAGCGTACTTTGTTGAAAATTAGTGAAAAAAGTTAGAGGAAAAATAACAATTGTGAGTGATCAGATGTAGGGTAGCTCTGAGAAGAGCTTTTGGGTTTATGGTACATTTAGGTACTTATAAGTAGGTACCAATGCACATTCTTAAATTCAGAGTGAAAATTCTGTTGCCCTCATCTGAGAAGTGAACTCCATCTCCTCTGTAGATATCTTGCATGTAGTAACGCAAGTTATTGTTGTACAGGGAGCCCATTCCATGGTCTCTCATGTAAGCTGAAACAGATTTGTTTACATGCTTCCTCGACTTCTCAATTTGTGGACAAAATTGGTTTGACCACCTCCATTTCTGTCTTTGGCATATATTTGAATATACCAAGGCAGTCTGAGGAAAAAGTGCCATTAATTGCTCAAAGGTGTCCTTTAAAAGCATTTCCAGACCTACACCAGTCAAAGTGCCCAAGTCATTACCTCCACAGTGCACAATTAACAGGTCAGGTTTGGGCAAATGCATAAAGGTTTTCACCAATGGTATCAATTGGTGACATTTTAATCCTCTGTGGCCAAACCACTTAACTTCCACATCTTGTAAATTGAGGTTAGGTAAATTCCTGTTTTCAGCGTACCTTTGAGCCCAGTGAATATAACTATGTCCAACAATCCAGACAGAAAACATGGTGAGAGAAGGTTCTCCTGCAGTCAGATGAAGTGTGGCAATGAAATGGCAGTTGAAAAAATGAGAGTTTAAAATGAAAAAAACTGTGGAGTTTCTGTGTTCATGAAGCAGTAACAGTGATTGGTGGATTTTGATTGCTGAAAACAGAAAGTTAGGGTGCACGGATGAGTTATTTGAAAGATGTATTTTGAATGGTCAATAAAAAATCATTAAATGAAAGAATGCACTGGATATGCAGGTGCACTGAGAGTTCAGAGTTCAATTGCAACATTGTTGTGTGAACTTGCAAACACCAGAAGTTGCCATGCAGAAAAGGCAGAAAGGGCAGAGGGGGGAAGGGTTTTCATTTGAAAAAAAGTGAGGGAAGAGTTTTGATTGGGTGACATGAGAGATATGTGTGAAGAATTACAGCATTTCTGTGCTTTTGATAGGTGCAGACTCTGGAGTGCATACCTTTTGCTCTGCTGAAGACAAATTGGTGTGTTTCTGAGACTGTTTTCAAACTCAAAGTATTTGCTAAGGTGAGAAAATATTTCTTTAATTTAGATAGAGAATAGTGTGCTTTAAGGAGAAAATTATGAATTATGTGGCGCAAATTGCTTGTAAATATGCTCCCACCTGTGCATGGAAAATTTAGATTTTGAATGTTTGTGTTACATAGCCATGTTAAAAGTGATACAAACATGCTGCAAAGGCAATTAAAAAACGCTTTTATGTGTCTTAAGGACATTTTAAGTAATTTTCCCATGTGCAGTGTTTTGAAATTATGATTTGAAAATCGTTTTTGGGGAAAAGGAATTGTTTTTAAATTTATGACAAGGACATAATGGTGTATGCTTCTTTATAAGGCAATTGACTGTCCCTGATGTTATTTTTCCCATTTTAATGTAAGACCTTTCTCTGTGGCGCAAATTGCTTGTAAGTATGCTCCCACCTGTGCATGGCAAATTTAGATTTTAAATGTTTATGTTACATAGCCATGTTAAAAGTGACCCAACCATGCTGGAAAGGCAATAAAAAAACACTTTCATGTGTCTTAAGGACATTTTAAGTAATTTCCCTGTGGGCAGTGTTTTCAAATTATGAATTGAAAATCGTTTTTGAGGTAAAGGAATGTTGTTAAAATTTATGTGCGCCATATGCCCCCAAATTTCTTTTTCAGGGGTGCAGCAGGGTGTTATTGAGACACCCCTGCACCTTTGGAAAAATTCCTAATTTGCGATGAGCTAATTGCTAATCGCAAATTGCACCTTCTTTCATATGGGCATCCTGGCGCATGGAAATGAATGGGTAATTTGCAATTAGCAATTTGCTCATTGCAAATTAGGAATGGTAAAGAATTGCTATTTATTCCTTAAAATTCGCTATTTAGGAAATGCAAAATAGTTTGATCGTACATATGGTGGTTCATCTGTAACAAGATAAGAAGCTTAGGGATACATTTATGATGACTGGCAAAATAAAGTGCAAATCACTTACTTCATTGGTAGGCCTTTACATGTATTATCTCTTCTGTATTCTTCATCAAGCGTAACTTTAATCTGCAATCCTGAGTAGGCCTCACCTTAAACAAACCTCTGGATAGGCCACACCTTATCGTCATCCTGGATTAATCATTTAAAATGCTAGGGACAGATTTATGATAGGTGTATGCCTCTTTTGCGCCACTGTGCGTCACTTTTATGATGCAGCGGCGGTGCAAAAGATTTGCTATGAGGCGACAAAATTACAAATTGATGCATTTAGGCAGATATGTCATGGTGTAAAAAAAACGTACCACATGAAACCGATGCAGCAGTGATGCAAAAGATGCACCATGTTGCAAGACAGGCCTCACTTGGGGCCATATGTATCAAGCTAATTAGCATTCGCAAAGATCAAAATTCTGCGAATTTCGGCCTTTGCGAATGCTAATTAGACAAATGGTATGTATCAAACAAGTTTGATGCAAAATAAGGAATAGCAACATTTGCTATTCCTTATTTTGCGATTGCACTGAAGGATTTGCAAATTTTGCGATTACTTAAATGCAATGTATCAAACAAAAAATATGTAAAAAAATGACATTAAGGATTTGGAAACTACCACCAACTTCTAGTTGGTGGTAATTTGTGAATTCTTTTCAAAAAGCTTTTTTTCCAAAAAACAAAAGGTGCCATATGACGCCCATACATGCCCTTAGGGCATGTATGTGCGCCATATGCCCCCAAATTTCTTTTTCAGGGGGTGCAGCAGGGTGTTCTTGAGACACCCCTGCACCCTTGGAAAAATTCCTATTTTGTGATGAGCTAATTGCTAATCGCAAATTGCACCTTCATTCCTATGAGCCTCCTAGCCAATGGAAATGAATGGGTAATTTGCAATTAGCAAATTGCTCATTGCAAATTAGGAATGGTAAAGAATTGCTATTTATTCCTTAAAATTCGCTATTTAGGAAATGCAAAATAGTTTGATGGTACATATGGTTGTTCATCTGTAACAAGATAAGAAGCTTAGGGATACATTTATGATGACTGGCGAAATAAAGTGCAAATCACTTACTTCATTGGTAGGCCTTTACATGTATTATCTCCTCTGTATTCTTCATCAAGCGTAACTTTAATCTGCAATCCTGAGTAGGCCTCACCTTAAACAAACCTTTGGGTAGGCCACACCTTATCGTCATCCTGGATTAATCATTTAAAATGCTAGGGACAGATTTATGATAGGTGTATGCCTCTTTTGCGCCACTGTGCGTCACTTTTATGATGCAGCGGCGGTGCAAAAGATTTGCTATGAGGCGACAAAATTACAAATTGATGCATTTAGGCAGATATGTCATGGTGTAAAAAAAACGTACCACATGAAACCAATGCAGCAGTGATGCAAAAGATGCACCATGTTGCAAGACAGGCCTCACTTGGGGCCATATGTATCAAGCTAATTAGCATTCGCAAAGATCAAAATTCTGCGAATTTCGGCCTTTGCGAATGTTAATTAGACAAATGGTATGTATCAAACAAGTTTGATGCAAAATAAGGAGTAGCAAAATTTGCTATTCCTTATTTTGCGATTGCCCTGAAGGATTTGCAAATTTTGCGATTACTTAAATGCAATGTATCAAACAAAAAATATGTAAAAAATGACATTAAGGATTTGGAAACTATTGTGGTAAATTGGTGGTAATTTGTGAATTCTTTTCAAAAAGCTTTTTTTCAAAAAAACAAAAGGTCCCATATGACGCCAACACATGCCCTTAGGGCATGTATGTGTGCCATATGCCCCCAAATTTCTTTTTCAGGGGTGCAGCAGGGTGTTCTTGAGACACCCCTGCACCCTTGGAAAAATTCCTAATTTGTGATGAGCAAATTGCTAATCGCAAATTAAACCTTCATTCCTATGAGGCTCCTAGCCCATGGAAATGAATGGGTAACTTGCAATTAGCAATTTGCTCATTGCAAATTAGGAATGGTAAAGAATTGCTATTTATTCCTTAAAATTCGCTATTTAGGAAATGCAAAATAGTTTGATGGTACATATGGCGGTTCATCTGTAACAAGATAAGAAGCTTAGGGATAGATTTATGATGAATGGTGCATCACCAGGGATGTGTCAGTCATCCTGCGCCGCTGTTCCGCCACCCATGGTGTGCTGCATTTACAATGCGGGGCATCATGGGGCAAAAATGGCACAGATGCGTGATGTATCTGTGCTGTAAAGGTAGTGATTGCTGGAGTTGTATCGCAAGTGCGATGCAGCTCAAGCAAGGCTCAGGGGTGCCCCATCTCCACAATGTTGCGTCAAGACCTATGCCTGCTTAAAGCAGGCGCAGGGTTTTGACGCAGCTTTCTCCTATCTGATTGTAAATACGGCACACCATGGGTGGCAGAGCAGCGGTGCACGTTAACTGGTGCATGCCTGGGGATGTGCCATTTAACATAAATCTGCCCCTTTACATTTAAGTATGTGCAGGACACACAGAGTCGGTGAGGCTTATCCAAGGTTAAGAAGAGATGAGTCCTGTTCACTGAAAAATTAGACATAGTCTTCACCTGATCAGCATTGCTGGACATGGCTAAATAATAGCTGCAAAATATTACTCTTGTTAAACAATTTTACTATTATAATCTCTGAGATTTGTCTCTTACTCTGCAACATCTCATTGTTGTTATCTTTCTTTAAAGATAAAGACAACATCAACATGAGCGACAATCTGCAATCAGTTGATTTTGACCTCATCATTGAACTTGTAATTGAAACATCAGTGGATGTTGATCCATTGGATGATTTAAATCCTGAGGATGAAGAAGAGCGTGATGAGGATGCAGATTTGTCCGAATTATATGACATAGGGTGGGAAGCTGACCTGCTTGAGCCTATGGAAATATAAACATTTATTTTTAAAATGTATAATTAATAAAAAGTAAAAATGTAAACCGTTTAATTTAAAAATAAAGACACCTTCAAAAACAGGTTATGTGTAGTGTCTTCAATAAAATATTAAAATATGCTCATAAAATTAGATCAGATTCACATATAAAATAGCACAGGTAACATAAATATAAATGCCATTTCTTTTCTGCTATTTCTGTATTGTAAATTTTCCAAGGACTAAAAAATCTTCTATTTAAAATGTCAAGTAGTGTGTTAAGTTTTTGATCACTGTTATTGATTTACTGTTTGGTAATAATGGTTAATAACATTTTTTATTATATTTTACCACAGATTCAACTGCAGATCATTTCAAGATTTCACCATGCCAACAATAGAAAGACAGAGAAAGGCTGCAAAACGTCAAAGACAGCAGGTGAAACAAAATAAGCAGCAGTCCTCTAACAAAAAGATTTGTCAAGTCACGAAGAAAGCACCGGGTAAGAGCACAAAATATTTCATAAGAAATATGTGTAGTAAAAAAAATATTACTACAGAAAATGTTTCAGTCCATAAAAAGAGAAGCAAATCAAATGAAAAGGAAAGGCCAATCAAAAATGTTACTGCTAGAGCAAGAGATAACTCTGTGCATGATAGTAGAAGGAAACAACAGTTTAGGGACATTCGTAAACGAATGTTCCGCAACAGGATAATTGGCAATTTGTTAAAAAATATTAAGAAAGGTCAACAGAAACTGGTTTTTTATAAGAGAAAAAAAAAAGTTGAGAAAGTTATTGATCAGGCATTTGAAATTAAACGTAAGTTATTTATTTTGATAATCAATAGAATTAGGAAGCTAAACAAGGCAATTTATGATTTCAAAAGAAATAGTAGATGGAAGAGAATAGTTAATCGTAGTAATTTTTGTGAAGTTTTTTCTGGAGAATGGATGCATAGTTCAAGCTGTGAGGCATTTTTTAATGAGGAGAGTTATTTCCAGGATAATGATTTGGTGCATGCAGTTGACACCAGTGGTCGTGCTTATGAAGTGAAAGATGGTTGTCCAGTTGAAAAAGAAAAACTTGTGACAACAGAGACAGAAGAGGTGTTAGGTAATGAGGTTTTAGAAAGACGTGCTAAGGGTCCTGTGTACACCTGGAAGTGTAGTAGTATTTGTAGTGTGCGACAGGATTCCATCAATTTGCTTTGTGATTTTGTACGGTCATTTAATAAGAAAAGTTTGAAGCAGAAAATAAGGTTGTTGCAAGAATTAGATCCTTGCAGAGTGAGAGAAGTGACAGGTTTGCATGGTCATTCACTGGCTTGTCTTTCCAGGAGAGTATGCCAGAGTGTTTTTCATCATTTCAGGATGCTAGCAGTGCATCATAATAAAGTGAGGAAATTAGTTAGAATGTTGTATTATGCTAAGAGTCCAGCAATTATGCTTAAACAATTATGCGCTGCTCTTTTGCATGGTTCTGAAATAGATGTGAAGAACATATGTGAAGAAATTGAGTTTTGTTACTTTGGAAGTAAAGAGGAGAATGTTGAAATTGACCCAGAAGAAGAGGGTAATGTGGAAGATAGTGTACAGGTTTCCAGTACAGATAATTTCCAGAGGGAAATTGCGACGTTTCAGGTGAAATCAAGTGAGAGGCCTAATTTCACTTGTGTGTGTTGTCGACGCACTTATTATAAGAATCAGACTAAGTTAGTGGATTTATATGCAAAAAGTGAAAGGGAAAATAATAGTGAATGGAAGGATTTTGCAACATACTTGATGGTAGAAAATTGTTTTGATTTGGGATTCGATCAACGTGTGTGTACTTATTGTTGTTGCAAATTAAATCAAAACCAGATGCCTGCTAGAGCAGTTCATAATAATCTGGAATTGGTTGAGATTCCTTCTGAATTGAAGGATTTAAATACTTATGAATCTATTTTGATTCAAAGTATCCATCCCTTTCAGGCTATTGTAAGAATGGAGCCAAAGACAGAGAAATTGTCTCCATCAGATTTACAGAGAGGATTAAAGGGAAGAGTTGTTTATTTGCCTCTAGATTTGAAGAAAAACATTAACACAATTGGAGTAGAAAAAGTGGAAGAGGAACCTCTGGTTATCTTAGTTAATGGGGTTCCGACAAAGAATAAGAAAATATGGCAAGATTTAGTAGATGTTAGGAAAGTTAAAAAGGCAACATTGTATTTGAAAAAAAATAATAAATACTATAAGAATGTATATGTTGCAGAAGAGGAAGTAAGTGAGGAAGAGGATAGCGATTTGTGTGCTGGTCAAATTGAGAAAGTAGAACCCTCTACTAGTGAAGAAATATATGAACATTATAGTGTTCATCCTTTGCATTCCAAGGAAGTCATGGGGAATGCTATTGAGTTGTTTCAAATGAAACAAGCCAAAGGGAGTCCCATTAGTGTTTGGGAGGAAAGTTTGGAAGCTCGGTGTTTCCCACAGCTTTTTCCAACAGGTCAGGGAGGAAGATATGATGAGCGACCTCATCAAATTCCTGCTTCTGAATACCGGACTTTGCGATTGTATGCAGGAGATGCTAGGTTTCGACAATGCATTCCCTATTTGTTTCATCTCCTGTTTGAAAGCGATCTGTCTGGACTGTCATATGCAGTGAACCACATCTTGAAAAGTGGTATACACATGCAAAACATCTCGGCAAGTGACTTTATGGATAAAGTCAATGTCCAAGACAGTATTTTGGATTCTCACCTGATTAATCTCATGGCGTGTCAGCGTGGTACTAATGAGTACTGGTACCGTCGTCATGGTGATTTAAAATGTATGCTGAGGAACTTAGGTACTCCCACATGGTTCCTCACTCTGAGCTGTGCCGAGTATGGCTGGGAAGACTTACTTGAATTTCTACGAGAGGCAAATGCTAACGTAGATAACATCGAATTCAAGACACCCGGAGAACTGTGCTCTTTGGATCCAGTCAATGTATGTAGGTACTTCAATCATAGATTTGAAGCTATGATGTCTTTCATCATGAATAAGAAGAATCCACCTCTTGGAGAGGTGTTGGATTTCTTCTGGAGAAAGGAGTACCAAGCAAGAGGTGCTCCTCATATACATATGTTGCTGTGGATCAAGGATGCACCTAAAT
The DNA here is from genome assembly GCF_964261635.1 of Lissotriton helveticus. Lineage (NCBI taxonomy): Eukaryota > Metazoa > Chordata > Amphibia > Caudata > Salamandridae > Lissotriton > Lissotriton helveticus. The sequence continues at coordinate 1,467,977,944 of NC_136059.1, forward strand.
TTGGAACGGATCCAGAAGACTCAGTGATGAGTTTCATCCAACAGTATTCTACGTGTGCTGTTCCAAACGCAAAGGAGAAGAAAAGCCTAAGAGAAAAAGTTCTGCGTTTCCAAAGCCATCGATGTGGAAAGTACTGCCGTCGTAAATTCCGAAACAAGGACAAGTTCTACACCAAATGTCGTTTCGGCTTTCCACGACCGGTGATTTCTAAAGGAAGAGTAAACAGTTTGATGTCTTCGCTGCGACATAATGTCATGAAGAAATCACCTAAAAACACATACAATTTGAAGAGGAGGAAGAGTCCAAGTACATCAACGACTACAACCCGGTGATTTTGTCCATGTGGAATGCTAACATGGATATACAGTTTGTGGCTGATAACTGTATGGCTGTGGCTCGGTATGTGACGTCTTACATCACCAAAAAAGAGAAGACAGAATTGAAGGATATGTGGGAGGACATTTCCCATGAAAAGAGCCTCAGCAAGAAGTTGTACAGTTTCAGTCTGAAGATGTTGTCGCATCGAGAAATTGGAGCTTACGAATGCTCTGACCGGTTGTCTTCAGCAAGTCTCTATGCCAAGTCCAGGAGTATCGTTTGGGCGAGTCTTGGTCTTGCTGCAACGCGTAATCGAGTTCTGAAACCTGTGCGGGAAATTGAGTATTTGGCGGAAAAGGAGCCAAACAGTACCGACATTTTTAAGACCAACATGTTGGATACATATTATCCAAATAGAAGCAGTCACCTCGACAATGTTTGTCTGTATGAGGTTCTTCAAAATTACATATTCAAGAGGAACATCAAAGAAGATACTGAGAAAGGAGTGTATGCTGTAATAGGAAGTGAGGGATGTCTGGTCAAGCAAAGAAAATGCCACTTGGTAAACCATCGAAAATTGAGTGGCGAATCTCCTGAAAAAAATGAGTTTTTCTATTTAGCACTTTTGCAACTTTTCAAGCCTTGGCGTGCAGAAGAGGAACTGCTTGGAGATTTCCTCTGTTACGAAGACTCTTTCAATGCCGCCAAGGAGACCATAGAATGTCCTGCTTTTCCCAAATATGTAGAAATGTTGAATGCGGAAATTGAGCAGGAAGCAACGATTGCAGCCGAGATTGCCAGAGACAGTTCTCAGGACAGTCAGAGTTCTGCTTCATTGAGTCAGGATCCACTAGGAGGACCTGAAAATGAAGCTGCCACTGCCATGAATGAAGTGGAAAGAGCCATGGCACATGCTCAGGAGGATGCGGTTAACTTAGAAGAGTTGGAAAGACAACTCAACGTTGAGCAGAGGAAAATATATGACGAAGTTACCATGCAAATTGATCATGGATTAAGTCATGACAAGAAAGAGTGCTCATGTACGTCGTTGAAGCCTGTCCGACTGTACGTGAGTGGAGAAGCGGGAACTGGAAAAAGTTTCCTCATTAAAGCAATTTCATGCTATTTGCAGGAAAGGACAGAGTCATCGCTGTCTTGTGTTGTCACCGCTCCAACTGGACTGGCAGCACATAACATTAAAGGGATTACTTTACATCGTTTACTGATGCTGCCAGTGGAGCATGACAACAAATTACAATATCACAAGCTATCTGGAGATGCTTGTTTTGAAGTTTCAAGAATCTTGAGGAAAATGAAACTTCTTATCATTGACGAAGTAAGCATGGTTTCCAATGTCATGCTTGCCTTTGTGCATTTGAGAATGCAAGAAGTTCTCAAAACAGAGTATGATGTGTTATTTGGTGGCAAACACATCATTGTTTTCGGAGATCTTCTGCAGCTGACACCAGTGAAAGGGCAACCTGTGTTCAAAATGCTCACGCATGAAGATACCAGGAAGTGCCTAGGCAGCATTGGCAACGTCAATATATGGTTAAACTTCAATTATGCTGAACTGCATGAAAATATGCGTCAGGCGAAGGATGAAGTTTACAAGACTATTCTACAAGATGTTAGAATTGGAAAAGTGACCGAGCATGGGAAAGAAGCTTTACATGCACGATTACTATCAAATTTATATCCAGAACAAGATGTTGTGCCTGAGAATATTTTTCAGAAAATTACTGATAAGAAATCTGGAATATGTTTGATGCCAACTCTTGCAGAATGTGCCAAATTCAACAACAAAATGTTGCATTTAGAAAAGCAAGAGATTGTGAAACTGGAAGCTATTGACAGAGTAGAGCATATGGGATCAACAATTATTTTGTCTGAGAATCTGAAAACAAAATTGGATTCATTAGAGAAGAGTATATCTAAAACTGCAGGTTTTGAAAAGACTCTGAATGTGTGCTTGAACTGCCGTATAATTTTAAGAAGGAATTTACATGTTGAAAGAGGTCTGGTAAATTGATCAATAGGTAATGTTGTTGATTTTGTAAAACACAGAAATAGAGATGGAATTGAATTTTTAAAAATTAAATTTGATGGCATTGAGGAAGTACAGCTAATTGGTCGTTGCTCTGCTAGATTTTTGCTTGTAAAAGACTTATATGTTCGCCGTAAGCAGTTTCCTGTTTGCTTGGCATATGCGGTGACAATCCATAAATCGCAAGGTTTAAGTGTAGACTGTGCATTGGTGAATATTGGCAGTTCTGTGTTCAAGGAGGGTATGGCATATGTGGCATTGTCACGAGTTAGAACTTTATCGGGATTGTACTTGATTGAGTGTGATGTCACAAACATTTGTGCGGATCTAGATTGTGTTAAGGAATACAATAGGTTAAGAAGAGAGTATGCGCCACATTTGCCTCAGTATCCTTTGTTTGAGAAACGTGTGGTAGGCCGGAAACGAAGAAATGTGACCAATACTGGGGAGGTTGTAGCAAAAGACGAAAAGTCGATGAACCTAAAATTACAAGCAGAAACAAAAAGGATTCTGTTGAAGATGTTGTTGGTTTTCAATTTGAAAACAGTTCTGGTGTCAACTACTATGCTAATGTAGTGGTTAATGTTTTGTTTTCTCTAGAAAATGTAAAAGAAGAGATTGTGGTCAATTCTGATCAAAGATTTTGCAGTTTGTTAAATTCTGTGTTAGAGAAATGTAGCACTGATAGAAGAAACATAGAAAGTGTGTCTGAAATTCGAAATCTGTTAGACAGATGTTCAGGCCAAACACAATTCTCTCAAAATATTCAGCAAGATTGTCAGGAGTTTTTAATGTATATGCTTGATGTATTGCATGCTGAAGGTGTAGATGTAGATCAGCTGTTTGGGCTTTCTTATCAATGGCAGCATGACTGCGAGAACTGTATGGTATCAAGTACTACTAGTGTAGACTCAGAAAGATTTATATATTTAACTTTGCCAGACAGTAAATCAGTCTCCTTTAATAAGCTAGTAAAAGCAGCTGATCACAACATGGAGTGTAGCCAATGTAAATCTGAAATGATGTCCACATTATTTATACGAACATATGGCCAGTATGTCATTTTAATGTTCCAACGATGTAGGCCTGATGGAACAAAATTGACAACTTTAATTAAAAATTTTGTAGCTTCGCAGTTGTCAATATCAGGAAGGACTTTTGTAACTGCAGCAATTATATATCATGACGGCCCTTCAATAACATCAGGACATTACACAGCTTATTTAAAGTCTAGAAATGGCTGGTCATTCTGCAACGATTCTGTTTTAATTTTCAAAAAAAAATTGCCGTATGACCTTAAAAACTCTTACCTGGTGTTTTTAAAACCAAAATTTTAGGGAAATAATCTTGGGATGTGCTCTGTGGAATTTCAAGAAGTTCTAATGGCTCCTACACAATTTGGCCTTGAGGATAAGTGTAGTTCAGAGACATAACTTCTAACCATAAGACTGGACGTCATGGAGAAATAAGTGCACTTTGAATGAGTTCAGAAAAACTATTTCTTTTTATAAGCTAATTGAAGCAGCCAATCAAAACATAGAGTAGAGGGAATGTAAGTCTGCAACGCTGTCTACTGTTTTACATTGCTTTGTGATTGAAAGTGATGTAGAGAATTAAATAATTGTAGTAGTCATAGAGTTAGTGTAAGTCTGCTTCATAGTAAGCAGTATCAGTGTCATAGGAAATGTAGAACATGACTGAGCAAGAAGGGGAAGATATTACTATTCCAGGATTGTGAAAATGATCTTCAACATTTTAATTCTGAAAGTTGCGGAAATGCCAAATGACGGGATTGGCTTACAAGAAATCCAAGAGTTATAAATGGGTCTGACAAGATTTGGCCTTGTGGAAACTTGTGGTAGAGAGCAAGAAGTCATTTATTGCATGTAACATGTTTTTAAAAACGATGGAGATTTTCTTTCAGAAAGTGGCGGGCTGAAAGTAATAACAGCACAAAAGAGTGTAAGCTGTTCATAGGACATCCTTTGACGTCATGGAAAGTAAGTTAACTTTAAGGAGTTCTGAATTCTGATTTCTTATGTTGTATGGGTTTTTTAAACACAATCATTTTGATTGTGGTTTTTTTTTCCCCGCTGTTATATAATGAATACCTTCAAGTCACTGTTTTTAGTGAATTTTGATACATTCTGAGAACAGCAAAAATAAACCATTTAACATGTATAATTAATTCTGTACTGTTTGCATTTATGATGTATATGTAGAACTGTGTAGGAGGCATGGAGAAGGTGAGGCTTCTGTAAGTGTCAAAGTTGTTGCATGCAGTGCTGCACTTCTGCGTATTCTTTCATATGCTAGACTACATCTGCACAATGAGATACCTAAGCAAAGGAAACACAAGTGATGTGATTGTGAAATGAGCAAAATAAATTGCACGTATTTCAATTACATCACCTGTGTTTCCTATCATTACGAATCACATTGTGCAGATCAAGTTTAGGTCTGTCCAGGGAAACATAGGAGGTTTGGACTTTGTTCAAGAGTGCAGTGGACATGACTCACTTCATTGGTAGACCTTCACATGTATTATGTCCTCTATTCTCTTCAACAACTCGAAATTTCATCTGCAACCCTGAGTAGGCCTCACCTCAAACAAACCTCTGGATAGGACACATCTTATTGGCATCCTGAAGCAATTATTTAAAATTTTAGTGTCTTGCGACACTTTTCTGAGACAACAGCAATGCAAAAGATGCACCATGTTTTAAGATAGGCCTCACTTCATCTGCATCAAGATACTGTTAGTTTAAAATGTATATCTTTAGGACTGTGTAGGGGGCCTGGAGAAGCAGAAGCTTCTGTAAGTGTCAAAGTTGTTGAAAAACTGTTTGTCCTTCAATCTTTTCCCTTGTCTTTTGTAATTTTTAAATACATGTTTTAATATTTTTGAAATGTTTGTTCTCTCTTTCACAGATTGAAAGTATAAAAACAAAAAGTGAGTAATTTAACGACAATTATAAGGTAAATGCTTTGTACTCTTTTCGTTACATTTCTATCACATTCACCTACTATTAGTTCCACTGCTTCATTTCTTTAACCCTCAGTTTCCTGCCTTTGCTACTTCCCTCATTCCTTTCTCTATTACCTACTTACTCAACTCCTTCCACTCTTTTTCTCAGTCCCTCTCTTCTCATAGTTCCTCACTCTTGTTCACTCACTCCGTCTCTATTACTCTTAGTGTCTTTGACTGATCACTCTATCACTACTTGTTCATAATGCTTTCTCTGTGTAGTTGAAGCACACTAAGGGGCATATTATGAACACAGCCAATAAAATTATTGCTCTTTTTATTGGCAGAAAACTGGTGCAAAAGTGGTTTTAGCAGCAGTTTTCTGCCGCAAAAGCAGCTTTAGCGACACATTTCTGCCAATAAAAGCTGCAAAACTTTTATTGCCTATGTTGATGATATGGCTCTATGTTACTTACATTTCTTTGCTGTTTCAATTCATCTTTTTCTGTTATTTTTTGTTTTCTGTTTTCTATTTTTTCTCTCTGTTATTCCTCATGTTTTAATCTTATTTTGAACATTCACTCACATTCTCCAAGAAACTCTTCTTTGTTAATGTTATACTCTCTTTTTTTTTCTTTCACTTCGTTATCTATTTTGTTTTTCACAATTATACCCTCTTCCGTCTTTTCTTCGGTAAATAGATCTATTAAACAGTATCTCTTCTTTACTCCCTATAGCTGTCTTTCTTTTAACATCACTCTCTGTTTACTTTCCTTATACTTACTCTTTTTTTTTTTTCGTTAGCTCCCGGTCCGCGTACCGGGAAGCTAACCCGGGAGCGAACCAAAAGAAATAGAGCTTGCCAGAGTGCTAAACATTCTAGCAATTTTTTTTGAAAGGGAAGGTAGTTCTGAAAAGAACTTTTTTTAAAATATTTTTGTTGTTTTATATTTTTTTTTATTTTTTGAACATTTTTTGTTTTTTTTGTATTTTTTGAACGATTTTATATTTTTTTTGGTTTTTTTTGGGGGGGGGAAACAACAAAAAACAGGCGTTGAAAAGGGCTCAACAGGAGCAAAAAAAAAATTACTGGGGGCGGTTAGGGTAATCATGGTGTTCATACGCCAGGTTGAGTGCATTGATGCTCATGTTGCCACACGCTAACAACGCACGACAGTGCATACAAGAGTGTATCATGTGGCCAAAATTGTCTTGTATATTTGGCACAGTTTCCCGTGCCTCTTCTGGTGTTAATGAAATTGGTATTCTTGGTCTGGCCACAGGAGTTGATCTTGGATTGTCCTGCATATCCCTTATTTCCGCCCGGCTGTAATTTAGTGGATGCTTCCTTGTCATGTGCCTGTGCATTGTGTGATTTCCATAACTATATTTCTTGTCCGTCCCTCTTGATAATTGTTCTTTGCATATGAGGCAGGTGACATACCTCGCATTGACTTTTTTTTGGCCACGAGGGATCGAATAAAACTGCCAGATGAAACTTGCTTTCTTTCTGGAAACCCGGGGCACCTCTTCTAAGAACTGTGGTTCTTCTCCCTCCTCATCCATTTCTTCATCTTCCTCCTCAGTGTTGGTAATGACCTGGGGAGGTGGTCCTCTCTTCCCATGAGGAGGTGGAGGTGGTGGTGGGGGTGCACCAGCTGAAGCTACCAATGAAGCCATTTCTCATATAGTAGTAAAGGTCTTCCTCTCACAATGATGAAAGTCAGAGTGAGGAAAGAAGGAGGGGTTTTCATCATTTGGGAAAAACAATACTTCTCAACCAATGAAAAGTGTTATTTTTAGGTCACCTGACCTAGCCTTACATCATTATGAAACCAAAAGTGAAATGAACCAATGAAAAGTGTTATTAACAAGTCACATGACCTGTTATGCTTACGTTACGCGCTCCGGTCCGCGCCCCGGATAGCTTCCGGGTCGCTGCGCTTCGCGCCTCGGTCCGCGCCCCGGGGCACTTCCGGGTGCGCTAACGCGGTACGTCACAAGACGCATTACGCGGCAACGCGATACGTCGCGCTTTCGCGACGCGCCGCGGATCGCTTCCGGGGAGCTGCGTTTCGCGCCTCGGTCCGCGCCCCGGGGCACTTCCGGGTGCGCTAACGCAGTACGTCATAAGACGCATTACGCGGCAACGCGATACCGTCACTATGTTGATATCTTACCGGTTCGCGGACCGGGTCGCGGCATCAATTTGAGCTAACGGAAAGCTTCCCGGTTCGCGGACCGGGAGCGAAACAAAAAAAATATTTAAAAAAAATTATTAATAAATATATAAAATATATTTTTGGATTTAAAGAAGAATACATTTTACAGCTATAGATATTAGCTTTTAAAAAACCAATGATATTCACTGAAAAAACCATAGGTTATAGACCATATATAGTTAGGAATTAGCATTTACAAAACCTTGAAAATTCACTGAAAAAACCATAGGTTATAGACCATATATAGTTAGGAATTAGCATTTAAAAAACCTTATTTTACTCACACAAAACCATTGAAATTCCATATATAGTTAGTTGTACTAACTATATATCGCGCACCCGCAATCCACTGCTGATCATGTCACATATTACATCATTCATGACATGGTCAGTGACATCACTGATGACATCTCAAATGACATCACCGATGACATCACTGATGACATCTCAAATGACATCACTGATGACATCACTGATGACATCTCAAATGACATCACTGATGACATCACTGATGACATCTCATTTGACATTACTGATCACATCACTGATGACATCATTCATGTGATAATACGATGAACCTCTTCAGACTCTAATATAACATTAGATACACTCAGTGTAAGCACAGACTCACAGATTGTCACTCATCCATGAAGTTACACACACACCTAGTCAGTCATGCAAACAATCAATCACACCTCCATTTTCCCAACTATACAGTTATACACACCTTACTTATTCAAACATATACTAAAACATATTTACTCTCTTATACAATCCTGGATACAAGTTCACAATGATGCATACAGCCACTCACACATTCACTGGCTCTTATGCACAGTTATTTATATATGTCAAGTCTCACATGTACTGTGTTTTACATATGTACTTACTTTGACATGTAGCACTGAGATATCCATTCACTCACCAATACACTGATGCACACAGTCAACCGCCCATACAGCTGTTTCCACATGCACTTTTGAACCCATACATCTAGTGAATCAACTGCTCACACATCTATGCACAGAGTCATACACCTCCCAGCCACCCACACACACACTCAGTCTCCCATACAAATACTTGGGCAACCAATCAATAACCCATATAGTTACTCATATAGCTACTGAACAACACATGCAGCAGTTTTCAGAACAACAGACATAATGATGCACAAATTAAGACAGTTTAGTCACTAACCCATGCACTCAGTGAGACACATTTAATCACTCACTCATACAGTCAGTCATGCACCTACTAAATCCTTCATCCAGACACTTATACATCCACTCAAGACATATTTTAACTTTACAGAAAAATACAGTCACTGGATGTTGTCATCAGTGATGTCATCAGTGATGTCATTTGAGATGTCATCAGTGATGTCATCCGTGATGTCATTTGAGATGTCATCAGTGATGTCATCAGTGATGTCATTTGAGATGTCATCAGTGATGTCATCAGTGATGTCACTGACCATGTCATGAATGATGTAATATGTGACATGATCAGCAGTGGATTGCGGGTGCGCGATATATAGTTAGTACAACTAACTATATATGGAATTTCAATGGTTTTGTGTGAGTAAAATAAGGTTTTTTAAATGCTAATTCCTAACTATATATGGTCTATAAACTATGTTTTTTTCAGTGAATATATATATATATATTACCTACTGGCGGTCGCCAGTAGGTATATATAGTTAGGATTTTTTCTCTATGGGATTTTTGAAAATTCTATGTCTAATAACTTTGGCATTTGTGGACGGAATTGGCTGAAATTTTCAGGAAAATGGAACATTTTGTTTCTGAGCAGCCCCTGAAAATTTGGGGGGGGTTTCGTCAAGGGGGGGGGCCGAGAAAAAAGGGGGGTCCCAAAACGTGTTTTTAACATTGAGTTTTCCATAGGGCGGTTGGCCTCACTTTTAGCCCGAACGGCTGAATGGATTTGCACGAAACTTGGCAAAATTGTAGGGACTGGTAGCCCGATGTGCCTTTGCTAGGTCTCAATATATGTGCTCCAGGGGATTTTGAGAAATTAACGTTCAAAAAAAGATATATATCTGTAACAGCGGACCGGGCAGCGCTCCAGTTCGCGTACTTTTCGCGTTACGGAGCTTTGTGAAGCGAAGCTGATTGGTTCTCCGGCGTCTGTAAACATTCCAAACAGTCCGTAGCGGCCGCCATCTTGTCTCTCGGTAGGATCGAGAGACAAGAGGAGGCCAAAGCGAAGGGGCAAATGACCATAAGGGGGCATAGTAGATCCTCGCTGACCCCCTAGGTTTGATGTGGAGGTTTTAAAAGGGCCCCGCGGGGCAAAAAAAAAAAATAATAATAATAATCGAACGGCTGAATGGATTTGTACGAAACTTGGCAAAATATTAGGGACTGGTAGCCCGATGTGCCTTTGCTAGGTTTCAATATATGTGCTCCAGTGGATTTTGAGAAATTAACGTTCAAAAAAAGATATATAACAGCGCTCCGCTTCGCGTACTTTTCGCGTTACGGAGCTTTGCGAAGGTGATTGGTTCTCCGGCGTCTGTAAACATTCCAAACAGTCCGTAGCGGCCGCCATCTTGTCTCTCGGTAGGATCGAGAGACAAGAGGAGGCCAAAGCGAAGGGGCAAATGACCATAAGGGGGCATAGTAGATCCTCCCTGACCTCTTAGGTTTGATGTACCATTTTGCCAAGTTTGGTGTAATTCCGTTCAGCCATTCAGGCTGTAGACGTATCTAAATGTCCTATGGAAAATTGCATGGGGAAAACACATTTGAAAGTGTTGAAATTTAGAACCAATTAAAATGTTACTTTGGTTTTGTATTTGTGTGTGATGAAAGTTAATTGGTTATGTATATATCTAAAATGAGAGGAAACCACAGCCTTTTTGTGATACTACTGTCTGAGGTACATTTGTGAGGAATTTTTGGTGCTCAATTTCTGGTGTTTGGTTTACACAGTACTAACACTTCTCCTACTTTTAAAAAGGTGAGTTGTTAATTTGTAAGGGGAACTATGTTGTACACTTTAAGATAATTTGAAAAATGTTTTCTGTTATTTATTTACAGTCCTTCTGTTATACTAAATACTAAAAACGATAAATGAAAGTGATTATTTTTTTCTGCAATTTACAGCAAGCAATTTCAAAATAAAATGGCTCACAATGAAGAGACCGTGGCAATTTCTTTTGAATTATCCACTACATTTATTGAAATTGACAGCACCAATAATGAAGTATTCTCACAAGGAGGAGATGACTTGAATGATTTTTTGGATCAATCTCTTGATGGCGAATTTATCGAATGTTTGGAGACCATAGAGTTACAAGAATCGTCATTGCAGACTTTTCATGAGGAGATTCCAGATGAGATGATTGAAGAGGAAATTCCTGATGAGGACATATTACTAGTTCTTTCAAATTTTGAAAATTCAGAAGAATAAATTTATATTTAGAAATACAAAAATTGTTTGAGACATTATTCATTTTTATTTTTAATTTATGAGGTTGTAGCGAAGTGATTGTAGTATAAAATGAGACTTATAGTATAGAGTGGAACATTTTTATGTTACATGGTAAGTTTACTCATATTTACTTCCCTTCTCCCACTATATTATCTCCAATGTGTATTTGACATCTCTTCTTCATCTCCGGCCTCCTTTCTCTCACTGTCTGTCTCTGATGCATCTTATCGCTGCCATTTTGTGTAATTACAGAAGAGAGTAAAATAAAATAGTTCGGAACGTGAAAAGGGGGCAAAGTAGAGTACCCCTCACCCCCTAGGCCTTCTCAGGCGGTCCCAAAAGGATCAGTTTCTGCTTTCCTGAGAGATTATGGTATGAGTTCCATATACCACAATAACTTGCATTACAACATGCAAGATATCTATCTCCTATTACCAACTTTTGGAGATATTCGCGCTAAGCGCGAATATCTCCAAAAACTAACACCTGCCCTGAGCAGTTCTTAGCCATGTTATCCAATGGGAGGTGGATAACATGGCTAAGAGCATTAGCTCGGTAATGCATGAATATCGCTGACTCTTTAGCGATATTCATGCATTGCGGCCGTTTTTTATCGCATTTGCGATAAACCTTGATAATAGCAAGGTTTATCTTCGATAATTTCTGATGATGCTTAGCGGTAAAAAATTCGTTGCTAAGCATCGTTAGCGATAAATATCGCTTAACTTTGGCAATATGCACCAACGTCTGTTAACGTTCGATTCGAAGGAAATGAGGAAGTGTTGAAAAACATTGTCTGCGCCATCTTGCCTTTTTTGAAATGCCACACTTTTGTTGTGCACGGCAGCCATTTTAGATGCCTTGACCAGACCCACTCTCTGCACGCTGTCGATTCGTAGCATGGCTCCCCACCCTCGCAAGCATCTTCCCCAGGCACTGCTCACCCCCGCTCTCTGTCTTATGCATGGGCAATAAACCTCCCCCCATCTGCGCTGCTCTTCCCTGAGAATCACACTCTGTGCCCGCCCGACACCTCCCTTTCGCCCTATTCACTACTGCACCCTCTGACACTCCTCTTCCTCTGTGTCCGATTGTCCAGGCCGGTCCTAGGCTATCAGCTAGCCCTGCAGATGTAGTTTATGGCCCCAGCTGTAAAGAATCACCCCTCTTCAAAGGAGTTATAGTAGATCAAGGCCCACACCCGATGAGATCCGTCACACCACACGTGTTCATACTATCTGAAAACCATCCTGTATTGTGATTGGGGAGGGGACCGAGCCTGAAGCGGAAGATTCCAGGGATGACTCTTTGTACATCAAAGTTTTTACAATTATGTGTCACATTAAAAATATATAGCACTCCAACAAAGTAGTAGGAATATAAAACTTTAATAACTTATAAATATATACAACAAAACAAAAACAGTAAAAACATTTAAACAACGAAGAGACCGTGGCAATTTCTTTTGAATTATCCACTACATTTATTGAAATTGACAGCACCAATAATGAAATATTCTCACAAGGAGGAGATGACTTGAATGATTTTTTTGATCAATGTCTTGATGGCGAATTTATCGAATGTTTGGAGACCATAGAGTTACAAGAATCATCATTGCAGACTTTTCATGAGGAAATTCCTGATGAGATGATTGAAGAGGAAATTCCTGATGAGGACATGTTACTAGTTCATTCAAATTATGAAAATTCAGAAGATGTTGCCTGGGTGCCGCACTGATTTGGGTATCCGGCGTGGGGCGTCCCGGGGGGTAGGTTGTCAGTAGCGGTCTGTTGTGCGAATAGTTCCAAGGCAGCAGAACGCGCTGAAATCTGGATGTCACGAAGGTGATGTCTAGTAAGTTGCCGCCCAGCAAATAACGGCGTGGGGCGCCGCGGGGGGGGGGGGGAGGCAGTCCAAAGTTCCGTTAAAAGGGCAAAGGAAAGGATCGGTGGTTTGAACCATCAGTCAAAAAGGGGAGGGGGTGCAACAATTTTTCCTACCGGGTCACACTGTGCTTTCACCGGAACTGAGGTCTGCAGGATTCTAGTCATTCAAACTGAGGCTGACGCCAGCATGGGAGCGCCGACGTCCCGCGGCTACAGTTTTGTCACTCCACGGGCGATCATGGCAGTCATTCCCCATCGGGGGTGTCTGCGGGGGTCGGGGACTCCCGCGGCTACTCTAGAATCTTCAAGGTCGTGGAGGACTACGGTGGTGGAGTCAACCAGTGACCGGGCCATTTCTTTATGCTGGGCCCGCTCTTGCCAGGTCGACCGCCATTTTGAGAGTTCGGTAGCTACTGGCGATCGCGGGGTCAAATGAGCGGACGGGCTCCACCCTGCCGGGCGAGACGTTGCAGCATCGCCACAGTGGAAGAACCCTTTTCCGGGCGCCTGGAGCGCTGAGGGTGCAGCTGGGAAGCCTCCACCTGGGGAGGCGGGAGAGGCCTGTTCGCACCGTCTCTCCCTCCCAGTGCACCCCACGGCGTCTCGCTTGAGATTTGTTATGGCCGGACCAGGCGATGAGGACGAGAGGGGGGGGGTCGGAGGCATGTGCAAGACATCCCCCCCCCAGGGTTGTTGCAGCAATTATTCAAGAAAGAAGAAATGTCCCGTCCGTCTTTGGGCCGGACCTCTGGTGGATGGCGGCCGGACGCCCTTTGCTCTGACCCCATGAACGGGTTCCTTGGCTCATCGGCTGCAGCCGGATCCCGTCGGCCCCAGCCCCCGGCCGTTGGTGGCCGGACCGGGAGAGAGTGTGGAGGAACAACCTGCAACTCTCAAGGGCCACCGCGGCCGGACTGGGAGAGAGAGGGGAGGGTCGAGGACACGGACATTCCCCCCCCTGAAACTCTCCAGTGTTGTCAATCCCCCTGGCCGGGTCCCGCTGGCCTCGGCCTCTCCTCCGGCTACACCCTACGTGATGATCTCCTGGCCGAGGCGTGGCAGCAGGACCCGCCTTATATGTGTTGCTTCCGGCTGGGCGTAGCCGAAAACCTGTTGCCCTTTGGAAGTTTCTAGAATGGGGCGGATGTCTGCTGACTTCTATCTTTCCCAGTTTGCCGTTATTTGGCCGTGGCAGGCGGTGGGACAGACACGTTTTGGGGCAGTGAGGGGCGATGTTTTCAGGTTTCTTATTACGGGCTAACTTCTAACGTTTCTTGTTTCTAGGACAATAATAGGTTTTATCATTACGTATTGTTATCGTTTCTTTGTTTGTTATTTAATAAAAAGTTCATCAGTGGCCTACTGATTTTCGTTTTCCTATTCTTTTCTTTCCAGGTTGTTTCATGCTAAAGTTTCTGTTAACAGGATACAGTGATCACTTCGTTATTATTGCATATGTCCTTTTCACTAGGGGTGCTCTCTGGTCGGGCCAGATGACCTATCTCTAGTAAATGGTCCGGGTGAAACAGGTGCATCAATCAGTGGGGAGTAGATAGGCATGACAGATTACAACGGGGGAGAAAGGTCCGCATTACGTACCCTTTCACTACTTGCAAAGATTTTCCTATGTTTATTTGCAAACAGGGAATACTTCAAAAAAGAACTAATTCCCAAACAGTCAATGTTCGGACAATCAATCAATCAATGAGGAATGAAATAGGTACGACGTGTTAAAGGCTTGCGTTACCTACCCTTCACTATCTGCAAAGGGAGAGAGAATATTCCTATTCTTCCTCGTTTGCAGGCAGAGAAGATCCTTAAGAGAACCAACTTCGAACAATTCAATGCTCGATTCAAACAATCAACAAGGGGTACTGTGAACACAAATGAACGCCGCTTATGTACATACACATTGCTATTTTCAACAGGTTGTTCCTAATGTTTCTATTTTAGCGAGGTCAAAAAGAGATCCCATTAGTGGCCTACTGATTTTGCTCGATTCCTTTTGTTTTTTTACACGATTTTTCGCTATCTGCAAAGACTAAACAGAGTATTGCGACTCTGTGCTTGTTTGTAAATAGAGAATGAACCAAAGAGAACAATCAATCAAATGGAGAGAGAAGCAGGCACGACGGATTACAACGGGGGCAAAGGCCTGCGTTAACTACCCTTCACTATCTGCAAAGAGAGAGTACTCCTAATAGAAATGAGGGGTGGGGGGCAGCATTCAAAGCAGATCAGTGTGCATAAACACGAAAATGTTTTTACTTACCACGTACTTGACATTCGACAGCTTATGATATTTGCTATTAAAAAACCATTGAAATTCACTGAAAAAACCATAGGTTATAGACCATATATAGTTAGGAATTAGCATTTACAAAACCTTGGAAATTCACTGAAAAAAACCATAGGTTATAGACCATATATAGTTAGGAATTAGCATTTACAAAACCTTGAAAATTCACTGAAAAAACCATAGGTTATAGACCATATATCGTTAGGAATTAGCATTTAAAAAACCTTATTTTACTCACACAAAACCATTGAAATTCCATATATAGTTAGTTGCACTAACTATATATCGCGCACCCGCAATCCACTGCTGATGATGTCACATATTACATCATTCATGACATGGTCAGTGACATCACTGATGACATCACTGATGACATCTCAAATGACATCACTGATGACATCACTGATGACAACATCCAGTGACTGTATGTTTCTGTAAAGTTAAAATGTGTCTTACATATTGAAGAATGAGTGGAAGTATAAGTGTCTGGACAAAGGATTTAGTAGGTGCATGACTGAATGTATGAGTGAGTGATTAAATGTGTCTCACTGAGTGCATGGGTTAGTGACTAAAGTGTCTTAATTTGTGCATCATTATGTCTGTTGTTCTGTAAACTGCTGCATGTGTTGATCAGTAGCTATATGATTAACTATATGGGTTACTGATTGATTGTCCAAGTATTTGTATGGGAGACTGAGTGTGTGTGTGGCTGGCTGGGAGGTGTGTGACTCTGTGCAGATCAATGTGTACTTGTATCAATGATTGTATAACAAGGTAAGTATGTGTTAGTATATGTTTGAAAATGTAAGGTGCTCTATGTTTAACTGTATAGACAAGAAAATGGAAGTGTCATTGATTCTTTACAGGACTGACTAGGTGTGTGAGTAACTCCATGGATGAGTGGGAGACTGTGAGTGTTTGTATAGGTGTATGAGTGCATATGATAGTGTTGTAAAGATGAGTGATTGTATGTATGAATGATTGTATGGGTGAATGAGTGAAGGTGTGTGTAGACGTAGGAATCAGTGAGTGCGTATGTAGTAACTAGTATTGGTGTGTCAATGGTTTCAAAAATTATATTCTGTATTTAACACTGGGTGAAACAGGTTATATTAAAATGTGAGGAGATGCATTGTATTGTCACATGAATGATATCATCAGTGATGTGGTCATTGATGTCAAATGAGATGTCATCAGTGATGTCATCAGTGATGTCATTTGAGATGTCATCAGTGATGTCATCAGTGATGTCACTGACCATGTCATGAATGATGTAATATGTGACATCATCAGCAGTGGATTGCGGGTGCGCGATATATAGTTAGTGCAACTAACTATATATGGAATTTCAATGGTTTTGTGTGAGTAAAATAAGGTTTTTTAAATGCTAATTCCTAACGATATATGGTCTATAACCTATGGTTTTTTCAGTGAATTTTCAAGGTTTTGTAAATGCTAATTCCTAACTATATATGGTCTATAACCTATGGTTTTTTCAGTGAATATATATATATATATATATATATATATATATATATATATATATTACCTACTGGCGGTCGCCAGTAGGTAGTTATAGTTAGGACCTAGTTTCCATAGGAAATCCGCAACATTCTATCGGGAATAACTTTGGTGCCGGTTGAGGAATTTGCATGTAATTTTCCAGAATTTAGGCCAGCTTCGCTCCGCTCCTTCCCTGGAAGTTTCGGAGGGATTCGTCATGCAGGGGCCGAGAGAAAAGGGGGGTCCCAAAATGTGTTTTCCCCATGTTAATTTCCATAGGACGTTCTGACACAGCTACAGCCCGAACCGCTGAACGGAATTACACCAAATTTTAGGGACTGGTACGCAGAAGTGCCTTTTCTATATTTGGTGAAAATTGCTCCAGTGGTTGTTACGAAAATTAACTTTAAAAAAATCTATATATCTATATGTGCGCTCTGAGCGCTTTGGGGTACGCGTACCTGTAAGCGTACCCGGCGCACCACTGAAGTGCACGAGCAGAAAGCCAATTGGATCTCGGGTGTCTGCCAACATTCCAAACAGTCTGGAGAGTCCGCCATCTTGTGTCTCGGTAGAATCGAGACACAAGAGGTGAAAATAAAAAGGGGGAACTGATTAAAAGGGGCAGGGTTGACACTCCCTGACCCCCTAGGTTTTCTGAGGGGGGCCTAGAAGGACCCTGAAGGGGATCATTTTTTTGTTGTTGTAATTTTTGCGGAATAAGCACTGGGTGCGTTCCCATGTACGCTTCCCGGTACGCGTACCCTGAGCGCACCATGGGGATAAACAGTGTAGAAAATGTGAGTAAAAAAATAATTTAGAGTGCTTAGAGGTAGGGTAGCTCTGAAAAGAGCTGTTGTGTTATGTGGGTATTTTTTGTACCTACAAGTAGGTACCGATGCAGAGTCTAAAATTCAAGAGGAAGACTCTATTCCCCTCATCTGTAAAATGTACACCATCTCTCCTATAGATGCCTTGCATGTTGTAACGCAAAGTGTTGTGGTATATGGAACCCATACCATAGTCTATGAGGAAAGCAGAAACAGATTGATGTACATGTTTCCTTGCTTTCTCAATCTGTGGAAAAAATTGGTTGGACCAGTTCCATT
The DNA here is from genome assembly GCF_964261635.1 of Lissotriton helveticus. NCBI lineage: Eukaryota > Metazoa > Chordata > Amphibia > Caudata > Salamandridae > Lissotriton > Lissotriton helveticus. The sequence continues at coordinate 1,467,995,752 of NC_136059.1, forward strand.
TTTGCCTTTGGCATATATTAGAATATACCAAGGCAGTTTTTGGAAAAAGTGACATCAATTGCCCAAAGATGTCCTTTAAAAGCATTTCCAGACCTACCCCAGTCAAAGTGCCCAGGTCATTTCCACCACAGTGCACGATTATGAGGTCAGGGTGTGGTAGATGCATAAAGGATTTTACCAATGGTATCAATTGGTGACATCTCAATCCTCTCTGGCCAATCCACATAATATCCACATTTGGTAAATCAAGGTTGTACATACCTCTGTTTGCTGCATACTTTTCACTCCAGTGAACAAAGCTATGACCCACAATCCAGACTTTAGGCATCTTGAAGGTAGATGTGGTTGTATTCAGATGAGTTGTGGAAATGAATTGGCAGTTTGAAAGTAGGAGTTATGAAAAAAAGTGGTTGAGATTCAGTGCACATGAAAAAGAAGAAATGATTGGTGGTATTTTTAAATTCTCCACTGAAAATTAGGGTGCATGCTTTTGATTTTTGAAAGAAGTAATTCTAATGGTTGAAAAAAAGTCATTGAAAGAAATATTGCACATGATTAGCTAGTATATTGAGAGCTCAAACACCCTTGCTGGATTCATTTGCAACATAGTATGATGAACTTTTCACCTGTGTGCTGAGTTAGGTGGGAGTTACCATGGTAACAGGCTGAATGAGCACTGGGGGATGGGTGAATATTATGCGAGTTTGAAAGTGTTGAAATGTGGAACCAATTAAAATGTCAGTTTGGTTTTGAAATAGTGTGGGAAGAATTTTGATTGGTTAAGTCCAGGGATATGTGTGAAGAATTAAATGGAATCAGGGCCATTTGTGGTTGCAGTGTTTGAGGTGCATTTCAGAGATTCTGCTTAAGAAAATCTGGTGTGTGTGACTGACACTGTTCTAAATCTTCAAAAGCATTTTTAAAGGTGAGTAATGATTCATTTAATATAGATAGAGTGCTGTATGCACTATGGGGAAGATTAGGAAGCATATTGGGCTTGTTTATTCTTGCATTGTGTCTCTAGTTTCTATGTAATGCTGGCAAAAAAAATAATGGTGCATATTGGAATTGTATTTTGAAAATGAGTCAGGTTTCTTTCTTGTAATGTAGTGATCATTTAAATGGGCTGTGCTCTGTGTGTAAAACGATTTACTATGCTACATGTTTTTTGGTTAAATGTAAGATGGTGAGAGATGGTGAGATGGTATGAGCACAGACACACATAGTGGAGACAGAGACAGACAAGGTAGATTACATGTAACATCCTGGTCATGTGCCTAGGATCACACTGTCAGTCAAGCTTGATTTTAAATGAATCTGGGTGAATAATTTACTTAGTTGATGCGTTTAAAAATATGGGAATACATGTATTCTTGAAGTCAGTTAGGCTTTAGGATATGTACTAGTAGAGAATCTTAGGCAGCATGTCTGTTAGGCCTCTTAGTTCAGAAATAGGCTCTAAGCTGTGCAATAAAGATCCAGGGTGTGCTGTTGAAATGAAAAAGGAATGTTATGTCTTGCTTATATATATATGGTCTGTTTTTTGCCAGTAGAGACAGTGAGATAGTATTAGCACAAACACACATAGTGGAGGCCGAGACAGACATGGTAGATTACATGGAACATCCTGGCCATGTGCCTAAGATCACACTGTGAGTCAAGCTTGATTTTAAATTAAATTAAATTGGCGTTTAATTCTACCGAGGAGGTGGGGGGACCCGGAACACTTTCGATACTTTCCTGGAACGTGGCTGGGTTGGCTAATAAATTAGATTCCTCAGAGTGGGTGGAATTTATTGAAGAATACGACATATGTCTGTTCCAGGAAACGTGGGCTACAGAACAACACTCCCGTACAGGGTACGCTACCTTTGAGATTGCGGCAAAATGGGGCGGGAAGGGTCGACCGTCCGGCGGTCTGTCAATTTGGGTAGCTTCTCACCTAGGATGTAGGGTGAGAAACCTCGAAACCAACTCACCGGACTTTCAGTGTGTTGTCCTAGAGTGGGCATCGGGTGTGAAAGTAGCATTAATAAATGTATACTCTAGACCGGTTGGCATTACGGGCACTTCGGGAACTATCGAGGATTTGTCTGTGTTCATTGATTGCACCACCCCCTGTCCATCACTTGTGATCGGGGGGGACTTTAACACTCAGTATGAGCCCCTCCCGGATCATCTGGAAGGGGTAACCAATGAAGAAGATGATCTTTGGGAGATACCCATCTTGTCGGGTCCACCTGTAAAATCATGGTCACCTTTAGCCACTCAAATAATATCTTTCACCTTATCCCACTCGTTGAGGGCCTGTAACGGGCGGGCCAAGGGAGACATCCCACCCCAGCCCACCTTCAATAGACCAGGGTATGAATCACGGATAGACTATATCCTGGTGCGGACAAAGGACTGGCCCAAAGTCAGGGACTTTACAATAATAACAAGGACTGACAGTGACCATAATGTATTGTCATTGAGATTCGCTGTCCAGGGTATGCCAACAGCAAGCACAGATAAAAATGTAGCATTTCCGGAGGGTCTAGTTGCTACCAGTAACAGACGTAGAATCGGATGGCCATTACTAGTGCAAAACCCACAAAATATTCAGAAGCTATATGAGGCAGTAGTCCCTGCCCTTGAAAAAGTTGGGGATCTCTTCCCTCAGTCACCCACTTCTGATAAGGTCAGTGTGCTTGGGGATATTCATTCCGAGCTCTGTACCAACCTAGCAGAAGTATTTAACCCGGTGGCCAGGACGAAAAAGGCCAAGGGGAGAAGAGCCTAATGGTTCAATGCTTCATGTAGAAGAGCAAAGGCTGATCTCCTGGAGTCTCTTAAAATCCGGGAAACTCCCAGTAAGATCAGGGCTAAGCGGATGGCCTACAAGTCTATCATCTCCAATGCCAAAATAGAATGGGACCAGGAGAATTGGTCGGAAATGACGACTGCCTTAGCATTGCAAGACGCCCGTAAATTCTGGCAGATCGTCAAGCACGGTTCAGCTGAACCAATAGCGGCAGTAAATGCAAATATTGCTGCAACTGTGTGGGAGGACCACTTTAAATCCTTGTATAGTGCGCCCGACCAGGGTCAATTGGGGAACCCACCTGAACCAGTAATGGTCCAACCCGCCGAAAGGCTATCCCAGATGGATGGGTTTACCCTGGGAGAACTTAATATGGCAATTTTGGGCCTGGCGGCTGAAAAGGCGCCGGGCCTGGACAAGCTTCCAGGCGACCTTTATAGGCATGAAGTTAAGATCTGGGCCCCGTATTTGATGGTGCTGTTCAACGCAATCCTGAACGGCATGACGATCCCCCCAACTTGGCTGGGGGCAGAGATAGTCCCTATATTTAAGAGGGGCTCACCTCTGCTCCCAGCCAACTATAGGCCAATAAGCCTGATAGATGTTTCCCAGAAACTCTTTACTAGGCTACTCCTGGATCGTTTGTCGGAATGGATGTCGGATTACGATATTCTGAGCCCATTCCAGGCGGGATTTAGGAAGAAGATCTCCACCACAGACCAGGTCTTTCGGCTTGCCCTCATGTTTTAGAAAACGGTACAGCTGGAGGGTGGCAGCCTCTACACTGTATTCGTGGACCTGAGGGCGGCCTTCGACCTGGTCCAGCGCAGAAAACTCTGGGAGGTGCTGGCCAAACTGGGGGTCCCTGCGGGCCTGTTGGAGATGATTATCCGTCTCCATACTGCCAACTTTGCCCAGGTGAGGTGTGGTAAGGAGGGGGCGCTGTCAAACCGATTCCCCGTTGACAGGGGGTAAGGCAGGGTTGTGTGCTTGCACCGACCCTGTTCTGCCTCTATGTCAACGGGGTAATCGCTCACCTCAATGGGGTTGTCAATTCAGATGCTCCCAAGTTGGCAGGCAGCAGGGTGCCGGCGATTATGTTCGCCGACGACACCATGCTGCTCTCAAAGTCCCCAATGGGGATACAGCGCGTTCTAAACGGTTTTGTGGATTTTTGTGGGGAACATGGTTTAGAAATCAACACCTTAAAGACCAAATTTATGGTCTTTAATCCCCCACAAAAGTTACGATTCACACCTACTATTGGCCAGAGCAGACTTGAAAGGGTGCACACCTTTGAGTATCTTGGTGTCATGATAAATGACAATATGACCTGGTCCACACACCAACAGAAAGCACAACTTAAATTGGCCCAGTATGCGGGAGGGGTTTTGAGGCTCATGGGAAATAATAGGTCATCCATTAAACCCGTCGGCCCACCACTCCAGATTTACAAGGCACAGGCAAGGGGGGCTGCCATGTATGGTTGTGAGCTATGGGGTCACGTAGCTTCCCCAGAATTGGTGAGAGAGGAGAACAAGTTCATTAGGCAGGTGGTCCGACTTCCGTCCAGTACGCCCCTTGTTCCACTAAGGTTAGACCTAGGGCTGCGACCTCTAAGTGAAGAACTGGCACTGCGTCCCTTGGTTTATTGGCGGAGGATGTGGGCAGTCCCGGAACTGATCAGCTATAGGCAGGGTCTAAAGAGGTCCTAGCCATGCCTAATGCTGGGAAAATCAAATGGTTTAAATTTATTAAAACTGAGTTGGAGAGCCTAGGCCTACCGACACTCTGGTCTGATCCCTCAACCACATGCCCACTAATTCCCAAAAAGAGACTGGCAAAGGTCTATCGTGACAGTAAACTAGCGGCACTCTGTCGTCAGGCTACTCTGGGAACACTTACAGAGTCATTTTTATGTATTAAGGATAAATACAGTTTTGAACCAGCCCTGGATAAATTATATCCTGCTCTACTTAGGTAACTCTACTTGCAGTGGAGGCATGGGACCCTTCCACTGCGAGCACTAACTAGTAAGTGGAGTGATTCAGCAACCAGTTTATGCCCGGCTTGTAGAGTGGCCAATGAATCAGAGCTCCACATAATCTTTTTCTGTCCGGCCTATAATGCTTCCCGCAGGAAATGGATTGTGCCCATTTGTAGGAGCCTGGGGTTTGCGGAGTGCTTGGCCACGTTCAGAGTATTGAAAACAGATTTGACTGATCACATTTTCTTTGCTGTGGCTAAATACTTAGGTGCAATGTGGTCTCTGAGGAGACAGTGCCTTAAGGCTGGTCATTGATTACTGATTGACTGTACCATAAAATCTGAAACTCTGTATTTTTGGAAAACTTTTATGTAACCGGATGGATTCTGATGTTTTTTAACGTTTTATTCTTTTAATATTATGCATTGAATTGTGTGTATCTTTTATGGTGACAAAATTACCGAAATAAAGATTTATGATTATGATTATGATTATGATTTTAAATGAATCTGCGTGAATAATTTGCTTAGTTGATGTGTTCAAAAATATGGGAATACATGCATTCTTGAAGTCAGTAAGGCTTTAGGATATGTACTAGTAGAGAATCTTAGGCAGCATGTCTGTTAGGCCTCTTAGTTCACAAATAGGCTCTAAGCTGTGCAATAAAGATCCAGGGTGTGCTGTTGAAATGAATAAGGAATGTTATGTCTTGCTTATATATATGTGGTCTGTTTTTTGCCAGTAGAGACAGTGAGATAGTATGAGCAGAGATACACATATTTCATGCAGAGACAGACCTGGTAGATTACATGTAACATCCTGGTCATGTGTCTAAGATCACACTGTGAGTCAAGCTTGATTTTAAATGTATCTGGGTGAATTATTTGCTTAGTTGATGTGTTTAAAAATATGGGAATACATGCTTTTTCTTGAAGTCAGTTAGGCTTTATGATATGTACTAGTAGAGAATCTTAGGCAGCATGTCTGTTAGGCCTCTTAGTTCACAAATAGGCTCTAAACTGTGCAATAAACATCCAGGGTGTGCTGTTGAAATGAATAAGGAATGTTATGTCTTGCTTATATATATATACATGGTCTGTTTTTTGCCAGTAGAGACAGTGAGATAGTATGAGCACAAACACACATGGTGGAGGTAGAGACAGACATGGTAGATTACATGTAACATCCTGGTCATGTGCCTAAGATCACACTGTGAGTCAAGCTTGATTTTAAATGAATCCGGGTGAATAATCTGCTTAGTTGATGTGTTTAAAAATATGGGAATACATGTATTCTTGAAGTCAGTTAGGCTTTAGGATATGTACTAGTAGAGAATCTTAGGCAGCATGTCTGTTAGGCCTTTTAGTTAATTTGCAATATGCACCATTAATGTTTTTGCCAGCATTACATAGAAACATGAGACACAATGCAAAAAGAAACAGTACCCTTTAAGCTAAGAGATGCAAACTGTGAGCAGACACATGTGACAATATTGAAAAATGTGAAAATATAATTCATTTTTTCACAGAGACACTCAGTGTGATCCTTGTCAAAAATGTTAAAGCCATACATTTTACCATAAAACATTTACCAGAGTGACTTGAGACACACGGAAAGAGAGAAATGACACACACAAAGAGAGAGATGGGGCAGGTACAGAGTGAGATGAGACACAGGCACAGAGTGAGATGAGACACAGGCACAGAGTGAGATGAGACACAGGCACTGAGTAAGATGAGACACAGGCACAGAGTGAGATGAGACACAGGCACAGAGTGAGATGAGACACGCAAAGAGAAAAATGACACACAAAAAGAGAGAGATGGGGCAGGCACAGAGTGAGATGAGACACAGGCACAGAGTGAGATGAGACACAGGCACAGAGTGAGATGAGACACAGGCACAGAGTTAGATGAGACACAGGCACAAAGTGAGATGAGATACAGGCACAGAGTGAGATGAGACACAGGCACAGAGTGAGATGAGACATACAAAGAGAGAAATGACATACACAAAGAGAGAGATGGGGCAGGCACAGAGTGAGATGAGACACAGTCACAGAGTGAGATGAGACACAGGTACAGAGTGAGATGAGACACAGGCACAGAGTGAGATGAGAGACGCAAAGAGTGAGATGGTGCAGGCAGAGAATGAGATTAATAATGAAACTTGACTGCACTGTTGCTGTGACACGTTGCTGTGCTATCATCTTACTTATTTTGTAAACCTATGTTTATTTGGTTCACTTATTGTAATTGCTATGTAGTATGTTAGTATTGGTCTAAAATATGTTATTTTTTCTTTACCACAGATTGTAATCATCTATTGAGAGAGGTGTGGCGCCGCGGCCAGGGCGACTGACGCTGGAATCTGGGGATCAGGGTTCGATCCCTGGCTCCGGTGGCAGGTTAGCCCAGCACCATGTGACTCTGGGCAATAGCCCGCTTAATCTTCCCGACTGCCCCCAGCGCCTAGAGACCCTTACGGGTGATTGTGCGCTTTACAAATGTGGATTATTATTGAAAGATAAAAGAATATGCCGACAAAGGAAAGAAGAATAAAAAGTTACAAACATGGTTTACTGGCCAAGAAAACACAATTAGAAGATTCCTCCAAAACACAATCTTCAGTGAAATAAAAGAATGCTCCTGGTAAGCAAACAAAAGAGTTTTTTAGGAAATTAACACAATGTAAAAAAAAATGGATATTGTTTCAAAGAAAAAAAAATCATCTGTAAATACAAAGAAAAAGCAGAGCGCCCCAAAAATGTTAGACCTGTAGAAGGAGATGATATTGTCTATAGTAATAGAAGGAGAAATCAATTTATTGACATTCGTAGACGAATGTTTTACACAGAATTGTTTTACATTTATTCAAACATTTTAAGATTTATAAAAAGAAGACTGATTTTTACAATAAAAAGCAAAGTATAGTGAAGATTATGGATCATGCTTTTGAAGTGAAAAAAAATATTCAGTTTAGTAATCAATAGAATTCATACTCTAGATAAGGTAATCAATGTTTTGAAATCAAAATATAAGTGGAAAAGAGTATTTAATCGGACTAATTTTTGTGATGTTTTGTCTGGAGAATGGAAGCATAGTTCAAGTTGTGAGCCATTTTTTAATGAAGAGAGTTACTTTCAGGATAATGATTTGGTGCATGCAGTTGACACCAGTGGTCGAGCATATGAGGTGAAGGACGGTTGTCCGGTTGAAAAAGAAAAAACTTGTGCCTAGAAATGCAGAAGAGGTGTTAGCTGATGAAGTTTTAGGGAGATGTCCTAAGTCTCCAGTGTATACTTGGAATTGTAGTAGTATTTGTAGTGAGCGACAGGATTCTATTGATTTGTTTCTCAATTTCTTACAGACATATACTAAGAAAAGTCTAAAACAAAAGATGAAAATGTTGCAAGAGTTAGATACTTGCAGAGTGAGAGAAAAAACAGGTTTGCATGGGCATTCACTGGCTTGTCTTTCAAGAAAAGTATGTCAGAGTGTTTTTCACCATTTTAGGATGTTAGCAGTGCATTATAATAAAGTGAGGAAATTAGTGTGAAGGTTGTATTATGCAAAAAGTCCAGCACTTAAGCTGAAACAGTTAAACAGTGCTCTTTTGCATGGATCTGAATTAGATGTGAAGAACATTTGTGAAGAAATTGAGCTTTGTTATTTTGGTGAAAAAGAGGGCAGTGCAGACACTGATACAGTAATAGATGGTAATGCGGAAGAGAATGTACAGATTTCAAGTACAGAAAAAGCTGACCATGAAATTACAAAGTTTAAGGTCAATTAAAGTGAAAGGCCTAATTTTTCTTGTGTGTGTTGTCGACGAACTCATTATAAGAATCAGACTAGGTTAGTTGATTTATATGTAAAAAGTGAAATAGAAAATAATAATGAGTGGAAGGATTTTGCAACTTATTTGTTGGTAGAAAATGTTTGGATTTGGGGTCTGATCAACGTATTTGTGAATATTGTTATAATAAATTAAATGAAAACAGAATGCCTGCTATAGCTGTTCATAATAATCTGGAGTTGGTAGACATTCCTTCTGAATTGATGGATTTAAATACCTATGAGTCTATTCTGATTCAATGTGTGCATCCTTTCCAGGCTATTGTTCGCATGGAGCCTAAGACAGGGAAATTGCCTCCTTCAGATTTACAGAGAGGAATAAAGGGAAGAGTTGTTTTGCCTCTAGATAATAAGAAAAATATTGATACAATTGGTGTCGAAAAAGTAGAAGAGGAACCTCTGGTTATTCTAGTTAATGGTGTTCCGACAAAGAGTACAAAAATCTGGCAAGAATTAGTGAATGTTAGGAAAGTCAAAAAGGCAACGTTGTATCTGGGAAAAATAATCAGTACTATAAATATGTGTATGTGGGAGAAGAGGAAACAACTGTAGAAGACGACACTGATTTCTCAGCTGGGCAAATTGAAAAAGTTGATGTCTCTAGAAGTGAAGAAATTTATGAACATTATAGTGTTCATCCATTGCATTCCAAAGAAGTAATGGGGAATGCTTTTGACTTGTTTCAAATGAAAGAAACCAAAGGAAGTCCCATTAGTGTATGGGAAGAAAGTTTGGAAGCTCGTTGTTTTCCACAGTTATTCCCAACAGGTGAAGGTGGACGATATGACGACCGACCTGTTCAAATTCCTGCATCTGAATACTGGACTTCAAGATTATATGCAGAAGATCCAAGGTTTCGTCAATGCATTCCATATTTGTTCCATCTACAGTTTGAGAGTGACTTGTCTGGAATTTCTTATGCAGTAAACCATATACTGAAAAGTGGAGCACATCTACAAAATGTTTAGGCAAGGGACTTTATGGATAAGGTCAAACTGCAAGACAGTGTTTTGGAATCTCAGCTAATTAATCTCATGGCATGTCAGCGTGGTACTAACGAGTATTGGTACCGTCGTCATGGGGAATTGAAATGTATGCTAAGAAACTTAGGAACTCCTACATGGTTCCTCACTCTTAGCTGTGCTGAGTACGCTTGGGAAGACTTACTTTAATTTCTACGAGAGGCAAATAAAAACATTGAAAATATTGAATACAAGACACCTGGAGAATTGTGCTCTTTGGATCCAGTTAATTTATGCAGGTATTTCAATCATAGGTTTGAAGCTATGATGTCTTTTATTACAAACAAAAAAAATCCTCCGCTTGGAGAGGTGTTGGATTTCTTTTGGAGAAAGGATTATCAAGCAAGAGGTGCTCCTCATATACATATGTTGCTATGGATTAAAGATGCACCAACATTTGGAACAGATTCAGATGAGAAAGTGATGAGTTTCATTGAGCAGTATTCTACATGTGCTGTTCCGAAAAGTACAGAAGAAAGCAATTTAAGACATCAAGTTTTACGCTTTCAAACCCATCGTTGTGGGAAATACTGTCATCGAAAATACAAATCCAAGGACAAGTTCTACACGAAATGTCGTTTTGCATTTCCACGTCCAGTAACATCGAAAGGAAGAGTGAACAATTTTATGTCTTCTCTGCGACATACTGTGACAAGAAAATCACCCAAAAATGCATACAACCTAAGAAGAAATGAGGAGTCCAAATACATAAATAACTACAACCCAGTCATTTTGTCCATGTGGAATGCTAACATGGATATTCAATATGTTGCTGATAACTCTATTGCTGTGGTTCGATATGTGACGTCTTACATCACAAAATCAGAAAAGACGGAACTGAAGGAAATGTGGGAGGAAATTTCACATGAAAAGAGTCTAAGCAAGAAATTATACAGTTACAGTCTGAAGATGTTGTCGCATCGAGAAATTGGAGCATACGAAGGTTCTGATCGGTTATCATCAGCAAGTCTATATGCCAAATCTAGAACCATCATTTGGGTGAGTCTAGGTCTTGCTGCAACACGACACCGAGTTTTGAAATCTGTACAAAAAAATGAGTATTTGGCGGAGAAAGAACCAGACAGTACAGATATTTTAAAGACAAACATGTTGGATACATACTATCCAAATAGAAGTAGTCATCTTGAGAACGTTTGTCTCTATGAAGTTCTGCAAACCTATACTTTTAAAGGAACGTCACAGAAGACATCAATAAAGGTGTATATGCTGTAATTGGATGTGAAGGCTGTCTAGTGAAACAAAGAAAAAGGCCATTTAATTAATCATCGAAAATTGAGTTGTGAATCTCCAGACAAAAGGGAATTTTATTACTTTGCTCTTTTGCAACTCTTTAAGCCTTGGCGTAGAGAAGAGGAACTACTTGGAGATTTTCTTACTTATGAAGATTCGGTCAATGCAACCAAGGATACCATAGAATGTCCTGTTTTTTCAAATTATCTGCAAATGTTGAACGAGGAAATACAGCAAGAAGCTACAATTGCAGCAGAGATTGCTAGAGACAGTTCTCAAGACAGTCAAAGTTCTGCTTCATTGAGTCAGGCTCCACTAGGAGGACCAATTATACAAAATGAAGCTGCCACTGCCATGGATGAAGTGGAAAGAGCCATGGAACTAGTTCAGGAGGATGTAGTTAACTTAGAAGATTTTTAAAAAGAACTAAACCTTGAGCAGAGACAAATATATGACGAAGTCAAAGAACACATTGAGCATGGTTTATCTCATGAGAAAAAAGAGTGCTCATGTACATCATTTATACCTGTTCGACTGTACGTGAGTGGAGAAGCAGGAACTGGAAAAAGTTTTCTGATTAAAACAATTGCAACGTATCTGCAGAAAAGAACGGAGTCATCGCTGTCTTGTGTTGTTACCGCTCCAACTGGGTTGGCAGCACACAACATTAAAGGGATTACTTTACATCGCTTATTGATGCTGCTAGTAGAGCATGATAATACATTACAATACCACAAGCTATCTGGAGAAGCTTGTTGGGAAGTTTCAAGAGTCCTAAAGAAAATGAAACTTCTTATCATTGATGAAGTAAGCATGGTATCAAATGTAATGTTTGCTTTGTGCATTTAAGAATGCTTGAAATTCTTAAAACAGAGTATGATGTGTTATTTGGAGGCAAACACGTCATTGTTTTTGGAGATCTACTGCAGCTAACTCCAGTGAAAGGACAACCAGTGTTTAAAATGCTTACACATGAAGATACCAGGAAGTGCCTAGGAAGCATTGGAAATGTTAACATATGGTTACATTTCAAATATGCAGAACTGCTTCAAAATATGCGACAGGCAAAGGATGAAGATTATAAAAATATTCTACAAGATGTAAGAATTGGAAAACTAACTGAGCATGGCAAAGAAGCTTTACATGGACGATTAATTTCAAATTTGTTTCCAAATGAAAATATTCTGCCAGAGAATATTTTTTTGAAAATTCCTGAAAACAAATCTGTTATATTCTTGATGCCAACTCTGCAAGAATGTTCAAACTTCAACAACAAAATGTTAAAGTTGGAAAATCAAGAGATTGTGAAACTGTAAGCTATTGATAAATTAGAACATGAAGGAGAAACTATTATTTTGTCAGAAAAGTTGAAATCAAGATTGGATTCTTTAGATAAGACAATATCTAAAACTGCTGGTTTGGAAAAGACTCTGTATGCATCTTTAAATTGTCGTATAATTTTACGACGTAATTTACATGTGGAAAGAGGTTTAGTAAATGGAGCAATGGGTCATGTTGTTGATTTTGTTAATTACCGAAATAGAGATGGAATTGAATTTATAAAAAATAAATTTGATGGTATTGAAGAAGTACATCTTGCATTGCAGTTTGTTTTCCCTCTGAGGCGGAAGCCGGAGGTCTTGATTGTGCTCCCTTGCACCTCTGATAATTACACTCGCAAAAACGATTTAAACAATACTTGTTTTTTACTCTGTGTATATATTTTAACTGGGGCTTTTTTATCTGTATTGTCCTCTGAGGCGAGACTACTTCGCCTAAGGATCGAAATTCCCTTTTTCAGCGCCGCTGCATCCAGGCGCAGGGAAGCTTTACACTCTACTTGGCCGCCATCTTCCATTGGGAAGGCTGGCCGAGAGCTCTGCGCCCCTCCCGCCCTCCGAGGGTATTTAAAAGGCGTTGCTTACAATCGCCTGTAATTGCAGTTTGTTTTCCCTCTGAGGCGGAAGCCGGAGGTCTTGATTGTGCTCCCTTGCACCTCTGATAATTACACTCGCAAAAACGATTTAAACAATACTTGTTTTTTACTCTGTGTATATATTTTAACTGGGGCTTTTTTATCTGTATTGTCCTCTGAGGCGAGACTACTTCGCCTAAGGATCGAAATTCCCTTTTTCAGCGCCGCTGCATCCAGGCGCAGGGAAGCTTTACACTCTACTTGGCCGCCATCTTCCATTGGGAAGGCTGGCCGAGAGCTCTGCGCCCCTCCCGCCCTCCGAGGGTATTTAAAAGGCGTCGCTTACAATCGCCTGTAATTGCAGTTTGTTTTCCCTCTGAGGCGGAAGCCGGAGGTCTTGATTGTGCTCCCTTGCACCTCTGCTAATTACACTCGCAAAAACTATTTAAACAATACTTGTTTTTTACTCTGTGTATATATTTTAACTGGGGCTTTTTTATCTGTATTGTCCTCTGAGGCGAGACTACTTCGCCTAAGGATCGAAATTCCCTTTTTCAGCGCCGCTGCATCCAGGCGCAGGGAAGCTTTACACTCTACTTGGCCGCCATCTTCCATTGGGAAGGCTGGCCGAGAGCTCTGCGCCCCTCCCACCCTCCTCCCGTCCCGCCCAGAGTATGAATAAATACAACACTATTGCCCGTCCGCGCAGCGGGCGGGCGCAGCGGGCGCGCCGAAGGCGCGCCAAAGGCAAGCCCGTCTGCGCCCGTCCCCGCCTGGACCGGGCCCAGGGCCATAATCCCTGCCCCTCGCCTTTCATATACCCGCAACGCACTTTTGGAACTCTGTCCACCTCATGCTTCGCTGTGCACTAAACTAGACGTCTCCGTCATACAGTCTACACTGCCTATACACTGCTCACATTGCAATGTTCCATCAGTGACTGCCAACCCAACTAGGGATGCCAAAGCTTCTACTCCTAAGGCTGATACATACGTCTCCATGGCACTTATTAATGCGCGCTCCCTGGGTAAACACTGCCAGGACATAGCTGACCTTATCAGCGATTTCAATCTAGATGTACTCTATATTACAGAGACATGGTCCGACCAGGCATCTGCCCCTGACTATGTCACGGCAGCCCCCCCAGGTTATACTGCCTACCGACAGGACAGGCCCATAGGAAAAGGCGGAGGGATAGCTATTATAGCGCGAGACTATTTTAAAGTCCGCTGCTCGCCTATTCCCATCAACACATGTGAAGCCATGCTCTTTGATATAAAGGTGTCCCCCACCTATAACTTCAAGGGAACATTGATCTACAGACCCCCGGGGACAAGATCTGCGTTTCTCGCTAATCTCAGCAATATTACTGAGTCTATAGCCTCAGAAGACTCTACTACAATTATGGGAGATTTTAATTTCCATTTAGAGCTTCTCAATGACAGGGATACCACAACCCTTGTATCCGATTTACATACAATGGGCCTCAGACAATTGGTTACTACTCCCACCCATCAGGCAGGCCATACGCTAGATGGAATTTTCTCCAATGTGGAAGGACTGTGTATCACCTCAGTTCTCCCCATGACCTGGACAGACCATTCAGCTATTTTTAGTAGACTCACCATCAAAGGTTCACAGAGAGTAAAAGCCACCCCTGCTCTTAAGAACACGTTCAAAGCATGGAAGGACATTAATCCTAATGACCTCATGCTGCTTCTTAACACCACTTTGCCGGAATTCTCCACTGACCCTATCACCGTAACCAACCAATTTCAAAAGTGGTTGGGTGAGGCCACGACTCAGTTGGCACCCACCAAATCAATATCCAAAAATAGAAATATGCCTAACGCTCCGTGGTACACGGCAGAACTCAAAACCCAAAAACAGCTAACCAGGAATTTGGAAAGACACTGGCGTAGAAGTTATGAAAGTGGAAACAAGGTAAAATATAAGAAAGCCCTGGCCACGTATAAAGCTATGATAATAGCAGCAAAAAAAGATTTCTTCACACGGCATATAGAAACGGCTAAAAATTCTAGCAAACAGCTATATCACATTGCCAAAACCCTGACGGGAAATGCCCCGGACCTTAACCCTCCTCCATCGCAAGCGCTATGCGATGCTTTATCGGAGTTCTTTTTTTCTAAGGTTAATGAAATCTATCAAGCCTTCAACTTAGATCAGGCCAGTTGCAGTGCTACCACTCCCACGGCCAGTCCTAATACCTCCTTGACCTGTTTCTGTCCTCTTACCACTGATCAAATTAAGGGCATAGTAACCACGATTAAAGCTGGTTCTGCCCTGGACCCATGTCCAACCTTCGTATTAGCTACCGTACCAGAGACCATCATCCCTATTATAACCTTGGTTTGTAATACAATTCTGACTTCCGGATCTTACCCCGACTCGCTTAAAAACACATTAATTAAGCCTTTGCTCAAAAAGCCTGGGTTAGATGAAGGTGAATTAAAAAACTATCGCCCTATAGCAAGTCTTCCGTTCTTAGCCAAGGTCATAGAAAAGGCTATGAACCAGCAGCTATCAGCTTATATAGAAAATAACAATCTGCTTGATGACACGCAGTTCGGTTTCCGCAAATATCACGGTACCGAAACTGCTCTCATCAAAACAGCTGATGACATAAGAGTCATCCGCGACCAGGGAGGAACTGCTCTGTTAGTTCTCCTGGACCTGTCAGCTGCTTTCGACACGTTTGACCACAAGATCTTGGTCGACCGTGTCGAGAGGATGGGCATCACGCTCACGGCTAAGGACTTACTTGCTTCCTTTCTGGCCAACAGAACTCAGGCAGTCACAGTGGGCCCCTTCCAGTCGGCTGATCGGTCGCTACCGTGTGGGGTACCTCAAGGCTCATCCCTAAGTCCGACACTATTTAATATATATGTGTCGGACCTTGCTAGTGTCATCAAAGCACACGGGATGGGCCTAACCTCATACGCTGACGACACTCAGCTGGTGCTGGCAATCAAGGGTGATGGACAACGGGTGGCAGAGAGTTTCCAAAGCGGGATGATTGCTATCGGCGAGTGGATGGCAAGGAATTGCCTAAAACTTAACTCCGATAAGACGGAGGTGGTCATCTTTGGTAATCTCTCCCCAGCCTGGTCGGAAACCTGGTGGCCACCGGCCTTAGGCACTCCTCCCACCCCCACGGTCAAAGTTAGAAACCTGGGTGTTACCTTCGACGATCAGCTGAACTTTATGGCCCATGCAAACAAGGTGGCAGCTAACGCCCATTACAAGCTAAGAATGGTAAGGAAAATTACACCTTATTTACCAGACTCAGCAGCAAAAACTCTAGTTACCTCTTTAGTGCTCACTTCACTAGACTACTGCAACGGTCTGCTGCTCAATGCTCAGAGCAGAGTTACCAAAAAATTACAGACCGTGCAGAACGCCGCCGCTCGCGTTCTGTAAAAAAAAAACAAGTTTGCACCCATTTCGGATACGCTTAGAAGCTATCATTGGCTGTCCATACACAATAGGGTCAAATTCAAATCTATGTGTACGGTATATAAGTCTCTACAGGATCAAGGACCTCGATTTCTCAAAAACCAACTGATACCCTACAACCCTACCAGAACTCTCAGATCCATGTCTCTTAACCAATTAGTGGTTCAACGAAGCCGAACTGTCTCTTGGGGTGATCGCCGCTTCTCAATTGCTGCCCCTAGACTTTGGAACACCTTACCTAACGATATAAAAACAAGCCCCACACTTTTTCAGTTCAGAAAAAAACTAAAAACATGGTTATTCAATCAATAAATCACATCTCTGTACTTCCTGATCATGGTGAGACACTACTGCATTTTAGCGCCGAGACGCCCAAGGGTATTTGTACGCGCTCTACAAATGACATTAATAAATAAATAAATAAATACAACAAATCAGTTGTTGTTCTGCCCGATTTTTGCTTGTGAAAGATTTATATGTCCGCAGAAAACAGTTTCCTGTTTCTTTGGCATATGCAGTGACTATTCATAAATCTCGGGGTTTAAGTGTAGATAGTGCTTTGGTGAATATTGGAAGTTCTGTGTTCAAGGAAGGTATGGCATATGTTGCTTTATCTCGAGTCAGAACTTTATCAGGATTGTACTTGATTGATTTTGATGAGACAAAGATTAATGCAGATCTAAATTGTGTAAAAGAATATAATAGGTTAAGAAGAGAGTATGCTCCAAATTTACCTCAATATCCTCTATTTGAAAAGTGTGTGGTAGGCCGAAAAAGAAGAAATGAGAAAAATTGTAGTGAAGTTGTAGCAAAAAGAAAAAAAGTAGATGAACCAGTAATTGTAAGCAGAAATTAAAAGGATTCAGTCAAAAATGTTGTTGGATTTCAGTTTGAAAACAGTTCTGGTGTCAACTGCTATGCTAATGTAGTGGTTAACGTTGTTTTTCTTCTCCAAACTGTACAAGAACAGATTGCTGAAAATCGTGATCAAACATTTTGTAAAATGTAGCAGTGATAGAACAAAAATACAAAGTGTTTCTGAAATTCGAAATGTTTTAGACATATGTTCTGGTCTAAATCAATTTTCACAGAATATTCAGCAAGATTGTCAGGAATTTCTAATGTATATGCTTGTTGTTTTGCAAGATGAAGGTGTAGATGTAGAAAATCTTTTTGGCCTTTCTTATAAATGGCAGCATGACTGCGACAATTGCTCCTTTTCAAGTAGTACTACAATAGACACTGAAAGATTTATATATTTGACTTTACCAGACTGAAAATCAGTGTCATTTAATAATCTAGTTAGACAAGCAAATCAAAGCATGGTCTGTACTCAATGTAAATCTGCAATGCTATCAACATTATTTATACAAACATATGGACAGTATGTAATTTTAATGTTCCAACGATGTAGACCTGATGGAACTATAATTGACAACATTAATTAAAAATGTTGTGGCTTCTCATTTATCAATTTCAGGAAGAACCTTTACAACTGCAGCAATTATTTACCATGATGGTCCTTCAACAACATCAGGACATTACACAGCGTATTTAAAATGTCATAAAGGATGGAAACACTGTAATGATACTCAATTGACTTTCAAACAACGTTTGCCTTCTGACTTACAAAATTCTTACCTAGTGGTCTTACAACCGAAATTTTAGGGAAGGTAATTGGCCTATGAAGATTGCAGCAGTTAATAAAACTTAGTTTGCTGTTCAAAATTACTATCCGAGTGAGATTGATGAAGATAATCAAAAACATGTAGTTCTCATAGAGGTAGTATATGTATATCACATAGTGTGTGCTGTGAGTATTATAGAAAATATTTATAAAAAAGTAAGCTAGAGGTGGAAATAAAACTATTGTTTCATAATGTAAAAGATGTTGGAGCTTTTCTTTCAGAAACTCGGGTAAATGAGAGATTAAGCATACTCTTGACTAATTTCCAAAGAAAAGGACTTTCCATATACTATTTGGCCTCGTGGAAAAGTACATGGATCAAAAGTGAGTTAAGATATGTTTTTTCAAAATGTTATATTATTTAGTGAAATGTTCTATGGGTTCTTTAAACACAATCATTTTGATTGTGGTTTTTTGCCCGCTGTTATATGATGAGTAGTATTGAAGTCACTGTTTTAAGTGAAATTCAATATATTCTGAGAACAGCAAAAATAAACCATATAACATGTTGTACAAATTATTTTGTATTTTGTATTATCTAATATATATTATTTTCCCCTTCTCTTATGCTCACTCACCTATTTCCCCCCCTGTATCACTCCTCCTAACTCACCCTCACTGGCCTTTTCTCACTCTCCCTCACCTCCCTTCCCTTATTCCACTTTCCTCACCTATCCTCATTCTCCACTCCTTCACGACCCTTTCCCTCTCTCCCATCCATCACTTTCCAGCTGTCAGTCACTCTACTGCACTCCCCTTACCCTTCTTTCCTTTCTTTTGTTCCCTCAATAATTCCCCTTCTCTCACTCACCTTACTCCACCTCACTCACTCCTTCTCTCACTTCCTCTGTCCTCTCACATCCTCACTCCCCTTCCCTCACTCCCTCTCTCTTAGCCTCACTCTCGCGATCCTCTCACTCTCTCACTCCTCTTCCATCACGCTTACTCCCTAAAACTCACCCACACTCCCTTACTTACCTTTCTTTACTCTCTCTCAGTTCCTTTCAGCCACTCTTTCTTTCACTACCTCTATGTTCTCGCTCCTTCACTTCCTTTGTCTCATGCTCGCTTGCTTTTATCCTCTTTCTATCTTCCCTTTTTCCTCAACCTCACTGCCCTTCACTCACCCTCCCTCACCCTTGTTCCCTTACTCCAGTTCCCTCAGTTATCCTCATTCACCATCCTTAACTATCCTTCCTCTTTCTCTCCTCACGCACTCACCTTTTCCCAGTCCCTTTGCTTTACTTTTCTTCCCTTTCTTCCCTTCCTTTGCTCCCTCAGTCATTCTTTTTCACTTACTCACCTTACTGCCCTTTACTCACTCTTTCTCTCACTCCCTCTGTTCTCTCATATTCTCACTTGTCTTCCCTCACTCCCTCTCTGTTACCTTCACTCCCATTGTCTCCTCACTGTCTTACGACCCTACATTCACCCTCACTCACCTCCCATGCCTCATTGTCATTAATCCACCGTTATTCACTCCTGCTTCTCTGTCACTCACTCCCCTTTCTTTACTCCCCTTTCTTCCTTTAGTTTTCCTAATGCACATTCCTTTAGTATCTTACTCACCTTCACTTCATTTCTCTCTCCTGCTCTTGTTGATGGTCACTGAATGTATCCATGTCATTATCCTTTTACTAATTTGCTCTCTCTATTTCTTTTTAACTCTCTCTGACCTTCACCATTCCATTGTTTTTCTTACTGAGTCCTTCACTTCTACTTTATCTCTTACTAACCTTTTATGACTTTTAATCTCCTACTTTGTCTCTTGTATTGTAAAATATATATTATAAATATTCTAACTTATTTTTTTTCTCTTTCCCAGATATTAAATTTACTGAAAATATGTAATTAAGTTTACATTACTTATAAGGTAAGTTTGACGTACAAAATGTACTTTCTCTATACTCTTTTCCTTAACCTCACTACTCTTCTCTCATGCTCCCACACCCCTGTTCTCTTATTGCGCTTGCCTCACTTATTCTGAATCCCCATGTTTACTCCCCTTTTCCTCACTCCTCTCCCACACTCACCTTCTTTCAGACCTTCTCCTTTACTTTCCTTCCTCTCTCTTCCCTTCCTTCACTCCTTCACTCTTTTTCCTTCCCTTACTCTCCTTACTCCACTTTACTAACTCCTTCTCTTACTGCCTCTGTCCTCTTAGTTCTACACTCCCCTTCCCTCATTGTCTCTCTGTTAGCCTCATTCTCTCCGTCCCCTTAGTCTCTCACTCCTCTTCTGTCACGCTCACTCCCTATAACTCAGCCATACTCTCACGCTCACCTTCTTTCAGACCTTCTCCTTTACTTTCCTTCCTCTCTCTTCCCTTCTTTCGCTCCTTCACTCTTTTTCCTTCCCTTACTCTCCTTACTCCACTACACTAACTCCTTCTCTTACTCCCTCTGTCCTCTTAGTTCTACACTCCCCTTCCCTCATTCTCTCTCTGTTAGCCTCATTCTCTCCGTCCCCTTAGTCTCTCACTCCTCTTCTGTCACGCTCACTCCCTATAACTCAGCCATACTCCCACACTCACCTTCTTTCAGACCTTCTCCTCTACTTTCCTTCCTCTCTCTTCCCTTCTTTCGCTCCTTCAGTCTTTTCCCTTCCCTTACTCTCCTTACTCCACTATACTAACTCCTTCTCTTACTCCCGCTGTCCTCTTAGTTCTCTACTCCCCTTCCCACATTCTCTCTCTGTTAGCCTCATTCTCTCCGCCCCCTTAGTCTCTCGCTCCTCTTCTGTCACGCTCACTCCCTATAACTCAGCCATACTCCCACACTCACCTTCTTTCAAACCTTCTCCTTTACTTTCCTTCCTGTCTCTTCCCTTCTTTCCCTCCTTCACTCTTTTCCCTTCCCTTACTCTCCGTACTCCACTTCACTAACTCCTTCTCATACTCCCTCTGTCCTCTTACTTCTACACTCCCCTTCCCTCATTCTCTCTCTGTTAGCCTCATTCTCTCCATCTCCTTAGTCTCTCACTCCTCTTCTGTCACGCTCACTCCCTATAATTCAGCCATACTCCCACACTCGCCTTCTTTCAGACCTTCTCCTTTACTTTCCTTCCTCTCTCTTCCCTTCCTTCACTCCTTCACTCTTTTTCCTTCCCTTACTCTCCTTACTCCACTTTAATAACTCCTTCTCTTACTCCCTCTGTCCTCTTAGTTCTACACTCCCCTTCCCTCATTCTCTCTCTGTTAGCCTCATTCTCTCCGTCCCCTTAGTGTCTCACTCCTCTTCTGTCACGCTCACTCCCTATAACTCAGCCATACTCCCACACTCACCTTCTTTCAGACTTTCTCCTTTACTTTCCTTCCTCTCTCTTCCCTTCTTTCGCTCCTTCACTCTTTTTCCTTGCCTTACTCTCCTTACTCAACTTCACTAACTCCTTCTCTTACTCCCTCTGTCCTCTTACTTCTACACTCCTCTTCCCTCATTGTCTCTCTGTTAGCCTCATTCTCTCCGTCCCCTTAGTCTCTCACTCCTCTTCTGTCACACTCACTCCCTATAACTCAGCCATACTCCCACACTCACCTTCTTTCAGACCTTCTCCTTTACTTTCCTTCCTCTCTCTCCCCTTCTTTCGCTCCTTCAGTCTTTTCCCTTCCCTTACTCTCCTTACTCCACTACACTAACTCCTTCTCATACTCCCTCTGTCCTCTTACTTCTATACTCCCCTTCCCTCATTCTCTCTCTGTTAGCCTCATTCTCTCCGTCTCCTTAGTCTCTCACTCCTCTTCTGTCACGCTCACTCCCTATAACTCAGCCATACTCCCACACTCACCTTCTTTCAGACCTTCTCCTTTACTTTCTTTCCTCTCTCTTCCCTTCCTTCACTCCTTCACTCTTTTTCCTTCCCTTACTCTCCTTACTCCACTTTAATAACTCCTTCTCTTACTCCCTCTGTCTTCTTAGTTCTACACTCCCCTTCCCTCATTCTCTCTCCGTTAGCCTCATTCTCTCCGTCCCCTTAGTCTCTCACTCCTCTTCTGTCACGCTCACTCCCTATAACTCAGCCATACTCCCACACTCACCTTCTTTCAGACCTTCTCCTTTACTTTCCTTCCTCTCTCATCCCTTCTTTCGCTCCTTCAGTCTTTTCCCTTCCCTTACTCTCCTTACTCCACTTCACTAACTCCTTCTCTTACTCCCTCTGTCCTCTTACTTCTACACTCCCCTTCCCTCATTCTCTCTATGTTAACCTCATTCTCTCCGTCCCCTTAGTCTCTCACTCCTCTTCTGTCACGCTCACTCCCTATAACTGAGCCATACTCCCACACTCACCTTCTTTCAGACCTTCTCCTTTACTTTTCTTCCTGTCACTTCCCTTCTTTCGCTCCTTCACTCTTTTCCCTTCCCTTACTCTCCTTACTCCACTCCACTAACTCCTTCACTTACTCCCTCTGTCCTCTTAGTTCTACACTCCTTTCCCCTCATTCTCTCTCTGTTAGCGTCATTCTCTCCATCCCCTTAGTCTCTCACTCCTCTTCTGTCACGCTCACTCCCTATAACTCAGCCATACTCCCACACTCACCTTCTTTCAAACCTTCTCTTTTACTTTCCTTCCTATTCTTCCCTTCTTTCGCTCCTTAACTCTTTTCCCTTCCCTTACTTTCCTTACTTCACTTCACTAACTCCTTCTCTTACTCCATCTGTCCTCTTACTTCTACACTCCCCTTCCCTCATTCTCTCTATGTTAACCTCATTCTCTCCGTCCCCTTAGTCTCTCACTCCTCTTCTGTCATGCTCACTCCCTATAACTCAGCCATACTCCCACACTCACCTTCTTTCAGACCTTCTCCTTTACTTTCCTTCCTCTCTCTCCCCTTCTTTTGCTCCTTCAGTCTTTTCCCTTCCCTTACTCTCCTTACTCCACTACACTAACTCCTTCTCATACCCCCTCTGTCCTCTTACTTCTATACTCCCCTTCTCTCATTCTCTCTCTGTTAGCCTCATTCTGTCCGTCCCCTTAGTCTCTAACTTCTCTTCTGTCACGCTCACTCCCTATAACTCAGCCATACTCCCACACTCACCTTCTTTCAGACCTTCTCCTTTACTTTCCTTCCTCTCTCTTCCCTTCCTTCGCTCCTTCACTCTTTTTCCTTCCCTTACTCTCCTTACTCCACTTTAATAACTCCTTCTCTTACTCCCTCTGTCCTCTTAGTTCTACACTCCCCTTTCCTCATTCTTTCTCTGTTAGCCTCATTCTCTCCGTCCCCTTAGTCTCTCACTCCTCTTCTGTCACGCTCACTCCCTATAACTCAGCCATACTCCCACAATCACCTTCTTTCAGACCTTCTCCTTTACTTTCCTTCCTCTCTCTTCCCTTCCTTCACTCCTTCACTCTTTGTCCTTCCCTTACTCTCCTTACTCCACTTTAATAACTCCTTCTCTTACTCCCTCTGTCCTCTTACTTCTACACTCCCCTTCCCTCATTCTCTCTATGTTAACCTCATTCTCTCCGTCCCCTTAGTCTCTCACTCCTCTTCTGTCACGCTTACTCCCTATAACTGAGCCAAACTCCCACACTCACCTTCTTTCAGACCTTCTCCTTTACTTTTCTTCCTGTCTCTTCCCTTCTTTCGCTCCTTCACTCTTTTCCCTTCCCTTACTCTCCTTACTCCACTTCACTAAATCCTTCTCTTATTCCCTCTGTCCTCTTAGTTCTACACTCCCCTTCCCTCATTCTCTCTCTGTTAGCCTCATTCTCTCCGTCCCCTTAGTCTCTCACTCCTCGACTGTCACGCTCACTCCCTATAACTCAGCCATACTCCCACACCCACCTTCTTTCAAACCTTCTCTTTTACTTTCCTTCCTGGTCTTCCCTTCTTTCGCTCCTTAACTCTTTTCGCTTCCCTTACTCTCCTTACTCCACTTCACTAACTCCTTCTCTTACTCCCTCTGTCCTCTTACTTCTACACTCCCCTTCCCTCATTCTCTCTCTGTTAGCCTCATTCTGTCCGTCCCCTTAGTCTCTAACTTCTCTTCTGTCACGCTCACTCCCTATAACTCAGCCATACTCCCACACTCACCTTCTTTCAGACCTTCTCCTTTACTTTCCTTCCTCTCTCTTCCCTTCCTTCGCTCCTTCACTCTTTTTCCTTCCCTTACTCTCCTTACTCCACTTTAATAACTCCTTCTCTTACTCCCTCTGTCCTCTTAGTTCTACACTCCCCTTTCCTCATTCTTTCTCTGTTAGCCTCATTCTGTACGTCCCCTTAGTCTCTAACTCCTCTTCTGTCACGCTCACTCCCTATAACTCAGCCATACTCCCACACTCACCTTCTTTCAGACTTTCTCCTTTACTTTCCTTCCTCTCTCTTCCCTTCTTTCGCTCCTTCACTCTTTTTCCTTCCCTTACTCTCCTTACTCAACTTCACTAACTCCATCTCTTACTCCCTCTGTCCTCTTACTTCTACACTCCTCTTCCCTCATTGTCTCTCTTTTAGCCTCATTCTCTCCGACCCCTTAGTCTCTCACTCCTCTTCTGTCACACTCACTCCCTATAACTCAGCCATACTCCCAAACTGACCTTCTTTCAGACCTTCTCCTTTACTTCCCTTCCTCTCTCTCCCCTTCTTTCGCTCCAACAGTCTTTTCCCTTCCCTTACTCTCCTTACTCCACTACACTAACTCCTTCTCATACTCCCTCTGTCCTCTTACTTCTATACTCCCCTTCCCTCATTCTCTCTCTGTGAGCCTCATTCTCTCCGTCTCCTTAGTCTCTCACTCCTCTTCTGTCACGCTCACTCCCTATAACTCAGCCATACTCCCACACTCACCTTCTTTCAGACTTTCTCCTTTACTTTCCTTCCTCTCTCTTCCCTTCTTTCGCTCCTTCACTCTGTTTCCTTCCCTTACTCTCCTTACTCAACTTCACTAACTCCTTCTCTTACTCCCTCTGTCCTCTTACTTCTACACTCCTCTTCCCTCATTGTCTCTCTGTTAGCCTCATTCTCTCCGTCCCCTTAGTATCTCACTCCTCTTCTGTCACACTCACTCCCTATAACTCAGCCATACTCCCACACTCACCTTCTTTCAGACCTTCTCCTTTACTTTCCTTCCTCTCTCTCCCCTTCTTTCGCTCCTTCACTCTTTTCCCTTCCCTTACTCTCCTTACTCCACTACACTAACTCCTTCTCATACTGCCTCTGTCCTCTTACTTCTATACTCCCCTTCCCTCATTCTCTCTCTGTTAGCCTCATTCTCTCCATCTCCTTAGTCTCTCACTCCTCTTCTGTCACGCTCACTCCCTAATTCTCAGCCATACTCCCACACTCACCTGCTTTCAGACCTTCTCCTTTACTTTCCTTCCTCTCTCATCCCTTCTTTCGCTCCTTCAGTCTTTTCCCTTCCCCATACTCTCCTTACTCCACTTCACTAACTCCTTCTCTTACTCCCTCTGTCCTCTTACTTCTACACTCCCCTTCCCTCATTCTCTCTATGTTAACCTCATTCTCTCCGTCCCCTTAATCTCTCACTCCTCTTCTGTCACGCTCACTCCCTATAACTCAGCCATACTCCCACACTCACCTTCTTTCAGACCTTCTCCTTTACTTTTCTTCCTGTCACTTCCCTTCTTTCGCTCCTTCACTCTTTTCCCTTCCCTTACTCTCCTTACTCCACTCCACTAACTCCTTCACTTACTCCCTCTGTCCTCTTAGTTCTACACTCCTTTCCCCTCATTCTCTCTCTGTTAGCGTCATTCTCTCCATCCCCTTAGTCTCTCACTCCTCTTCTGTCACGCTCACTCCCTATAACTCAGCCATACTCCCACACTCACCTTCTTTCAAACCTTCTCTTTTACTTTCCTTCCTATTCTTCCCTTCTTTCGCTCCTTAACTCTTTTCCCTTCCCTTACTTTCCTTACTTCACTTCACCAACTCCTTCTCTTACTCCATCTGTCCTCTTACTTCTACACTCCCCTTCCCTCATTCTCTCTATGTTAACCTCATTCTCTCCGTCCCCTTAGTCTCTCACTCCTCTTCTGTCATGCTCACTCCCTATAACTCAGCCATACTCCCACACTCACCTTCTTTCAGACCTTCTCCTTTACTTTCCTTCCTCTCTCTCCCCTTCTTTTGCTCCTTCAGTCTTTTCCCTTCCCTTACTCTCCTTACTCCACTACACTAACTCCTTCTCATACCCCCTCTGTCCTCTTACTTCTATACTCCCCTTCTCTCATTCTCTCTCTGTTAGCCTCATTCTGTCCGTCCCCTTAGTCTCTAACTTCTCTTCTGTCACGCTCACTCCCTATAACTCAGCCATACTCCCACACTCACCTTCTTTCAGACCTTCTCCTTTACTTTCCTTCCTCTCTCTTCCCTTCCTTCGCTCCTTCACTCTTTTTCCTTCCCTTACTCTCCTTACTCCACTTTAATAACTCCTTCTCTTACTCCCTCTGTCCTCTTAGTTCTACACTCCCCTTTCCTCATTCTTTCTCTGTTAGCCTCATTCTCTCCGTCCCCTTAGTCTCTCACTCCTCTTCTGTCACGCTCACTCCCTATAACTCAGCCATACTCCCACAATCACCTTCTTTCAGACCTTCTCCTTTACTTTCCTTCCTCTCTCTTCCCTTCCTTCACTCCTTCACTCTTTGTCCTTCCCTTACTCTCCTTACTCCACTTTAATAACTCCTTCTCTTACTCCCTCTGTCCTCTTACTTCTACACTCCCCTTCCCTCATTCTCTCTATGTTAACCTCATTCTCTCCGTCCCCTTAGTCTCTCACTCCTCTTCTGTCACGCTTACTCCCTATAACTGAGCCAAACTCCCACACTCACCTTCTTTCAGACCTTCTCCTTTACTTTTCTTCCTGTCTCTTCCCTTCTTTCGCTCCTTCACTCTTTTCCCTTCCCTTACTCTCCTTACTCCACTTCACTAAATCCTTCTCTTATTCCCTCTGTCCTCTTAGTTCTACACTCCCCTTCCCTCATTCTCTCTCTGTTAGCCTCATTCTCTCCGTCCCCTTAGTCTCTCACTCCTCGACTGTCACGCTCACTCCCTATAACTCAGCCATACTCCCACACCCACCTTCTTTCAAACCTTCTCTTTTACTTTCCTTCCTGTTCTTCCCTTCTTTCGCTCCTTAACTCTTTTCGCTTCCCTTACTCTCCTTACTCCACTTCACTAACTCCTTCTCTTACTCCCTCTGTCCTCTTACTTCTACACTCCCCTTCCCTCATTCTCTCTCTGTTAGCGTCATTCTCTCCATCCCCTTAGTCTCTCACTCCTCTTCTGTCACGCTCACTCCCTATAACTCAGCCATACTCCCACACTCACCTTCTTTCAAACCTTCTCTTTTACTTTCCTTCCTATTCTTCCCTTCTTTCGCTCCTTAACTCTTTTCCCTTCCCTTACTTTCCTTACTTCACTTCACTAACTCCTTCTCTTACTCCATCTGTCCTCTTACTTCTACACTCCCCTTCCCTCATTCTCTCTATGTTAACCTCATTCTCTCCGTCCCCTTAGTCTCTCACTCCTCTTCTGTCATGCTCACTCCCTATAACTCAGCCATACTCCCACACTCACCTTCTTTCAGACCTTCTCCTTTACTTTCCTTCCTCTCTCTCCCCTTCTTTTGCTCCTTCAGTCTTTTCCCTTCCCTTACTCTCCTTACTCCACTACACTAACTCCTTCTCATACCCCCTCTGTCCTCTTACTTCTATACTCCCCTTCTCTCATTCTCTCTCTGTTAGCCTCATTCTGTCCGTCCCCTTAGTCTCTAACTTCTCTTCTGTCACGCTCACTCCCTATAACTCAGCCATACTCCCACACTCACCTTCTTTCAGACCTTCTCCTTTACTTTCCTTCCTCTCTCTTCCCTTCCTTCGCTCCTTCACTCTTTTTCCTTCCCTTACTCTCCTTACTCCACTTTAATAACTCCTTCTCTTACTCCCTCTGTCCTCTTAGTTCTACACTCCCCTTTCCTCATTCTTTCTCTGTTAGCCTCATTCTCTCCGTCCCCTTAGTCTCTCACTCCTCTTCTGTCACGCTCACTCCCTATAACTCAGCCATACTCCCACAATCACCTTCTTTCAGACCTTCTCCTTTACTTTCCTTCCTCTCTCTTCCCTTCCTTCACTCCTTCACTCTTTGTCCTTCCCTTACTCTCCTTACTCCACTTTAATAACTCCTTCTCTTACTCCCTCTGTCCTCTTACTTCTACACTCCCCTTCCCTCATTCTCTCTATGTTAACCTCATTCTCTCCGTCCCCTTAGTCTCTCACTCCTCTTCTGTCACGCTTACTCCCTATAACTGAGCCAAACTCCCACACTCACCTTCTTTCAGACCTTCTCCTTTACTTTTCTTCCTGTCTCTTCCCTTCTTTCGCTCCTTCACTCTTTTCCCTTCCCTTACTCTCCTTACTCCACTTCACTAAATCCTTCTCTTATTCCCTCTGTCCTCTTAGTTCTACACTCCCCTTCCCTCATTCTCTCTCTGTTAGCCTCATTCTCTCCGTCCCCTTAGTCTCTCACTCCTCGACTGTCACGCTCACTCCCTATAACTCAGCCATACTCCCACACCCACCTTCTTTCAAACCTTCTCTTTTACTTTCCTTCCTGGTCTTCCCTTCTTTCGCTCCTTAACTCTTTTCGCTTCCCTTACTCTCCTTACTCCACTTCACTAACTCCTTCTCTTACTCCCTCTGTCCTCTTACTTCTACACTCCCCTTCCCTCATTCTCTCTCTGTTAGCCTCATTCTGTCCGTCCCCTTAGTCTCTAACTTCTCTTCTGTCACGCTCACTCCCTATAACTCAGCCATACTCCCACACTCACCTTCTTTCAGACCTTCTCCTTTACTTTCCTTCCTCTCTCTTCCCTTCCTTCGCTCCTTCACTCTTTTTCCTTCCCTTACTCTCCTTACTCCACTTTAATAACTCCTTCTCTTACTCCCTCTGTCCTCTTAGTTCTACACTCCCCTTTCCTCATTCTTTCTCTGTTAGCCTCATTCTGTACGTCCCCTTAGTCTCTAACTCCTCTTCTGTCACGCTCACTCCCTATAACTCAGCCATACTCCCACACTCACCTTCTTTCAGACTTTCTCCTTTACTTTCCTTCCTCTCTCTTCCCTTCTTTCGCTCCTTCACTCTTTTTCCTTCCCTTACTCTCCTTACTCAACTTCACTAACTCCATCTCTTACTCCCTCTGTCCTCTTACTTCTACACTCCTCTTCCCTCATTGTCTCTCTTTTAGCCTCATTCTCTCCGACCCCTTAGTCTCTCACTCCTCTTCTGTCACACTCACTCCCTATAACTCAGCCATACTCCCAAACTGACCTTCTTTCAGACCTTCTCCTTTACTTCCCTTCCTCTCTCTCCCCTTCTTTCGCTCCAACAGTCTTTTCCCTTCCCTTACTCTCCTTACTCCACTACACTAACTCCTTCTCATACTCCCTCTGTCCTCTTACTTCTATACTCCCCTTCCCTCATTCTCTCTCTGTGAGCCTCATTCTCTCCGTCTCCTTAGTCTCTCACTCCTCTTCTGTCACGCTCACTCCCTATAACTCAGCCATACTCCCACACTCACCTTCTTTCAGACTTTCTCCTTTACTTTCCTTCCTCTCTCTTCCCTTCTTTCGCTCCTTCACTCTGTTTCCTTCCCTTACTCTCCTTACTCAACTTCACTAACTCCTTCTCTTACTCCCTCTGTCCTCTTACTTCTACACTCCTCTTCCCTCATTGTCTCTCTGTTAGCCTCATTCTCTCCGTCCCCTTAGTATCTCACTCCTCTTCTGTCACACTCACTCCCTATAACTCAGCCATACTCCCACACTCACCTTCTTTCAGACCTTCTCCTTTACTTTCCTTCCTCTCTCTCCCCTTCTTTCGCTCCTTCACTCTTTTCCCTTCCCTTACTCTCCTTACTCCACTACACTAACTCCTTCTCATACTGCCTCTGTCCTCTTACTTCTATACTCCCCTTCCCTCATTCTCTCTCTGTTAGCCTCATTCTCTCCATCTCCTTAGTCTCTCACTCCTCTTCTGTCACGCTCACTCCCTAATTCTCAGCCATACTCCCACACTCACCTGCTTTCAGACCTTCTCCTTTACTTTCCTTCCTCTCTCATCCCTTCTTTCGCTCCTTCAGTCTTTTCCCTTCCCCATACTCTCCTTACTCCACTTCACTAACTCCTTCTCTTACTCCCTCTGTCCTCTTACTTCTACACTCCCCTTCCCTCATTCTCTCTATGTTAACCTCATTCTCTCCGTCCCCTTAATCTCTCACTCCTCTTCTGTCACGCTCACTCCCTATAACTCAGCCATACTCCCACACTCACCTTCTTTCAGACCTTCTCCTTTACTTTTCTTCCTGTCACTTCCCTTCTTTCGCTCCTTCACTCTTTTCCCTTCCCTTACTCTCCTTACTCCACTCCACTAACTCCTTCACTTACTCCCTCTGTCCTCTTAGTTCTACACTCCTTTCCCCTCATTCTCTCTCTGTTAGCGTCATTCTCTCCATCCCCTTAGTCTCTCACTCCTCTTCTGTCACGCTCACTCCCTATAACTCAGCCATACTCCCACACTCACCTTCTTTCAAACCTTCTCTTTTACTTTCCTTCCTATTCTTCCCTTCTTTCGCTCCTTAACTCTTTTCCCTTCCCTTACTTTCCTTACTTCACTTCACCAACTCCTTCTCTTACTCCATCTGTCCTCTTACTTCTACACTCCCCTTCCCTCATTCTCTCTATGTTAACCTCATTCTCTCCGTCCCCTTAGTCTCTCACTCCTCTTCTGTCATGCTCACTCCCTATAACTCAGCCATACTCCCACACTCACCTTCTTTCAGACCTTCTCCTTTACTTTCCTTCCTCTCTCTCCCCTTCTTTTGCTCCTTCAGTCTTTTCCCTTCCCTTACTCTCCTTACTCCACTACACTAACTCCTTCTCATACCCCCTCTGTCCTCTTACTTCTATACTCCCCTTCTCTCATTCTCTCTCTGTTAGCCTCATTCTGTCCGTCCCCTTAGTCTCTAACTTCTCTTCTGTCACGCTCACTCCCTATAACTCAGCCATACTCCCACACTCACCTTCTTTCAGACCTTCTCCTTTACTTTCCTTCCTCTCTCTTCCCTTCCTTCGCTCCTTCACTCTTTTTCCTTCCCTTACTCTCCTTACTCCACTTTAATAACTCCTTCTCTTACTCCCTCTGTCCTCTTAGTTCTACACTCCCCTTTCCTCATTCTTTCTCTGTTAGCCTCATTCTCTCCGTCCCCTTAGTCTCTCACTCCTCTTCTGTCACGCTCACTCCCTATAACTCAGCCATACTCCCACAATCACCTTCTTTCAGACCTTCTCCTTTACTTTCCTTCCTCTCTCTTCCCTTCCTTCACTCCTTCACTCTTTGTCCTTCCCTTACTCTCCTTACTCCACTTTAATAACTCCTTCTCTTACTCCCTCTGTCCTCTTACTTCTACACTCCCCTTCCCTCATTCTCTCTATGTTAACCTCATTCTCTCCGTCCCCTTAGTCTCTCACTCCTCTTCTGTCACGCTTACTCCCTATAACTGAGCCAAACTCCCACACTCACCTTCTTTCAGACCTTCTCCTTTACTTTTCTTCCTGTCTCTTCCCTTCTTTCGCTCCTTCACTCTTTTCCCTTCCCTTACTCTCCTTACTCCACTTCACTAAATCCTTCTCTTATTCCCTCTGTCCTCTTAGTTCTACACTCCCCTTCCCTCATTCTCTCTCTGTTAGCCTCATTCTCTCCGTCCCCTTAGTCTCTCACTCCTCGACTGTCACGCTCACTCCCTATAACTCAGCCATACTCCCACACCCACCTTCTTTCAAACCTTCTCTTTTACTTTCCTTCCTGTTCTTCCCTTCTTTCGCTCCTTAACTCTTTTCGCTTCCCTTACTCTCCTTACTCCACTTCACTAACTCCTTCTCTTACTCCCTCTGTCCTCTTACTTCTACACTCCCCTTCCCTCATTCTCTCTCTGTTAGCCTCATTCTGTCCGTCCCCTTAGTCTCTAACTTCTCTTCTGTCACGCTCACTCCCTATAACTCAGCCATACTCCCACACTCACCTTCTTTCAGACCTTCTCCTTTACTTTCCTTCCTCTCTCTTCCCTTCCTTCGCTCCTTCACTCTTTTTCCTTCCCTTACTCTCCTTACTCCACTTTAATAACTCCTTCTCTTACTCCCTCTGTCCTCTTAGTTCTACACTCCCCTTTCCTCATTCTTTCTCTGTTAGCCTCATTCTGTACGTCCCCTTAGTCTCTAACTCCTCTTCTGTCACGCTCACTCCCTATAACTCAGCCATACTCCCACACTCACCTTCTTTCAGACTTTCTCCTTTACTTTCCTTCCTCTCTCTTCCCTTCTTTCGCTCCTTCACTCTTTTTCCTTCCCTTACTCTCCTTACTCAACTTCACTAACTCCATCTCTTACTCCCTCTGTCCTCTTACTTCTACACTCCTCTTCCCTCATTGTCTCTCTTTTAGCCTCATTCTCTCCGACCCCTTAGTCTCTCACTCCTCTTCTGTCACACTCACTCCCTATAACTCAGCCATACTCCCAAACTGACCTTCTTTCAGACCTTCTCCTTTACTTCCCTTCCTCTCTCTCCCCTTCTTTCGCTCCAACAGTCTTTTCCCTTCCCTTACTCTCCTTACTCCACTACACTAACTCCTTCTCATACTCCCTCTGTCCTCTTACTTCTATACTCCCCTTCCCTCATTCTCTCTCTGTGAGCCTCATTCTCTCCGTCTCCTTAGTCTCTCACTCCTCTTCTGTCACGCTCACTCCCTATAACTCAGCCATACTCCCACACTCACCTTCTTTCAGACTTTCTCCTTTACTTTCCTTCCTCTCTCTTCCCTTCTTTCGCTCCTTCACTCTGTTTCCTTCCCTTACTCTCCTTACTCAACTTCACTAACTCCTTCTCTTACTCCCTCTGTCCTCTTACTTCTACACTCCTCTTCCCTCATTGTCTCTCTGTTAGCCTCATTCTCTCCGTCCCCTTAGTATCTCACTCCTCTTCTGTCACACTCACTCCCTATAACTCAGCCATACTCCCACACTCACCTTCTTTCAGACCTTCTCCTTTACTTTCCTTCCTCTCTCTCCCCTTCTTTCGCTCCTTCACTCTTTTCCCTTCCCTTACTCTCCTTACTCCACTACACTAACTCCTTCTCATACTGCCTCTGTCCTCTTACTTCTATACTCCCCTTCCCTCATTCTCTCTCTGTTAGCCTCATTCTCTCCATCTCCTTAGTCTCTCACTCCTCTTCTGTCACGCTCACTCCCTAATTCTCAGCCATACTCCCACACTCACCTGCTTTCAGACCTTCTCCTTTACTTTCCTTCCTCTCTCATCCCTTCTTTCGCTCCTTCAGTCTTTTCCCTTCCCCATACTCTCCTTACTCCACTTCACTAACTCCTTCTCTTACTCCCTCTGTCCTCTTACTTCTACACTCCCCTTCCCTCATTCTCTCTATGTTAACCTCATTCTCTCCGTCCCCTTAATCTCTCACTCCTCTTCTGTCACGCTCACTCCCTATAACTCAGCCATACTCCCACACTCACCTTCTTTCAGACCTTCTCCTCTACTTTCCTTCCTCTCTCTTCCCTTCTTTCGCTCCTTCAGTCTTTTCCCTTCCCTTTCTCTCCTTACTCCACTATACTAACTCCTTCTCTTACTCCCGCTGTCCTCTTAGTTCTCTACTCCCCTTCCCACATTCTCTCTCTGTTAGCCTCATTCTCTCCGTCCCCTTAGTCTCTCACTCCTCTTCTGTCACGCTCACTCCCTGTAACTCAGCCATACTCCCACACTCACCTTCTTTCAGACTTTCTACTTTACTTTCCTTCCTCTCTCTTCCCTTCTTTCGCTCCTTCACTCTTTTTCCTTCCCTTACTCTCCTTACTCAGCTTCACTTACTCCTTCTCTTACTCCCTCTGTCCTCTTACTTCTACACTCCTCTTCCCTCATTGTCTCTCTGTTAGCCTCATTCTCTCCGTCCCCTTAGTCTCTCACTCCTCTTCTGTCACACTCACTCCCTATAACTCAGCCATACTCCCACACTCACCTTCTTTCAGACCTTCTCCTTTACTTTCCTTCCTCTCTCTCCCCTTCTTTCGCTCCTTCAGTCTTTTCCCTTCCCTTACTCTCCTTACTCCACTACACTAACTCCTTCTCATACTCCCTCTGTCCTCTTACTTCTATACTCCCCTTCCCTCATTCTCTCTCTGTTAGCCTCATTCTCTCCGTCTCCTTAGTCTCTCACTCCTCTTCTGTCACGCTCACTCCCTATAACTCAGCCATACTCCCACACTCACCTTCTTTCAGACCTTCTCCTTTACTTTCCTTCCTCTCTCTTCCCTTCCTTCACTCCTTCACTCTTTTTCCTTCCCTTACTCTCCTTACTCCACTTTAATAACTCCTTCTCTTACTCCCTCTGTCCTCTTAGTTCTACACTCCCCTTTCCTCATTCTCTCTCCGTTAGCCTCATTCTCTCCGTCCCCTTAGTCTCTCACTCCTCTTCTGTCACGCTCACTCCCTATAACTCAGCCATACTCCCACACTCACCTTCTTTCAGACCTTCTCCTTTACTTTCCTTCCTCTCTCATCCCTTCTTTTGCTCCTTCAGTCTTTTCCCTTCCCTTACTCTCCTTACTCCACTTCACTAACTCCTTCTCTTACTCCCTCTGTCCTCTTACTTCTACACTCCCCTTCCCTCATTCTCTCTATGTTAACCTCATTCTCTCCGTCCCCTTAGTCTCTCACTCCTCTTCTGTCACGCTCACTCCCTATAACTGAGCCATACTCCCACACTCACCTTCTTTCAGACCTTCTCCTTTACTTTTCTTCCTGTCTCTTCCCTTCTTTCGCTCCTTCACTCTTTTCCCTTCCCTTACTCTCCTTACTCCACTCCACTAACTCCTTCACTTACTCCTTCTGTCCTCTTAGTTCTACACTCCCCTCCCCTCATTCTCTCTCTGTTAGCGTCATTCTCTCCATCCCCTTAGTCTCTCACTCCTCTTCTGTCACGCTCACTCCCTATAACTCAGCCATACTCCCACACTCACCTTCTTTCAGACCTTCTCCTTTACTTTCCTTCCTCTCTCTTCCCTTCTTTCGCTCCTTCACTCTTTTCCCTTCCCTTACTCTCCTTACTCCACTCCACTAACTCCTTCACTTACTCCCTCTGTCCTCTTAGTTCTACACTCCCCTTCCCTCATTCTCTCTCTGTTAGCGTCATTCTCTCCATCCCCTTAGTCTCTCACTCCTCTTCTGTCACGCTCACTCCCTATAACTCAGCCATACTCCCACACTCACCTTCTTTCAAACCTTCTCTTTTACTTTCCTTCCTATTCTTCTCTTCTTTCGCTCCTTAACTCTTTTCCCTTCCCTTACTCTCCTTACTCCACTTCACTAACTCCTTCTCTTACTCCCTCTGTCCTCTTACTTCTACACTCCCCTTCCCTCATTCTCTCTATGTTAACCTCATTCTCTCCGTCCCATTAGTCTCTCACTCCTCTTCTGTCACGCTCACTCCCTATAACTGAGCCATACTCCCACACTCACCTTCTTTCAGACCTTCTCCTTTACTTTTCTTCCTGTCTCTTCCCTTCTTTCGCTCCTTCACTCTTTTCCCTTCCCTTACTCTTACTCCACTCCACTAACTCCTTCACTTACTCCCTCTGTCCTCTTAGTTCTACACTCCCCTCCCCTCATTCTCTCTCTGTTAGCGTCATTCTCTCCATCCCCTTAGTCTCTCACTCCTCTTCTGTCACGCTCACTCCCTATAACTCAGCCACACTCCCACACTCACCTTCTTTCAAACCTTCTCTTTTACTTTCCTTCCTATTCTTCCCTTCTTTCGCTCCTTAACTCTTTTCCCTTCCCTTACTCTCCTTACTTCACTTCACTAACTCCTTCTCTTACTCCCTCTGTCCTCTTACTTCTACACTCCCCTTCCCTCATTCTCTCTATGTTAACCTCATTCTCTCTGTCCCCTTAGTCTCTCACTCCTCTTCTGTCATGCTCACTCCCTATAACTCAGCCATACTCCCACACTCACCTTCTTTCAGACCTTCTCCTTTACTTTCCTTCCTCTCTCTTCCCTTCCGTCACTCCTTCACTCTTTTTCCTTCCCTTACTCTCCTTACTCCACTTTAATAACTCCTTCTCTTACTCCCTCTGTCCTCTTAGTTCTACACTCCCCTTTCCTCATTCTTTCTCTGTTAGCCTCATTCTCTCCGTCCCCTTAGTCTCTCACTCCTCTTCTGCCACGCTCACTCCCTATAACTCAGCCATACTCCCACACTCACCTTCTTTCAGACCTTCTCCTTTACTTTCCTTCCTCTCTCTTCCCTTCCTTCACTCCTTCACTCTTTTTCCTTCCCTTACTCTCCTTACTCCACTTTAATAACTCCTTCTCTTACTCCCTCTGTCCTCTTACTTCTACACTCCCCTTCCCTCATTCTCTCTATGTTAACCTCATTCTCTCCGTCCCCTTAGTCTCTCACTCCTCTTCTGTCACGCTTACTCCCTATAACTGAGCCATACTCCCACACTCACCTTCTTTCAGACCTTCTCCTTTACTTTTCTTCCTGTCTCTTCCCTTCTTTCGCTCCTTCACTCTTTTCCCTTCCCTTACACTCCTTACTCCACTTCACTAAATCCTTCTCTTATTCCCTCTGTCCTCTTAGTTCTACACTCCCCTTCCCTCATTCTCTCTCTGTTAGCCTCATTCTCTCCGTCCCCTTAGTCTCTCACTCCTCTTCTGTCACGCCCACTCCCTATAACTCAGCCATACTCCCACACTCACCTTCTTTCAGACCTTCTCCTCTACTTTCCTTCCTCTCTCTTCCCTTCTTTCGCTCCTTCAGTCTTTTCCCTTCCCTTACTCTCCTTACTACACTATACTAACTCCTTCTCTTACTCCCGCTGTTCTCTTAGTTCTCTACTCCCCTTCCCACATTCTCTCTCTGTTAGCCTCATTCTCTCCGTCCCCTTAGTCTCTCACTCCTCTTCTGTCACGCTAACTCCCTATAACTCAGCCATACTCCCACACTCACCTTCTTTCAGACTTTCTCCTTTACTTTCCTTCCTCTCTCTTCCCTTCTTTCGCTCCTTCACTCTTTTTCCTTCCCTTACTCTCCTTACTCAACTTCACTAACTCCTTCTCTTACTCCCTCTGTCCTCTTACTTCTACACTCCTCTTCCCTCATTGTCTCTCTGTTAGCCTCATTCTCTCCGTCCCCTTAGTCTCTCACTCCTCTTCTGTCACACTCACTCCCTATAACTCAGCCATACTCCCACACTCACCTTCTTTCAGACCTTCTCCTTTACTTTCCTTCCTATTCTTCCCTTCTTTCGCTCCTTAACTCTTTTCCCTTCCCTTACTCTCCTTACTCCACTTCACTAACTCCTTCTCTTACTCCCTCTGTCCTCTTACTTCTACACTCCCCTTCCCTCATTCTCTCTATGTTAACCTCATTCTCTCCGTCCCATTAGTCTCTCACTCCTCTTCTGTCACGCTCACTCCCTATAACTGAGCCATACTCCCACACTCACCTTCTTTCAGACCTTCTCCTTTACTTTTCTTCCTGTCTCTTCCCTTCTTTCGCTCCTTCACTCTTTTCCCTTCCCTTACTCTTACTCCACTCCACTAACTCCTTCACTTACTCCCTCTGTCCTCTTAGTTCTACACTCCCCTCCCCTCATTCTCTCTCTGTTAGCGTCATTCTCTCCATCCCCTTAGTCTCTCACTCCTCTTCTGTCACGCTCACTCCCTATAACTCAGCCACACTCCCACACTCACCTTCTTTCAAACCTTCTCTTTTACTTTCCTTCCTATTCTTCCCTTCTTTCGCTCCTTAACTCTTTTCCCTTCCCTTACTCTCCTTACTTCACTTCACTAACTCCTTCTCTTACTCCCTCTGTCCTCTTACTTCTACACTCCCCTTCCCTCATTCTCTCTATGTTAACCTCATTCTCTCTGTCCCCTTAGTCTCTCACTCCTCTTCTGTCATGCTCACTCCCTATAACTCAGCCATACTCCCACACTCACCTTCTTTCAGACCTTCTCCTTTACTTTCCTTCCTCTCTCTTCCCTTCCGTCACTCCTTCACTCTTTTTCCTTCCCTTACTCTCCTTACTCCACTTTAATAACTCCTTCTCTTACTCCCTCTGTCCTCTTAGTTCTACACTCCCCTTTCCTCATTCTTTCTCTGTTAGCCTCATTCTCTCCGTCCCCTTAGTCTCTCACTCCTCTTCTGCCACGCTCACTCCCTATAACTCAGCCATACTCCCACACTCACCTTCTTTCAGACCTTCTCCTTTACTTTCCTTCCTCTCTCTTCCCTTCCTTCACTCCTTCACTCTTTTTCCTTCCCTTACTCTCCTTACTCCACTTTAATAACTCCTTCTCTTACTCCCTCTGTCCTCTTACTTCTACACTCCCCTTCCCTCATTCTCTCTATGTTAACCTCATTCTCTCCGTCCCCTTAGTCTCTCACTCCTCTTCTGTCACGCTTACTCCCTATAACTGAGCCATACTCCCACACTCACCTTCTTTCAGACCTTCTCCTTTACTTTTCTTCCTGTCTCTTCCCTTCTTTCGCTCCTTCACTCTTTTCCCTTCCCTTACACTCCTTACTCCACTTCACTAAATCCTTCTCTTATTCCCTCTGTCCTCTTAGTTCTACACTCCCCTTCCCTCATTCTCTCTCTGTTAGCCTCATTCTCTCCGTCCCCTTAGTCTCTCACTCCTCTTCTGTCACGCCCACTCCCTATAACTCAGCCATACTCCCACACTCACCTTCTTTCAGACCTTCTCCTCTACTTTCCTTCCTCTCTCTTCCCTTCTTTCGCTCCTTCAGTCTTTTCCCTTCCCTTACTCTCCTTACTACACTATACTAACTCCTTCTCTTACTCCCGCTGTTCTCTTAGTTCTCTACTCCCCTTCCCACATTCTCTCTCTGTTAGCCTCATTCTCTCCGTCCCCTTAGTCTCTCACTCCTCTTCTGTCACGCTAACTCCCTATAACTCAGCCATACTCCCACACTCACCTTCTTTCAGACTTTCTCCTTTACTTTCCTTCCTCTCTCTTCCCTTCTTTCGCTCCTTCACTCTTTTTCCTTCCCTTACTCTCCTTACTCAACTTCACTAACTCCTTCTCTTACTCCCTCTGTCCTCTTACTTCTACACTCCTCTTCCCTCATTGTCTCTCTGTTAGCCTCATTCTCTCCGTCCCCTTAGTCTCTCACTCCTCTTCTGTCACACTCACTCCCTATAACTCAGCCATACTCCCACACTCACCTTCTTTCAGACCTTCTCCTTTACTTTCCTTCCTCTCTCTCCCCTTCTTTCGCTCCTTCAGTCTTTTCCCTTCCCTTACTCTCCTTACTCCACTACACTAACTCCTTCTCATACTCCCTCTGTCCTCTTACTTCTATACTCCCCTTCCCTCATTCTCTCTCTGTTAGCCTCATTCTCTCCGTCTCCTTAGTCTCTCACTCCTCTTCTGTCACGCTCACTCCCTATAACTCAGCCATACTCCCACACTCACCTTCTTTCAGACCTTCTCCTTTACTTTCCTTCCTCTCTCTTCCCTTCCTTCACTCCTTCACTCTTTTTCCTTCCCTTACTCTCCTTACTCCACTTTAATAACTCCTTCTCTTACTCCCTCTGTCCTCTTAGTTCTACACTCCCCTTCCCTCATTCTCTCTCCGTTAGCCTCATTCTCTCCGTCCCCTTAGTCTCTCACTCCTCTTCTGTCACGCTCACTCCCTATAACTCAGCCATACTCCCACACTCACCTTCTTTCAGACCTTCTCCTTTACTTTCCTTCCTCTCTCATCCCTTCTTTCGCTCCTTCAGTCTTTTCCCTTCCCTTACTCTCCTTACTCCATTTCACTAACTCCTTCTCTTACTCCCTCTGTCCTCTTCTACACTCCCCTTCCCTCATTCTCTCTATGTTAACCTCATTCTCTCCGTCCCCTTAGTCTCTCACTCCTCTTCTGTCACGCTCACTCCCTATAACTGAGCCATACTCCCACACTCACCTTCTTTCAGACCTTCTCCTTTACTTTCCTTCCTCTCTCTTCCCTTCCTTCACTCCTTCACTCTTTTTCCTTCCCTTACTCTCCTTACTCCACTTTAATAACTCCTTCTCTTACTCCCTCTGTCCTCTTACTTCTACACTCCCCTTCCCTCATTCTCTCTATGTTAACCTCATTCTCT
Organism: Lissotriton helveticus; assembly: GCF_964261635.1. NCBI lineage: Eukaryota > Metazoa > Chordata > Amphibia > Caudata > Salamandridae > Lissotriton > Lissotriton helveticus. The sequence continues at coordinate 1,468,035,943 of NC_136059.1, forward strand.
CCGTCCCCTTAGTCTCTCACTCCTCTTCTGTCACGCTTACTCCCTATAACTGAGCCATACTCCCACACTCACCTTCTTTCAGACCTTCTCCTTTACTTTTCTTCCTGTCTCTTCCCTTCTTTCGCTCCTTCACTCTTTACTCCACTTCACTAACTCCTTCTCTTACTCCCTCTGTCCTCTTACTTCTACACTCCCCTTCCCTCATTCTCTCTATGTTAACCTCATTCTCTCCGTCCCCTTAGTCTCTCACTCCTCTTCTGTCACGCTCACTCCCTATAACTCAGCCACACTCCCACACTCACCTTCTTTCAAACCTTCTCTTTTACTTTCCTTCCTATTCTTCCCTTCTTTCGCTCCTTAACTCTTTTCCCTTCCCTTACTCTCCTTACTTCACTTCACTAACTCCTTCTCTTACTCCCTCTGTCCTCTTACTTCTACACTCCCCTTCCCTCATTCTCTCTATGTTAACCTCATTCTCTCCGTCCCCTTAGTCTCTCACTCCTCTTCTGTCATGCTCACTCCCTATAACTCAGCCATACTCCCACACTCACCTTCTTTCAGACCTTCTCCTTTACTTTCCTTCCTCTCTCTCCCCTTCTTTTGCTCCTTCAGTCTTTTCTCTTCCCTTACTCTCCTTACTCCACTACACTAACTCCTTCTCATACCCCCTCTGTCCTCTTACTTCTATACTCCCCTTCCCTCATTCTCTCTCTGTTAGCCTCATTCTGTCCGTCCCCTTAGTCTCTAACTTCTCATGTGTCACGCTCACTCCCTATAACTCAGCCATACTCCCACACTCACCTTCTTTCAGACCTTCTCCTTTACTTTCCTTCCTCTCTCTTCCCTTCCGTCACTCCTTCACTCTTTTTCCTTCCCTTACTCTCCTTACTCCACTTTAATAACTCCTTCTCTTACTCCCTCTGTCCTCTTAGTTCTACACTCCCCTTTCCTCATTCTTTCTCTGTTAGCCTCATTCTCTCCGTCCCCTTAGTCTCTCACTCCTCTTCTGCCACGCTCACTCCCTATAACTCAGCCATACTCCCACACTCACCTTCTTTCAGACCTTCTCCTTTACTTTCCTTCCTCTCTCTTCCCTTCCTTCACTCCTTCACTCTTTTTCCTTCCCTTACTCTCCTTACTCCACTTTAATAACTCCTTCTCTTACTCCCTCTGTCCTCTTACTTCTACACTCCCCTTCCCTCATTCTCTCTATGTTAACCTCATTCTCTCCGTCCCCTTAGTCTCTCACTCCTCTTCTGTCACGCTTACTCCCTATAACTGAGCCATACTCCCACACTCACCTTCTTTCAGACCTTCTCCTTTACTTTTCTTCCTGTCTCTTCCCTTCTTTCGCTCCTTCACTCTTTTCCCTTCCCTTACACTCCTTACTCCACTTCACTAAATCCTTCTCTTATTCCCTCTGTCCTCTTAGTTCTACACTCCCCTTCCCTCATTCTCTCTCTGTTAGCCTCATTCTCTCCGTCCCCTTAGTCTCTCACTCCTCTTCTGTCACGCCCACTCCCTATAACTCAGCCATACTCCCACACTCACCTTCTTTCAGACCTTCTCCTCTACTTTCCTTCCTCTCTCTTCCCTTCTTTCGCTCCTTCAGTCTTTTCCCTTCCCTTACTCTCCTTACTACACTATACTAACTCCTTCTCTTACTCCCGCTGTTCTCTGAGTTCTCTACTCCCCTTCCCACATTCTCTCTCTGTTAGCCTCATTCTCTCCGTCCCCTTAGTCTCTCACTCCTCTTCTGTCACGCTCACTCCCTATAACTCAGCCATACTCCCACACTCACCTTCTTTCAGACTTTCTCCTTTACTTTCCTTCCTCTCTCTTCCCTTCTTTCGCTCCTTCACTCTTTTCCCTTCCCTTACTCTCCTTACTCCACTCCACTAACTCCTTCACTTACTCCCTCTGTCCTCTTAGTTCTATACTCCCCTTCCCTCATTCTCTCTCTGTGAGCCTCATTCTCTCCGCCCCCTTAGTCTCTCACTCCTCGACTGTCACGCTCACTCCCCATAACTCAGCCATACTCCCACACCCACCTTCTTTCAAACCTTCTCTTTTACTTTCCTTCCTGTTCTTCCCTTCTTTCGCTCCTTAACTCTTTTCCCTTCCCTTACTCTCCTTACTCCACTTCACTAACTCCTTCTCTTACTCCCTCTGTCCTCTTACTTCTACACTCCCCTTCCCTCATTCTCTCTCTGTTAGCCTCATTATGTCCGTCCCCTTAGTCTCTAACTCCTCTTCTGTCACGCTCACTCCCTATAACTCAGCCATACTCCCACACTCACCTTCTTTCAGACTTTCTCCTTTACTTTCCTTCCTCTCTCTTCCCTTCTTTCGCTCCTTCACTCTTTTTCCTTCCCTTACTCTCCTTACTCAACTTCACTAACTCCTTCTCTTACTCCCTGTCCTCTTACTTCTACACTCCTCTTCCCTCATTGTCTCTCTGTTAGCCTCATTCTCTCCGTCCCCTTAGTCTCTCACTCCTCTTCTGTCACACTCACTCCCTATAACTCAGCCATACTCCCAAACTCACCTTCTTTCAGACCTTCTCCTTTACTTCCCTTCCTCTCTCTCCCCTTCTTTCGCTCCTTCAGTTTTTTCCCTTCCCTTACTCTCCTTACTCCACTACACTAACTCCTTCTCATACTCCCTCTGTCCTCTTACTTCTATACTCCCCTTCCCTCATTCTCTCTCTGTTAGCCTCATTCTCTCTGTCTCCTTAGTCTCTCACTCCTCTTCTGTCACGCTCATTCCCTATAACTCAGCCATACTCCCACACTCACCTTCTTTCAGACCTTCTCCTTTACTTTCCTTCCTCTCTCATCCCTTCTTTCGCTCCTTCAGTCTTTTCCCTTCCCTTACTCTCCTTACTCCACTTCACTAACTCCTTCTCTTACTCCCTCTGTCCTCTTACTTCTACACTCCCCTTCCCTCATTCTCTCTATGTTAACCTCATTCTCTCCGTCCCCTTAGTCTCTCACTCCTCTTCTGTCACGCTCACTCCCTATTCCTGAGCCATACTCCCACACTCACCTTCTTTCAGACCTTCTCCTTTACTCTTCTTCCTGTCTCTTCCCTTCTTTCGCTCCTTCACTCTTTTCCCTTCCCTTACTCTCCTTACTCCACTCCACTAACTCCTTCACTTACTCCCTCTGTCCTCTTAGTTCTACACTCCCCTCCCCTCATTCTCTCTCTCTGTTAGCGTCATTCTCTCCATCCCCTTAGTCTCTCACTCCTCTTCTGTCACGCTCACTCCCTACAACTCAGCCATACTCCCACACTCACCTTCTTTCAAACCTTCTCTTTTACTTTCCTTCCTATTCTTCCCTTCTTTCGCTCCTTAACTCTTTTCCCTTCCCTTACTCTCCTTACTTCACTTCACTAACTCCTTCTCTTACTCCCTCTGTCCTCTTACTTCTACACTCCCCTTCCCTCATTCTCTCTATGTTAACCTCATTCTCTCTGTCCCCTTAGTCTCTCACTCCTCTTCTGTCATGCTCACTCCCTATAACTCAGCCATACTCCCACACTCACCTTCTTTCAGACCTTCTCCTTTACTTTCTTCCTCTCTCTCCCCTTCTTTTGCTCCTTCAGTCTTTTCCCTTCCCTTACTCTCCTTACTCCACTACACTAACTCCTTCTCATACCCCCTCTGTCCTCTTACTTCTATACTCCCCTTCCCTCATTCTCTCTCTGTTAGCCTCATTCTGTCCGTCCCCTTACTCTCTAACTTCTCTTCTGTCACGCTCACTCCCTATAACTCAGCCATACTCCCACACTATCCTTCTTTCAGACCTTCTCCTTTACTTTCCTTCCTCTCTCTTCCCTTCCTTCGCTCCTTCACTCTTTTTCCTTCCCTTACTCTACTTACTCCACTTTAATAACTTCTTCTCTTACTCCCTCTGTCCTCCTAGTTCTACCCTCCCCTTTCCTCATTCTTTCTCTGTTAGCCTCATTCTCTCCGTCCCCTTAGTCTCTCACTCCTCTTCTGTCACGCTCACTCCCTATAACTCAGCCATACTCCCACACTATCCTTCTTTCAGACCTTCTACTTTACTTTCCTTCCTCTCTCTTCCCTTCCTTCGCTCCTTCACTCTTTTTCCTTCCCTTACTCTCCTTACTCCACTTTAATAACTCTTCTCTTACTCCCTCTGTCCTCTTACTTCTACACTCCCCTTCCCCCATTCTCTCTCTGTTAACCTCATTCTCTCCGTCCCCTTAGTCTCTCACTCCTCTTCTGTCACGCTCACTCCCTATAACTCAGCCATACTCCCACACTATCCTTCTTTCAGACCTTCTCCTTTACTTTCCTTCCTCTCTCTTCCCTTCCTTCGCTCCTTCACTCTTTTTCCTTCCCTTACTCTCCTTACTCCACTTTAATAACTCCTTCTCTTACTCCCTCTGTCCTCTTACTTCTACACTCCCCTTCCCTCATTCTCTCTCTGTTAGCCTCATTATGTCCGTCCCCTTAGTCTCTAACTCCTCTTCTGTCACGCTCACTCCCTATAACTCAGCCATACTCCCACACTCACCTTCTTTCAGACTTTCTCCTTTACTTTCCTTCCTCTCTCTTCCCTTCTTTCGCTCCTTCACTCTTTTTCCTTCCCTTACTCTCCTTACTCAACTTCACTAACTCCTTCTCTTACTCCCTCTGTCCTCTTACTTCTACAACCCTCTTCCCTCATTGTCTCTCTGTTAGCCTCATTCTCTCCGTCCCCTTAGTCTCTCACTCCTCTTCTGTCACACTCACTCCCTATAACTCAGCCATACTCCCAAACTCACCTTCTTTCAGACCTTCTCCTTTACTTCCCTTCCTCTCTCTCCCCTTCTTTCGCTCCTTCAGTCTTTTCCCTTCCCTTACTCTCCTTACTCCACTACACTAACTCCTTCTCATACTCCCTCTGTCCTCTTACTTCTATACTCCCCTTCCCTCATTCTCTCTCTGTGAGCCTCATTCTCTCCGTCTCCTTAGTCTCTCACTCCTCTTCTGTCACGCTCACTCCCTATAACTCAGCCATACTCCCACACTCACCTTCTTTCAGACCTTCTCCTTTACTTTCCGTCCTCTCTCTCCCCTTCTTTCGCTCCTTCAGTCTTTTCCCTTCCCTTACTCTCCTTACTCCACTACACTAACTCCTTCTCATACTCCCTCTGTCCTCTTACTTCTATACTCCCCTTCCCTCATTCTCTCTCTGTTAGCCTCATTCTCTCCGTCTCCTTAGTCTCTCACTCCTCTTCTGTCACGCTCACTCCCTATAACTCAGCCATACTCCCACACTCACCTTCTTTCAGACCTTCTCCTTTACTTTCCTTCCTCTCTCATCCCTTCTTTCGCTCCTTCAGTCTTTTCCCTTCCCTTACTCTCCTTACTCCACTTCACTAACTCCTTCTCTTACTCCCTCTGTCCTCTTACTTCTACACTCCCCTTCCCTCATTTTCTCTATGTTAACCTCATTCTCTCCGTCCCCTTAGTCTCTCACTCCTCGACTGTCACAATCACTCCCTATAACTCAGCCATACTCCCACACCCACCTTCTTTCAAACCTTCTCTTTTACTTTCCTTCCTGTTCTTCCCTTCTTTCGCTCCTTAACTCTTTTCCCTTCCCTTACTCTCCTTACTCCACTTCACTAACTCCTTCTCTTACTCCCTCTGTCCTCTTACTTCTACACTCCCCTTCCCTCATTCTCTCTCTGTTAGCCTCATTATGTCCGTCCCCTTAGTCTCTCACTCCTCTTCTGTCATGCTCACTCCCTATAACTCAGCCATACTCCCACACTCACCTTCTTTCAGACCTTCTCCTTTACTTTCCTTCCTC